>NC_134484.1:467818209-468418209 GCF_040206685.1 Ascaphus truei
AGATGTGCAAAACAAATAATGAACATGACAACATAACATATAGAAGAGCACATATTATATGGCCACCAACTGATACACTCACCTTCTAGGTGTGTTGAGCTGGCTGACCCAGGTGAAGACACTTGTTCAGTCTCAGGTGACACATGTCCTTCAGGGGCAACTATATATAACAATAACATAAGTTTTACATTTACATGTGTAAATATTGAACAAACAGTTATTGTATGTTCTGTATTTATGAGTACGTAACAGCATCAGTTCCTTAACCCAAAATGTGTGTGTGAAAGTGAACATAAATAGTTGTAATAACAATGTACATGCCTGTGTACTTAGAACTTTTGAGTTCCCTAACATAAAACATACTATGTTTCTGCAGTAATGCGTGAGGATAAATAGATAAAATTTGTACATAAAAATCATATGTTGTGTAGTGATATCAGTATCATAATGTACATAACTATCATGAGATGACCATTCACAATGGTTATCATGAAGGTGGTCATATTGCAAAAAGTGTTGTTTTTGGTAGAGGATATGTGTGGTACATTAATATAAGATGTGGCACACATGAATGTGGCTGTGACTAAACAAGACAACACATGCAGTGTGTGATAATGTGTCGTTGATAGTAGTAGTTCAACTATAGATATGAGTGAACTAATGTGTGACGTACGCTTTGATAAGTAATGAGTTGTTGGGGCATTTAGTAGCTAAAGTGAAGCTTTCAAATGAGTGTGATTAACTTCAGTTGTGCTAGTCAGGTTGTAAGAACGGTATTCACTTCCCCAAAAAGCCTAATCAGCCACACCTTTCAATTACTTGAAACAGGTGAAAATGGTGTGAACTAAGTTGACCCTAAAATGAGGCTGTAATTAGTGTGTGTGCTGAACCCCACCCCCTCTGTTGAAGTGTATGCTGTGATGAGATATTAATTGCAGCTGCTTTAACACAATGGTAGATGAGCTAAATAGTCGTGTGCAGTTTTTAAGTTATGAAAACAATGACATAACATATGATACGTGTGCCTCATTATGCTGTCTGTATATGACTTAAAGCAAAAATGGACCTTTTCATAAACAACTATAGATGTGTTAGTGCAAGTGATGTTTGTAGGCCGTTGCATGCAATATATTTGATGCATGCTTAAAATAGGCAGTAATGTCATGTTTGTCGGAGTAAAATAAATAAAATACACAATAATATTATACATATTTCTGTTCTGTACCTGTAGCTAGTAATAATTTCTCATTAACATGTGTTACACATGTGTACTACCCTGTTGTTCCCCATCTTCGCCCACCATCAATTGCTTCCACTGCAGCAATGCATTTTGGGAATTCACATGTAAATGAGCACACAATGGCACGTGCTATATTAGTTACTGCTTTTAGTAGGACTACAACATATATGTCTATTTTGAGATATATATATATACAGAATCAGACATATACATATATAGATGCAGGTATGCTTATATTGTGAAGACAGTATAAAAAGCAGTGTAAATATGCAAAATAACTGTAAGCAACGACACGCATTAATATTTCTCACCTGGTGGAAATTGTGAGGGATAAATTCCTATATCACGGTCACCAGGTAAGCCTTCCACGACGACGGGAAGTAATTTTGCCCGAAGCAGCTCCTCCAATGGACTTAATATGAGACGTTGTGGTGTCGGGCCACCTCCAGTGCCAGTAGCATGCACGCGTTGGTGTTGTATTTTCTTTTTCAATTTGGACCTAATATCATCAAATATCTTGTGACAATTCCGCTTGTCCCTCACATGATTCCCACACGCATTGACACCAATGACTATTGTGTCCCACATTTCTTTTCTGCTTGCTGAACTTGTCCGCCCTTGAAAAACATATAAAATATATGAGGTAAATTAATAATAATAGAAGCACCAGTTTCCTACACTGCTAGCTGTTCCAAGAGATAGCAAACATGCTGTTTTATGTGTAATATGTGAAGCACATGAGCATTCACTACTAAACCTATACATGTAAGCAAGGTTGCATTCATATTGTATGCAGTTATGGCAAATTGACCGCCTGTGTTTAGTTGTCCTTGTAAGGCATGATAAAAAGCTGTGTTTCCAGACTAATTAACATAGAAAGATATTCTGAACCCATATTTGCATATGAACAAAACTCAGATGACCTAGGATCACATGTATTTGAATAATAAATGTAAAGGTACACTTACCTAGTAAATGTCCATATATACTGTCATAGTGCTCCAGAATGCCAGTGACAAGAGCTGTATTTTCCTGGTCATTGAAGCGAGGATTACGTGGCTTCTCCACACGTTTCTTCCGAGCAGGTTTAGGGTCAGAGCTTGGCTGGTGCTGACTGGACTCTCCTTCTTCCAATGGAAGAGACTCCAAAAGCTGCCCACCAGCAAGCACGCCACCACCATCCACCCCATCAGCAACTGCGCCACCAGCAGCACTCCCAGCACCAGCACTCCCACTCCTAGCACCAGCACTCCCACTCCTAGCACCAGCACTCCCACTCCTAGCAACAGCACTCCCACTCCCAGCAACAGCACTCCCACTCCCAGCAACAACACTCCCACTCACAGCAACAGCACTCCCACTCACAGCAACAGCACTCCCACTCACAGCAACAGCACTCCCACTCCCAGCAACAGCACTCCCACTCCCAGCAACAACACTCCCACTCCCAGCAACAGCACTCCCACTCCCAGCAACACCACTCGGTGCACCAGCAACATCACTCCCCTGAACAGTACGTTCACTCCGACGCGTACTCGCACGAGTAGCACTCCCACTCCCACCAGCATCACTCTTCCCACGCTTTGCGGGCATACTTCCAGCACTCACAAAAAACAGACAACTAATGTACAGCCAATCACACGAAACACTTCCACATATAAAACAAGACAAAGATGTAAACAAAACAACAATGGACAAAGCTCACCCAATACACAACAAGTCTCTCAGTCAATATGCAAATCTTCAATCAGCCAGCTCTGTGCGTCTCTCTCTCTCTCACTCCCAACAACACAGAGAATGATTAGCAGTACACGTTGCCTTTAAATATGGCGCGCAATCCAATACATGCTTGTTTCGCCTGATTCAGCAAGATTTGTGATTGGGCAACCTATCAGCACCCCGCCACGCACGCCGATACACCTGTGTGTGATCGGCTAATCATCGTGAGAGTGGGCGGATTTGTTTTCGGGTTGATTTTGAATGTATTCGGCACTTACTGCATACGGAGAGGAAAAATCGCCATTAACATGACTAATCGGTAAGCTTGCCGATTTCACTTAATCGACGCTTACTGCATGAGGCCCTAAGTCTGATCTGGAGCCAACACGGCTATTAACCATTAGGATCAACCTACCTCCAGTACGTTGCTCTATCATCCCTATTTTATATATTGATATTAATAAAGATATGTTTTAACTCAATCACTATCCTCCAGAGTGTGAACTTGAGTGCTGTTTCGGGTTCCTTCTCTCCCCTTTCAATACTGTGTTCAAAACCCTAGCACCGTTCACAATTATCTACACTTGTGGCTGACGCAGGGGCTCCCCTAACACACACCTTTAATAGTGACTGCGCAGTCACCCATTGACTCTCTCTGCAAGAGTGCGGGACATTGGGTGGGGATTCCATGGACACTGGGTGGGATCACTTGGTGTTGGGGAAGCGTCCTGCGCGACGCCATAGTCCGTGTCGCCTCTAGAGAGGGATACCCGTTATTCAGTGTGATTCTATTTGTGTTGTATGCTATTTCTCATGTTCCCAAGTAAACGTTATTGGTTATCATACATTACGGTGTGGGAGTTATTGTATGTGTCCTGCGAGGAACCATTCCTGCTCTGCTAGGAACCATCGCAGGTGGAGGCGCTGCACCGAGTACCGTGTTACTCTTAATATAATTGCCCCAGATTCCCCGTGGCGGAAGCTCAGCCCTCCTGTGAGCCAACAGGTAAAGCACCACACCGGGTAACACCGTATGTTCTCCGCACCCACACTAGATCTGCGATTGGGTGGGGGAATACCCGTTACATACATATAAAAAGAAAACACATACAAAGTATTATTTAACATTCAACTGATAGCCTATAAACTCAAATTAAAACATAAACAACCCCCTCCTCAGACACAGATGTCTCTACTCAATAGGAATTGAATCACTGTACATATACATTTATATTTATATATTTATATTAAAGAATGTCTGGTGCTCTTATTGTGTTTTGTTCGCTTTGTTTGTTTGAGATTGTCTATTATCATTTGTTTTGCTCGGGTGCTTAGACAGGGCTAGGATCTCATGTGTCCTTTTTAGTTGTTGTCTTGCATGTCTCTATACAGGATTTCCCCTGCTCTCATTGCGCTCCGTCAGGTTATATGTCTCAGTTTTGGCCACGTTCAACTGTCTGATGATGGAGTCCCTATGCAGCTGAGCTCTGTCTGGGCTAACTCTCCTTCCAGTCCCGGGGGGCTTAGATGTCATTGGTTCTCCCCTGGCTCGTGCTCCATGCGTGGGGTCTCCAGCGCTGTGGTTCTGGTTATCAGGGTCTGACTACTGGGTAGGGAGGCGGTGGTCAGCTTATTTAGACTGCTGCCTGGTTGTAGTAGGTGAAGCTTTAATGAAATCTGCTCTATGTTTTTCTGCCTCACACACTCTCTGTTGCAGAGCCTCTCTTCACCTCTCCCTCCTCCTCCAGCTGACACCAAGGCTCAGACAGGCACCTCTCCTATTGCAGGTCTGGGGGCTCTTCCAGCAACTCTCAGAGGCCACTGTTATTCCCCTCCCCCCCCCTCTTTCTCGGCACATGGATTAGTTCTGTCTGAGCTGGCCGGTCTCCCTGCTGCTGCAGTCGCTCTTACCGGTGCCCCTGCTCTCTCCAAACCCAGAGGACAGCACAGCTTACCCCAATTCCTGCGCAGGCTGCTGTGAGGTTGCTCTCTCCACTGGCTCACTGCTGCTCGGCCTACAGAAATGTTTATAATTTGGCAGTCATTTTGTGGGCCTCGGCTGGATTTTCAGGGCTCCCGTACAGATTTAAGTGTGAGCTTCAATCTATCGCCGTTCTGTTGTCCTGGGTCCCGCTGTAGGTGGAGAGGGTTTTCCCTCAGCTAACGTTGGCTTTGTGAGAGATTTTACTGAGCTTTTCCCCCTCCTTATAGTTGTTTCCAGACGGAGCTCTCCTGCCACACATCTTCCTTTTCTGGTGTCCTAGCCACGTCCCGCGATGGTGATGTTTTTAATTAAAAATCAAAACACAATTTCAGTGCCAAAACGCAAAGAAAATTGACTTACAACGTGTGTTTTAGCTATTTGCACTTCTATATTTATAGTAACTGTGAATTCCTTGTGTGTGTGTCACTGTGTGTGTTTTGCCCACGTTCAACTGTCTGATGATGGAGTCCCTTGAGAAAGTGAGTGACATAGGGGGGGGGGGTCTCAAGTAAACAGTACTAGGATCTAAGCAGCTATTTTGTTTGTCAGCAACCATTTTGTCTGTGCTTGTCCCTGTCTGTGTCATCCATTTTGTCTTCTGTCTGCATGAAAGCTGCATGAAAGTATAGCAGCTCAGGTTAAAAGATGTTTTGCTCTCAGTAATTATTGTTGATATCAGCTTTGGTCAGCTGCGAAGGAAAGACGCATGCAACCTTCAGTTACTTCCAGGCACAATTAGGTGAGATTACAGTAGGAACCATTTCTCACATTTGAGTGAGATCCGAGTACAAGCCATTTTTCACATACACCCCCTTAAAGAATGCACAAACATAGCAGGCCCCAGTGTATGTAGGGGAAAGGTTACTGAGCTTGCATAAGATTTTTAGCTGCTTTTCATATTCATTTGTTTTTCATATAATGTTTTGTTATTTTCTGTGACGTACAAGTCACCCCATAAAAGAGGTGATCTTTAGTATTAGGGTATAAATATGTTGTGTACTGTATTTTTTGTCAGACAGCTTATGCCTTAGCCATCTCCATCCAAGTGTGCACCTGAATGCTTAATAAACTCATTTGGTATACTGAATCTTTGTTGTAATATTTGTACAGCTTTAACACCCTATGCTGCTGAGCTCTGTCTGGGCTTCCTCTCCTTCTAGTCCTGGGGGCTTAGATGTCATTGGTTCTCTCCTGGATTATGCCCTGTGTGTGGGGTCTCCAGCCCTGTGGTTCTGGTTATCAGGGTCTGATGACTGGGTAGGGAGGCGTGGTCAGCTTATTTAGTCAACTGCCTGGTTGTGGTAGGTGAATCTTAATAAAAAGATCTTAGATAAAAAGTTCTTTATTAGCCTACAAGAAAAAAGGACATAGAACAGAACTCCTCCTCCCACGCGTTTCACGCCCACGGTGGCGCTTTGTCAAGGAGTGTGCACAGAGAAGTGAAGGTGCAATAAATACATGCCCCAACGGATAGTGAACCAGCTGCTGTCAATTAGCTTAAAACAACATACCAAAAGATATATTGTTTTAAATACCGATTAACATGACAGCATAAACTGGATAAAAGAAGGGGGGGGGGGAAAGGAAGGAATATATATGTGTATTATAAACGTAAACATTGTCAGATAGAAATCGTACAACAATAAAGATTAATTAAACAATTACTGAAGCAATGTGCAGTTGATAGTTGCATGGATGCATGATGATACTGCATTTAATAAATAGACCTTTTCTTCCATTACAGGCCCCGTTATGGTGTGCCAGTATCTCTCTAGGTTTGTTTAAATCTCCCGATCACGTGGGCCATGACGCGGGAGAAGTAAACATGGCCGCTGGAATACCGGCGTTCCATAATGGGGCCTGTATCTCGGGAAGCAGGGGGTCCTCAGACCTAAAATCAATGCGGTTCAGCTCCGGAGACCCCACGCTACAATTATATGCTATTAAAATAAAATAAAAGCTCCACGTTCGCCTGTTAGAGGCACTCAGGGAGAGTGACTGATTCAGTCTATCTCTTACTGCGCATCCCTTACGGACAGGCGGAGCCCGGTAGGATTCACACAGCGCAAGTCCCATTCAAACGCAGAGACCCCCGCTGTGTTGATCCGATGGGCCATTAGTCTGGTCGCTGGAATCCCACGGCGTGGGATGGGTTTAAGTGGAGAATTCTCAAGGCAAGTGGTCGACAACCGGCAGTTGCAGCTGTATGGAAAGTACCTTGACAGGGTTAGCAGGCTAGAATCATGTTTTGAGCAAAAGATGCAACCATATAATTCCTTTATTACGCCGACTTAGGTTCTAAATGTAAAAATGCACTAGTAAATTACAAGCCAATTTTGGTGGAGTGCTGAAATTGTACTTCTGTTTTCCATAATAGATATATATTCAGTGATCACAATAAGTAAGATAAACCAAAAATGAAGTCTCTAGTGTGACAAATCCAGTTTTAATTAATACCTCCGTTTTCATCGGGTTGTTATAGTTTTCTTAAACTTATGTTAACACTGCCCCTTCCATATGAATGTTTGGAATGCTTTGTTTAGCGTCTTCTTATCTGTTATTCTGAATAACCCTGGCAGCATATGCCGAGGGTATTATATCTTGGGTAACACAATCATTTTTAACAGGTGGAAGTGACCAATGAATGAAAGATGTAACTTTTCCAATTTTTGTTGGTCTTGTATCACTGTTTTTAATAATGGTATAACATTTAGTGTGTAGGGTTGTTATATTTTGGGGAAATAGTAGAAATGTGATCGTTGTTTCAGTCCACCCCCTCCTTGCTAGTACAGTATATGTAAAGGCATTGCCTCTGATTTTTCAAAATGTATCTGGAAGCCAGAGACTCCCAAATTCCTTAATTTTATTTGTAACGTGTGGGATTGCTTCTTTGGGATTTTCTATAAATAGAAGCATATCACCTGCAAATGCCGCCAACCTCAACTTTCTATTTTCTATTTGTATTCCCTTTAATTGTTTAAGATATTTGGGGTTTTAGTGGATTTAGAGCCAGATTAAACAGCAATGTGGACAGGGGGCATTCTTGTCTTGCACCTTTTCCTAGGGTAAACACTAGTTCGAGTTTATGGTATTTGCAGTAACAAATGCTTTTGGTGTGTTATAAATTATTCGAATAAGGCTTAGAAAATGTTCTCCCAACTCCTTTTTATGGAGTATTCACAGCAGGTGGGGCTATAGTGCTAGTTTTATTTTCCTGTTAGTGTGTGGCCATAACATCTAGTGTAGCTGACTACATACTTGTCACTGAATGTCTGCCTGGGGCAATTCCTATTTGTTCCTGTGAAATTAGTCTGGGCATAAAACCTTTCCTTCTATTGGCAAATATTATTGTTGATTTTAAGATATATAGTTCTATATGATGCGGTGAGTTCTGGGTTTCTGCCTAGTTTTGCTAACACTATTATGTCACTAAGTGAAATCATGTGTTGCTATACTGTAAGTTGATTGTATACAGTTGTCAAAACAGGTGTTACTACTTGATTTAAAGTTTTATAATATTCTGCTACCAGGCCATCTGGGGCTTATTTTTCAATTCTTTCACCACCTCAGATACTTCCATGATTGTGATATGAAGATAGGATGATTTCAATCCTAAATATTAATTATGCTATATTCTCTATATTCATATATATTCAGCATGTACACAAAGAATCCCAGCAAGCTCAAAGAAACCCCACAAATACCACATAATATATATATATATATATATATATATATATATATATATATATATATATATATATATATATATATATTGTCATTAAGGTTATGGTGGGTAAAAAAAGTGACAAAAACCCTCCACAGTAAAGCATAAAGCAACTGTAAATATTACTGTATGTTCATTTGCATGTCTTAGACAGGTCTGCAACCCTGTCTTTCCCCATTGTCACCCAGCATACAGCACTTCCACTGCAGCAAGGGATTCTGGGAAATGACATGCAAATGAGCACTCAGTGCCACCTTTTGTCTCAAGCTCGTATTACACAAGCCAATCCTCAAGCCAATGCATGCTGTTTTAAACACAGCTTTTAAACAGAGGCCGGGATGAGATGCAAAGCCATTAGACCTACTCACATACATGTTTCAACCTTGATGGGTATCATCAGTGTGAGGCTGGTCTTAATGGCTAGTCTCAAACCTGCTAGTCATTAAGACCAGCCTCACACTGATGATACCCATCAAGGTTGAAACATGTATGTGAGTAGGTCTAATGGCTTTGCATCTCATCCCGGCCTCTGTTTAAAAGCTGTGTTTAAAACAGCATGCATTGGCTTGAGGATTGGCTTGTGTAATACGAGCTTGAGACAAAAGGTGGCACTGAGTGCTCATTTGCATGTCATTTCCCAGAATCCCTTGCTGCAGTGGAAGTGCTGTATGCTGGGTGACAATGGGGAAAGACAGGGTTGCAGACCTGTCTAAGACATGCAAATGAACATACAGTAATATTTACAGTTGCTTTATGCTTTACTGTGGAGGGTTTTTGTCACTTTTTTTACCCACCATAACCTTAATGACAGTGGTGATCACCTAGTCTAGTCTCAAACCTGCTAGCCATTAAGACCAGCCTCACACTGATGATACCCATCAAGGTTGAAACATGTATGTGAGTAGGTCTAATGGCTTTGCATCTCATCCCGGCCTCTGTTTAAAAGCTGTGTTTAAAACAGCATGCATTGGCTTGAGGATTGGCTTGTGTAATACGAGCTTGAGACAAAAGGTGGCACTGAGTGCTCATTTGCATGTCATTTCCCAGAATCCCTTGCTGCAGTGGAAGTGCTGTATGCTGGGTGACAATGGGGAAAGACAGGGTTGCAGACCTGTCTAAGACATGCAAATGAACATACAGTAATATTTACAGTTGCTATATATATATATATGTGTGTATATAAGTGTCAAAAGACAGAGAAGCCCAAAGCTACATCCAATATGACAAAAATACACAGTGAAATACCTATATATTCTCTTGAAAATGGGTCATTTAGTTAAACCCTTTGGCCAAAGCATTATAAGCCTGCAAACCTCTCATTATAGAGGTAAATAAGAATTTGAATAAGGTAGTGTTAGGACCTGCAAATTTGGTCATATGGTCTTATAATGCTTTGGCTGGGAGTCTGTGTGTATATTAACCTTTTCCAGCTGGCCTCAGCTGTATTGAAGGTTAGTAGCCCCTCCCCCCAGGGTTTAAGCTCGCCTCTCCCTACTTTCCAATTAAACAGGTCTTTTTCATGTTGCTGAGTTTGGACCGATTCAATGTGATCATTCTTCCTCTAATTATAGAGGTAAATAAGAATTTTAATCAGGTAGTGTTAGGACCTGCAAATTTGGTCATGCCTTGAGGTGGCTTAGAGGCTTATAATGCTTTGGCCAAAGGGTTTAACTAAATTACCCATTTTCAAGAGCATATATAGGTATTTCACTGTGTATTTTTGTCATATTGGATGTAGCTTTGGGCTTCTCTGTCTTTTGTTGTTGGTTAATTTAGTATTAAGTTAGACTGCAATGATACGAAGTTAAATACAGGCAGATGTGGAAATGTGTGTCAGCTAAGTTGTAAGAGTTTGAATTCAAAGGGTAGTTACATAGAAGGTTAGTTAGTAAAAGACTATACAATGGAGAGAGGTATTAAAGGATTAAGAACAAAGTTAATTCTATAGTTCTTAGTGACAGACCAAAGAGTTTCTTCTATGTCACAGAAAATATTGCTAAATGAAGAAAACAGTGTTCTAAGATTGATAATTAACCAAGAGTATTTTGAGCTCAGTGAGAGAAACCTGTGAGACTGTTTGAGAGAGAGGTATAAAGATTGCATTTGAATTTATGAAATTCAGAATCACTTTACTACCAAGCTGAGAAGAACAGAGCCAATGATTCCCCACTGTATAACTATATTGCCTGGATGATGAAACCTGATAACTGAAATTATGCAGTGAAAGACGTATTCTATTTTGTCCCGGATTAAATTAAGAAAAGAACCGTGCCGTGTACTATTTGATATACTGTATATTGAATTTAACGGAGAAAATCTTCATTTGGTTGAACCAGCAAGTCCAGAAAGACTAATCTCCTTTGTGATACATGTATTTATTTGATCTCTTTCTGTCTCACTAAGTGTTAATAGTTTAGAGTCATCCAAAAATCTTTTTCCCTGCCTCTGCATCATCTGGTTCTTTGTTATTTAGATTATTATAGAATATTGAAAACGTTTCACATATTTATTCTGATTGATATATTTTATCTCTGTTTTCTGTCTCCAGAGTTTGTATCTGGTTCTTAAGGTCCTTGGCTTTTCTATCCCTGCTTCATTAGCGCACAGCCTCAGTGATGATGTAGTCAGTACATAGTGTATACTTTCAATCAATTTGAGTATGCGCCATGGGTCTACCAGGATGTAATTGGTTCATTATTAACTGAATGGAATTGAGTTGAGAGAAAGGAGCAGCGACCTTACCTCCTGATCTACAGTATCTAGATTCTAATCATCGAGTGTATTGAAATAGCCCCCACCACCAATCCTCATTTTCCCACTGTAGTAGTTCTTGGTTTAAACCTGTGAGTGGTTAGGCATGTTTGGTGCATAGATATTTACAAGCTCCTGCCCCCTACACATGCAGCACTTATCATCTGAGATCTGACTCCAAAAGACTGTTCATGGTCCCAAGGTTCAACAAAGTATCCGGCCGTTCCTCCTTCTCTTACCGTGCACCCCACAACTGGAACAACCTACCGGAGACTCTCACAGCCGCCACCAGTCTAAGTTCTTTCAAAACTAAAGCTGTCTCACATTTTAATGTGGTCTGTAGCGGTTACATACGCCTATAACATTATCTGCAACTGTTCATGCAATGTCTTGTATATAATGTATAGCCCTGTTCACTTAATGTAACTTTGCATTTGTCATCAAAACTCTGTGCCCAGTACATACTTGAAAACGAGAGGCAACTCTCACTGTATTACTTCCTTATAAATAAATAAAATATGTCCAATTCCTATTGGTTAGGAAGATCCTAATCAATCTCTTTCCCAGCTAAACAAAGGCTGGTGCAAAACCTCGCTGAAATTCTAAAAAAAAGTGCTGTGTGCTGCCGGGGAGGGGCATAGAAACAAATCTAGGTGTAGATGGCTCGTGTCAGAGAGGCACGGTCCACGCAAAGAATCCCTTAGAGTAGGCACACTACAGGCCAGAATTTTACAATATAATTAATTTTAAAGTGGTCTTAACAGGACTGCGGACAAACGGTTTAAAAAGAACCTTTAATGACACTTCTAAAACAATATTATTAAAAGAAATGACACTAGCACTATATGCACTCATTTTTATTTGGTTTTAATTTTAAATATAATGTTGCTAAATAATCTTAATCCAAGACAAATGATGTGAACTACTGAAATACATAAGTACAGTATATGTTTCTGATAGCATATAGCACTCTGTATATCTATTTGCGTATCTAATGTGTTCTCATATAACTTTCGCCTAAATAAGTTGATAGGGTCTATAATATAGCGCACTATGGGGCCTATGCAGAGAGCAGCGAATTTTAAAAATGGCGAATTTAGTAAAAAGTAGCTTTTTTGGAGAGTTTTATTCTCCATATGCAGAAAAGTGCGAATTCTGCTATGTTTAACATGGATGCGTGTGGCGAGTTTAAATTGGCGAGATGCGCGCTTCAGAAATGTGTAAAAACAAATTCGCGCCTTTTTTTTCCCATTGCAATGGCCGCGAGCGGCAGCTTCTTGCCAATTTTTTCTGGCGAGGCAAAAAGGAGACAATCGCGCCATTTTATTGGCGCGAACAGCCGCTAGATGCCGTTCGCGGCTCTCTGCATTAGGATATTTTTAAAACTGGCGAGATTGAGGTTCTCGCCAGCCGCGAGGCGAGTTTTACAAATAGAAAAGAAAAATTGGCGCGTTTTTCGGAACTCGCCATTTTCTGCTGTTTTCTGCGCGATTTTCTCCAAAAAATGGCGAATTTCGAAATAGCGCTGCTCTCTGCATAGGCCCCTATGTTTCTTTGGTAGTGCCTGACTCACAATTAGTTATTTCATAGAGTGCTCAGAGCATATACTATGATGTAGGTATCTCCTATAATAGAAAGTAAAGGGTCACAATAGTGCACTAAATCAGTGCTATGACGACTATAATTCGTATCTCGATATTTGGACAATTAAAGTGTTGTATTGAACACTTTACTTGTATGGTGTATATAGACCCAATAACATGCCCTTATTTTCTGTGTGCAGACGTCTCTGCTAGTGCTGATGGGGTGTTTTAAGTAAGACTTTAGTTTAAGTCTTTATACATTCTTAGATGGACCACGTGTCCCGCTCGTAGCTCACAGACCCGCTGTGAGCGTCGCCTTTGGATGACGCGATTGCGCATGCGTCGTATTTGCAAGTCCCAGAGGCAGACCGCGCATCAACGCGCTAGCCACACAAATCTCCAAAAGTAGTTGTAAAGTCCAGATCTTCCTCCAATCTCAACCCCAAGATCAACTCCACACACTTAAATGTTACACAGCCATTGCACAATGTATTTTAGTTACACAATGGCTGTGTAACATTTAAGTGTGTGGAGTTAATCTTGGGGTTGAGATTGGAGGAAGATCTGGACTTTACAACTACTTTTGGAGACCTGTGTGGTTAGCGCGTTGATGCGCGGTCTACCTCTGGGACTTGTTAATACGACGCATGCGCAACCGCGTCATCCGAAGGCGACGCTCACAGCGGGTCTGTGAGCTACGAGCGGGACACGTGGAAGCGGCGTCTGAGGTCTGAAGAGATCTGCGGAGTCCCTCTCCTGCACTCCCCCATGGTGTTATTTGCAGCTGGTGCTGCTGAATGCTGGTTACCTTCCACAATTCTCTGAGTAAGATTCCCGTTTTAACCCCCCGGAGGAGTTCACCAGTAGCTTGTGCAACTATGTTTTAAGTGATTTTGTGTCTTTTATTAAAATGTCACCAGTATATGTTTAGCTATTCTGTGTATTTTGTATTTTATTTTATTATTTTTCAGTTGTATATCAGTGTTGCACTATGATTTTTTTCTTTTGCATCTTCCCACATGTTATGAGACATCTACCAAGACTTCAGTGACCTTGTCTGGATTCGAAAGGGCTGAACTGTACATTGGTCAGTGATCACATTAGGTGATTTGTAATATTGCTCATAGGCGCCGGTATTATTTTGTTATTCTGTTGTTTTTAAGTGACTTGTATCAGTCACTTTTTTTATCAGGCTGCTTAGCTCTTTAATTTTAAGGGTAAATTGTAATCACAATCAGTAATTATATTGATAAATTTGAAGGCATTAGCACTTTATCACAATATTTTTCTTTTTTTAACTGTGTACTGGCATTATATGGTACTTTTAAACTTCTGTGATTCCGTATCTAACTTCACTCAGTATCACTCACTTTTAATTAACAACACTAGTATTAAGAGGAACCTGATCCAATTCTGGGCGTATAGCCTGCTGTCTGGGCTTACTGCTAATTATCCTTGGTGGAAAAGAGAAAGAAACAAAGAAAAATTTATCTTAAAATACTGTATGCTAATTGTATAATGGCGGATTTCTTTATAACAGCAAAGTAAAATACTTTATTTAATATTTATCTCCTGCTTATATCATAGATCATCCATATATTATAACATAGTGTCTTCCAGACGCAGGTAAAACCTACTAAAACCTGTGCTAAACTCCAGTAAAAATATAGCTATATAACCATTACATATAAATGATCTTTGCAAAGAGTGCAAAGAATCTTGAAAATAATATTCTGTACACTGAATAGATATTAGATAGGTATATGATACACCATGTTGTCCAACCAAAAATTGACACCGTCTTTGCACCACTGCCAAACTAGGAAACATATACTTTTAAAACATTACATTTGTATACTTCAACTATTATACTACGTACATACTGTAGACTTGTTTTGAAATGGACTACTGCAACCTTAAATCATTAAATACTATAGAGTGATAAGCCATACATTTCCCTCCACAATACTGTATGCAAAGATTATTCCTTCTGTCTGTAACATTTAAATTGTATACTCTGTTCAAAAGGAAAAAAACATTTGAAATAATGAGTGGCTTTGGAGGTTATAATGGAACTCTGCCCATCGTCTAGTCCAGTCCAAAGGTTACCATGGTTATTCAAGGATCTAGAAATGTACACAATAATAATTTGTGACATTAAAAAAAACATAACATTTAAAAACAGAATGCCTATATGAGTGCCTGTGGGCCTTGAGCAGCTTCTCAAAGAACAAAATTAATTATCAAACAAACCTCTCATATACTGCTCACTCCACTGGAACAGCCCTCGCTAATATAACTAATGACCTCCATGCTGCCAAAGACAGAGGTCATTACACTCTTCTCATATTACTCGACCTCTGTAGCATTTGACACCGTGGACCACCCTCTTCTCCTTCACATTCTCCATAGTCTTGGTATCCATAACAAAGCTCTATCCTGGATCTCCTCTTACCTCTCCCATTTTACTTTCAGTGTCTCTTTTACCAACACCTCCTGCTGTCCGGCTTTCCTGCCTCTCACTTGTCTCGCCTACAATCTATCCTAAACGCTGCTGTCGGAATCACTTTACTCTTTCCTAAATCTGTCTCAGTGTCTCCCTTGCTGAAATCCCTTCCCTGGCTTCTTAGCAAATCCCGTATCACACACACTCCTCCTCATTTTTAAAGCTTTACACTCTTCTGCTCCTCCTTACATCTTAGCCCTAATTTCTCGCTATACACCATCCCAACCCTTGCGTTCTGCTCAAGGATGTTTTTTTTTAATCTAAAGCCCTCTCCCACCTTAAACCTTTCTCACTGACTGCCACACACCTCTGGAATACCCTTCCCCTCAATATCCGACAAGCACACTCTCTATCCACCTTTAAGATAAATTTTAAAACACTCCTTCTTACGAAGCATATGAGTAGCTCATGCATAAACCTCTCATCTACATTTATGGTGAGAAAACTGTTTTATTTTTTTCCTGCAAACCCCAAAGTTAATAAGAATTTCCTTTTCTATTCGTATAATTTATAACTAATTTGAATACTTCCATAATGTGCATAAATGCATTTCTTTAAAACTAATTTAAAACAACCTTTTTAAAGTTCTAGTCAACTTATTTCTCTTTTTTTTATTATTATATTATTTTTCCAGCTACAGATTTTACTATCCTTTTTAAGCTTTTCAGTCTCCCTCAAATGGACTAATACGAGGCTCCCGAAAGCGGAAATCACAATTTCGAATCATTTTTGGTAACCTTATAAAAACTTACATGCCCGCGGCGAATAATTATCATATATAAACCTTTGCAGTGGTCCCCTTTTCCGGCACTGGAATCACCTTGGAGCTTTTGGCACCCATATTTCCTTTCACCTCAGTGGGCTTAATCTTTGTTCTTGATCAGAGAACAAATACCTGATAGCCCCAACTCACATTTTGCCTTCCACACACCAATCACACACCAATCACACACCCACTCCTATTTCCCTGCATACCCTTTGAACAACTCATTCCTCGTTAAGCTTCCCAAGCTCCTGAGCTTCCAAAGCTCTGACTCTATGTCCTCGGAACAACACCAGGGTTCCCCTGAACAACCAATGCAATGATTTACTTATTTTATTCCTTAGAATTCCATCACTCAGGGCTTAACTTACCCTCAAGACACTGAAACATCCAAGGAGCCCGAACAAATAGACATTTTAACAGGGTGCCTTACCCATGAGCTTGTGGCCATGGCTGGGGTTCCCGGGTCACAATGTCCCAGAGGTCCATCAGATGTCCCGAGGTGTTGGAATCCTGCCGGCTACGCCCAAACTGTCGGAGTCATAGAAGAGGAGAGGAGTCTCTTCCTCCCACCCATGAGGGGATGGGAGGGAAGAGGAGTAGGCCTGAGTCAGGGCTCTGACTTAGAGAGAGAGAGTGATAGGAGATATGAAGCTACAGCTACAAAGAATGCATGCCTCTCTGTAATGATCCGCTGCCTGCAATAAACCATCAGAAAAGACCATGCTGTCTGTAAATGTCTCTGTTGTATGGAGAAGTGTCAGTAGGGGCCCATCCCCTGAACACCCACATAGGATTTTATTTTTATTTTATTATTTTTCATTTATTATTTTTTATTTTTCATATATACCTCTTTAAGTTTGTTTTTGTCTGGTTTGTGTCTGTTTTGGTTTACTTACCTATTAAGGGATAGATTGTGTCACTAAAACAGCTGTAACCAATTGTATCAGACCATTATTGTGATTGGTCTGTTACATTTGTCCCACCCACGCTGTAGGGTATATCTTCCGCATGATGCAACTGGTATGTAGCTCCTCTCCCTGAAGAAGTGTCTACGGACACGAAACGGCGTCCCGATATGATTTCACTACTAACTTTCCACCTGACACACCTCCCCTCAGGGGATCATTTTTATTCCTTTTTTAACTCACCTGTACATACTTACACTTGTTTCGGCGTGACTATCTGTCAACGTTAAAGTTTTGTTATTTTCTGTTTTTACTGTCTGTTATTGTTGATATACCCTCATTGGGGAAGTGGGAATTTTGGTTGAAATTAATGGATATGTATTCTTGTTAATTATACTTGTGCATCATGAGTGCGTGCCAATAGGGACCTGGGCGATTCTGTTCGCCATTTGTGTTTTCACCCACAGAGGATCCCTGCTGGCTGGAGGCGCTGCACCCACTCACTGAGAACAAGGTAACCTGTCCCTCCTGTCCTGTTTCTCCCCACACCATCGCGGAGCACTCAGCCCTCCTGTTACCAACAGGTATGCACCACCACACAGCATAGCAGAAAAAGGCATACCCACCCCTATCTCACTTAAGGGCAGGGGTAGATGGGCTACAAATAAGTAATAATTTTATTACCAAGCATAAGCAAGGAGACCAAAAGGAGGAAGTCTCAAAGGCTTGGTCTGAAATTATTAGTGATACAAAAGCATATACTGTATACTTAACAGCTGGATATACATTGCACAATCATTATACTGTGTAATCAATGCAATGCCCACATAAACAATATTGTTGATAAGATATATTTTTCTGCATAGTACATATTTATTATATCGATCCCCCCTAACTTTCCGTAATCTGCCTTGAGCCCCTAACTGCCGGGATACAATCTTTTTCTGGCTAATCGTATTACTTTCACTGTCCTATTCCTCCCAGACATTCATTCTGCAAGCCTCGCAGAAACTGATTAACCCCCTCGTCACCCAGGTCCAGTCTTAGTATAGCATAATGTGTCCCAGAGACCCCATACCATATTCCAACTCCCAGAGACCCCCTCTCCATACATCCACAAAACCCAACAGCTGTTTAGTGTCTCTAAGGTGGGACCTGAGCTTACTTACATAAGGCCACAGAAAGAAGTTTACATATTCAGATATATTCGTGGTGATCTAATCTATGCCTGATACTATCAGTCTAACCAGGGATTGTCTAAATTCTTATGGATTTGGGGTAGGGGATAAAAATGGGCGTCGTTGGTTGGGGTGTATCTAAAAATGTATACTCATATTCAGTGGTTGACAAATCACCAAAAAATCTACTCGCCACACAAAAAAATCTACTCGCACCTAGTACCAAACGTGTGCTGCTTGGGCCAATATTTACTCGCCCGGGGGTTAAATCCACTCGCCCGGGGCGAGCAAATGTATAGGTTTGTCGAACACTGCTCATATTTATTATTTACGTTATTATCTAAACCTTTGAGTAATTTTCTTAGGTTACCAAGAAGGTAGTGGTTCAGCATTAAATTGAATATATGATTCATTATCCCCTAGAAGACGTAGGGCTTTTCTCACATAATGTATGTACAGTGGCGACACTGTTAATTCTAACACGGCCGTCACCGCGGTTAAAAAAAAACGCGGGCGCCGCGCGGCCGTACCCCGCCACGAACCGGGAAGGTTCGCGGCCGCTTTCCAGCGCCTCGGGCGCTTTCAATAGAAAGCGCCATAGCGCTTTTCTATTGCGGCGCGGAATAGACCGGGCAACGTGTGGGGAGCGCGCACGCAACTTTCAACAACATGCCCGTCACGTGCCCGGCCAGCTCCCGTCTTTTGTAAGACTAAGCTGTGCCGCAGCAGTATGTATGTCTTTACTTATTTAGCGCCATTAGTGTACATTAGTGTACATAATCATAATGTGTTTTATTTTGAACCACAACACCACCATCCTTATCTGCCTGTCGTCCAGACGCAGCCACCAGTATTAGAACTCTTGCCTGGAAAATTCTGGGGCCGTCTCACAGTAAATGCCTCAACTTGCTGAAACATTGCCTCACCATTTCTGTGAGATTCTTAATGGCCCATCGGATTAACACAGCACATTAAATTTGAATGGGACTGCAGGGACCCCCCGCTGTTTTAATCTGATGGGCCATTAAGAATCTCACAGAAATGTGTAGGCATGTTGAGGCATTTATTGTGAGACTGCCCTAGAATCTCCCAGAATTTCCCGGGTAAGTGTTCTAATACTGATGGCTGAATCTGTATGACCACAGTATTGTTCTTCTTAAGATCTTTCATAGCCAATTTTTCTTTATGAATCATATTGGGTATAAATTGTGTCTTGTTTTCACACATTGATTTAAAATCCTTTAACACTAACTGATGAAAAATGTCAATATGTGGACCTTTGGTTTCGGATGGATAGAACAAGGAATTGGGTTTAAAATGTGTGTCTTATGAGATCTATTTTGGAGGTACCAGGGGATGTATCCAGAAGCTCGGGCGGCCCTACATTCTCTTCAAGAAGGCATGCTATCCCTGCCAGGCATTGTTTTTCTCTATTGAACAGATCTATGTCAAAAATAGACCTTAATTGAGGTGTATAACCAATTTTTAGAAAATGCCTTTTTAGTGTGAAGCAGGTACATCTATGCAGATCAATGAATAGATCAAATAGAATTCTCCGCTAGTAGGAGAAAAGGAAAATCCTTTATACAAAACTTTGATATGATCTTCATTCATGGGAGGGACTTGTTTCTTTTAATCTATTAGCCTGTATTTTCTGCTGTATTTTTTGGCCCCCTCTGCAAACTCTGTTTCTAATCTTTCTAATTGCCTCTGATACCATATGATTTGTTCTTGTCTCATGTTGAGAGGGCCTCTTGGACTTTATACTGGAGGTAATGTCTCCCACTCATTTAAACCTCACAACGCCTGTTTTTTTTTTTTTTTTTTTTTTTTTTTTTGGACTTTGTTTTTCTCCCCAGAAAAGGAACTTTGGACAGGTGCCTTGTGTTAACCTGCATATTTGGTCTTTGTCCAAAATGACTTTCTGCATGGGATGAGACATCTGCTCGTGTGGTATTGGTGTTATAATCTAGAGACTCATGTCTATTAGATGTTTGGTTAGGATAGAAGCTTTGCTTCCTCTTCTCTGAATCCCTATTAGCACATGGTTGTTTACGTGGAATTTTAGTGAGCTCCTCTAGTTCTTTGAACTCAGATATCTAATTGAAAAGCTTGAGTTCTTCTGCAGTTCTCACATGGCCAATGCTTTCAGCCCTCTCAATCATGATTGCTTCCCTTTGATTTATAACCTTAAGATGTTTGAGAGCAATGTTATGAGCTCATTTCTTGTTTGTTTGTATATATATATATATATATATATATATATATATATATATATAGCTTTTAATTGAGGAAAATATATATATAAAACACAAATACTGTATAAGTTACCAGTGTAACAGGACACCGGGAGAATTACACCAGAGACCAGTACACTAGACAGAAATGCAAAGTTAAACAAAAGTGAATTTATTGGAAAATTTTCCATTCACTTCCAGTACATGAAACACATACACAAACTCACCCAACTGGGGTTAAAACCTAAAGTCCTAGGTGTGAGGACCTCCGTCCAGAAGCTTACCCCGATACGCATACCCAACTTGTGCCGCTGTCCTCGGTAGTATTAGCAGCACTGCCTTGCTCTTCACTTGCTAGCTGTTTTAAATTCCCCGCAATTGTTTCACCCCAAACAGCTCTGGCCAACGCTGCACACACAGACCGCAGCCCCACTGGATGCTCCAGACCCCTGCATTGGGTCTCCTCATTTCTCTTCTGCTGATTCCCTATCAGCTTTTTCTGCTCTGTCAGGACACTGTCTCAACAAAGGCTATCTGGTCCAAAATTACCCAGTTGAGGCTGCGAAGAAGGAGTATTTTTACCCTGTCCCAATCAGAGAGATGCCAGCTAGTACAATAGTCCTGGTCTCTACACACAGCCTCAGACCCGTTTGATGAGATTACTAGGGTTGAATGTGGGTTAGGAAGCCAAAAATGGCATGCCCAAATATAGCAATTCCTATCCTTAACATAGTCCACAGGATGTAGGCAGATACAGGACAATACACACACAATTCCCCTCCACGGTCGTACAATACAGATACAGCTCCAGGGCTTATAGCTTTCTCGCAGAACAAGTCCAGTCAGAAGGTAATTCACCTCTCCCTGGTTCCTCAACAATGGGGCTAATTCCATCGCAGTGTCCAGGCCTACAATACCCAACTCTGATGTGATTAACGCTGCTTTGGCAAGAGAGAGTTAACCCCTACAGGTCCACCCATCACTGTTTTACATACTTTAAAGTAGTAGTTCAAACAATATCCTACATGTTTTTTTTTTTAATAAATCAATTCTGTACAAGGAGAAAATACTTGCAGCATTTAAAAAAAACAAGAATGTTTTAAAGACATTTTTAATGTTTCTAATGTAGGAAGCATTTCAAAAGTGACAGCCTCTTCCCCTTCTTATAGGCTCTAGCTCTTGAGCCCAGCCCTCTCTCTAGCAGTGCACCAATTGTATCTAGTAACTGTCCAGTCAATCATATTCTAGGAACTACATTGCCCACAATGCTGTGCAAGAACTGAATTAAATAACCCTGAGCAAGCGATCTATTACAGTCGATTACAGGAGAACTGATCGATCTGCAGCTTAGCTAATCACTTGTCAGTGTGCAGATTGTATTGATGCACATATTGAAACCAAGGCGTTGAATGCTCACGGCAAATAAGTGTAATGTGAGGTAATTCAGCAAGAAATCAACCTTTAAATAAAACAGGCCCTGTGTAATCAGGAAAAAATTGACATTCTCAGGACTGACCCTGTTCTAATATGAACCATAGAACAGGTTTAAAGTAATAACAATAGTCCTAGAAATGAGTCCTCTGGTAACAAAATCTTGGAAATGATGGAACACAGAGAAGGGCTAATCGGCTGTGAGGCCCATAATCAGCAATAGCGAAAGGTCTGTGACTGAGAAGTAGTTGAGATCTCCCTCTCGTCCAGCAGAGACAGTTTCAGCCATTTTGTAAAAGCTTTGATTATACAGGATTGGAAGCAGAGGAGCTTGTAAACCAAAAGGTATAGGATCTGGTTGCTTCCCAGATACACTAGCCAGCAGGGCCACGGGGCTGGGCAAATTCAAGATGGCTGCCCATTGAGAGACTTCAGAGGCTGAGAGGGTATCTTGGCAGAGAGCAGATTCAAACTTGGCCTCCCGTCTCTGATTTTACAGATGAGTTCCTCTGAGCCGCATCTTGTACACGAAAAGGGGTGATTGCTGTCTCATTTTATGTGTGATGATTTCCTGGCCCGGATATTACTATTCGTGGGTCTCTCACCCCCCATAATGCCACTTATCAGCTCACGTTGTGCCCAAGATTCTCCTTCACTCCTACAGTATGTTCAACTTTTTAAAGACCCTAGAGCTACTCAATTTGGTGCTCACATGTAATTATTTCGAATTTCAAAGATATTTCTATCTACAACTAACTGTTAGAGCAACGGGCTCAAATGTGGCCCTTGCGTTTGCTAACATCTATATGGGCATGGTACTGGATGAGTATCAATGGCGCTAAACACATGAAAATAAAGTAAATGATATACAACCAGATTTGATGGAGAGAAGATCTCAGCCGACGTGAATCAAACATGAAAAAAGAAAAAGAAATACATAGTGTGATACTGTTAAGACACTGTTAGACAAACATACAAACAAACAAACAAAAAATGGCAATGTTGCTGAACCACACACTAAACTAAAAAGGTATATTTAATATATTATAAAAACATATAATGCAATTAGCACAAATGGACAAAGTGTAGGGCCCAATTGATATCTGGCCGAATTGCCCGCTTACCGAAGCCAAGATGTAAAACCGCAGTGGATATATTAGAGAGTATCCCCTCTCACAGTGGCTGGCACAGCTCCTGGATGTAATACCGGTAGGCACCGCGTGTAGATGTCTGTAATGGAGGACGCATAGATCCACGCTGTAGCAGGGGCAGGAAAACACTGTCTGATGTTGAAGCAGTACGAGCATGCGCAGAGGCGCCCGACACGGTGTAGATGGTGTCTCCAAATCCCCTGCTTCTTGCGGTCGCGTGTACTCCAAAAGCGGCAAATTTGAAAGATGCTTTAGGTCACAAAGCCTCACGGCAGGGCTGGCAATGGAAAACGGCAGCTGATGGCAACGCAGGGATAACGGGGACCACCTAACGCGTTTCGGAAGCTGCTGCCTCCTTCCTCAGGGGTAAATTGAATAAAGAAGTCCCTGTGTGTCCGTTTTTTTATAGGAAAAATTTAAAGGTACAAGTACCATAATAGAGTCCCGGTCATGCGCAGTAGTGCAAAATCAATACTGCCGCATATATCAGCAACATCACAGCAAATACACAGAGACAATTGTATAAAATCAATTGGTTAGCAGACAAACAGTAAAAACATATAAACATATATACCAAGATTATTATGATGATTCAATTCATCAATATGGATATTAACTTTAAAGGTTTTAAAGATTTTAAGATTCTAAAGATAGACAGCATGCAATATATGATGTTAAGTAAACATTAACACTAGTCTAATTGTTGTTCAGGGTTGAAACTAAGTGTTAGAGGCAACATGTATTGGATGAGATGCACTGTCTAGGTAGTGAATAATATACTACATTGATGTGGCAAACAAACATAAAATGGCCATATATATGTGACTTATCTTGTGTAATATTAGATACGAGTGTAGAAAAAAGATGTCAAAATAATATTGACGAATAATTATAATAACTTGGTATCTTGACATGTAAACCAATATGTGTCAAGAACCACACGTGATAGGTTATTGGTAATTGGTGAATGCATGAGGTGACAAATAAATGTGGTGAATGATTAAATTTAATTTAAATGAATATAATGAAAATGTGCAAACTGTGGGGGTGTGACATTATATTATATTTAATAAAGTGTAATAGTGTTTATTTGTCCAACAAAAATGGTTTAAGGTCAAAATCAACATTGAGGCCTTGTGGAGCCAAAGTACAGAGTTCGTAAATCCAAAAGAATTCACGTCTCCCTAGTTGCATTGTGATGTTTCCTCCACGCCAATTTGGTGTAAGAGCTTCTATGGCAGTACATTTCAAACCTACGGGGCTTCTACCATGCACCTGGAGAAAATGATTCGAAACGCTGTGAGTAATGAGACCTTTTTTGATGTTGTAAATATGTTCATAAAAGCGGCGTTTGATAGGCCTGGATGTCATACCCACATACTGCAGACCGCAAGGACACTCAAGAAGATAGATCACATTCGTACTATTACAATTAATTAACTGTTTAATATTGTATATTTTTGTTGTAATAGTGGATTTAAACGTAACATTTCTAGTGCTGAATTTGCAGGCTGTACAAGAAATACAAGGAAAATACCCATTTATTGTTTTATTATTACGAATCTTTTGACGATTTAGTGGACAACTAGGAGCTAATTTTTGGCCGATATTCCGAGCTTTAGTGAATATTATCTTAGGTGTTAGGGGTAAAAGATCTACCAGATCCCTATCCTTTCTCAGAATCGGCCAGTATTTACATAAAGTTTGTTTGATGGCTGGAGCCATCTGATTGTATTGGGTAATGAATGGTATGTTTATGGAAGGACTGTCTTTTTTTCTTTGTTTGTATTGAAGAAGAGTACTTCTATCAATTTGATCTACTTCTAATATAGCTCGATCTAGGTCATTGGAAGAATATTTTCTATTGATAAATTTGTCTTTTAAATCATGTGCCTGCTGATGGAAAGTTTCAGTAGTTGAATTGTTACGCTTCAATCTAGTAAATTGGCCTTTAGGAATGTTGTTGATCCATGTGGGGTTGTGATGACTGTTGGCGTGCAAATAATTGTTTGCCTGGACCTTCTTAAAAAATGTTTTGGTGTGTAATTTATTATCCATAACGTAAATAACTAAATCCAAAAATTCGATAGATGTATTGCTAGTATTAAAAGTGAATTTTAAATTAAAAGGATTGTCATTCATGTACAACTGAAAAAGTTCTAGTTGATGAGTGGAACCTGACCAAATAAAAATGATATCATCTATGTAGCGCCGCCAGGACAACCGGACCAAATATACTGGTTTTCCCAGTTGCCCATGAATAAGTTGGCATAACTGGGAGCAAACCTGGTACCCATAGCGGTGCCACATACCTGCAAATAATAAGAATTATTAAAATTAAAAAAATTATGTGTTAATATAAATTGAATACTGGAAATAAGAAATGTTTTAAATGAATCTGTAACTAAGGGATCTGAGTCCAGGAAACGGCCAACAGCATCACAACCCTGACCATGGTCAATGACTGTATACAGTGAGGTAACGTCTGCTGTTACCAGATGGTAATGTGACTGCCATTGAGTGTCGTTGAGGGTCTGCAGTATGTGGGTAGTGTCTCTGAGGTATGATGGAAGCTGATTGACGTAAGGTTGAAGATAATGATCTATGTATTGGGACAGGTGGGAAGTGAGTGATTGGATACCGGATATTATAGGGCGACCTGGTGGAAAAA
This sequence comes from Ascaphus truei, assembly GCF_040206685.1. Taxonomy (NCBI): domain Eukaryota; kingdom Metazoa; phylum Chordata; class Amphibia; order Anura; family Ascaphidae; genus Ascaphus; species Ascaphus truei. The sequence goes on from NC_134484.1 coordinate 467,844,059, forward strand.
ACTCAAACTCTTGTTTTGTTAGGATCTGATGATCAAGCCCTGTATTTAGAAATGTCAATAATTGTTGTTGGTATGTTTCTGTGGGGTTTGAGGACAGAAAGAGAAAAAATACACTAGAGGAAAAAGAGGAGGTAGAAAGGGGAGGAAAAATCATGAAGCATTAAAAGGTGATCACACTAATATTTTCAATATTAGCAAATACCCCATTACACCCAAAGAAAGATCATTGTTATCTAAGGGTCTTTCTTTCGCTCCAGTCTCAGGTCCAAATAGCTTCAAACTATATGTAGACGTGCAAAGATATGTAAGGAAACTGTGCCTTAAAAAATATTTTAATAAAGACGCAGTTTCAAGACTAGATCCAAATTCTAATCTACCTATCAGTTCTACACCTGTTATAGGTTCAAAATTTAAAAATCCTTCCACGTTCTTTCCCAGATTCGTCGGCGGTCCCTTTGTAAATACATTTGCAAAGATGGTGTCCGACGATTTGGAAACACAAAGTCGTCAATTTAAGATTAAACGAGACAACCTTTCTATTGAGGAAAAGGGAATTCTGCGTGCACTTGGAGAAAATGATTCCATCGTTATTAAAGCTGCTGACAAAGGAGGGGGGTTGGTAATTATGGACAAGGATTTCTATATACAGGAATCTTTGCGCATCCTTGGAGACAGATCCACTTACCAACCCCTCTCCTCAAACCCCACAGAAACATACCAACAACAATTATTGACATTTCTAAATACAGGGCTTGATCATCAGATCCTAACAAAACAAGAGTTTGAGTTTTTATATAACCCACACCCCACCATTCCAATATTCTATATATTACCAAAAATTCATAAAAATCTACAACATCCACCAGGTCGCCCTATAATATCCGGTATCCAATCACTCACTTCCCACCTGTCCCAATACATAGATCATTATATTCAACCTTACATCAATCAGCTTCCATCATACCTCAGAGACACTACCCACATACTGCAGACCCTCAACGACACTCAATGGCAGTCACATTACCATCTGGTAACAGCAGACGTTACCTCACTCTATACAGTCATTGACCATGGTCAGGGTTGTGATGCTGTTGGCCGTTTCCTGGACTCAGATCCCTTAGTTACAGATTCATTTAAAACATTTCTTATTTCCAGTATTCAATTTATATTAACACATAATTTTTTTAATTTTAATAATTCTTATTATTTGCAGGTATGTGGCACCGCTATGGGTACCAGGTTTGCTCCCAGTTATGCCAACTTATTCATGGGCAACTGGGAAAACCAGTATATTTGGTCCAGTTTTCCTTTCGGAGCAAGCCTGGTACTCTGGCGGCGCTACATAGATGATATCATTTTTATTTGGTCAGGTTCCACTCATCAACTAGAACTTTTTCAGTTGTACATGAATGACAATCCTTTTAATTTAAAATTCACTTTTAATACTAGCAATACATCTATCGAATTTTTGGATTTAGTTATTTACGTTATGGATAATAAATTACACACCAAAACATTTTTTAAGAAGGTCCAGGCAAATAATTATTTGCACGCCAACAGTCATCACAACCCCACATGGATCAACAACATTCCTAAAGGCCAATTTACTAGATTGAAGCGTAACAATTCAACTACTGAAACTTTCCATCAGCAGGCACATGATTTAAAAGACAAATTTATCAATAGAAAATATTCTTCCAATGACCTAGATCGAGCTATATTAGAAGTAGATCAAATTGATAGAAGTACTCTTCTTCAATACAAACAAAGAAAAAAAGACAGTCCTTCCATAAACATACCATTCATTACCCAATACAATCAGATGGCTCCAGCCATCAAACAAACTTTATGTAAATACTGGCCGATTCTGAGAAAGGATAGGGATCTGGTAGATCTTTTACCCCTAACACCTAAGATAATATTCACTAAAGCTCGGAATATCGGCCAAAAATTAGCTCCTAGTTGTCCACTAAATCGTCAAAAGATTCGTAATAATAAAACAATAAATGGGTATTTTCCTTGTATTTCTTGTACAGCCTGCAAATTCAGCACTAGAAATGTTACGTTTAAATCCACTATTACAACAAAAATATACAATATTAAACAGTTAATTATTTGTAATAGTACGAATGTGATCTATCTTCTTGAGAGTCCTTGTGGTCTGCAGTATGTGGGTATGACATCCAGGCCTATCAAACGCCGCTTTTATGAACATATTTACAACATCAAAAAAGGTCTCATTACTCACAGCGTTTCGAATCATTTTCTCCAGGTGCATGGTAGAAGCCCCGTAGGTTTGAAATGTACTGCCATAGAAGCTCTTACACCAAATTGGCGTGGAGGAAACATCACAATGCAACTAGGGAGACGTGAATTCTTTTGGATTTACGAACTCTGTACTTTGGCTCCACAAGGCCTCAATGTTGATTTTGACCTTAAACCATTTTTGTTGGACAAATAAACACTATTACACTTTATTAAATATAATATAATGTCACACCCCCACAGTTTGCACATTTTCATTATATTCATTTAAATTAAATTTAATCATTCACCACATTTATTTGTCACCTCATGCATTCACCAATTACCAATAACCTATCACGTGTGGTTCTTGACACATATTGGTTTACATGTCAAGATACCAAGTTATTATAATTATTCGTCAATATTATTTTGACATCTTTTTTCTACACTCGTATCTAATATTACACAAGATAAGTCACATATATATAGCCATTTTATGTTTGTTTGCCACATCAATGTAGTATATTATTCACTACCTAGACAGTGCATCTCATCCAATACATGTTGCCTCTAACACTTAGTTTCAACCCTGAACAACAATTAGACTAGTGTTAATGTTTACTTAACATCATATATTGCATGCTGTCTATCTTTAGAATCTTAAAATCTTTAAAACCTTTAAAGTTAATATCCATATTGATGAATTGAATCATCATAATAATCTTGGTATATATGTTTATATGTTTTTACTGTTTGTCTGCTAACCAATTGATTTTATACAATTGTCTCTATGTATTTGCTGTGATGTTGCTGATATATGCGGCAGTATTGATTTTGCACTACTGCGCATGACCGGGACTCTATTATGGTACTTGTACCTTTAAATTTTTCCTATAAAAAAACGGACACACAGGGACTTCTTTATTCAATTTACCCCTGAGGAAGGAGGCAGCAGCTTCCGAAACGCGTTAGGTGGTCCCCGTTATCCCTGCGTTGCCATCAGCTGCCGTTTTCCATTGCCAGCCCTGCCGTGAGGCTTTGTGACCTAAAGCATCTTTCAAATTTGCCGCTTTTGGAGTACACGCGACCGCAAGAAGCAGGGGATTTGGAGACACCATCTACACCGTGTCGGGCGCCTCTGCGCATGCTCGTACTGCTTCAACATCAGACAGTGTTTTCCTGCCCCTGCTACAGCGTGGATCTATGCGTCCTCCATTACAGACATCTACACGCGGTGCCTACCGGTATTACATCCAGGAGCTGTGCCAGCCACTGTGAGAGGGGATACTCTCTAATATATCCACTGCGGTTTTACATCTTGGCTTCGGTAAGCGGGCAATTCGGCCAGATATCAATTGGGCCCTACACTTTGTCCATTTGTGCTAATTGCATTATATGTTTTTATAATATATTAAATATACCTTTTTAGTTTAGTGTGTGGTTCAGCAACATTGCCATTTTTTGTTTGTTTTTTTGTTTGTTTGTATGTTTGTCTAACAGTGTCTTAACAGTATCACACTATGTATTTCTTTTTCTTTTTTCATGTTTGATTCACGTCGGCTGAGATCTTCTCTCCATCAAATCTGGTTGTATATCATTTACTTTATTTTCATGTGTTTAGCGCCATTGATACTCATCCAGTACCATTACTATTGTCTGACTGGGGGTCAGAGGTGTATCTAGGCTGCTACATTTTTTAAAATAATTTTTTTGTATATATATATAAAGAAATTTTTTTTTTTATATATATATATATTTAATTCACTTTGATAGCATTTGTTTTGAGATATATATTAGTGTTAGCGCTACCTATTGTTTTTTATTAATCTATATGGGCATGTTGCATGGACAATGCATCGACACATGGGTTTGTCTGAATATAGGCTTTATATTTCACCTAAAAAAAGGTGGAATAAAACAGAGCTTATCTTCAGCATATAAATGGTTAACAAAAAACATCCTTATCTGCCTGTCGTACAGATGCAGCCACCAGTATTAGAACTCTTGCCTGGGAAATTCTGGGGCAGTCTCACAGTAAATGCCTCAACATTTCTGTGAGAGTCTTAATGGCCCATCGGATTAACAGAGCACATTCAGTTTGAATGGGACTGCAGGGATATCCACTGTGGTAATCCGATGGGCCATTAAGAATCTCACAGAAATGTTGAGGCATTTATTGTGAGTCTGCCCCAGAATTTCCCAGGTAAGTGTTCTAATACTGATGGCTGCATCTGTATGACCACAGTATTGTTCTTTTTAAGATCTTTTATAGCCAATTTCTCTTTATGAATCATATTGGGTATAAATTGTGCCTTGTTTTCACACATTGATTTAAAATTGTTTAAAACGAATTGACGAAAAATGTCAATATTTGGACCTTTGGTTTGGGATGGATAGAATTAGGATTTGGGTTTAAACTGTGTGTCTTATAAGATCTATTTTGGAGATACCAGGGGATGTATCCAGAAGCTCGTGAGGCCCTACATTCCCTTCAAGGAGGCACGCTAACCCTGCCAGGCATTGTTTTTCTCTATTGAACAGATCGATGTCAAAAATAGACCTTAATTGAGGTGTATTACTAATTTTTAGAAAATGCCTTTTTAGTGTGAAGCAGGTACATCTATGCAGATCAATGAATAGATCAAATAGAATTGTCCGCTAGTAGGAGAAAAGGAAAATCCTTTATACAAAACTTTGATATGATCTTCATTCATGGGAGAGACTTGTTTCTTTTAATCTATTAGCCTGTTTTTTCTGCTGTATTTTTTGGCCCCTTCTGCAAACTCTCTTTCTAATCTTTCTAATTCCCCCTGATACCATATGATTTGTTCTTGTCTCATGTTGAGAAGGCCTCTTGGACTTTATACTGGAGGTAATGTCTCCGACTCATTTAAACCTCACAACGCCTGATTTTTTTGTTTTGGACCTTGTTTTTCTCCCTAGAAAAGGAACTTTGGACAGGTGCCTTGTGTTAACCTGCATATTTGGTCTTTGTCCAAAATGACTATCTGCATGGGATGAGACATCTGCTCTGATCATGTTAGTACAGGGTCTGTCTATATTGTCTCTGTCATTCTCAGGGGTTATTCTCATGGAGCAAGTTTATACCTCCTTGTGTTATTTATTTATTTATTTATAAAATATTTTACCAGGAAGTAATACATTGAGAGTTACCTCTCGTTTTCAAGTATGTCCTGGGCACAGAGTAAAACAAATAATACATGGTTACAAATACAGTTACATAAATGAACAGGGTATACATTATATACAAGACATTGCGTGCATAGTTAAAGAAAATATATATTATGGGCTTATGAAACAGCTACAGACCAGATTAAAGTGTGAGACAGCCTTAGATTTGAAAAAACTTAAACTGGTGGTGGATGTGAGAGTCTCTGGTAGGTTGTTCCAGTTTTGGGGTGCATGCTAGGAGAAGGAGGAACGTCCGGATACTTTATTGAGCCTTGGGACCATGAACAGTCTTTTGGAGTCTGATCTCAGGTGATAAGTTCTGCAAGTGGTAGGAGTGAGGAGCTTGTTCAGATAGCTGGGTAGCTTGCCCATGAAGAATTTAAAGGTAAGACAGGAAAGGTGAACTTTGCGCCTAGACTCTAGTGATGACCAATCTAGTTCTTTGAGCATATCGCAGTGATGTGTGTTGTAGTTGCATTGGAGAACAAAATTACAAATTGAATTGTAGAGGATGTCAAGTTTGCCAAGGTGGGTTTGAGGTGCTGAGCCATATACTATGTCTCCATAGTCAATAATTGGCATTAGCATCTGCTGTGCGATACGCTTTCTGACCAGGAGACTTAGGGCGGATTTGTTCCTGTAAAGTACCCCTAGTTTGGCATAGGTCTTGGTTGTCAGGGTCTCAATGTGCATCCCGAATGTTAAGTGGGAGTCAAACCATAAGCCCAGGTATTTAAAACTAGTGACAGGGGTTAAGGTGGTGTTAGCGTTGATTCTAATCAGGAGCTCAGTCACTGGAAGCTTTAAAAATTTAGTCTTGGTCCCAAACACCATTGTTACAGTCTTGTCAGTGTTTAAAAACAGTTTGTTTTGGGAAATCCAGTTTACAAGTCTCAAAAAGTCAAACTGAAGTATGTGTTGAATGTCAGAGAGGCTATGGCTGTGTGCATATAGGATTGTGTCGTCTGCATACATGTGTATTGAGGCTTCCTTGCAAGCTGTGGAAAGATCATTAATGAACACTGAGAAGAGTAGGGGCCCCAGAACAGAGCCTTTGCGGGACACCACAGGTGATATCCAGGGGGTTGGAGTTAGAGCCTGAGATGGACACATGTTGGGATCTTCCTGATAGGTAGGACTGAAACCAGTTTAAAGCATGCTTCCCTATTCCAGAGCTCTGGAGTTTGTTAAGCAGGAGAGCATGATCAACTGTGTCAAAAGCCTTTGCAAAATCTAGGAATACTGCACCAGTGAGTTGTCCCTGTTCCATTCCACACTGGATTTCATTGCAAACTTTTAGCAGGGTAGTTACGGTGCAGGGTTTGGGACGAAACCCAGATTGGAATTGGCTATGGAAATTTGTCTTGGTATAGAAATCGCTTAATTGGGAGTGGACACATTTTTCCATGACTTTGGATAAAATTGGGAGAAGTGAGATTGGCCTGTAGTTTGAGACAGTGTTTTTGTCCCCACTTTTGAAGATTGGGACAACTCTGGCAGTTTTCCAGGTCTTAGGGATATGGCCTGCAGACAGGATAGAGTTGACTATGGACGCAATTGGTTTGGCAATGGCTGGGGCACCAAGTCGTAGGAACCTAGATTGTAGTAAGTCAGGTCCACATTGGCTGCTTAGTTTTAGTTTGAGGAGCGCTTGTATAATCTCCTCTTCAGATACTAGGCCAAATTGAAAATTGTGGGCAGTGTTGGGAGGGGGTGGGACTATCGGGGTACTCCCAGGATGAGATTCAGGTTTGGGTTGCGTTTTGCTAATAAGTGAGTGGCACACCCCACAAAGTAATCATTGAATGCATTTGCAATGTCAGTGGGGGTTGTCAGAGTAATATCCCCCTTAGTGATATTACTTGGTTGTTAATGGTTTGGAGGCTGGAATATATTGTTGATAACCTTCCAGAAGTTAGCTGGGTTTGTTGTATTTTGGTGGAGATTGTCAGAGTAATATTGTGCTTTTGCATGCCTTGTTTGCCTTGTGCACATGTTCCGCATGCATCTGTAGTGATTGAGATCCTTGGTAGTGCCAGTTACTTTGTAGCTTTTCCACAAGGTATCACTGAGCTGGTAGAGTGCTATAAGGTCAGTTGTAACCCATGGAAGGTGGGCCCCTCATACCCTTATTTTGCGTAGTGGAGCATGGGTATCACAGAGTTTTAAGAACTCGGATTGGAAATAGTCGAGTGCAGAATCAGGGTCGGGAATTAAATTGATTCTGTGCCATGGGCAGTTGGTAAGGTCATCCAGAAACTGTTGTGGGTTAAAGTTTTTAAATGTTCTAGTGAGGAGAACTTTAGGGCTTGAATGGGGCGGTTTAATTTTCCTTACACAGTACACTATTGCATGGTCACTGAAAATGTCAGGAAGGATGCCAGAGGATTGGATTTTGCTGGGGTTTGAGGAGAGAATCCAGTCTAGCAAGGAATGGTTGTGCGATTTCAGGTTTATCCGTGTGGGTTGGGAAATGAGTTGCGATAGGTTAAGTGACTTGAGTTGTATCTGGATTTTGTGGTTTTTAGGGTCAAGCCAATTGAAGTTGAAATCCCCAAGAACTAGCAGCTCACTCTTCTCATTCAGAGAGGAAATGGAGCCAAGAAATTGGGTGATATCAGTCAAGGATTGTAGAGGGGCTTTAGGGGGGCGGTAGATGCCAGCAAGCAAGATGGGCTTAGAAAAGGGTAGGCAGATTTTGCCAACTAGAATTTCAAAAGAGGGTGGGCTTGGTGGGCAATTTAACAGTGTAAATTGTAATGTGTCTGCAATATAAAATAACACCCCTCCTCCTCTCTTTGACCTATCTCTCCTAAAAATGGAGTATCCCTGAATGGCAATATTTGCATCAGGGGTTTTAAGGGATAGCCATGTTTCTGTATGAATGATGGCTTTGGGTTTATGCATAAGGCACCATGCTCTTAGTTCGTCCAGTTTGGGCAGCAGGCTCCGGATATTTATATGGGCGAGAGATAGGGCTTTTTGGAATTTAAAGGTGGAATTCTCAGGGGCATGGGACAGAGCTGAAATGGGAGGACCTGGGTTAGGTTCAATATCACCTGCTAAGGAGAGTAACAGTACGAGTAGGAATTTGGGTAGTTGTTTGGAGGTTGTAAATTTGTGGTGTTTGCCATTAGAGTGAGGAGTGGTTGGTGTGCTGGTTTTGAGAGTTCTCCACCAACATTTAGTAGATAGTGCAAGGCTTTTCAGTAGTCCAGGGTGTATGGTGATGTTGGGTGTGGGCCAGGATGGAGGAGTTTGTAGTGTATTGAGAGAGTAAAATCTCCATGAGGCCAGGAGAAAAAAAATGTTAAGATACAGAGCAGGTTCATTTTGCCAGAGGTAGGCAGTGCTACAAGGAGCTGTTGTGAACAAAGTGAGTGTGTGCAGACTAAACAGCAGTGGTGTGCCTGTTCCTTGTCAAATGTTTTGGTGCATTGCAATGCTAGAGTCAGTTCAGGGTTTCAGTGTTTTGTGCGGTCAGTTTTGGGAGAGGCTGCAGTGAAAGAAGTTGTAAAGGGGTGGGTGGTTAAATTACGCAGGTTAGCAAGAATGGGATCATAGTGTGATCTGAGTAGCTTACCGTTTGTTGTCGTGAGTCAAAAAGTTTGCAGAAAGATGCTGTCCCCAGTCACCTCTAGTCAAACTATAGTCTAACTATATTTATCACTTAAAAAGCTCACTTTAAATGCCTCACTATCTAATGCCAATTGCAGTTCCTGCAAATTGCAGGAGAGGTGTTGGTTTTATACATCTAAAACAGTCACATGACCCTCCCCCTCCCCAATCAATCAGCTTGTTCCAGTTGGTCAATTAACAGCACTGAGTTAAGAGGGGCAAAAAACAAAAACAAAAAAAACAAAACAAAAAAAAAAAACACTTTTGAAATTCAAACATACTAACTCATTTCAATGCTTAAGGCCACAGAGTAAATCTTTTACACAGGACTTGCACATCAAGGGACATACTTATTTCAATGCTTAAGGCCACAGAGTAAATCTTTTACACAGGACTTGCACATCAAGGGACATACCTGTGAAGAGAATACAATTAGATCCATGTCATATCAGCTGAGGTTATTGATCTTGCATGAAGATAGTAAGTGTATTAACTATAACTATAGTCTAACTATATTTATCACTTAAAAAGCTCACTTTAAATGCCTCACTATTTAATGCCAATTGCAGTTGCAGCCAGTGTTGGCTGGTGTTCGATTATATCTGTGTAGACGTTCCTATACATGTGTGTATTAAACCTACCCCAGTTGTTTTGTATGGTATTGGTGTTATAATCTAGAGACTTATGTCTATTAGAGGTTTGGTTAGGATAGAAGCTTTGCTTCCTCTTCTTTAAATCCCTATTAGCACATGGTTGTTTACGTGGACTTTAAACTTGATCCAATATCTCTATTAGTCATTTGTATAATCATTTAAATCGCTTTGGAGCTTTTTTCTCTTGTTCCCTATAATTTAATTCTCAAATGTTTCTATTTTATTTTTAGTGAGCTCCTCTAGTTCTTTGAACTCAGATATCTCATTGAAAAGCTTGAGTTCTTCAGCAGTTCTCGCATGGCCAATGCTTTCAGCTCTCTCAATCATGATTGCTTCCCTTTGATTTATAACATTAAGATGTTTGAGAGCAATTTTATGAGCTCATTTCTTGTTTGTTTGTTTGTTTCTATTTATATATGTAACCCTCTTTGCTACTGACATAGAAAAGCTACTAATGCTGAATATACCTGCTGGCTCAGCGAGATCTGGGCCTCCGCTAAATGGGAGCCTGGGGCAACAATATGTAATTGGCAGCGCCTCCACTTGCCTTGGATCCCCAATAAGCAAGATTCCCCTGGACAAGAACAACAATAATAATCCACAACGTTGTAACCTTTTACTATTACGTGAATGCAGAGCATGAACATACACTAACATACATATGACCACAGTGCATATATATATATTTGGCAAAATCAATAACCAGATACACGTGGCCTTGCCACTCTCCACCCTGGAGTAATGTCTCTTCCCACCACCACGTGTGCCCCACACCGTGTCCAATGTACTGGACCAGTCCCTTGTTCACTCAACCTCAGTGTCCCCAAAGAACCCTCCCCCAAGGCGGGATCAGCACCTGCAGGTACCGGTGTTGGTGCACTTAATATAATACCTGCGTAACTGTACTTCGCAAAGGATCTGCCAACCCACCGTAGTCTCTCACGAGTCTTTACTTGCGTCCAGCAGCTTGATCCCAAACCACCGATCACACAGCAGTGCAGGAAGGTACTGTGCCCCTGTCTGCTAATCTCAGTAAAGGGTATGCTGTCCCTGTCTGTGGCTGTTACCCTGCAGTACCACAAGCTGGTGGTGACTCAGGGCCTGCACTGGGGCCTAAGGGGGAATTCCTGGCCTATGCAGTGGGTCACTGACCCCCTGCAATACACACCTCCTATCCCCTTGCTCTCCCAGGACACACTGGCTAGTGTGGTCTCTTCTGCACGCTTTCCTGCCTGTCAGCAATCCTCACACACTGTTGGCTGCTGGGCCCCTTCTGACCCTACTGAGGCTCATGGGATGTGTTTGAGCAGCCAGATTTACGGCTATAATACCCATAAATAGAGGGACTTTTGTTCAACTCTGGGGTGTTTTGATACTATACAGCTACCTATTAAGGATTAAGCATTTCATTGCCTTACACGCAGGTTTGTATGTGTATTACATTAAGACCTGATATATACAACCGTTGATGAGATCTGCTTGATCAGCTCAAAGCCTCCTATCTATTGGCCAGCCGTTCGCGCGCTTACACTGCGCATGCGCGACCTACCAGGGGCACCCCGCCGCACATCTACACTGCGCATGCGCAAAACATTGCGGCGCCCTGTGCTTGCCGGGCCACCGCAGAGCCTCCAAAACACCGAAGCGCTCCCTGCTCAGCCCCCATCTTCCAGACTTGCCGGCGGGTCTGCCGCTTGGCTCCGGCGACACCCGCGATAACCCCTGGCAGTGCAGGTCAAGGCGGGTGGCAGGAGAACACAACTACACTTTCCCCCTGGTAAAACCCTAACGACCTCGCTTGGGACAGCGTAACTTAAACAACTATACACATCACTTATATAATAAAAATGCATATGTATGAATACAACTTATCACTGTTGTGACAGAGTCACTGACTCAGTAGGCTGGAATGGAGGATGTGTGTACTTTCCCGCACTAAACCAGTTAACCTACAGTTGGAGATCTGCATACACCTGCAGCCTAATTAAGCAGGAGACCTGAGAGACTGCAGGTTTAAAAAGAAGGAAGTTGGTTACAGAAGGTGAGCTTGTTTTTCTACAGGAAGGTGGAGAGAACTCTCCCGGCTGGGAAGCCGTTGCTGTTGCTCTGGTCCCCCAGTCCTGCGAGGAGCTATGCTGCTGGGACCAGCTGGGACCCCAACCCAGGATAAAGATACAGATTGCTGCGAGGCTGGACACAGCTTGCTCCCCGGAACCGTGTTCCTGTTTGCTGTTGGAGCTCCATTACAGATAAGACTTTATTATTATGCTTATTGGTTATCCTTTGTGTAGCATATGTTTTGGGCATGACCAGATTAGCTGGCTATCCTGTTAGTAAGGGCTCAAGAAGTGAGTTAGTTTCCCTAACGGGAACAGGCTTTATTTTCTAGAAAGTAGTTTTTAAAGGGACAGTGAACCCGTACTTTATTTTGGTTGTGGCTAATAAACCACTATAGTTGAACGTTTCCCATCGTGTCTAGCGTCTTACTGACCCCGCCGCGAGGCCGTCCTGCCACACTGTATACTCTACATGAGATTATACATTTCATTGAACATTCCAATCACAGATCTCACTCTACTGCGAGCCCACTGCTGAGCCTCATAATGGGGTGCCCCGAATTGATCATGTCATTCTCATGGGAGGTTGACCAACTCTTTGGCATCTACGCTGCTGCTCTTCAGTTACTCCCTCTGGAGAATAACTAATCTCGATTTGCAGCTCTTTGACACTTATACGCATATTTATATATATATATATATATATATATATATATATATATATATATATATATATATATATATGTTGTGGTTATTTTGGGGGTTCAATATGAGCTTGTAGGGGTTCTGTGTGTTTTGCAATTCTGTTCAGCTGTTCTTAGCTGATTTGGAGGGTGGCTCCTCCTTCCCAAGTTTGAAGCTCACCCCATCCTACTTTTAAATGGTTAAAAGCTCACTCCATCTCACCTTCCACACTCATGGGAACCTGCATGCAGTTTGATTGTGACAAATCTAATACAGAGTGCTTTTCCTGGTATTATACAGGTTATTTAAAACTAGAGACAGAACATGAAACACAGACAGAGCTCAGTGCACATCCAGTGAAACCTATACACGGTACAGTGCCTAAATATATATGTATAGATATCTATTAAATAAAATGGTCCTTTAGTTTAACATTTTGGCCAAAGTGTTGTAAGCCCCTGAGCCACTACAGGAAACACAGACAGAGCTCAGTGCTACATCCATTGACACAAATACATAGTACAGTGCCTAAATATATATATATAGATACCTTTTGAATAAAATGGTCTTTTAGTTTAACTTTTTGGCCAAAGTGTTGTAAGCCCTTGAGCCCCTCCAAGGCAGACCACGTCTCAAGGGTCTTAACACTAATATAAATTCTTAATAACCTGTGCATTACCAGGAAGAATGATTTATAATAAATCTGTCAAAATTAGTGTCATAGTTCTAAGTCTGATTGGATGTAGCACTGAGCTCTGTCTGTGTTTCATGTTCTGTCTCTGGTTTTAAATATATATTGCCATGCTCAGTAGCACTCCTGTTTGACACTTATATGTATGTATATATATATATATATATATATATATATATATATATATATATATATATATATATATATATATATATATATGTAGCCCTTTTTGTGAATCCCAGATCTAAGGGAACTACTGGTGTTGTATATACCTGTGGTTTCAGGAACTCTGAGCCTCCGCCATGGGAGAGCCTGGGGTCATACCCTTAACTATCATGGTGCAGCGCCTCCACTTACCCAGGATCCCCATATTAGAGAATCTACCCTGAGTAAGAAACATACAACGGTATTGTGCAACAGGCAACCTTTTACTATTGCAATTAGTAACGAAAGCTTAAAGAGTATACATAACACGTCTTAACCCTTATACTCTATATATCACATTATGTAACACACACACAGTGGCTCAGCCACACCTTGTTAGGTATAATGTTCTGTACACAGGTGGCTCTGCCACTCTCCCTAGGAGTATGTCCTGTAACTAGTATCTGTATAGCATAGTACGCTGGCACACTGGTGCCCCCAATTAGTTAGTGGGAGGCGGGATCAGCGCCTGATGACCGGTGTAGGTGCACTTGTTGATTAAAGATACCTTCCGGTCACTACGGTGACCACACCACTTCACACAGGTACCCAGTGTTGCTCCAGCTTTGCGCCGACACTCCGTTATGCTGTGCGGTCTGTCCTCCAGACCAAGATGGCGTCCGCAACTCCGCAGCTGAACCGCACTAAAGGGTGGGTCCCTAACTACTACGGCCGTCCCTACAAAAGCGGCACCCTACGATGACAGGGGTAATGCTCCTGGGGGCTGGGGAATGTCTCTCACCTAAGCAGAAGGGTCACTGACCCTCCGCTCGCGCACACGAGGTTCCGCCACCTTCATCCTTCACCTCTCACTCGTGTGTCCCACCGCCCACACGCATCCTGTCTTCCCTATCCAGAGTCTCGCACCCTATTGGTCCTCAGCCTCAGCTGACTCTCCCACAGTTCAGAGTTCAGAGTGCAACCCCCAAAGTCTCTCCAGATTGGTTGCCGTTCGCGCGCTTTCCTCGCGCATGCGCAGCCTGACTCTTACTCAGTGACCTTGCTGGCAAAAGAACAGTATGGCGCTTCCTATGTCAGTGACAGCGCGGAACCATCATATATATGTATACACATCCTTACATTCTCCCCTCTCCAGATTCCAACGTCCCCGCTGGACTACCTAAACAACATATATGTGAACTTATTTACACCCCCTCTCTTTCCTAGATCAGGTTACACATTTCGTTGAACAGTACCACCATAGCTTGCATTCTATGCCGAGCCCACTGCTGAGCCTCATAATGGGGTGCCCCAAATTGATCATATGCCATTCGCATGGGAGGCTGACTGGTTCTTTGACTTCGCCGAGGTTGATTCTCCTCTGCTTCCTCTGCAGAGTATCCAGTCTCATCTGGTATTTCCATCTCTACCCTTGAGGGGTTTTCAGCATTATTAAAGTCTCTTTGGGGTGTGAAACATGGGCTTTGTGGATCTAGGGACTGACTCACTGGAGTCAGATTATCAATGTTCGGGCCAAGAGGCTCTTTACCCGTAGCTCCTTTGGGAGATGCCCCCGCGGCCGGAAGGCCCCTTTGAGAGGTTCCTTCCATCGGATCCTCAGAGGTGGCAATTTTCACAGTCTCTAGGCCATCCTCTGGAGTTTCAGCCTCTCCATCTATGGGCGTAGCAGATAATTCTAACTCATTGTTCCCTACTTGAGGTATGGGAAGTAAATGATTCCTATGCCACACTTTTACGCGGCCTTCGGAGTCCTTGATCCGATACACAGGAAGGCCAGGCATTTGTGACTCCACCTCGTACACACCTTCCTGCCACCGGTCCGCCAATTTATGTTTCCCAGGAACACCTAAGTTGCGTAAGAGGACCGCATCCCCGGGGTGAATCTCCTTGTGACGTACTTTGTGATCGTAACGTCTTTTATTTCCCGCATTCAATTGTGCTGCCGTTCGTTCAGCCAATCTATAAGCCTGCTGCAAACTGTCCCTTAGTCGCTGTACATATCGAAAATGCGTCCTATTGGATATCCCATCGGTAGATATCCGTAGTCGCACATCCACCGGTAACCGGGCTTCTCTTCCGAACATCAAAAAGTACGGGGTGTACCCAGTGGACTCATGCCGGGTACAATTATACGCATGCACCAACGCTTCGACGTGCTTACTCCACTCCATCTTTTGTGGGCTTGTCAGTGTCCCCAACATATCTAACAAGGTGCGATTGAACCGTTCGGGCAACACATCCCCTTCGGGGTGGTACGGGGTAGTCCGTGACTTGGCAATGTTTAGCAGTGTGAGCAATTCCTTTATCAGTGTACTCTCAAAGTCCCTGCCCTGATCAGAGTGAAGACGATTTGGTAATCCATAATGAATGAAATACTTCTCCCACAGGACTCGGGCCACCGTTACGGCCTTCTGATCTTTCGTAGGGAACGCTTGGGCGTACCTGGTGTAGTGGTCAGTGATCACGAGAACATTACTAACGCCCCGACTGTCGGGCTCAATACAGAGAAAGTCCATACACACCAGATCCATGGGGCCCGAACTTTTCAAGTGTGCCATGGGAGCCGCCCTGGTGGGCAGTGTCTTCCTTTGTAGGCAGCGGTTACACCTTCGACAATGCTGCTCCACGGACTCCCTCATCCTAGGCCAGTAGAACCTATCCTGTAGCAGCCCAAATGTCTTATCAATGCCCAAATGGCCATGGTCATCGTGAAGGGCCCGAAGGACTAGGGTCCTCAAGCGTTCCGGTAGAAACAGGTGACGCCGATCGGGATGGTTATGATATGGTATCACCCGATATAACAAACAATTGTCCATTTCGAACTTCCCAAACTCGTTCAACAGGAGTTTCACCAAGTTTTTGGGGGCTTGCTTCAGTATAGAAGGATCATCTCGTTGTACCGCTTGACGAGCCATCTCCACTATGGGGTCTTGAGTTTGGTAATGCACTAGATCCCTCCATGAGATGATATTATCTTCCGTGATATTCATCCCTTCTCGACCTTGATAGGCCCGAGGAATGGCTCGTGAATGGCATCCCAAAGAGTCAGCAACCCGTAATTCCGAGAATGCTACCTGATTGTCGACTACCGCAGCCACGGAACAGAGAGCACGAATCCCGGGACCCGGTATTTCTTCCCATACTTCCTCATCAGGGGTAGATTGAAGGCCAGGTCGACGAGACAGAGCGTCGGCACCTATGTTGGTGGGTCCGGGTTTGTATTTGAGGTTGAACCTATAGTTGGCCAGGGCAGCTAACCAACGGTGTCCAGTGGCATCCAATTTGGCTGAGGTATTTATATATGTCATGGGGTTGTTGTCCGTGCGTACTTCGAACTGTACCCCATACAGATGGTCATGCAGCTTGTCCACCACGGCCCATTTTAGGGCCAAGAATTCCAGTTTATGGACCGGATAGTTCTGCTCACTAAGTGTCAAGCTTCGGCTCGCATAGGCCACCGGACGTAGCCCTGTCTCATACTTCTGATGCAATACCGCTCCCAGCCCGCTAAGGCTAGCATCGACATGTAGGACATATTCCCGTTCTGGATCCGCATAGGCCAAGACCGGAGCCTGAGTGAGGCTAGTCTTTAAGTTCAGGAAGGCCTGTTCACATTCTGGGGTCCATTTCTCCCCAAAGGGCGTCTGTGCCGTGACCCCCTTCCTCTCGGTTTCTCCTGGGTACACCTTTAGAAGATCGTTCAGCCGCTTTGCTTTGCTAGAGTAGCCTTCTACGAACCGCCGATAATAGCCACAAAATCCCAAAAACGACCGCAGCTCCTGAATATTCTGAGGCCTAGGCCAGTTCACCACCGCTTCTATCTTCCCAGGATCGGTGGACACCCCTTCGGCCGATACGATGTGGCCCACATACGTCACAGAGGACCGACAGAATTTACATTTGTCCAGAGACAGTTTGAGGCCCTCCCCCTGAAGCCTATCCAGTACCTTCATTAGTCTCTCGGAGTGTTCTTCTAGAGTCCGCCCAAACACTATAATGTCGTCCAGGTACACCAGGCATTCTTGCGGGTTCAGGTCTCCGAGAGTCTTTTCCATTAATCGCTGGAACGTGGCGGGTGCCCCGCAGATCCCTTGCGGCATGCGTGTGAACTGATAAAACCCCAAGGGGCAGATGAAGGCCGTCTTTTCTTGGTCCTCCTGGCCCATGGGTACCACTTCACACAGATACCCAGTGTTGCTCCAGCCTTGCGCCGACACTCCGTTATGCAGTGCGGTCTGTCCTCCAGACCAAGATGGCGTCCGCAACTCCGCAGCTGAACCGCACTAAAGGGTGGGTCCCTAACTACTACGGCCGTCCCTACAAAAGCGGCACCCTACAATGACAGGGGTAATGCTCCTGGGGGCTGGGGAATGTCTCTCACCTAAGCGGAAGGGTCACTGACCCTCCGCTCGCGCACACGAGGTTCCGCCACCTTCCTCCTTCACCTCTCACTCGTGTGTCCCACCGCCCACACGCATCCTGTCTTCCCTATCCAGAGTCTCGCACCCTATTGGTCCTCAGCCTCAGCTGACTCTCCCACAGTTCAGAGTTCAGAGTGCAACCCCCAAAGTCTCTCCAGATTGGTTGCCGTTCGTGCGCTTTCCTCGCGCATGCGCAGCCTGACTCTTACTCAGTGACCTTGCTGGCAAAAGAACAGTATGGCGCTTCCTATGTCAGTGACAGCGCGGAACCATCATATATATGTATACACATCCTTACATATATATATGTTGTGGTTATTTTGATGGTTCAATATGAGCTTGAAGGGGTTCTGTGTGTTTTGGAATATCCTGTAACCAGGCAGGCACTAGATACAATTGATGCACTGCTAGAGAGAGGCAGGGCTCAAAAAGGGGTGTACCAGAGCCTGTTTCAGAAGAGGAAGGGGATGTGACTTTGTAAATGGTTGCAATAGAAACAAAAATGCTTGTTACATTAGAATACATTAAACATGTCGTAAAAAAATATTTTTTAAATGCTACAAGTATTTTCTCATAGTACAGAACTGATTTATTAAAAAAAACAAAACACATTTTTAATTAAAACAGCCCTGTAGAATTAAATACTTACTGAAGATGGTCCCTGGACTGCCACTACAGGCCAAGGGCACCCGCAGCCATCCTAGCTCTTCCCCAACTCCCCAGCAGAGGTATGTTCCACACTCACTCTCCCCCGGAGGGAAGAGCACATGGGAAGGCCCTAATCTCAGGTTCCCAGTTGTGTGACAAATGGAGAGAAGAAGGCGGTGCAGCTGCCTACGTCAATGAAACAGACCGGGACTCCAGTTGTGTGACCTGCCTTCCTCAGAGGGGAAGGAACAACTCTTAACTTTAGGGCGCTCCTGCCCTTAAGTACAGCCAAAAGGCGGGAACCCCCGTTGTCCCAGCTACAACAGGATGTACCACCCCCTGCTGTCATTCAAGTGCAGTACCAAAGGTGAGGGGGAAAACCCCATACTGACTACTGGCAACCTCATAGTACCAGGGTTTACTGCCAGCCCATTGGGTAGAATAATAGCATGGGGTGGCCCTGCTACATAAATAATATGATGCCTATGGTTTATCTATTAGGCAAGGGGAACTGATCTAAAACGGGGCCTTTTTCTTGGCCCGCCCAGACGGAAGTCATAAAGGTTATTTTTATTGATGAGGAGACTCTTGGTCTGCAACACTGGTTATTGTAATTGAAACTCTGCGTTCTCCATGTTTTATGTTTCTAGGAAATGTACAGATGTCAAAATAAGGACAATACTAAAAACAAGAAGAATTAATCCAGTGTACTATGGGAACATGTCCCCGGCGCAAAGTGTGGTGATGATAATTACAGTACCATATCGAAAGACAGTCCTGTTTGAAAAGTCAGTCCTGGTAGTAGAATGATTCATCAACAATGTGAGGTAGATTTTCCTCTAGGCGTGTTCCCTTATGTTGTCTGCAATAACAGATAAAGAAAACACACCATTGCGCAGTATACAGACTCAATTGCCCCAACCTGAAGAGGAAAATCCCTACTTACAGGATATTTTCTTGTTCATTCGGGGGAGAGAATCTGTTCTTTGGCTCTCTTCCTCCACCTTGATCTCCACGGGCCCCTCGTGGTTCCTAAGGTGGCTCTCTTCAACTCGGTCTGCGTGGTCCCAGTAGCAGCATACACCGCAACAACCGTGGTTGGAGAAAATTGAAAGACAGCCTAGTGTACTCCGCAAATTTTATTTAACAATGTTAAAAAGCAGCGATGTTACACTCACATTTTGCGAGGGCAAACATGCCGCTCAAGAATGCCGTCCGCAGCCTGTGTCCACTCGATGGTGTGTTGTTCACGACGTCGCGCGCCAACCGATGACGTCAGCGGCGCAGCGCCCGAAGTTCTCCCCACACCACGAGATGCAACGCAGGTGACAGCTTACAACGTGCACTGTACTAGGCTCCTCCTCTCTACGCGTTTCGTGACGCTACGTCACTTCCTCAGGAGATGAAGGAGTCCAGTACAGTATATCAAGTCAGTTGTTTCTGGTCCTGCAATTACTCAGTTAAGTGACGAAAATGATCGCCGCCCATTTGTGGGCAGATACAAGTTTTAGTGCATGTACTTAAGGCACCAGTGTACTGGACTCCTTCAAAATCTACCTCACATTGTTGATGAATCATTCTACTACCAGGACTGACTTTTCAAACAGGACTGTCTTTCGATATGGTACTGTAATTATCATCACCACACTTTGCGCCGGGGACATTTTTTGTATTTGTATCTGTATGGTATTGGATTTGAACAATCCATTGTTTATTGCCCCCTTGGCTGCATATGTAATCACATTGTAATCACACAATTGTTGTTATCACACCAATTAGTCTATCACTTGGATCAAGCGCTGGTAGAGAGTTTTTTTTTTTTAGTTAGTTTTGTATTCACATACTATGGGAACATAATGGATTGTTTGATGTCCGAGTCCATTTAGTGTTTAAAGAGTACCTGCCTGAACCATGTTATATCTGTTTTCTCAAATGTTTTAAAATCCAATGAAGGGAAATGTTGCTGAAAGGATAAAGGGGCCAATTCAGGTACAGTAGTTTCGATAAGTGACTTAACGCTTCTTAAGTGCACTTTCCAAGCAATATTGAACGTGTACAGACGAGACCACGAGTATTCTAAAGCTTGCCTTAAACTAGCCGGTTACATTCTGGGTATGTGCTGGGTGTAACCTGGCTAGTTTAAGGCAAGTTTAAGGCATTTCTGTATTGACTAATGACCCATCGGATTAACACAGCAGGGGTCCCTGGCAGTCTCATTCAGTTTGAATGGGACTGCCAGGGACCCTCGCTGTTAATCTGATGGGCCATTAATCAATGCAGAAATGCTGGGTCTAGTTTAAGGCAAGTTTAAGGCATGTACACAGCATGTACCTGGGTGTACCTGGGTCTTTTTGGTGATTGCCACTGGTTTGTGTTAGAATAACCGTGGGCACTACAGTAGCTATTCAGAAAGTTTCAATAACATGGGAATATTGATTGGATATGGCTTTTTAAGGAGTCTAGCATGGCTCTGACAAGCCATGCGGCAGCTCAAAAAATGGGCAAAATCGCTTTATTATGGCTGTGATCTTATCGAAGCAACCTGAATAGGCCCCAAAGTGTCTTCACTTAAAATTTGTGAAGATAATGTAACACCCCACACCTCTTCCTAGCCCTTAAATCACATTTACTCGGGGGGAAGGAGGGAGTGGGGTGAGAGGAGGGGTAGCCTTCCCTATAAGTGTTTATCCACAGGAGTGAAGCTGATGCTGAAAAAACACATCCTTGAGCGTCAAACATCCACTTGAACGTACGGATGAAGGCTGGGGAATCGCTGATAAGGGGCGAATCCCTCTCCCAGAGCAGAGAGGCCTAGGCCAGTGCCTCCTCAGTGAGAAGAGAAATAATGTAGGCCACCCTGGCTCAGTGTGTGGTGAACATGAACGGTTGTAATTCAAATTGAATAGAATATTGATTAAGAAATCCCCTGCATGCCATAGGGTCCCCACCATACCATAGAGGAGTCGGGATCCGAGGTTCTCTGATCACTGGGGATAACGAAAGCGGTATTGGAGCCGCATCTGCAGCCCTCAAGTCCGGCTGATGGGTGCCTATGTGGGTGACTAAGTCCTGCACCGCATCACACATCCGTGCCAGTTGTTATTCGTGTAGGGCGAGGTGTTGCTCATGATCCCCCAAGTACTGTCCTTGCAGGGTAACGGCTCATCCTACCTCAGCGGGGTCCATATTTAGGCTGAGCAAAATGTAACGATGCTCGTCGTCTCAAGCAGGAAGCGGACCCGTAGGGCTGAGGTAGGAAGTTGAACGAACCGACCTGAGCCATGGGACAGAGTCCTGATATAGTAGTGCGTTGTAGTCTGAAGGTCAGGTCTGGCAGCAGAGTTGCGTAGTTGGTGTGGATGCAGAGGTCGAGGCAGGCTGAAGACAAGGGTAGTCGAGATACTTGCAGTGGTCGGGGCGGGCTGAAGACAAGGATAGTCGAGGTACGTGAGCCAGATCTGGTAACGTGAAAGACAATAAGCATAAACGTCTCGCATGAACACAGCAGGAAACTGCAACTTTGCTCTGCAACTTCCTGCTCACAGGGCTGTCCTTTTTAAAGGAAGTTGCCAGGAGTAAAAATGGAGGATCCAGCCACTGAGGGCGAGCAAGAGCAAAATCGTGTGCTGGAACGTGAAAACTCAGAAATGATTTTGCCAAAACTACACACTCCATTTTACAGATCTACTATATATAAAACCATATCATAGTCCTTATATTTTTGTTGTTGGGGACTCAGTCCTATGAGAGTCCAGGAAATCCCTCTGGGTCCAATGAATTGCACAGGACAGCCCTGCTCCCACAGCAGTCACATATCCTTAACTATTCACGCCCTCATGGCGCTTCTCTGGCCCTTGTGGCTCACCCTGTTCACGGCCACAGGGTCCTGAAGGTCCCAGGTAGCGTCCTGACCTTTCTCTCTGCAGGTTATGGAACAGGTAACCAGTTCAACCAGTCTCCTCCTGGCTGGGGAGAAGTCTTTCTCTCTCCCCTCTCTGAGGACAGCAATCTCTCAGTGTGGCAGCTCTCTGTCTGCCTTTTAAGCTCCTGTTCATTCAGGAGACCAGCCTGATTAGCTAATTTCTACAGCTGTGGCTAGCATCTCCAGGAGGAATTTGACTGTTCGTATGCTGGAAAGAACACTTACTACACTATTCCAGCACATAGAGATAGTGGCTCTATCACAATGTGTACATGACAATTAGGTCATAGAATAAGGTTTAAGGTTTCAGTTTTTACAGTGTAATTTGAAGCTATTGTTTACATAGCAGTACTGTCTGGAAAACATGAAATGGTAATCTATCAGTCACTAATTAGATTACTGTGAAACATGATGACATGGCTAATGTAACACGTATTTCATTCATTATATATAAAGATCACACGGGTAATGTCTGTAATAATATAAAATTCTGTCCACAGAATAGGGCTCTGAACAAGTTCTAGTATTACAAGTCAAGTTTAAAGAAATAACAATTGCAATGTTATCCAGCGACACATACAGATGATACAGTAGAGACAGGGACAGAAAAAACAGACAGGTAGAAAAGATAGAAAAGTGTTAGTGCAATAAAGGGCCATGAATGTACTGCACTGTACTGCACTGTACCTGGCAGCACTGAAATTCCCTGCAAGCTGTCTCCTCGTCCCACTGCTTCAGAGATGTTTATTTAACGCTTGCTTTAGAAGAATTCTCAAATGACCCCAGCATTTTCACAGCTAAAATCATCTACAGTCTTCATAACATGCCTGAAGAATAGAACCGCTAGCAAAAGCAATTAGGCTGTGTTACTGGCAATTGCAAACATACTTTACAATACTGTGACTGAAGCAATTACACTACGAAACTGTACAGTACACACAGTACATTTACCGTTAATGGTTACTATTTGCATTTTGGACAAAATACTTTTTTCTCCTGCCGAATAGAAACTTCTGCACCGCAATGTCGAAGCCACTGATGAATTTGTTTGGTAGATTTCCCCTCTCTTGTTATTAGTTCATAATGCAATTCTCCATTTAATGTGACAGCCAAGAACAGTGGAAAGACAATGTATCAGACCTGATGAAAGGTCTACATGGGAGCTGAAACGTTGTCATTCCACTGTTCTTGGCTGTCACATTCAATGGAGAATTGCATTATGAACGTGTGAGTAGAGCTCTAATTTGTATCTCTGCCCTAGAGGAGACCTGCACTTTGAAGAAATTGTTTGTTATGTTGTGCCGGCTGCACAAGCAGGATTCTCCTCGCCTGAAGCTGTTACCCCATACTTTGGAATGTCCCTCTCTTGTTATTGCCATGATTGTTTGGCTGAACTTATTTATTTTCTTTGTAATTTGACCTCGGGAACAGTTAGAGCAGAAATGGGCGGCAAAGAGTACAATAGCTTAGTAGCTGCAATCCTTGAAATCCAAAACCGGGAGCAGGAAATCCACGTGTAGAGCCACACTTTTGCCCATTTCTTGTTCCAACACATTCCCTGTGAGCTGCACAAAACATGGACTCAATGTTAACTTTGACAGCTATTGGGGAAAGAGAGCTGTTCATCAACCTACAGTACAGCGAGAAATAATTTCTTTCACATAGGTTTAGATTCACGCTGCAGGACTAACAAAATAAAAGACACTTTAAATGCACTTTTACGTATGCCACCGTTAGTGGACCGCAGAGCAAGTTTTTAAGGGTTTTGTGGTGTGATACTTGTTTCAAATGTGTTCCCTTTCTCATGTTCCATAGAGTATTTGTAACAATGTATGTTGTTTAACAGTTATTTTTTCTTCTTCTATTTATTAAATCTATTATCTATTATTATGTTTCATTTTTATTACTGTAATTGAGTTTCCTTCTGGGGCATAATAATAAAAGCACTAATACAGTACACATAATTGTTGGGGCTTGCATATACTAGGAAAGGCTTTAAGCACAACGTTGGGGACAATTACTAAACACAAACCCCTACAAAACCCAAGCCACAATGATAGTAAAATGACTATTAAAGACAGTGCAGTATTCAGAACAAACTAATAAAGAAGGGAGGGATAGGTAAAAAATTACATCAACTCGGGAAAATATGCCACAGAAAACAAAGTAGGTCATGTATAAAATTGTCATTAAAAAGTACTCAGTAGTAATTAGGGCAGTATACAGTACTGCACAGTGCACTGCACGTAAAATCCTTTTTGATTGGCTGGGCAGGGGCAGCACGTCGCCTGTTACCAAGGCAGCTCAGATAGTTTTTGCCAGGCTTGTTGGACTTACTCTTGCTTCATCCCAATTCTCCATGAAAGAAGCTTTCAAATGGTGGCTGAGGCCCCAGTGCCGGCGCTGCATGTGTGCCTGCCAGGCTGGCGGCGCATGCAGCTGTGATCCCCGGTCTGCGGTGAGCTGCAGGGGGAAAGACAAGGGGGTGGCTGACGTGATGGGGGCGTGGCGGGGGCACGGCCCTGACGTCACCGGCAGGTTCACCCTAATTGGCTGAACCACTGGGGGCGTGGCCAGCGCTCCATCGCAAGTCCTGAACACAGTTTTCCTGTCTTCAGACAAATCTGCTCACGCAACACTGCGGCCAAGGCAGGTAGTGGGCCCGGCCCCATTGAGGGGCGGTATAGCGCGCGCTGCAGCAGGCACCGGGGACCTAGCCTAATATGTGTAAATGATGCTCTTGTTGCCTCATGGCCATACCCCGTTTATTGCAAGCTATGAATAGAAGACTAATTACCGTTCACGAGCCAGAGAAGCTGCGTATCGATTTGAAAACCCTTAATCAGGATGATTGTGTGAATGCACACATTTTCTGTGAGTACTTAACATATACATTTATTATTAATCTAAAAAAAAAAATGTTTTAGATGTAAAACAGTCACATATTTAAATATATGACAAACACAGGAAAAATACCACAATCAGAACAACCGTCTAAAGAATCAGATCTCTAAAGCCAAAAAAGGATCCCAAGGAATACAAAGTGGGGTTGGCGGTGCTAAGGGTCAAAATCAATATAGAACACACAAAGAAACAAAGACAACCCTATTGTCAGCTGACAATAGGGTTGTCTTTGTTTCTTTGTGTGTTCTATATTTAAATATATCTTTCAATAATTTTCTCACAACAAATTACCCATATATAAGACACACAAGTAGCTGAAAGAAAATGCAACCCCTTATACATGCACTCCTCAATTTCACCGTATAGGGAGAAGAGGATTACACGAGCACATGAAATAAGGATAATCCAGGTTAAATGTTACTGATAAGGGGGTCTGCCAGAGGATTAGAAGTAGTATACAAAAAAAGTTAGCTGAAAGGAAAACAATTCCTCTTTTTACATGTATCATATGAAGAGCAATGTCATGTTATTGATATGTTTTAATTTATTCTCACTGAAATACATTTTCATCTAGTAAATCGTATCAATGGCATGGAATTGCTCTTCATATGATATATGTATTATTGCTGATTAAAATAGGGAGTGCACCAAATAAGAGGAATTGATTTTCCTTTCAGCTCTCATTTTTGCACTCAATTGGTTAGATCAGGGATCTCAACTCCAGTCCTCAAGCCTCCCCAACAGGTCAGATTTTAAGGATAGCCTTGCTTCAGCACAGGTGGCTCAATCAGTCGCTGCTTCAGCACAGGCGGCTCAATCAGTCTTTGACTGAGCCACCTGTGCTATAGCTGGGATATCAAGGGAGAAGAAGAAATTCGGCGCAACTGCACATGTCTGAAGAATGAAGCTCCCGGATGTCTCTTCAAAAAAACTTTATTTAGCACACACAAGGGCTACACCGCGGTCTCCCCCTCAACGCGTTTCACCCTTACACAGAGGGCTTCGTCTCGGAGACGAAGCCCTCTGTGTAAGGGTGAAACGCGTTGAGGGGGAGACCGCGGTGTAGCCCTTGTGTGTGCTAAATAAAGTTTTTTTGAAGAGACATCCGGGAGCTTCATTCTTCAGACATGCGCAGTTGCGCCGAATTTCCTCTTCTTCCTTGACGTCCCAGACGGCGGCCCGCAGGAGCAGGCGAGGAGAGCGGGTCCCAGACCGGAGGAGCAGGTGAGGTAAGATTAATATCCCCCTGCACCGGTCAATTCTGTGGCCCTGCCGTGCTCCCTCATGCCAAACTCCAGTGTCTGACACATATCCATACTTGTGTTATACACAGAAGCGCAGGACAGACTCCCTGGTAATTGGACTATAGCTGGGATATCCTGAAAAGTTGATCTGTTGAGGGGATGGAGGGGATGGGAGGGGGGTGGGGGCTTGACAACCAGAGTTGAGCCCCCCTGAGTTAGGTAATCATTTATGTCCTTAATTAGACAATATTAAGGTATAGGATTTCAGCTTTAGTGTCCTTAACATACCTTTTATTAATAAGATATACAAAACAATGGAGAGGAAGAGAGTAAATAAAACACTGTAGGTAGGTCCTAACAATACTTGATTGTAATTGCTGACAGGGTACACCTATAATTAATATAATATAATATATAAAGTGTGGGCATCAACCCAAGATCATTACCACAGTAGTAGCTAACGCATGGGATGATATAATGTTGCTGCTCTGTGTAGGTGGTCTGAAAACAAGAAACTGAGTACAACTTTATTACATAAATATCCAGTGAACTAATTTATACAATAACTGCAGTGAACAAGTGAATACATTAAAATGTTGCAAGGGCTGAGACATTTTTAATTAATAGTGATTGATGATTAGCAGCTGTGCCTCAGGATCTACTATAATGTAATTATAGTTCCACCCAATATAGTTGGATTAATTACCGTAAGTGATGGTGAGGATTAGATATTAATATTTCTTAATGTTACAGTAAAACCTTAATATATGTAATTCTGTGACCAGGCAGACTCTCCTGTGTCTCATTTATCCTCATCTACCTGGTTTATTGCGCTGTGTAGTAGTTTGTAGGGGTAATTCCTGATAGGGTAGAGATAAGAACAGCTTACAGGGAGAGCGTAAGCTGGATCGGAAAAGTGGAAGATATTGCTGGACTCGTTCCCAAAGCTGAATCGCTGCATTAGACATAGTCCGGAGCCTACGTGGGAGTATGACTTTAATGTTGCCCTTACTCTCAGACCTCGAGCAGTCTCTGCAACTTTGGTGGCATTTTACGCTATTGAGAACCCGACGCACGTTTCGATGCCTAGCAGCTTCCTCGACGATTGCACTGGTACTGGGAGCTGACTGATTATGTAACGGTGGTTGGCATAGTAACAATTACCATGGCAACCATTCGGTGTCTGACTGAGAACCAGATTTACATGAGCTGTTTTAAGAGTGCAGTAGAAGTAGACAATATTTAGTGATCAATTTTCATCATCTATGACTATCATCCTCCTTGTCAACATATTGTATGAATATTGAGACCCTATATACAAGTTATTAAAAGAGCACATTTTTTTTGCAAAATTGAATCCAACTCGGATTGGCCGGTTCCTTTGGTTTGCAAATTTCTGTGATTAAATCTCAAAAAGGACTATTTGTTTTCTCCGGATTTTTTTTTATCACTGACTGTTATGATAATATCAGGAGATATTATGTATTTTAATCCATCTGGTGCTTCAGAGGTTAATGTAACTACAGTTTGATTTAAAAAATACAATACATTGGGTATATCACAGGTCAAGACTTTTCCTGGGTCTGTGCTGATCTTTGAAGAGGACTTAATTAGGCGGGGCATCACTCAAAGTGACATGTGAGTCATTTAGGAACCATAAACGATAGCCAGGTACTGTCAGCCTCAAAGAAAATTAAACGTTCTTGAATGGTCACTGGTGCATTCCAGAGAGATGTGACACACATGTTATGCCTTAGTTAGAGGACTTTTAAAAATGAGAATATCATGTGACGTCATCTATTGTACATACTAGGATAAACATATTCGGCATTGTGGCAAAAAACAAAACAAATCAAACTGTACCACACACGTAGGTCTAGCAGTTAATAAGGGACAAATATCCATTTGTCACTCAAATTTAAGCACAAAACAGTCATAATTAGTATTGTTATGTCCGCAAAAATTGCCTGAATCTATTGATATGACTCACGTGTGTCTAAGTATAAGTGAAATTAAGTTATGAGTGCGTTTATATATTGAGGCAAAAACTTAAACGTCGTTAGGTATTAGTTTTTTTACTCTGTCGTAAAACCATCAACCTAGCAGCTGAATTACGACAGGAGTGGGCTCATGTTGTTTTAAACACGTGAATTTTCATATTTCTACGCCAATGACCTCTCTGGGAGAAATCTTGATGTGGTAAATTATTGTATAGGGATTTCTGTTTTCTGTTTTCTTATTTTAATTTATCCTGTTATTTTAAGAAACTGTTTTGCATTTACTTTAAGTGTATGTTCTTGCAATTATCTTTTTCTGAAATCTGAAGCACGATATTTTTATATATATATTAAAACATTCTTTAATAAGGGACGCTTTGGGACTCTGAATGAACTGTTGCACACTCTGGAGAGAATATTTACATTTTCTGACACATTTTGCTACAACAGACTTTTCTGGCTTAAGTGCACAGTTTTTTCAATTATAAACAGGGACCTGAGACCCTGGCAGATATATTAATTTACATATTCTCATATTTCCAATGGTGGTTTTTGATCTGCACAGATTGAAACTGGAACAATCAGTCGACGGATTTTACACCGCGGAACGAATTTGGAATCGAAAGCTCGGAAATTCCACCGAATGGATTTTGATAGTTTTACCAATCTTTAGTTATTAGGACATCAAGTATTTAATGCAGGGTTTGTCAATTTGAGAAATGCTTGTGGATAATTTGTACCCATGTTGTCATCCTCGTTTAAATTGTTTCCATTATGCAAGTGTTGGAAAGACAAATCATCTGTATATGTGTTGATGTTTTATAAAGAGGTTTTAATTAGCGGTATTAATAATTTCATGGTGGTCAGCCCTGTTGGTTTTTATATACTATTTTGATTGTAATTTCTGGAAAGCATTTTGGAGACCCAACAATTCGAAATAGCTGTCTGGGAGTAGGTTTACTGGTGCACGTCTTAAACTCAGCCTGTGCTGATAAGCTGTCCAATGTGGCAGGCATAAGCTTATAGGGTTCCATGTTCAAATGGATGAGAAGTAAAGAGTGACAGACAGTGCTCAATTTGCATGTCATTACCCAGAATCCCTGGCTGCAGTGGAAGCATTGCATGCTAAGCGATAATGGAGGTGATACCAACCAGAGGAGGTGATAGATTAAACATGCTAAACAAACGGGAAACGTATTCGATTTTCCAATTTAAATCTCTTTCACCATCTGGTATTAATACAGATTGGGATTTTTACCATTTTTTTTGATGTCTCTTCCCGCCTCCTCCCTCCTGCTACCCCCATCCTCCTCCCCCCATCCTCCCCCCCTCTCATTGTGTCAACATGATATTTTGTTATATAGTCACAAATAGACTAATTTTTCCATATTATTAAAATATAAGTAAATGATTATATGTTTATGGTTTTCTAACTGCAATTTCTCTATCATCCATTTGCAGTTACTTCGTTGAGTCTGCAGTAATTTAAGATCTAATACAATTGATCAGGAACCAGCCCTTTGAAGTTCCAAGTCTACCAATTATAATATCATGGTTAAATAAATCAGCTATATAAACTATATAAACTATTTGGACTAAGTATGCATGTTGTTTCTGCAATAATGAATTCTCATGTGAATATGATCATTCATTTGGGTTTGTACCCTTTGTGTCATATAGATTGTTGTTGTATTGATTTGTTTAAAATCTATCCAATCAATTTATATAATGATGGATATTCATAGTGTCTATTATTATTCAAGTAATATTGTTTACATTCTAGAGAATCTCTGTATTTTTCTTCAGGATTGTATATATATGTTTATTTACAAAAACAGCATTTTTTCATTAATATCACAAATATCTATTGATATATATAAATTTCATGATTTGTTTTTCAATACATTCAGTGTCAAATAACTGGATGATATCCATGAGTCTTCATTACAATACTGATACGTAGATATTTAGATATTTTTACATCTTCTTAATGATTTGATCAACGGGGAGATCTGTAATAGTACATACATGAGAATTGTTCTAAATATTAAATATATAATATTTTCACAGAAATTATGAATCTAATGTTACTCATGTATGTACCATGTATGTACAACAGGATTTTTTTTTAACTTTGAGAGACCGCATTCATGCTTTACTCTATATGAATGATCATATTCTCTCTTTTTTTAATGTCTCACTTAGCCATTTTTGGCTACTATGCATATTTTGTCATGTTTTTGTTAATGTTCTAAATGCTGCTTTTCTGCGTAGACTCGGCATCTGCATTGAAGCGCCCGCGTTGAGTCATTATGTTTACTTTATGTATCACCTGTGCAGCAGCACGGCGATTGGTGTAGGGGATGTTGATTGCAGACGCGGAAGTGCTACATAAGAGGGAATGGACGACGAAAGTTCACTGCTCTTTGACAAAGCGCCATCCGGCGTGAAACGCGTCAGTGTTTTTTATCCTGTTCATGTGCCAATATATTTATATTTGTTCAAGCCATTTTACCTACACTCGGAGAGTTATTGGCAGGGCACCGCCACCTCTTACCTTCCGCTAAGCGATAAAGGGGATAGACAGGGTTACAGACCTTTCTGAGACATGCAAATGTATCCACAAGTGGTATTTTTATTTACTGGAGCATAAGTGATTGACATCCATTAATATTGATGGGGGTTTTATTTTCAACAACAACAAAAAAACAAATCATCCCACCTTTATTGTGGTTAAGGTAAACCTAAATGTCCTATATATTTAGGAAATTATTAATGAGCACAATGTATTATCTTCACAGGCCATTTATTGTGTGAGATAAAAATGTTTTTGTTCTTTTAGAGAGAATATACTTTTCAGGTAAATTAAGCTGTGTCTATTTAATGTATAAAGGGGGTGTGCACAAACCCTTAATTTAAACCATTGGTAGAGAAAGTGTGTAAACTGTATCAACATGCAACCCAAATGTGAAATGGGAGTCAACCCATATGTCCAGATATTTGAAACTAGTGACAGGGGCTAGGATGGTAATAGAGTTGGTTCTGATCTGTAGCTCTGTCAGTGGTAGCTTTTTATTTATTTATTTATAAAATATTTTACCAGGAAGTAATACATTGAGAGTTACCTCTCGTTTTCAAGTATGTCCTGGGCACAGAGTAAAACAAATAATACATGGTTACAAGTACAGTTACATAAATGAACAGGGTATACATTATATACAAGACATTGCGTGCACAGTTAAAGAAAATATATATTATGAGCGTATGAAACAGTTACAGACCAGATTAAAGTGTGAGACAGCCTTAGATTTGAAAGAACTTTAAACTGGTGGTGGATGTGAGAGTCTCTGGTAGGTTGTTCCAGTTTTGGGGTGCACGGAAGGAGAAGGAGGAACGTCCGGATACTTTGTTGAGCCTTGGGACCATGAATAGTCTTTTGGAGTCTGATCTCAGGTGATAAGTGCTGCAAGTGGTAGGGGTGAGGAGCTTGTTCAGGTAGCTGGGTAGCTTGCCCATGAAGAATTTAAAGGCAAGACAGGAAAGGTGAACTTTGCGCCTAGACTCTAGTGTTGACCAATCTAGTTCTTTGAGCATTTCGCAGTGATGTGTGTTGTAGTTGCATTGGAGAACAAAACGACAAATTGAATTGTAGAGGGTGTCAAGTTTGCTAAGGTGGGTTTGAGTAGCCGAGCCATATACTATGTCTCCATAGTCAATAATTGGCATTAGCATCTGCTGTGCGATACGCTTTCTGACCAGGAGACTTAGGGAGGATTTGTTCCTGTAAAGTACCCCTAGTTTGGCATAGGTCTTGGTTGTCAGGGTATCAATGTGCATCCCGAAAGTTAAGTGGGAGTCAAACCATAAGCCCAGGTATTTAAAACTAGTGACAGGTGTTAGGGTGGTGTTAGCGTTGGTTCTAATCAGGAGCTCAGTCACTGGAAGCTTTACAAATTTAGTCTTAGTCCCAAATACCATTGTTACAGTCTTGTCAGTGTTTAAAAACAGTTTGTTTTGAGAAATCCAGTTTTCGAGTCTCAAAAAGTCAGACTGAAGTATGTGTTGAAGGTCAGAGAGGCTATGTCTGTGTGCATATAGGATTGTGTCATCTGCATACATGTGTATTGAGGCTTCCTTACAGGCTGTGGGAAGATCATTAATGAACACTGAGAAGAGTAGGGGCCCCAGAACAGAGCCTTGCGGGACACCACAGGTGATATCCAGGGGGTTGGAGTTAGAGCCTGAGATGAACACGTGTTGGGATCTTCCTGATAGGTAGGACTGAAACCAGTTTAAAGCATGTTTCCCTATTCCAGAGCTCTGGAGTTTGTTAAGCAAGATAGCGTGATCAACTGTGTCAAAAGCCTTTGCAAAATCTAGGAATACTGCACCAGTGAGTTTTCCCCGTTCCATTCCACACTGGATTTCATTGCAAACTTTTAGCAGGGTAGTTACGGTGAGTGTTTGGGACGAAACCCAGATTGGAATTGGCTAGGGAAATTTGTCTTGGTGTAGAAATCGCTTAAATGGGAGTGGACACATTTTTCCATTACTTTGGATAGAATTGGGAGAAGTGAAATTGGCCTGTAGTTTGAGACAGTGTTTTTGTCCCCACTTTTGAAGATTGGGACAACTCTGGCAGTTTTCCAGGTCTGAGGGATATGGCCTGCAGACAGGATAGAGTTGACTATGGAAGCAATTGGTTTGGCAATGGCTGGGGCACCAAGTCGTAGGAACCTAGATTGTAGTAAGTCGGGTCCACATCGGCTGCTTAGTTTTAGTTTGAGGAGCGCTTGTATAATCTCCTCTTCAGATACTGGGCCAAATTGAAAATTGTGGGCAGTGTTGGGAGGGGGTGGGACTGTAGGGATACTCCCAGGATGAGATTCATGTTTGGGGTTTGTGCTGCGTTTCGCTAATAAGTTAGTGGCACACCCCACAAAGTAATCATTGAATGCTTTTGCGATGTCAGTGGGGTTTGTCAGAGTAATATCCCCCTTAGTGATATTACTTGGTTGTTGATGGTTAGGAGGCTGAAATATATTGTTGATAACCTTCCAGAAGTTAGCTGGGTTTGATCTATTCTGGTGGAGATTGTCAGAGTAATATTGTGCTTTTGCATGGCTTGTTTGCCTTGTGCACATGTTCCGCATGCATCTGTAGTGATTGAGATCCTTGGTAGTGCCAGTTACTTTGTAGCTTTTCCACAAGGCATCCCTGAACTGGTAGAGTGCTATAAGGTCAGGTGTAAGCCATGGAAGGTGGGCCCCCCGTACCCTTATTTTGCGTAGTGGAGCATGGGTATCGCAGAGTTTTAAGTACTCGGATTGGAAATAGTCGAGCGCAGAATCAGGGTTGGGAATTAAAACGATTCTGTGCCATGGGCAGTTGGTAAGGTCATCCAGAAACTGTTGTGGGTTAAAGTTTTTAAATGTTCTAGTGAGGAGAACTTTAGGGCTTGAATGGGGCGGTTTAATTTTCCTTACACAGTACACTATTGCACGGTCACTGAAAATATCAGGAAGGATGCCAGAGGATTGGATTCTGCTGGGGTTTGAGGAGAGAATCCAGTCTAGCAAGGAATGGTTATGCAATTTCAGGTTTATCCGTGTGGGTTGGGAAATGAGTTGCGATAGGTTAAGTGACTTGAGTTGTATCTGGATTTTGTGGTTTTTAGGGTCAAGCCAATTGAAGTTGAAATCCCCAAGAACTAGCAGCTCACTCTTCTCATTCAGAGAGGAAATGGAGCCAAGAAATTGGGTGATATCAGTCAAGGATTGTAGAGGGGCTTTAGGGGGGCGGTAGATGCCAGCAAGCAAGATGGGCTTAGAAAAGGGTAGGCAGATTTTGCCAACTAGAATTTCAAAAGAGGGTGGGCTTGGTGGGCAATTTAACAGTGTAAATTGTAATGTGTCTGCAATATAAAATAACACCCCTCCTCCTCTCTTTGACCTATCTCTCCTAAAAATGGAGTATCCCTGAATGGCAATATTTGCATCAGGAGTTTTAGGGGATAGCCATGTTTCTGTAAGAACGATGGCTTTGGGTTTATGCATAAGGCACCATGCCCTTAGTTCGTCCAGTTTGGGCAGCAGGCTCCAGATGTTTATATGGGCGACAGATAGCCCTTTTTGGAATTTAAAGGTGGAATTCTCAGGGGCATGGGACAGAGCTGAAATGGGAGGACCTGGGTTAGGTTCAATATCACCTGCTAAAGAGAGTAATAGTATGAGTAGAAATTTGGTTAGTTGTTTGCAAGTTGTAAATTTGTGGTGTTTGCCATTTGAGTGAGCAGTGGTTGGTGTGCTGGTTTTTAGAGCTCTCCACCAACATTCAGTAGATAGTGCAAGGCTTCTGAGTAGTCCAGGGTGTATGGTGATGTTGGGTGTGGGCCAGGATGGAGGAGTTTGTAGTGGATAGAGGGAGTAACATCTCCATGAGGCCAGGAGAAAGAAAAAAGTTAAAATACATACTGTAGCAGGTTCATGATGCCAGAGGTAGGCAGTGCTGCAAGGAGCTGTTGTGAGCAGAGTGAGTGTGAGCAGACTAGCAGCAGGTGTGTGCCTGTTCCTTGTCAAATGTTTAGCTGTATTGCAATGCTACAGTCAGTTCAGGGTTTCAGTGTATTGTGCAGTCAGTTTTGGGAGAGACTGCAGTAAATAAGTTGTAAAGGGGTGGGGGGTTGAAATAGGCAGGTAAGCAAGCATGGGATCATAGTGTGAACTGAATAGCTTACCGTTTGCTGTCTTGAGTAAAAGAGTTTGCAGTAGATCCAGTCCCCAGTCACCTCTAGTCAAACTATAGTCTAACTGTATTTATCACTTAAAAAGCTCACTTTAAATGCCTCACTGTCTAATGCCAATTGCAGTTCCTGCAAATTGCAGGAGAGGTGTTGGTATTATACAGCTAAAGCAGTCACATGACCCTCCCCAATCAATCAGCTTGTTCCAGTTGGTCAATTAACAGCACAGAGTTAAGAGGGAGAAAAAAAAACACTTTTTAAATTCAAACATACTAACTTATATCAATTCTACAAGGCCAGAGTCAGTCTTTTACACAGGATTTGCACATCAGGAACATACTTATATCAATTCTACAAGGCCAGAGTCAGTCTTTTACACAGGATTTGCACATCAGGAACATACTTATATCAATTCTACAAGGCCAGAGTCAGTCTTTTACACAGGATTTGCACATCAGGAACATACTTATATCAATTCTACAAGGCCAGATTCAGTCTTTTACACAGGATTTGCACATCAGGAACATAGGGAAAAGGGAGACCAAAAAGCGCACCAGCACAAACGGAGCAGGAAGAAACCAGAACAAAAAAATGATTAAAAGGGCACTTTAATGTGGCAAAAGACCCATCCAATGCATTTCGAACGTCGCAGCGTTCTTTTTCAAGGATAAAACACAATGTGATAACATCCATTATATACCCTCTTACCTGTGGGCCATTTCGCGCCAAAAATCAGAACCTGATGACGTCATAACAGAGCGACTCAGTGCCGATCTAAGGGCAAAAGGAAGTACCAAAGGCAGTGTGGCCATTTTGGATGTGGGCAAACATAGGAACACAATAACAAAGCTTTATTGACCATTCCAGCAGAACAAAATACATTGCTGCTAACTGGACAAGCATATTTAAACGAAATAAAGCTATATTAAACTAAACTAATGCTTAATAAAGGGTACTATTATATCAAGGAAAAACATGAACAAGGTGGATTAAAAAACTAGCTGTGTTGCAACTAAGTTATATACAAAAAAAAGTTACAAATAAAAACCTCTAGACATGATTAAAAAAATGTGCAAGAAAAGTAAATTTAAAGACATATTACACATACATACTGCATAACACAGATTGTGTACCTAAATCATAGGAACCAGGGAAATACAACCATTATAAAATATGAAGTATTATCCACAAGATACATCAAAGAACAATTTAAGCTTACATATTAGCATAATATTTGCATGATAAGGCATAGGTTCAAAGGTTATAATGACAAGAATATAATGTCCAATATAATGACAATTGTCTTATTTAATCTGTATTACCAACTAATTACACCATAATACGTCTATCACAAAAATGTTTACAAAAAATGTGTTAGTTGCCAGTCAATGTTCAAGCCCATAGGGAAGCGCGTTTGGAGAGTGAAGATCCAATACGCCTCCCTACGGTCCAGAAGGTTGATATGATCACCTCCTCTAGATTTAGAAATAACTGATTCAATCCCCAAAAAGGAAAAATTATTAATTCCTCCCTGACCACATTCAGTGAAATGTTTTGAGACTGGATGATTAGTGTCTCTCAATTTTATGAGCCTTAAATGCTCTAACATCCTGACCTTAAGGGCTCTAGTCGTCCTCCCCACATACCTCTTGCCACAACCACATGTTATTAGATAAATCACAAATTGACTTTTACAATTTATAAAACTGTTAATCTTAAATTCCTTATTTGGTAATATATTCACACCATGTGGCGGTGGCAAGGCAAACTGGAAAAAACTTTTGGCAGGCTTCATGTGTTTACATGCACTACAAGAGCCACATTTGAAGGAACCCCTAGTGATAAAAGTTTTTTTGAAACCAGAAGATTTGAGTTCACTTGGTGAAACATGAGATCCAATTGTTCTCGCTCTACGATATACAAAAGTAGGACCAGAATCCACATATTTTTTAAGGACAGGGTCCATGGATAAGACATTCCAATGTTTTGAAATTATAGAGTTTACTTTTCCACTTTGTTTACTAAATTGTGAAATAAAAAGAGGACATTTGTTTTTTGATTCTGTCAGTCCATGTGAGTCCTGTTTAATACCAATTGTCTTAACATTGTTAACAAGGCGAGAATCTTCAATTGGATGTGTGGGCAACAATGATGCTCTCTCTGTATGTAATGCATTTTCAAATGCAATTGCTAAATGTGATTTGGGCTATCCCCTTTCCAAAAATCTCCTTGTAAGCTCCTCAGACTGAGAAAGGAAACCACTCATAGTGGAACAATTCCTTCTCAGTCTGAGGAACTGTCCCCTTGGTATGGCCTTTATGACATGGGATGGGTGGCAGCTGTCCGCCCTAAGAAAGGTGTTCCTGGCATTTTGCTTCCTATAAACATCCGTTTGGATTTTTTTGTCTATGTCTACAAATAATTGTAGATCCAGAAATTCAATGTGATGGAAATGAAAAGTTAGCAGCAATGTATTTTGTTCTGCTGGAATGGTCAATAAAGCTTTGTTATTGTGTTCCTATGTTTGCCCACATCCAAAATGGCCACACTGCCTCTGGTACTTCCTTTTGCCCTTAGATCGGCACTGAGTCGCTCTGTTATGACGTCATCAGGTTCTGATTTTTGGCGCGAAATGGCCCACAGGTAAGAGGGTATATAATGGATGTTATCACATTGTGTTTTATCCTTGAAAAAGAACGCTGCGACGTTCGAAATGCATTGGATGGGTCTTTTGCCACATTAAAGTGCCCTTTTAATCATTTTTTTGTTCTGGTTTCTTCCTGCTCCGTTTGTGCTGGTGCGCTTTTTGGTCTCCCTTTTCCCTGTATTGCATTGAGTAGCTGCACAGCTTGCCTGCCTGCCCTACCAGGATGTGAGTATTTGCATATTTTTCAGGGGAACCTGCCAATGAGACATATGGTGAGTGGGTTGCACCACACACCTGTCTTCAGGAGGATAGTACCCATTATATGACACAATAGGTACTATATCAATTGTTAGTACCCTGGTACAGTGGTCTGGCTTATTATCATTTTGAGATATACCTGCATTTGAGCGCTTCAGCTATTTTCCATATCACATCAGGAACATACCTGTGAAGAGAATGCAATTAGATCCATGTCATATCAGCTGAGGTTATTGGTCTTGCATGAAGAAAGTGAGTATATTAACTATAGTCTAATTGTATTTATCACTTTAAAAGCTCACTTTAAATGCCTCACTGTCTAATGCCAATTGCAGTTCCTGCAAATTGCAGGAGAGGTGTTTGTTTTATACAGCTAAAACAGTCACATGACCCTCCCCCTCCCCAATCAATCAGCTTGTTCCAGTTGGTCAATTAACAGCACAGAGTTAAGAGGGAGAAAAAAACCACTTTTTAAATTCAAACATACTAACTTATATCAATTCTACAAGGCCAGAGTCAGTCTTTTACACAGGATTTGCACATCAGGAACATACTTATATCAATTCTACAAGGCCAGAGTCAGTCTTTTACACAGGATTTGCACATCAGGAACATACTTATATCCAGTGGTCGACAAATCACCCAAAAATCTACTTGTCAAACAAAAAAATCTACTCGCCACCTAGTACCACACGTGTGCTGCTTGGGCCAATAGGAGTTCGCCATGATGTTAAATCCACTCGCCCGGGACGTGCAAATGTATAGGTTTGTCGAACACTGCTTATATCAATTCTACAAGGCCAGATTCAGTCTTTTACACAGGATTTGCACATCAGGAATATACCTGTGAAGAGAATGCAATTAGATCCATGTCATATCAGCTGAGGTTATTGGTCTTGCATGAAGTATGTGAGTATATTAACTATAGTCTAACTGTATTTATCACTTAAAAAGCTCACTTTAAATGCCTCACTGTCTAATGCCAATTGCAGTTCCAGAAATGTAGTCTTAGTCCCAAATACTATTGTTACAGTTTTTGTTTAAAAACAGTTTGTTTTGGGAAATCCAGTATTCCAGCCTTGAAAAATCAGATTGAAATACATATCCACGGTCAGAGAGGCTAGGACTGTGTGCATATAAGATTGTGTCAACTGCATACATGTACATTGAAGCTCCCTTACAAGCTGAAGGAAGATCATTAAAGAAGCATACTAGTAGCTCCGTGGCTGATACTATAAACCTGATAAAGCTTGGCCCCTTGCAGACGCACTTACCAGTATGCCCTCCCACTGTCCCTGTACGTTCTTCCTACCAACCAATTAGATTGTAAGCTCTTTGGAGCAGGAACTCGTTTTCCTAAATGTTACTTTTATGTCTGAAGCACTTTGTCCCATTATGTGTTATTTATATTATTTGTTATTTATATGTGTAGCAGGGTACACTCCCTTTCCGTGGGAGGGTTTAGTGAGCTGTGTCGTCCATATTGTGGTTGGCGCAGCCACAAACATAGGGAGTGTGTGTAAGGCAGGGGCCATGTTGAGGTTGGCACTGCAGGAAGAGGAGGTCCTGTCATTCAGGATTTCCTCCGTGAAACTGGAGATGGCGTTCTCAGTCCTGACGGTGCCGGCGAAGGTAGAGGTAGTGTCCAGGGAGCTAATAAAGCCCTTGGACTAGGCCAGACCCGTTCCCCCGTAGGCCCCAGCTAGTTCCCCTACACTGTAGTGGAGTATTGTAGGGTTGGTCAATAGTAAGGTACTTGTCCCCTTAGTGTGCGAACAATTTAGCGGAGCAGACGGAATCACGGCAGAAGATTCCCCAGGCTTGGTGGAACGGCCGTGCGGTGCTACCGGACATAAGGCAAGATGGGATTGGGTCAGAGGCCCTGCATCGTGGGATCACAGATGCGGCCTGTCTGAGTATACCCTGGTGTATCCGAGTACCCAGGAAGGTACCCACGTGCACCGACACCAAATGGGGAGGGTAGCGCTGCCCTCACATATATCTCCAGGAGGAACTGTTCTGATGGACATTGAATTTTAGGTGCCCTTTGCACCCTCAGTACTTTGGGGTCGTTTACTGTGATTGTGTGTGTATATTGTATTGCTGAAACTATGGGACCATAGTAAATAGGTTGCATATACTTTGTGTGGATTGTGGTTATTGGAGGTATACCATATAGGTATACCGGTTCACGTGAGGCACTATCACGCCAATGCAGGGATCCTCACGGGTGTAGGCGCTGCTCCATCCCACCCAGGCTCCCCAAGTGTGGAGGCTTAGGCATCTTGTAAGCCTAACAGGTTAGCACCATAACAACCTTATTGGACAAATCTCCCTGAGGAGGAGGGAAGGGGTGTTACATATGATTGACGTGTGTATTACTACTGTGAAGCGCTATGTACATTAATGACGCTATAGAAATAAAGACATACATACATACAAGACTGAAAAGAGCAGGGGACCCAGAACAGAGCCTTGCGGGACCCCACAGGCGACACCAAAGGGGTTAGAGTTAGATATGTTTTCGGAGGGAAGAGCAGCTTCATATTAAAAAAAACAAGAAAAATAGCAGAATATGGTGCAATACATTCTCAATGGTGATGGTCTTATGTGAATGGGGAAAGCATGTACACTCACATTTTCCAAATTTTACAGTCACATACCAGAGATACACACTATTTCTGAAAGTAGTGTGGGGTCCGTCTTTAGCTGAGGTGGATTGATAACCCCCTGCATGGGTGGTGGGTGGGGAGTCGGATATCAGTGGGTCAGGTGAATCTCGGTGTGATAAAGATAATAAACAATA
Organism: Ascaphus truei; assembly: GCF_040206685.1. Classification (NCBI taxonomy): domain Eukaryota; kingdom Metazoa; phylum Chordata; class Amphibia; order Anura; family Ascaphidae; genus Ascaphus; species Ascaphus truei. Next base: position 467,884,955 of record NC_134484.1, read on the forward strand.
GTAAGGACTGTCTACACAACTTTTATAGAAATGATAAAATCATCAAAATGTGCACTCACAATTTGCACATCGATCACGCACATATATGGAGACATGGTTTACAATTGAGTTTGAGGTCCCGCAGCCGTTGTTGGATGCGTGCCCTGGCATTCCCTGTAGGAGCCGCGTCACTTCTCCTCTTGGTCTCAAGGCTTCTGGTTGCATTTGCCTCCCCGTCCTGTCGCAGTGCTCCAGCTGCTTGAATCAGTCAACACGTTTCGCCTTAGTCGGCTTTTTCAAGAGTTGTATCCATTGGTCTCCATATTGTTACTATTAATACCCGTTCTATTTACTGAATGATCAATTATCAAGTATCAATTTAAAAATCTATAGTTTCCTAGTCCGAGGTATATACAATCAACATATTGTACATATGATTTACAAAGATGGCTGTCTACATGGTAATCTACTATGAGACTATCCGCCATAACGCATCATATACAATTTAATACAAATGCATAAAAAGCACACCAAACACTTAATATTTACACTATAATGGTTTAAATCATACATAATGGTGACTGATTGTTTTAAAGATCCATATATGACTCCTGTTTAGTTTCTGGAGTCAACAGACTGTATTGGATTCTCCAAAAATCTTCCAAAAAATATATTAGTTTGGGATTTATAAAGATAGTGGCCAAAAAACGAAATCAATATGAAATTTACAACAATACTAAAACATAAAAAAATAATGCCACTAGTAATCGATATGGTTTCGCAGTGGTCTTAAAAATAAGATTATAGTACAAAATATAATACAAAATATAAACAGTTCTGTATAAAAAAAAAACTGTGTATTATGTCAGACACAGTGGAATTCATAAACTAAGCATCTTAAGGCATATTGACTGGGGATTTAACAAAATACTGACCAAAAGAGTAACAATCAATAAGGAATTTACAACAATACTACAAAAAGGTAAAATTATGTTGATAGTAATTTATATGATTTCTCATTGGTCCTAAAAATGAAGGGAAGGTCCAAACTATTGTAGCCATGCCTGGTTTAGCTACCAGTCTGCCCTCCCTGACATGCAAGCCCTGGTAACAGTGCAGGCAGTGTCAGGACCAATCCTTGGTTTTCCCCACAGAAGCAGCTTCCTTGAGTGACAGGTGAGGATGTGGGACAAGGCATGTGTTCTGCCCAATCCTGGGCTCAGACCTTGTACCTTCCTCCTTTGTACTTAAGGAGCTGCACCTCTAAATTTAGTCTGTGTCTCTTCCCCCTTGAAAGAGACAGGTACTCACACAGAGGTGTATTGGCACTGGCACCCACTGCCCCCTCCCCTTAGGGGGAGTGAGGAGTGATACCTTACCCCTGACTCTATTAGGGAGTCAGGGAAGAGTAAGGACTCCCCGGGTGCCCTTGGCCTGGGGTGGATTTCCAGGGAACATCCTGAGACTGAAACCCTACAAACTGTGCTGTGCAGTGTATGCTGTGGTTAATAAAGTGTTCCTGTTAATTATACTCCTGCCTGGTGTGCAATCTATCTGGGGGAGTGGAAGTAAGTTCTCCTGCAGAGATTGCCTTCACACACCTGAAGCCTGCAGCAGATGGAGGCGCTGTACCAACAGAGATAAAGACCAGTAATGTACCCACCAGCAGACAACTCAGCATCCTGTGAACCAGCAGGTTATCAGCATCATACACCATGTAATGGCAGGATCTCACAGAGGGTGGGGGAAACAGTGTAACACTATAAAAAACAGTTTGTATAATATGCTAAAAAAACACTTGTGTATTATATTAGACACAGTGGGATTTTATAATATGCATCTTAATATTTGCAATGTCTAAGATCAATAGGGAGAGTTTTCAATACAGTGGTGGACTCCAAAACCTGGAGCAAGCAGAATCCAGAATACAATAAATAATATATAATGTCTCTATCACAACCTCCAGTCCAATGCATACATACATTAACCTATTTCATCTATACGGCAAATGAGGCGCACTGAAATAAAGATTGGAAATAGAACCAAGGAAAACACAGTTAGTACTGATATTTACATAATGTGGAAAAAAAATCAATCTTGCAAATTGCGACGGTAGGATTTAATAGAAACAGGGCAATGCTCTAATTCTGAGTTCTATTTACATCCACATACAGTACAAACTCGAGAGGAAACTCCCTGCGTCTACATGTAGGGTTATTAAGATCTTCATTTTATCTGTTTTTCCATCTGGCTATTTAATTCCATATTACTACAATATAAATTCGTATATGTGAAAATAATTATTGTGTGGTGAAAACACAAAGGCATGAGGAGAATACAAGTTAACAGTCCTAATAGTCATAATAAATACTCCAGTGTCTTTACCAACATTCAATCCTTTTGGAACAACAGTTTGGAGCTTATGCATCCAAAACGTTTCACATCTTGCCAAGTCAATCACTCTATTTCCTCCTCTCCAATTTAGTGTGACGTGTTCAAGCTTAAGCCTTGAGGGTTAGCCTCATGATAGATGCAAAAATCCCTCAACACGCTATGGCTTAATACTTTTCTCCTGGTGTTACTTAGGTGTTCTAATATGCGGATTCTTAAAGGTCGTGACCTTCTCCCTACATACTATATTGGAGGCTACATTGGCACGCCAATAAATAAACCTCAATCTGATTTACAGTTTATATCATTTTCAATGGTGAAGGATTTTTTTTGGTGAAATTTGACTTGAAACTTTGTTTATCCTCTGACTGAAATGTACAGGTTTTGCAAGCAACAGCACACAGCAGAAAAAAAAACATTTCCTGTGGATTTAGCCAGTGTTGGCTTATCTCATTTCTCTTTATTCCAAAAGCAGTGGGAGCTAATTTACTTTTAAGATTTGGATCATTACTGAATATAATATTAGGCCTTTCTGGTGTGTGATCACCCAATAAAGGGTAATTTAAAATAATATATATATGGCAATGTTTGACTCAAATGTTCCCTATTAAAATTGTGTTATAAACGCCATTTTGAAATCCCTCTCAAAAGTAGTTCCCTTTTCTTTCTTTGTGATTTTTTTGTAGGTCTCTTCTATTAACTGGATTGCATTATATAATTATTACTGTCTACAGACTTGAAATTAGTTTTGGTCTTTAGTTTACCATCTTCAATGTATAAGACTAAATACAGAAATTCCACTTCTATTTTACTTACCTTATAGGAACATTTTAGGTTCAACTCATTACAATTAATGTAATTGAAGAATTCCTTTAGGCTTCCCTCATCTCCCTGCCATATAAATAGAAAATCATCTACATATATTGTTTCCATAAGACCAGGCTTGCACCAAACCTATTATCAACTGCCCTACATTTTTATTTCTCACTTTGTTTCACTGTTTCATCACATTGGTTGATTATTTAGATTACTTTTTAAATTACTTTAATTAAATTTAATTAATCACCCCACCCCACTTTCCAATTAGCCGGTTTTATCATGATCCTGTGTATCACAGACGCAGTATGGTCTTTCTCCCTCCAGCAGAAAAGAGAGGTACATGAGAAATGTGCCAGGTAGTGTTAGGACCTGCTGCTCGTGCAGTGAAGTGGCTGCAGGCTTATAACCTTTTGGCCAAAGGGTTTACCTAAATGACACTTTTTCATGAGCAGATAAGCACTAGGGTATTGCACTATATGTTGTGTCATTTTATATGATGCGCTGGCCTTTCTGTTTTTACTTTTTAAATTACTTTCACTATTATTATGTACTTTATGATAAAATAGCATTTTTAAATGTACATTAATTTTTGTGGGAATAATTTTGTTTATATTCACACCAATTTATCTTACACCACAGATCCCTTACGCAGGGCTATTTTTGCATGTATTTATTGATATAACGCCATTCTAGTAGTGCCCTTATATATTGTTTGGTTTGCACGGTTAGAGTTAGAGCCCGAGAAAGACACATATTGGGTTCTAGGAATATTGCACCAGTTAGTTGCAATATGCAATGGGTTATTTTTAAGGAATAGCAACTTTGCTCTATTATAGCCTGCACAATTAAGGGTTGTGGACAAAGCAGGTGCACTGTTTTTTTTGGCTCACTGAAATTTTTTTTAAAGAGCATTCCAACATGAAACCACTTAAAACAAATAAAGAGAAAAAACAAGTGATAGACAGCACTCAAAAAATAAGATAATCTCATGCAGGTTGCAGGGTGCAAATAAAGGAACAAAAAGAAAGACCCAATTCCTCCTAAATAATTACAAAACAGTAATAATAGTTCCAGCACTCACTGACTAGTAGAATAAATCTCAAGAGTAGGTAATTGCCAAATCAAAAAAAGATATTTAATGCCAACACAAGTCAAATCCACGGAGCGATGTGACCAAAGCGTCTAAAATACATACTGCAAAAAAACATAGTATGCAAAAAACAGAATATCACACAATGGGAGGTGGGGGTGTGGTGGAGGGAGAAACAGGGGGGGGGGGGAAATGGGGATAAGCAGGGGGGCAACATTTTGGGGACAAACCCCTTCCTCAGTCCCATTCCCTCAGGACCCCAAAAGGGGACACAGAGGTACTTCCCTTCCCCAAAGCCCCAACACAATGAAACAGCAACCCTAGCAGATTAAGCACACAAAGCACCTCTAAGTAATCAATCTAAGAGTATGACAAAGAAAAAGTAGAGAGAATATAACTAGTGTGAAATCAGACCACAGGGTATAAGACATCTTATTTATTTATTTATAAAATATTTTACCAGGAAGTAATACATTGAGAGTTACCTCTCGTTTTCAAGTATGTCCTGGGCACAGAGTAAAAAAATAAATAATCTAGCATAATCACAAGCACTTCTCCTTTCCTGCTGCAAGGGTGACTGCTGACTGGGACTGAATGAGACAGTATATAAAGGGGAGGGGTGACATCATCATTGGGGGTGTAATTAGTCCAATAGCAGCAGCTGTGTGGGTAATCAACCAAAATCAGGAGCAGCTGAGCCCCTTAACGTCATATGCTAAGCACAGTACATGTATCTGATAGGCTGGAATGTCCTCTGGCTTCACTCCTGCTGGGAATGGCCATCCAAGGCTGGCGCCTGAGCACTTCGGCTAATGAGGGAGTCCTTCTGTGTAAGCACATCAGATGTCCACGGGAGAGCGCAGACGCGCACGGGTGCGCGCGCACGGGTGCGCGCGCACGGGTGCGCGCGCACAGGTGCGCGCGCACATGCGCATAATGGAAAACGACAGTCCACATCACAGATGCTGCTGTTGCAATAGCAAATGCTGCCGAGGTGTCCTTTCCTCAACAGTGTGAGCTCAGTGAGCAGATGATGAGCACTTCCATCAGGCAGCATACTGGTTCAGTCCAGAATCAATGTCCAATGTGCATAGGGTAATAATGTTACCCTTAATAAAATATCAATAAAGATAAGAAATCAAATAAAATTACAGTTCACAAGAGTGTGAAACTTGTAGAGATATAAACTAATAATACTTGTATATACACTATAGTAAAGGATAGTATCCTGGTGCTGAGAGGGTACTCCCCTATACAGAATAGGTGATAGGGGTATTGTTGGGCAAAGAGTAGAGGTGGAGAAAGACTACCGTGTGTAAAGGATGGATCAATCCACAAAGAATGGGTCACTAGTGGCAGGGGTTTGTCCCCAAAATGTTGCCCCCCTGCTTATCCCCATTTTTTGCCCCCCCCCCCTTGTTTCTCCCTCCACCACACCCCCACCTCCCATTGTGTGATATTCTGTTTTTTGCATACTATGTTTTTTTGCAGTATGTATTTTAGACGCTTTTGTGTTGGCCACATCGCTCCGTGGATTTGACTTGTGTTGGCATTAAATATCTTTTTTTGATTTGGCAATTACCTACTCTTGAGATTCATTCTACTAGTCAGTGAGTGCTGGAACTATTATTACTGTTTTGTCACTTAAAACAAATAATCTATGAATACTCAAAGCCAAAGCACTAAACATATTGTGACATAGTCCCAGGATATTAGGCAGCTTTCTGTCCTATTTAGATCAGAAAGTGCAGTCAGAGTATAAATGTGATCCATCCACAGCTTCACAATTGCCTAAGCTGGTGGATGGGAAATCCATATCAAAATTCACAGTTGTTTTTATTTCCCTCACCTGCCCTCCTAATTGAGGTACAGGTACTTAAAGCTGTTCGGTTTGCTGCCTCACTCTCTCCTAGAGCCTGGAGGCTGGGGTGCCACAGCTGTCAGCAGCCAGACAGGGGAGGACCTTCCACCTGCATGGTAACAAATACTTTTGTTTAATTAATTCTGAAACCTATTATAAATGTTCTGTATTTCGTATAGTTGGAAAGCAGATTAGCCGACCAACCCTGGAGAAAAAAATCTATGTCTAATAAGTGCTCCAATTGAGCCGAGTTTATCTTGTAATGTATTTCAGTGAAAATATTGCAGTCCCCTACTGAGGGGGAACAAAGCAAGCAGAATGAATCATATGATGTTTTGTCACATATTACCTGTTTAGTTACCCTAAAAGACCATGTCATAAAGAGCCCGGACAGATGGCACGACAATTTAGGGAAGTCGTTTGTGACAATATGTATATCCAGAATAGACAATGGAAGATTTGGGTTACACAACCGGAAATCATTATCCGATTTCACAGACTACACAGTTACAATAAGTGTGTTAACAATGGCTAAAAATATTACAAAGTTTAAAAGTTTATGGTTTTTAAAGATAAAGTTCAAAGACGGTCCCAATTATCAATCTCGAAAGCTTTAACAGCGAAAGCATACCAAGACACAAATAAGGAAGAATGCCTCGTACAAAACATTGCATAACATACAAACCAGATCACAACTTCTCTGGCCAACAGGAAATAGTTGACAAAAACCAAATGCCAGATAATTAAAATACAAATGAAAAAAAAAAAAACAATACAACAGTGTCAAGGTAGTATCCTGCCATTTAGGCTGGCGTAACTCCCCGATCAAGAACCACAAATTGTCTTTTTGTAATAGACACATCTTCTGAAAGCAGACCTAAAAAAAACTAAAAACCAATTAGATTGGTGACGTGCTAGCTGTACCCTATGACAAAAAAAGGGAGGGGTGGCAATTTTATTTAACAAATCGTTAAAATATATTATTCACAATACTGAAACTGATTCTGAAGGTAGATATATCATAATAGAGGCTACAGTAGAAGATACAAAGTAAATATGTGTAAATATATATGCACCAAACATGCTTAACCACCTATCCTGCACAGAATTATGCCGAGTGTTACTACAGTGGGACAGTGAAGAGATGATTGTGGGAGGCGATTTCAATATCCTAGATGACTAGTTTTAAGAGCAAAAGAGAATAGTCTCACCGCCGTACCAGACAAACAGAACACTGTGGAAGTGCAAAAACTCATAGCTACATTTATTTTCACCTTTAGGTAAGCAGTTAACACAATGTTTCGGGGGAAAATCTTCACCCTTCATCAGGTGTATACAGATACATAATTATCAGAAAGCCTTATAAACATCTCATTTACATAAGGTATTGTAATGATTATATGTAACACCGGTTGTTGGTGGCAACTTATAGGATATACAGCTGTGTATCTACTGTAGATATAATCTTGTCACGGGAGACCAGGTTTATCAACACCTTTTTATACCGGGATCATTGATTGAGCAAAATAAGGAGGTAAAATTAATTGTAATTTATTTCAGGAAACGAAATACACACAATGTAACACAATTTACAGGGTTAACACACTTATTTACTGGGAACGGGTCTAACAAATAAAACTATCCTTTAAATGAAATTCACAAATAAGACCTCTGTATGAGCCCTTTCCAATGACCGGTAGGAACTCACGAAAGTCCTGGAACTGATTTCGGCATGCAATGCCAGACGCGACCGCTACGTTCTTCAGAAGTGGGACTTAGAAGAATTCTTGAGTCAATATCTTTGAAGCCGGCTCGCGTCTGTTCAGCACAGAGCATCTCTGAATTTGCAGCTGTTGGTTTGGCACTTAGAATCTGCGCTCCTCATTGGCTGCAAGGCTCCTTATGGGTTTCAGTGTCCCATTCACAAACCTCTACAGCGTATCAGAATGTGGGAATTTCCCTGCCAGCCAATCATCGATTTGCCGGTATTGTAAAGCAGGGTGGGTACTTTTTTTAATTCTGCAAAGGGGCATGCGCCAAACCGGGCACCTCTGCCTCTTTGCATACTGAGCCCACCTGCTGTCCAGGCTCCACAGAGTTTGGGCTCTGGCAAATGGTGGCCGGATAGCCCTGTGTTAGACCAAGCAGAACTGCCGTACCCCTCCTGTTCTAACTGGACTCCGCCCAGACCCATAGGCACCAAGCTTGGTAGCCATCTGGTCTCTCGGAATCCATGACTTGGAAATTCCACAGTTCATTTACAGGTTATCAGTACTTATACCTATTAAACATAACTTTTTAATAAAATATACTGTGTCCTGTCTTTTGTTTGATAAAAATATATAAGTCCCTGTTCTGGTGTCTGGAATGGAGTGAGGATATATATTGCTTACACTCACTAGCCTCATTCTTGGCACACTTTAGAAATATTTTTTTTTTAAATGTCACACAAGAAATCACTCTCAGCTTTATCACATAGCTGGAGCACCCCCTGAACCCCTATACCAGGTTCAGGGTACCTGGGCATGTATCTGGGCATCCCTCCTTATACTAGTGACCCCTCTTTATTCTAGGGACCCCCTGTATGATTGCAAGAATACATTAACCCCTTCATGCCCGGTTTCCTTTTCTTCCTTTTCTGGAAGATGCTGCAGCAGGAATTGTCAGAGATTGCTGACATAGACCACCCAGAGTGGCCATTTACACTTGACTGGTCTACTTATTGCCTGAATATTCCTGCTCTATTGTGAGTAGGCTTTTTTGGGTTCTTATATATTTTTTTCACTGTTGTAGCTTTATTGCACTATGTACAATTTTTCTATTTTTCATGGTCTCTACTTCGCTCCCCTGGATTTTGGAGAGCTGGAAGATTCTGCAGCAGGAATCCTGGCAGTGAGTCGTAAGAGTGTTTTCAGAGTCAGAGTTTGCCCGGAGCAATGTGCTTATATTAAGTATATATAAGTATTGTACTGTGTATTTTTGTTATATTGGAAGCGGCATTGGGCATTTTGTGTTTTCTGTTTTATGTATCCGCCACGCTCAGTAGCACTCCTTTATGACACTTATATACATATATATATATATATATATATATCTACTATATATTTGTGAAATCACTGTATGTCTGCGTCCCAAGGGTCAATCGCATTGGACCTTGGGCCTGTCACTCCTGCTCAGGCCATGCCCGCCCCCGCACACTTCTCATTGGCCTACGTCCAACACCAATGCCACACTGTCCCACCCCTCACTGACTCTCATTGGCCTGCGTCCAATGCCCGCCCCCGCACACCTCTCATTGGCCTGCGTCCCACCCCTCACTGACTCTCATTGGCCTGCGTCCAATGCCCGCCCCCGCACACCTCTCATTGGCCTGCGTCCCACCCCTCACTGACTCTCATTGGCCTGCGTCCAATGCCCGCCCCCGCACACCTCTCATTGGCCTGCGTCCAACACCAATGCCCTAATACTTCCACACTGTCCCACCCCTCACTGAGTTTTGGGAACGCTTTGCTTTTGCAACACCTAATCCTCTAATCCTCAACCTGCTCTGGGGCCACGCTTCACAGCTATCAAAACCTTCACGTCTGCTACCACAGACTGCCGAATCAGGTACAGCAGTGTTTCCCAAACTGTGCGCCGCGGCGCCCTGGTGCGCCGCGGCTTGGCTAGAGGGGCGCCGCGATCGGGCCGCCAGCAGCGGGAAACAAGGGCTGCTAGCTCATTTAAAAAAAAAAAAAAAACCTCTGAGGGGAAGCAGAGGAGCGGTCACGTGACCGCTCCCATCCAATGGGGCTGCAGCCTGCCCGGCATTGCAACTGCAGAGCCACCAGACAGCACCAAGGTGTGTGTGTGTGTGTGTGTGTGTGTGTGTGTGTGTGTGTGTGTGTGTGTGTGTGTGTGTGTGTGTGTGTGTGTGTGTGTGTGTAAAACGGGCTGCAGGGTGTGTGTGAAAAACGGGCTGCAGGGTGTGTGTTGTGTGTGTGTGTGTGTGTGTGTGTGTGTGTGTGTGTGTGTGTGTGTGTGTGTGTGTGTGTGAAAAACGGGCTGCAGGGTGTGTGTGTGTGTGTGTGTGTGTGTGTGTGTGTGTGTGTGTGTGTGTGTGTGTGTGTGTGTGTGTGTGTGTGTGTGTGTGTGTGTGTGTGTGTGAAAAACGGGCTGCAGGGTGTGTGTGAAAAACGGGCTGCAGGGTGTGTGTGAAAAACAGGCTGCAGGGTGTGTGTGTTGTGTGTGTGTGTGTGTGTGAAAAACGGGCTGCAGGGTGTGTGTGTGTGTGTGTGTGTGTGTGTGTGTGTGTGTGTGTGTGTGTGTGTGTGTGTGTGTGTGTGTGTGTGTGTGTGTGTGTGTGTGTGAAAAACGGGCTGCAGGGTGTGTGTGAAAAACAGGCTGCAGGGTGTGTGTGTGTTGTGTGTGTGTGTGTGTGTGTGTGAAAAACGGGCTGCAGGGTGTGTGTGTGTGTGTGTGTGTGTGTGTGTGTGTGTGTGTGAAAAACGGGCTGCAGGGTGTGTGTGAAAAACGGGCTGCAGGGTGTGTGTGTGTTGTGTGTGTTGTGTGTGTGTGTGTGTGTAAAAAACGGGCTGCAGGGTGTGTGTGTGTGTGTGTGTGTGTGTGTGTGTGTGTGTGTGTGTGTGTGTGTGTGTGTGTGTGTGTGTGTGTGTGTGTGTGTGTGAAAAACGGGCTGCAGGGTGTGTGTGTGTGTGTGTGTGTATATATGTGTGGTGTGTGTGTATATATGTGTGGTGTGTGTGTGTGTGTATATATGTATATATGTGTGTGTATGTGTGGTGTGTATATATATATATATATATATATATATATATATATATATATGTGTGTATATATATATATATATATATATATATATATATATATATATATATATATATATATATAATGTGTGGTGTGTATATATGTATGTGTGGTGTGTATATCTACTATATATTTCTGAAATGTCTGTATGTTTGTCTGCATGCCCTGTGTCCCTAGGGCCAATCGCATTGCACCTTTGGCCTGTCACTCCACCTCAACACTGTCCCACCCCTCACCACACTGTCCCACCCCTCACTGACTCTCATTGGCCTTCGGCCAACACCACTGCCACACTGTCCCACCCCTCACCCCACTGTCCCACCCCTCACTGACTCTCATTGGCCTTTGGCCAACACCACTGCCACACTGTCCCACCCCTCACCCCACTGTCCCACCCCTCACTGACTCTCATTGGCCTTTGGCCAACACCACTGCCACATTGTCCCACCCCTCAGTGACCTTTGGGAATGCTTCTAAGCACCTAACACTCACCGCACTGCCTCTTACAAACACCCCCCTCCACCACCACCCCCCCAACCTCATGCACCCCCCTCCACCATCACCCCCCCCAACCTCATGCACACTACAAACGCACGCCACAGCTCTCCCGCTACTGCAGCCCATCACCAACCCCCCTCACCCAAACATACAACGCACGATGCTCCATCACCCCCCCCCCCCTCACACCAACAGCAAACGCACGCTGCTGAACATACAACGCACGATGCTCCATCACACCCCCCTCACCCGAACATCCCCGGAGCACACCCAAAACTACCCCACCCCCCTCACCCATACATCCACCGCACGATGCTCCTCCGGAGCCCCTCACCCCCCCCCCCCCCCCACCATCCACCGCACGATGCTGCTCCGGAGCCCCTCACCCCCCCCCCCACTCACCCCAACATCCACCGCACGATGCTGCTCCGGAGCCCCTCACCCCCCTCCTCACCCTCTGTCCGCCCCCCCCCCCCTTTCCTGGCCGCTGGCCCGCAACAACGGAACTACCCCTATCACCACTCCGCGGGACCTCAACATCACCCGCTCTCCCGGAGCACCCTCTCCTCCGGTGCTCCCCCCCTCCCCCCCCCCCAGAGCACCCTCTCTCCCGGTGCTCACCCGCTCCCCCGGTGCTCCCCCCCTCCCCCCCCCCCCCCAGAGCACCCTCCCTCCCCCCCCCCCCCCAGAGCACCCTCTCTCCCGGTGCTCACCCGCTCTCCCGGTGCCCCCCCCCCCAGAGCACGCTGTCGCCGCTCTCACCTTCAGGCCTAGAGGCCGCGCCCCCAGCTCCCCATCCCCGCGCGCGCTGCTCCGGCTCTCAGGCCTAGCTGTCTCTGTCGGGAGCTGCACGGGCCGCGGCACACACCCCCCCCTCACCTGAGCGTCTCAGCTCCGCATCGCCGGGGGGAACCGCCGAGGAACCCGAGGAGGAGCGCGGCCCGGTGCGAGGTAAGTAACCGCACGGGAAGAGATCTTTCACCCCCGGCCCGGCCCTTCACCCCACCCGGCGCTTCACCCCACCCGGCCCGGTGCTTCACCCGGCCCGGCGCTTCACCCCCCCCCGCCCTGACCCTTCACCCCCCCCCCTGGCCCTTCACCCGCCCTGGCCCTTCACCCGGCCCTGCCCTTCACCCCCCCCCCCTGCCCTTCACCCCCCCCCTGCCCTTCACCCCCCCCTGGCCCTTCACCCCCCCCCGGCCCTGCCCTTCACCCCCCCCCCGGCCCTGCCCTTCACCCCCCCCCCCCGGCCCTGTCCTTCACCCCCCCCCCCCGGCCCTGCCCTTCACCCCCCCCCGGCCCTGCCCTTCACCCCCCCCCGGCCCTGCCCTTCACCCCCCCTCCTGCCCTTCACCCCCCCCGGCCCTGCCCCCCCCCCGGCCCTGCCCTTCACCCTCCCCCCCCGGCCCTGTCCTTCACCCTCCCCCCTGCCCTTCACCCCCCCCCCCGGACCTGCCCCCCCCCGGCCCTGCCCTTCACCCCCCCCCCCCGGCCCTGTCCTTCACCCTCCCCCCTGCCCTTCACCCCCCCCCGGACCTGCCCCCCCCGGCCCTGCCCTTCACCCCCCCCCCCCGGCCCTGCCCTTCACCCCCCCCCCCGGCCCTGCCCTTCACCCCCCCCCCCCCGGCCCTGCCCTTCACCCCCCCCCCCCGGCCCTGCCCTTCACCTCCCCCCCCCCCCGGCCCTGCCCTTCACCCCCCCCGGCCCTGCCCTTCACCCCCCCCGGCCCTGCCCTTCACCCCCCCCCCCCGGCCCTGCCCTTCACCCCCCCCGGCCCTGCCCTTCACCCCCCCCCCGGCCCTGCCCTTCACCCCCCCCCCGGCCCTGCCCTTCACCCCCCCCGGCCCTGCCCTTCACCCCCCCCTCCGGCCCTGCCCTTCACCCCCCCCCCGGCCCTGCCCTTCACCCCCCCCCCGGCCCTGCCCTTCACCCCCCCCCCTGGCCCTGCCCTTCACCCCCCCCCGGCCCTGCCCTTCACCCCACCCCCGTCCCTGCCCTTCACCCCCCCCCGTCCCTGCCCTTCACCCCCCCCCCCGGCCCTGCCCTTCACCCACCCCCCTCCGGCCCTGCCCTTCACCCCCCCCCCCGGCCCTGCCCTTCACCCCCCCCCCGGCCCTGCCCTTCACACCCCCCCCCGGCCCTGCCCTTCACCCTCCCCCCCCCGGCCCTGCCCTTCACCCCCTTCCCCCTGGCCCTGCCCTTCGCCCCTGGCCCTGCCCTTCGCCCCCCCCCCTGCCCTTCGCCCCCCCCCCCCGGCCCTGCCCTTCACCCCCCCCCCGTCCCTGCCCTTCACCCTTGCCCTTCGCTCCCGCCCTTCGCCCCCACCCTCCCTGCCCTTCGCTCCCACCCTCCCTGCCCTTCGCTCCCTGCCCTTCGCCCCCACCCTCCCTGCCCTTCGCCCACACCCTCCATGCCCTACACACGTACACACACGTACACACACGTATACACACGTACACACACACGTATATACACACACGTAGGCACATGTATACACACACATGTAGTCACACACGCGTAGACACACACACGTACACATACACACGCAGGCACACGTAGACACGCAGGCACACGTAGACACGCAGGCACACGTAGACACGCAGGCACACGTAGACACGCAGGCACACTGTAGAGGGAGAGAGGGGGTGGCCCGGTATTAAAGGGGTTGCACCCCATTTGGCCACCCCTGACCGCACCAGGGAGACAAGGGGTTAACTGGGCTGAGGTCCAGAAATGTGATGTAACCCTTGTTATGACATGTAAATGTATTTCCCCTGTTCCATTGTAATGTCTGGTTACTCAGTGTTTGCATCACACACACACTAGAATCCATCCGGGAGCACAAGGGTTAATAATTCTTTAATGATTATAGCTCTTTGTGTAGTTTTCCCGCCTTTTCAGGCACCATTTTGCAGGTCCCCATTGGCCGCCATTAGGGCTCAATGCATTTCAATAGGAATTTGTGCTGTTTTCGTCCTGTTTCCTGTAGTGACCAGCAGGTGGCGTCCGAGAGGGAGAGCGGCGGTTTCCCATTGAAAGTCAATGGGCTCATTGACTTCAATGGAGATGCCTCGAGGTAACCTAGTTGGCTGCCGTCCAGACCGCAAACCGCAAAGCGGATACAATGTCTTTCAAAAGAGCTAAAATCACTGGGTCAAGTTCAACGTCAATTAGCGGGGAAATAAACTGTTCTAGGGCACCTAGGGATAAAATTCTTTTTGCCCCTAGTTCCTAAGCGTCCCCCCACTCGACCACCACCGGGTCCCCGAATCCTGGACCCCCCATAAGGGTCGAACCAGATAGAGCGGGTCGCGCCATAGGCTTTGCCGGCGGCGGCAGAAACGGCTCAGAAAAATGACTAAGTGAGAAATGCTGAATTTTAGGAATCCATATCTCCGGTTCCGGAGGGTTCAGCGGATCAGGGTTTGGGGTATCTGTAGCCACTGCTCCGGCATCGCTGCAGAACCATCCTTGACCCGCTTGGACCAACCCGACGGAGTATGGACCCCCTTGAAGTTCGGGACTTTTCCCATAGACTTCAATGGCAGAAAAACCCCATTGACTTCAATGGCGGCGATTTACCATTGAAAGTCTATGGCGGAGCTGCCCGTTGTTTTCAATGGGGATTTAGTGAAAAGCTGAGATTTCTTTTTCAATGGAGATTTTTGTATTAAAATGATTTAATGTGCATTTGTGTAACTCCGGTTTCTTAGGTCGTAGCAAGTCGCTTTTTTGACCATATGGTGTCCCAGTTCTGGCAATGCGAACTGGGAAGTTTGGACCTGCTAAACCTAACGGAACCGGATATTTTAATACGTTTATGTTTTATGCTTAATAGTGTATCCTAAGGTAGGGATAAGTTCAAAAGGAAATTCTTTTGGGCCATAAGGTAGCAGATGGCCCTGGGGACGCCGCTATGTCTAGGATTTAAGTGCTGTTCAAAGAGTTTTATCACCCTCACTGTTTATCCGAAGCCCAAACCAGGGCAGGTCTTAAGTGTTCCAGTTAACACCTTTCAACAAAGGTTTTCCTGCCAGAACTCCAAATAGTAGACTTTCTGGCATTCCTGACGTAAATGTGGGGCTTCAGAAATGAGACCCCCAGAGTTCTACTGCCCATGTGCCAACTAGCAGGGGGGCATGGGTCAGAATGCTTTCCCACGTTAGTGAGTGGCTGGAGGTAATTGTAAACCAATCCCCTGTGCTTAAGGTTAAGAATAGAAGAAGAATGGTTTATAAACGGCTGTCCACCCATATATCCTTTGTCTTCGTTTGCTGATATGGTTACCTGATATCACCTGAATGATTTCCTCACTGCTGAAAGAAATGCTACATCATACTTCTCATTCCCCAACCCTTAAGTAAGTGTACTTCTTGTTTGTTACTGTATTATCTGTTGTGTTCACCTTTATTCTAAGGAATAAATACAATTTATTATATCTTACGCCTCGTTCAGTTCAAACCCAATTATTTTTGTGTAATATTAATAAGCCTGTGGAAGCTATCGTCACAGGCGTATTAATATAACTGGTGGCAGCTGGTGGGACTGAACTGGACCTGGATTACAGTATTCTGCGGGGTACTGTGATCCAGTGGGAACTTGATAGTAATTGCAAGTTCCTGGGACTAAAGATATTGAACACACAGTAGTGCAACAAGTAACGCAAGTTGTCACACCACCTCACTGCTGCGACCCAGAACTCAGAGCCATGAGTGAAGCGGAGAACCTCTATTACCTGAGAACTAGAAATCAGCTAAGAGACAAGTGCCGTGCCTATGGACTGGAATATGTGGACCAGGAGGTCGAGGACATGGTTGTTGCAGTCACCGCATATGAAGCTGAGCATCCAGAGGTCCTGGAAGTAGCTCAGCTTGCCCTTTTACAGCCGCCCGGAGATCAGGGACTGAACCCAGTGCCGGGCTGGCAGGATCCCGGGGAGGGACCAAGTGCACCTCCCAGGACAAGTGCAGCAGGAGGGGCACGGGTAGCTGTGGCTAGCAGTCCCTTTACCCCTGAAATGCTGGCACTGATAACAGCGTGGGGAGACCGAGGGACACCGGAGGAGCGGCTACAGTTTATCTCTATGGCAGTGAACAGACCCGCTTATTGCCCCCCGGTCCGACCCCCCAAAGATGGACTCCAACTGGACAAGCACAGCCTCACCAAGTATGTGGAGGGCACTGATCAGATTGACATGTTTCTAAGGAACTTTGAAACGCAGTGCCGGCGGTATGGGGTGCTTCCCCAGCATAGGGTTGCACGCCTGGACCCGCTACTCTCCGGCTTGGCTAAGCAGACCTTGATGGCGCTTCCAGATGAGTTTGCTGATGACTATGACCACCTGAAAGAACTTTTGCTGTTTCAGCACGGTTTTACCCCTGAAGCTTACCGGGGTAAGTTCCGGCTGGAGGAGAGGCACCCTCAGGAGACCTATGTCACTTATGTGACCCGCATGGCTTTGTATGGGTTACACTGGGTGGAGGGCTCTGAGGCCAAGACTTACCAACGCCTGCTGGACCTCATCTTTCAGGAGCAGCTCATGCAGCAGTGCCCGCCGGCGGTGAGGGCTTTTGTGTATGATAGAAAGCCCAAGACCTACACCGAGGCGGCGAGGATGGCAGATGACTATGTGGTCAGCCGGTCCCAGATGACCGCCAAGGTACCAGCCAAAGCGGTAACCCCACCGGCGCCAGCCAAGAAAGCTGTGAGTACCCCCCATTGGACCCAAAAGCCGCCTGCGGGCAGCGGGTCACAGAAGGCGGGAGAGCTCCGGCATGAGCGCCGGTGCTACAATTGCAACAGCACTGGTCACCTCAGACCAGATTGCCTGGAACCCCTGCGTTCCAATGGACCCTACCGAGGGCAACGCACCCCAGCTGCAAAGCCGGTAGCCCGCGTGCGGGTGGCTTCCACCAAAGAACCAGGACCGGTCATGGAAACAACTCCCAGCGAGACGTCCCATGTCACCCCTACCCCGGTTTCTTCAGTGCCTTCAGCCAGGAGCGGAGGACATCACAGCGCAGACCTGCAGCAGATGGACGGCAGGAGCAAGCATCTCACCCCGGTCACAGTCGGTGACCGGCAAGCAGTTGGCTTACTTGATTCAGGAGCTGCAGTGACCCTGGTCCGACCTGATATGGTCCGGCCAGAGGAATTGATCCCAGGCCCTGGGATGCAGATCACTGTGGCTGACGGAGAGCCACGTTTCCTGCAGGTGGCCCGCATTTTTTTGGATTGGGGGGTGGGCAAGGGTGTGCGGGAGGTGGGGGTTTTACCAGGTTTGGATGCTGAAATTCTTTTGGGCAATGACCTGGGACCGATGACCTGCACCTACGACCGTGTGCCCCAGCCCGCTGCAGTGGCGGCGGTTACCCGGAGCCAGACCGCGGCAATGCCGGCGGTGGCCACCCCAGTCCCCCAGCCTTTGGGACCAACGTTAGCGGAGGGCACAGAGGAGCCCAGGGAGGTAAGCCAGGATCAGTTGCAACCACAGGCTGACTTACTGTTCCCCCTTACCGTGTCCCTTTCCCCTGACAATGACATGACTGGGGGGGGGCCAGATTTAGGAGCCCAGTTTAGGGAGGCAGTGAAGGTAGACCCTACCCTGGCCGGCGTGAGACTTCGGGCGTCCGAATCTCAGGCAGGGGAGGGCACTGAGCGCTGCCTATGGCATAAGGGACTCCTATACAGAGAAGAAGGGAACCCGGGAATAGAGAAAGGATTGACCGGTAAGCGACAGCTAGTAGTACCCCAGGGGTACCGACAGCAATTGTTACGGGTAGCTCACTCTATTCCGTTAGCGGGACATCAGGGGGTCACCAGAATGCGAGCCCGGTTATTGCAGCGTTACTTCTGGCCGGGGGCATCCAGGGATGCGGCTGATTTCTGCCGCTCCTGTGATGCCTGCCAGCGAGTAGGTAAGGCGGGCGACCGTGTGAAGGCACCCCTGAGACCCCTACCGATAATAGGGGAACCCTTCCAGAAGGTAGCGATGGACCTGATAGGACCCCTCATGATTCCTAGCAGGTCAGGGAAGCGCTACATCCTCACGGTGGTGGATTTTGCCACCCGGTACCCTGAGGCGGTAGCGCTGGGCACCATAAGTGCCAAGACAGTGGCAGCAGCTTTGCTGAACATTTTTGCTAGGGTAGGTTTCCCTAGTGAGATCCTAACTGATCAGGGGTCGCAGTTCATGAGTGAACTGTTACATTGTCTCTGGGATGCCTGCGGTGTACAGCACCAGCGCACTACCCCTTACCATCCCCAAACAAACGGATTATGTGAGAGGTTTAATGGTACCCTGAAGCAGATGCTTCGGACCTTTATAGAGGCGGAGGGGAAAGACTGGGAGATTCACCTGCAGCACTTGCTGTTTGCCTACCGAGAGGTACCGCAAGAATCTACAGGCTTCTCCCCCTTCGAGCTACTATATCGCCGCAGGGTACGTGGACCTCTGGACCTCTTCCGTGAGGGATGGGAGGGGGAGACTACCGCTACTGATGCTTCAGTGATCCAGTATGTGGTAGATCTCAGAGACCGGTTAGAGATGCTTATGGGGGTGGCCCAGGACCACCTCAGGGCTGCTCAGACCAAGCAGAAGCAATGGTATGACCAGCAGGCCCGTAGCAGAGAGTTCATCCCAGGACAGCAGGTGCTTGTTCTCAAACCCACTCGGGAGAACAAGTTAATGGCTGCCTGGTCGGGACCGTATTCGGTCATCCGAAAGGTGAATGAGTGCAACTATGTTGTACAGGTAGCGCCTGAGAGGCACAAGACATATCACATTAATATGTTAAAGGAATACCGAGCACCGAGTATGGGAGCAGTAATGGCCATTTGTAGCCCACTGCTGGAGGATCCGGCGAGCAATGCTCTGCCTGATCTCCTAGGGGAGGCAAAGCAAGGAAACACTGTTGAGCAGGTAGAGATCGGGGCACAGTTGAGTGCTAGGCAGAAGGGAGAAGCCAGGGACATGCTAGCTCAGTATAGCGCCCTCTTCACTGACATGCCAGGGACCACACATCTCACCAAACACCCAGTACACACAGGGGACCTGCAGCCTCTGCATAAGCACGCTTATAGAGTGTCAGCAGAGGTCAAGACAAGTATGGAGAGAGAGATTGAGGAGATGCTGACCCTAGGGGTAATTACTCCGTCCCAGAGCCCTTGGGCAAGTCCAGTAGTCCTAGTGCCTAAGAAGGACAAAACCACCCGGTTTTGTGTGGACTACCGGTTGCTCAACGCTGGGACGGTGTCAGATGCTTACCCCATGCCCCGCATGGATGAGTTACTAGATGAACTCGCGGGGGCAAGGTATCTGACCACCATGGATCTGAGCAAAGGCTACTGGCAAATTCCCCTGACCCTGGAGGCTAGGGAGAAGTCAGCATTCATCACTCCAAGTGGCCTCTATGAGTTTTTGGTGATGCCATTTGGGATGAAGAATGCCCCGGCTACCTTCCAACGCCTGGTCAATAGGTTACTGGAAGGGATGCAGAGCTATGCCAGGGCTTACTTAGATGACATTGCTGTCTTTAGTAATTCCTGGGAATCCCACATAGGACATGTAGCTGCGGTGCTGGATAGAATCAGGGAGGCTGGGCTTACCTTAAAACCCACTAAGTGTATGGTAGGGATGGCAGAAGTCCTGTACTTAGGGCATAGGGTGGGTGGAGGGCATCTCAAGCCAGAGCCAGCCAAGGTAGAAGCCATAGTTCAGTGGCCTGTTCCAAAAACCAAGAAACAGGTCATGGCCTTTTTGGGCACCGCAGGGTACTACAGGAAATTTGTCCCACAGTACAGCGCCGTGGCCAAACCCCTGACTGATCTGACTAAGAAGCAACTGCCTGTGCTTATTACCTGGTCTCCTGCCTGTGAAACTGCTTTCCAGGCACTGAAAGCTGCGCTTGCTGAGGCCCCCATCCTGGCTGCCCCAGATTATACCAAGCATTTTCTTATTCAGACTGATGCCTCTGACTTTGGTGTGGGGGCTGTGTTGAGCCAGGTGGGGGACGACGGCAAAGAGCACCCTGTGGTGTATCTCAGTTGCAAACTGCTCCCCAGGGAGGTGGCATATGCCACCATTGAAAAGGAGTGCTTGGCCATTGTGTGGGCACTCAAAAAGCTCCAGCCCTATGTCTATGGGAGGGCTTTCACGGTCATTACCGACCACAATCCCCTGAGCTGGCTACAGAGGGTATCAGGGGAAAATGCCAAACTGCTGAGATGGAGCTTGGCTTTGCAAGAATTTGAATTCACCATTCAGCACAAAAAGGGTAGTGAAAACAGCAATGCTGATGGACTTTCACGCCAGGACTATCCCTCTGAGACTGAATTCATTAATGGTGCCAGCAGTGCCCCACTCCCCGTCAGGGCCAGTGGGCCACAGGACACGCATTAAGAAGGGGAGGTGTAGAGGGAGAGAGGGGGTGGCCCGGTATTAAAGGGGTTGCACCCCATTTGGCCACCCCTGACCGCACCAGGGAGACAAGGGGTTAACTGGGCTGAGGTCCAGAAATGTGATGTAACCCTTGTTATGACATGTAAATGTATTTCCCCTGTTCCATTGTAATGTCTGGTTACTCAGTGTTTGCATCACACACACACTAGAATCCATCCGGGAGCACAAGGGTTAATAATTCTTTAATGATTATAGCTCTTTGTGTAGTTTTCCCGCCTTTTCAGGCACCATTTTGCAGGTCCCCATTGGCCGCCATTAGGGCTCAATGCATTTCAATAGGAATTTGTGCTGTTTTCGTCCTGTTTCCTGTAGTGACCAGCAGGTGGCGTCCGAGAGGGAGAGCGGCGGTTTCCCATTGAAAGTCAATGGGCTCATTGACTTCAATGGAGATGCCTCGAGGTAACCTAGTTGGCTGCCGTCCAGACCGCAAACCGCAAAGCGGATACAATGTCTTTCAAAAGAGCTAAAATCACTGGGTCAAGTTCAACGTCAATTAGCGGGGAAATAAACTGTTCTAGGGCACCTAGGGATAAAATTCTTTTTGCCCCTAGTTCCTAAGCGTCCCCCCACTCGACCACCACCGGGTCCCCGAATCCTGGACCCCCCATAAGGGTCGAACCAGATAGAGCGGGTCGCGCCATAGGCTTTGCCGGCGGCGGCAGAAACGGCTCAGAAAAATGACTAAGTGAGAAATGCTGAATTTTAGGAATCCATATCTCCGGTTCCGGAGGGTTCAGCGGATCAGGGTTTGGGGTATCTGTAGCCACTGCTCCGGCATCGCTGCAGAACCATCCTTGACCCGCTTGGACCAACCCGACGGAGTATGGACCCCCTTGAAGTTCGGGACTTTTCCCATAGACTTCAATGGCAGAAAACCCCCATTGACTTCAATGGCGGCGATTTACCATTGAAAGTCTATGGCGGAGCTGCCCGTTGTTTTCAATGGGGATTTAGTGAAAAGCTGAGATTTCTTTTTCAATGGAGATTTTTGTATTAAAATGATTTAATGTGCATTTGTGTAACTCCGGTTTCTTAGGTCGTAGCAAGTCGCTTTTTTGACCATATGGTGTCCCAGTTCTGGCAATGCGAACTGGGAAGTTTGGACCTGCTAAACCTAACGGAACCGGATATTTTAATACGTTTATGTTTTATGCTTAATAGTGTATCCTAAGGTAGGGATAAGTTCAAAAGGAAATTCTTTTGGGCCATAAGGTAGCAGATGGCCCTGGGGACGCCGCTATGTCTAGGATTTAAGTGCTGTTCAAAGAGTTTTATCACCCTCACTGTTTATCCGAAGCCCAAACCAGGGCAGGTCTTAAGTGTTCCAGTTAACACCTTTCAACAAAGGTTTTCCTGCCAGAACTCCAAATAGTAGACTTTCTGGCATTCCTGACGTAAATGTGGGGCTTCAGAAATGAGACCCCCAGAGTTCTACTGCCCATGTGCCAACTAGCAGGGGGGCATGGGTCAGAATGCTTTCCCACGTTAGTGAGTGGCTGGAGGTAATTGTAAACCAATCCCCTGTGCTTAAGGTTAAGAATAGAAGAAGAATGGTTTATAAACGGCTGTCCACCCATATATCCTTTGTCTTCGTTTGCTGATATGGTTACCTGATATCACCTGAATGATTTCCTCACTGCTGAAAGAAATGCTACATCATACTTCTCATTCCCCAACCCTTAAGTAAGTGTACTTCTTGTTTGTTACTGTATTATCTGTTGTGTTCACCTTTATTCTAAGGAATAAATACAATTTATTATATCTTACGCCTCGTTCAGTTCAAACCCAATTATTTTTGTGTAATATTAATAAGCCTGTGGAAGCTATCGTCACACACACGTAGACACGCAGGCACACGTAGACACGCAGGCACACGTAGACACGCAGGCACACGTAGACACGCAGGCACACGTAGACACGCAGGCACACGTAGACACGCAGGCACACGTAGACACGCAGGCACAAGTAGACACGCATGCACACGTAGACACGCAGGCACACGCAGGCACACGTAAACACGCAGGCAAACGTAGACACACGTAGACACGCAGACACACGCAGACACGTACACACACGTATACGTAGACACACACGCACGTGTACACACACACACACGTGTACACACACACACACACGTGTACACACACACACACGTGTACACACACACACGTGTACACACACACGTGTACACACACACACGTGTACACACACACGTGTACACACACACACACGTGCACACACACACACACGTGTACACACACACACACGTGTACACACACACACACACGTGTACACACACACACACGTGTACACACACACACACACACGTGTACACACACACACACACACGTGTACACACACACACACACACGTGTACACACACACACACACGTGTACACACACACACACACACATGTACACACACACACACGTGTACACACACACACGTGTACACACACATACACGTGTACACACACACACACACACACACGTGTACACACACACGTGTACACACACACGTGTACACACACACACACACACGTGTACACACACACACACACACACGTGTACACACACGTGTACACACACACACACGTGTACACACACACGTGTACACACACACACGTGTACACACACACACACACGTGTACACACACACACACGTGCACACACACACACACGTGTAGACACACACACACGTGTACACACACACACACACACGTTTACACACACACACGTGTACACACACACACACACGTGTACACACACACGTGTACACACACACACGTGTACACACACACACACACACGTGTACACACACACACACGTGTACACACACACACGTGTACACACACACACACACGTGTACACACACACACACGTGTACACACACACACACACACACGTGTACACACACACACGTGTACACACACACACACACACACACACACATGTACACACACACACACGTGTACACACACGTGTACACACACACGTGTACACACACACACGTGTACACACACACACGTGTACACACACACACACACGTGTACACACACACACACACACGTACACACACGTGTACACACACACACACACGTGTACACACACACACACGTGTACACACACACACATGTACACACACACACACGTGTACACACACACACACGTGTACACACACACACATGTGTACACACACACACACACACACACACACGTGTACACACACACACACACACGTGTACACACACACACGTGTACACACACACACGTGTACACACACACGTGTACACACACACGTGTACACACACACACACACACGTGTACACACACACGTGTACACACACACACACACGTGTACACACACACACGTATACACACACGTGTACACACACACACACACACACACGTGTACACATACACACACACGTGTACACACACACGTGTACACACACACACACACACACACACACGTGTACACACACACACACGTGTACACACACACACACACACGTGTACACACACACACACGTGTACACACACACACACACGTGTATACACACACACACACACGTGTACACACACACACACGTGTACACACACACACACACACGTGTACACACACAGACACACACGTGTACACACACGTGTACACACACACACGTGTATACACACACACGTGTATACACACACACACACGTGTATACACACACACACGTGTATACACACACACACGTGTATACACACACACGTGTATACACACACACACACACGTGTATACACACACACACACGTGTATACACACACACGTGTATACACACACACACGTGTACACACACACGTGTACACACACACACACACACGTGTATACACACACACACACGTGTATACACACACACGTGTATACACACACACACATGTATACACACACACGTACACATACACAATGTATACAAACAAACATGTATACACACACACACACACAAACATGTATACACACACGTGTGTATATATACACACACACACGTATACACACACATACACTATCCCCAGCACCACCACATCAGCACACCGGTATCCCATGCCCCCCCCCCTCCCCCCAGCACACTGGCATTCTCGGCTCCCCACCATTCCCAGCCCCCATCAACACCATCAGCACCCACACATTGGCACCTTCGCACCTCCCCATCGGCACACCCACATCCGCACCCCCACATCAGCAACAAACCCTCCCAAATCAGCACACCGATACAATCACCATCAGTACAGCCACAGGAGCAGTACCACCGCACACTGCCATGGGCCGCGTGGACCACTCCCCACCCAAATGCCACCCCCACACCACAAACATCCCGGGCAACGCCGGGGCTCTCAGCTAGTATATATATATTTGTGGGGACTCAGGGGTTGTCAATGAGAGCTTCTTGGGGTTTTTTTGTTTTGTTTTATATACAACTTCAATAAGAAGGATATAGAAAACATAATTTCTTATCAAGCATTGTGATTTTATTCTCTTATGGCAACATAATATGATCATTTTATTACTAACTAGCTGAGAGACCCGGCGTTGCCCGGGATGTAATAGTGTGTGTGTGTGCGCGTGCGCCAGTTTGTGTGTGCGCGTCAGTGTGTTTTTGTGTGCGCATCAGTCTGTGTGTTTGTTAGTCTTTGTTTGTGTGTCAGTCAGTGTGTGTGTGTGTGTGTGTGTGTTTCAGACAGGCAGTTCGTGTGTCAGTCAGTTTGTTGTTGTTGTGGTGTGTGTGTGTCCCTTCTCCCCCCCCCCCCTCTGCTTTTTCCTCTGCCCTGTCGCGAAGGGGGGTGGTTGTTGATACCTGCGCGCGCTCCCGGCTTCCCGGCCTGGCCGCTGGTCCGGCCAGGGGGGTCGATACCTGCTGGTGCCGCCGCGGGTGGGGGTGGTGGTTGTGGTGACAGCTGCTGGCGCTACCCGTCTTCTCAGCCCGGCCCCGGGGGGTAGGGGGGGTTTGATGAGGTACCTATCAATGTGTGTGAGGCGGTGGCATCAGTTACGTTTACCCGGCCCGGCCGCGGGCTCCGTGCGGTCCGGTGCCGATGGTGTTTGGCGCTGAAAGTGAGAGTGTGTGTTTGTTGGTTTTGGCGGTGAAGGTGCGGTCCGGCGTGGTTGTGTAGAGGTGAAGTGGAGGGGTGTTGGCAGTGTAGGCTGTGGGCCCTAGAGGGGCTGCGGTAGCGGGAGAGCTGTGGCGTGCGGTGGTGGTCTGCATTAGTGTGGGGGTGTGTGGTCGAGGGGGGTGTTTTGAAGAGGCAGGATCGTGCGGTGTTGTGTTAATGTCTGTAATGTTGCAGTGGTGAAAGCAATGTTGATATAGTTCAGATTGTGTGCGCTCCGTGATCGTGCGGTGTGTGGAGGTGATCGTGCGGTGTTGTGTGAATGTGTGTAATGTTGCAGTGGGTAAAGCAATGTTGATATAGTTGAGATTCTGTACCTGATTCTGTACCTGATTCCGCAGTTCTGTCATAGCAGGCGGTGAGGGTTTTGTGGGTTGAGAGCTGTGAAGCATGGCACCAGAGCAGTGAGGGTTAGGTGCTGTGAAGCGTGGTCCGAGAGCAGTGAGGATTAGGTGCTATGTAGCGTTCCCAAATCTCCCAGAGCAGTGAGGGTTAGGTGCTGCGAAGCGTTCACAAAGCTCAGTGAGGGCTGCGAGAGTGTGGCAGTGGTAGCTCAGTGAGGGGTGGGACAGTGTGGCAGTGGTGTTGGACGCAGGCCAATGAGAGTCAGTGAGGGGTGGGACAGTGTGGCAGTGGTGTTGGCCGCAGGCCAATGAGAGGTGTGCGGGGGCGGGCATGGCCTGAGGTGGAGTAACAGGCCAAAGGTGCAATGCGATTGGCCCTAGGGACACAGGCCATGCAGACATACAGTGCTTTCAGAAATATATAGTAGATAGGAAAATGTAAGATACTCTAGAGCAGGCCGTCAAACTTAGAATAGCTTGGGGGACAATTGTTAAGTCCGACTGTAAGACTGGCTGCACCAGGATTTTTATTTGTAAACAGTCAATATTACCTACAGTACGCATACACTTTTTTCTTGCGTTTTCCTTATTAAAAATATGTAAATGTTGCTGGTATCACTCTCCCTTCCTCCCATCCCCTCTCTCTCCCCATAAACTATCTCTTCCCCCCATCCCCTCTCTCTCTTCCCCTCATCCTCTCTCTCTCAATCTCCCATACCCTCTTTCTCTCCCCCCATCACCTCTAACCCTCTAGATATAGTAGAATCTCTAGATATTATCTTTATTTATTTATTTATTTATATAAATATTTTACCAGGAAGTAATACATTGAGAATTACCTCCCGTTTTCAAGTATGTCCTGGGCATAGAGTTAAGACAAATAATACATGGTTACAATTACATAGTCACACTAAGTTAGCAGGGTATACATTATATACAGGACATTGCATGCACAGTTAGAAATAATATATATTATATGGGCGTATGTAACAGTTACAGACCAGATTAAAATGTGAGACAGCTTTAGTACTGAAAGAACTTAGACTGGTGGTGGATGTGAGAGTCTCCGGTAGAATGTTCCAGTTGTGACTACAGATGAGCATTAGAGACAAGCGCTTTATCTGTGCTCAGAAAAATGCATCAACCATATTTGTAATATAAATCAAGTCCACATAGTAACAGGTCTTTAATCAAATAAGGGCTTGCTTGTAGAACTAGTCAGATCATGCTTCGATTACGGTGAGGAATGAGTAACAATCACATACAGTACATGGGTTGATCCTACAGTGTAAAATAAATGCACCATGGAACCCCAATGAGTAAATATATATATATATATATATATATATATATATATATATATATATATATATATATATATATAACAATCACTCCCTTGGAGCTAGACTAGGAAGCTGTAAAGTACTGTACTATGAAATAACAGATTGCAAGTAGTCCCGTTTTGTCCTGTACTCAGCGTGCAGCTGCAGCATGATCCTAGAAAGCTGTGTCCATGGAGAGGGTGTGCAAGCAGTACACTGCTTGTGGAATGAAGTAAAAATTATGACGGTGGCTGGATCAATTAGTAGTAAAAATAAACTGCTTTATTGAAGATCAGACATCACTGAATACACATAGCGCTGTGAGAAGTACTCTGACGCGTTTTGGGCTCTCTGCCCTTAGTCAAAGAGTTGTGAGGTGCACGGTAAGAGAAGGAGGAGCGGCCGGATACTTTACTGAACCTTGGGACCATGAACAGTCTTTTGGAGTAAGATCTCAGATGATAAGTGCTGCATGTTGTAGGGGTGAAGAGATTCTATATATCTATATATCTCCTAGTAAAATTAATTTCTGTATTTATCACTTTTCCTTGTATCTCAACAGAGTACCCTTCTATTTTCTATAAAGGGTTTACACTATTCCTAGTTCTTATATTATCAGATGTATATATCATTAACATTGATAATGAACTAGAATACATCCATATAAGGGCCAGGGGGGTAACACTTGATGACAGGAGTACATTATTCCTATTTCTGTAAGTTGTGAAAATAAAGCGGTTTCCAATATTTTCTCTTTTTTCTTAATTGACATCTTAAAAATGTATGCCGTCTTCACTATATTAAATTGTAATCTTAATTGTTTCATGTAATGTATTTACAGTTAGCATCATGTCAATGAATTCTTCCTTACTTCTCTTCCAAATAAGGAAGATATCATCCACGTGTCTATACCACCTTATTATATTATCTTTAAATCTAGAATTAGCCAGGAACAAATCATTTTTCGAATGGCATACATAAAAAAATATTAGCGCATGTGGGGGCCATATTAGCTCCCAATGTGGTTCCCTGTAATTGCAGATAGAAATTACTATCAAATCTGAAATATTTTTTTTTCCATTTCCGTGTAAGAGTTCAACAAGAAAATACACAAGAGAGCTATCTAGCTCTAGCTCTTTAAGTTATGACACAGGGGATTCCCTCCCCAATGGGGGATAGAGGTATGGAGGCTCCGCAAGTCAATCGTACAGAGGATCGCATCACCCTCGAGATCCCGCAGAGCCTCCAACCTTTGTAGAATATCTGTCAAGTCACGGAGACAAGTGGAAAGTTTAAGTACAACATGATCATTTTTTTAAGGTGCAATTGTGGTGTGGACTCTTAGCTTTTGCAATATATTATTAACATTTATTTGAAACGAGCCAACCTATTCTGTAGCACTGGCTAGACTTCTGTCCATCACCCCTCATTCATCTGCCTTCTTTATCACAACTTCTTTTTTCAATTTACATAAAACACTGTGGGCCTTATGCAGAGAGCATCGTTATTTCGAAATTCGCCATTTTTTGTACAATTTCGCGCAGAAACCGGCAGAAAATGGCGAGTTCCGAAAAACGCGCCATTTTGTTTTTTCAATTGCTAAAACTCACCTCGCGGCTGGCGAGATCCTCCATCTCGCCATTTTTAAAACTCTCCGAATGCAGAGAGGTGCGAACGGCATAAAGCGGCTGTTCGCGCCAAAAAATGCCGCGATTCTCGCATTTTTGCCGCGCCAGGAAAAGATGGCAAGATGGCGCTCGCCGCCTATAGTAAAGGGGAAAAAAAGGCGCGAATTTGTTTTTACACGTTTCTGAAGCGCGCATCTCGCCAATTTAAACTCGCCACACGCATCCATGTTAAACATAGCAGAATTCGCACTTTTCTGCATATGGAGAATAAAACTCTCCAAAAAAGCTACTTTTTATGAAATTCGCCAATTTTAAAATTCTATGCTCTCTGCATAAGGCCCTGTATTCCACTTTAGTCAGATTAAAGTGCTTATGTGTTTTAACATCCCATATTTTTTTTTTACATCATTTAATTTAATTAGTAAAGGAAATTACACCATACGTCCATCTAAAGGATTTTAAATAGCAATAAAATATTTTTTTTTTACGTGTGATACTAAATTAGTGATATACTTACAGTATTAAAATGCCCGCGTGGGAAAGGCAATGTAGGAGAAACTGGAAGACCTATTAAACAGAGAATAAATTAACATAAATGTAGCATTTCGAACTTTAATCCACTAAATCTTAAAAAAGACGCACCAGTGGGAAGACATTTTTAGTTAACATAAATACAAGGTCTCACAATTATTATGGCAGGTGATAGAACAAATACAGATACCTATTAGAGGAGGAAATAAATCTCAGTACCTTCTACAAAGAGAAATGTATAGGATTTGCAAATTGTATAGCTTGGTAGCCCGAAAGGGTTAAATAAAGATACTGTATGAGTTTCAAATGTTTCCTAGATTACGATTTATACTGCCATAAATATAAGATGCATTTAGTATTGCCTTTATATGCTTGCATTTATATGAATATATTCTGTTTAATTTCCAATGTTTATGATATATACATGTAGCCCTTTTTCTGACGCTCCCAAAGGGACTACGGGTAACTGCACGCACCTGTGGCTCCAGGAGATCTGAGCCTCCGCTAGCTGGGAGCCTGGGGTAACACTTATAGCGCAGCGCCTCCACTTACCCAGGATCCCCGTGATGTGAGATTCCCCTGGGCAAGAAATACAACAACACACATATGAATGCAACTGATTTTACTTTAACGCAACAGTACCTTATCACTTTATAATGAACCGTGGTAATAACACATGACATATACCTTATACTATAACGCAATATAACCTCAGTGGCTCGGCCACTCTCATCAGGAGTAACGTCTCCGTCCCCTCACCGCGTGCCACCCACACACCGTGTCCATGTATGGTACTATATTTGAATAGGCTCAGTCCTTTGGCCACTTCACTAGTGTCCCCAAAGAGTTACGCCTAAGGCGGGATCAGCGCCTGTTGACCGGTGTTGGTGCACTTGATGTAAATAATACCTTCCGGTCACGGCGGTGACCGGTAACAACTCTGCAAAGGGTCAGACGAATCAGCGGCCTGCCTCCTGGGTCTCAATGTCCAGCCGTCTGGTCCCAAACGACTCACAACAACCGCAACTCTGTGCTTTGTCCCTAACTGGTACTCAGTAAGGGTGATGCTCGCTACCGCTATAGGGTTTCCCTGCAGCACTGCAACCTACGGTGACTTCAGGGATTCTCCTAGGGGTCTACGGGGTAGAACTGTCCTATGCAGGCGGGTCACTGACCCCCTGCACCCACACTACCTCTCCCTTCACCTCCCGGATCCCCTCTGACTAGCTCCTCTGCTTAACCTGCGACAGCTGCACTGCACTCAACCTAGTACCTGCAGCAACCGCCTGCACACACTGTGCCTTCTTGCCAGCGCTCACAGCACTGACAGCCGTGACACTGACAAGACTCAACACCACACCTAAGGGCAGGGTCCCTACCTTAGGGGCCTTCCATCAGAAACTACCCACTACCCTATTGGGGATAGGGGCCGGCCTGGGACCTGGGGATTACCTTACCTGGTGTAGGAGCCACTTGCTCCCTACACCCTGCCTCCCCCTTCCTGCTCCAAGCTCCAACTCCAACTGACTCGCTCCTAAGCCCGCGAAATGTATCAATCCCTGCTCTTGGGAATCCTGGCCTCTCATTGGCCACTTGGGGACACCTGGGGTGCTTGGCCCTAAGCCTCATGGGAACTGTAGTCCCGCAGAGGCTGCAGATACATTGGGGCCGCGTGCGCACTTGTCCTGCGCATGCGTGAGTCCCTAATGGCCGCCACAACCCCCGCACCTTACTGTGCATGCGCAACCACTGCGCATGCGCGCGCAGACTGTCATGGTGGCCCTTGCTAGCCAGGTGCGCCACCGAGGCTCTGAGGACTCGGAGCGCTCCCTGCTCCGGCCCCCACCTTCTCGGCACCTCAGCGGGTCCGTCGCTGCCTCCGGCGGCACCCGCAACCGCTCGGAGCGCAGACCTGGAGGTTGCTGAGGAGGAAAATAGACGGGGGCCACATTCTCCCCCTCGTAAAATCCCAACGACCTTGCTTGGGTAGCAAACATAGCATAGAATTATATAATGAAATGCATTGTCAAGATTATACAATAACTCACATGCACTTGTTCACCAGTACCCAACATCATCACGTGGATACCCGAGGCCAGCTGAGTCTCATAGTGGGGTACCCCTAACTGATTTAGTGATGGACTCATGGAAGTCTTTTTGAGCTCAAAATCGGGTGCTACAGTCGGCCTCCCCCGGTTGGGGAAAATAGCAAAGGGTCCTTGGTATTGACCCTTGCCTGATCATCCGCTTTCGTCTTGCGGGAGACAGGGAGGTTCAGTCTCTTGCCTCGGTCCACCACATGGCGAATGAAGTGCTCCACAGTACGCATGAAAGAGGCAACAACTACCAGAGCGGTCACAGTACAGTCTTGGTTCACTCCAGCCATCGCTTTAGCAGTGACGTCTTCTGGGGACAGCCCAATGTCTACGTGCAGGCCCATGTCTTGAGAAGAAAAAGCTTGGAGGTTCCTCGTGTAGGAGTAAGCGTCGATCATGGCCGCTGTACCGGATACCTTGATGAGGTCAAATCTGCTCCATGGTCTGCAGAAATCTTCTAGGGGAGACACCTCCACCAGGACGCGATGACGAGGTGAGCCCATCGCCCGGGTGTCCCTACCTTTGGAGCCACCAGGCTCCACGATCACCGGGGAGCTCACACCCGACACCCCTGGAACAGTCAACTCACCCCTGTCGTCATTGGCAGGTACTGATCCCAAGCCTGGGACCGATGGTACCATCGTGGAAGACGGGACTGGTCACAGTAGGGCACACGGGCCCACATCAGAGCAAGCGCCAGCATCTGGACACACCACATCTAGGGCACACGGACCCACAGCGGGCTCTGTATCCGCCGAGATAGTTGGCTCGGTGACTTTGCAAGAGTGGTCCGCCGGCAGGCGCATCACCATGAATGGTTGGTCGCTGGAATCACTAAGAGAGGATGGTGTTATATACACCTCACCCTGTGATTCCGGAGTCTGCGGTTCGGGGATCTGTGGTTCTGGGATCTGTGGTTCCTGCTCGGGAACCGGGCCTGGAACCGACATCTGGGGTTCCGACATCTGTGATTCTGCCTTCGGCGGCTCCGGCTCGGGACCTGAGTCTAGAATGTCCATTTGGGCACACAGGCCCTCCACAACCTCCATAGCTGAGGTAGGTGGACTAGCAGTGGCGTTGACAGCCGGGGTAGAGACATCAGGCGCCTTTTTCTCCACGGGTTCCGCCATCAGAGGTTCCTGCTCTAGCACTAGGATGTCCCCTTTGAGAGGGTCTGGAACATTGGTTTGGACACACAGGTTCCCTGAGGCCTCTGGAATTAGGACATACTAATTACCAGCATAACTCACTTTAGTAGAGAGGTCAGGCTCCTCCTTTTCTTCCTCTGGCAGTTCTGTAGGCTGCGGCAGTCTGGGTTTCAGGAACTGCACCTCACAGTCGGGACACTTGGGCCCCCGGGTCAATTCACCGACGGGGCAATAACATCCTCTCAGGCAGCAGTGCAGGCATCCTTCCCCATCTACCACTGCTGTCGTGAGTGCTAGTGGTAACGTAGATGACCCGTCAGTCCAGCCACCAGTCACATTCCAGTCTTCCACCACACATGGGCACACTACCAGTGGCAAGCCTGACTTTGGAGCCCATATTACTCTATACAGCCGGGGGTGAAAGTCAGAGCAGGTAATACCCCCCTTTTGTGTGTAGAGGCCAATCACATCTCTCTCTCTTCTGGTTCCGGCTCTAGAACCAACTATGGAACCACGTTAGAGTGTACGAGCCCTCCGAAACTTCCGTGAGGTAGGTAGATTGATTACCTGCATTGACTGATCCAGTCTTGAAGTCGACCGCTTCTTCGTTGGCGGGTTTCGGAGTCTCCAGCAACACTGGCTCCGGAAACTGTACTCTGCAGCAGGTACACCCGGGTACCCAAGTCATTTCACCACCTGGGAAGTCACAAGAAACACAA
Source organism: Ascaphus truei (assembly GCF_040206685.1). Taxonomy (NCBI): domain Eukaryota; kingdom Metazoa; phylum Chordata; class Amphibia; order Anura; family Ascaphidae; genus Ascaphus; species Ascaphus truei. The sequence continues at coordinate 467,918,792 of NC_134484.1, forward strand.
GAGTTGTGTAGACACCTTATGCCTTCTATGAACACCTCCTTGTAGTCTAGTAGCAGCAGGTTTGGGTCATAGTTGATACCAGCAGACAGATTCAGTAATTTTTGGATGCACGGACACAAAAGTTTGGGTACCTTCCCCTCCACTGATAGCCAGACTCCATACACTTGAGGGTGTGATTTACTGCATCTTATACATCTATTATGAAGAACAGAATTTGCTGACTGCAGTTCCTCATACACTCTCCACTTGTCAAGCAGAGGAGGGGCACATTCTATGAAGGAATGGTCCTGGCTTGGCTCTGCGCCACTCAAGTGGTAGGGGCGGGGCTCGGGTTTTCCCGCCAGTCCTGGACAGATTTCTGCAACATTTTCCCGCGCGGGTGGGCAGTCAGCACATGGGCTCTCCCGCCATATCGGGGGACGCGGTCTTAGGTACACCCCCCAATTAACCTTCACATTGAAAGGACTCTCCGGCCTTGAGGGCATAAGAAACATGGTGAAAAACGTATGAGCACAATTGAGAAAAAAATTACAGGGCACCCCAGGTCTGAGATCTCAGCAGCGCCTCCAAATGTAGCCCTTTTTCTGATGCTCCCAAATGGTCTACGGGTAACTGCACGCACCTGTGGCTCCAGGATATCTGAGCCTCCGCTAGCTGGGAGCCTGGGGTAACACTTATAGCGCAGCGCCTCCACTTACCCAGGATCCCCGTGATGTGAGATTCCCCTGGGCAAGAAATACAACAACACACATATGAATGCAACTGATTTTACTTTAACGCAACAGTACCTTATCACTTTATAATGAACCGTGGTAATAACACATGACATATACCTTATACTATAACGCAATATAACTTTAGTGGCTCGGCCACTCTCATCAGGAGTAACGTCTCCGTCCCCTCACTGCGTGCCACCCACACACCGTGTCCATGTATGGTACTATATTTGAATAGGCTCAGTCCTTTGGCCACTTCACTAGTGTCCCCAAAGAGTTATGCCTAAGGCGGGATCAGCACCTGTTGACCGGTGTTGGTGCACTTGATGTAAATAATACCTTCCGGTCATGGCGGTGACCAGTAACAACTTTGCAAAGGGTCAGACGAATCAGCAGCCTGCCTCCTGGGTCTCAATGTCCAGCTGTCTGGTCCCAAACGACTCGCCACAACCGCAACTCTGTGCTTTGTCCCTAACTGGTACTCAGTAAGGGTGATGCTCGCTACCGCTATAGGGCTTCCCTGCAGCACTGCAACCTACGGTGACTTCAGGGATTCTCCTAGGGGTCTACGGGGTAGAACTGTCCTATGCAGGCGGGTCACTGACCCCCTGCACCCACACTACACTGGCGACACACTTTATTCGAGCTCGGCTAGTCCCACGAATTCGGGTATACCCGGGTGTATTGAGGTTTGTGACTGTTTTCTGCCCGAGTGCATTGAGTTATTTTCCGGCAGGGATTGAAGCATTTTATTCCCGCTGGCTGCAATACTGCACAGTACATATATATATACTGCATTACAATTCATGAATTTATGCCATTTGGTAGACACGCGAAGCATTGCAGTCTATTAAATCCTAATCATTATCATTTAACAGATCAGCCGCCCATCAGCCAGGCATGAACCCAGGCTGGGAAGGCAAATGCAACGGGGCTTGTCAGAGGTGAGGAGCGGCGCATTCCAGGTATCTGCCAGGTACATACCGGGTATTTGCTCGAATAAAGTGTGTCGGTGCAGTACCTCTCCCTTCACCTGCCGGATCCCCTCTCACTAGCTCCTCTGCTTAACCTGTGACAGCTACACTGCACTCAATCTAGTACCTGCAGCAACCACCTGCACACACACTGTGCCTTCTTGCCAGCGCTCACAGCACTGACAGCCGTGACACTGACAAGACTCCACACCACACCTAAGGGCAGGGTCCCTACCTTAGGGGCCTTCCCTCAGAAACTACCCACTACCCTATTGGGGATAGGGCCCGGCCTGGGACCTGGGGATTACCTTACCTAGTGTAGGAGCCACTTGCTCCCTACACCCTGCCTCCCCCTTCCTGCTCCCAGCTCCAACTCCAACTGACTCGCTCCTAAGCCCGCGAAATGTATCAATCCCTGCTCTAGTGAATCCTGGCCTCTCATTGGCCACTTGGGGACACCTGGGGTGCTTGGCCCTAAGCCTCATGGGAACTGTAGTCCCGCAGAGGCTGCAGATACATTGAGGCCGCATGCGCGCTTGTCCTGCACATGCGCGAGTCCTTAATGGCCGCCGCAACCCCCGCACCTTACTGCGCATGTGCAACCACTGCGCATGCGCGCGCAGACTGTCATGGTGGCCCTTGCTAGCCGGGTGCGCCACCGAGGCTCCGAGGACTCGGAGCACTCCCTGCTCCGGCCCCCACCTTCTCGGCACCCCAGCGGGTCCGTTGCTGCCTCCGGCGACACCCGCGACCGCTCGGAGCGCAGACCTGGGGGTCACTGAGGAGGAAAATAGACCGGGGCTACATACATCTGATAATATATGAACTATAATTAGTTTTCATCTTTTATAGTAAATAGGGGGTAGTCTGTTGAGGTACAAGGACAAATTATAAATACAGAAATTAACATTACTAGGAGATACAAGTATATCTAGAGTATTTAAGATTTTGCTATTAGTGATAAGATGATCCTATTATGAGGCCATCAGAGAATAAAATCACAGTGCCTGATTCGGAATTATGTTTTCTATATCCTTTCTCATTGAAGTCGTGTATTATAAGATTTTAGATTTTTTTTTATAGAAATATTTTTAAAGTTAGTTATATTTTTGTACATTTTTTTGTGTCTGTTTTCTAGTTCGTTGCATATTTCTGTGTATAACAACACTGGTAATGAGATGATGGCTAAATACACAGCAGTTGTATATACAATAGGTTGCTGCCAACAACAGGTGTAACATATAATTGTACCAATGCTTTATGTAAATGAGATGGAGTCTAAGGCCTGGGTCCCGCTGCTTCCGACGACGCGCGCGGTCGTGTGCTCGTCACTCACCGGACATGAGTTTCTCTCGAGCCGGCCCCACTCCCTCCTCCCGGCACGGCTCGCTACACGCTGTGACGCGTCAGCCGCCAGGGGATGCAAGAGAATTGTAATCCCGAGCGGCGATGCGTCACGTGGTGTGGCTGTGAGCCAATGAGGAGAGGAGGAGGGGAGGCTTCGGGGAGTGGGGAGGAGAGCAGCAATTTGTCTTCTGCAGCACCAAGGGAGCCCCCCTGCTCCCTCCCACAGACTCTCTCTCCTGTCTGACACACTCTCCTGACTCTGTCTCCTGAAACACACTCCGGCACAGTGTGATGCCACCCTCGCCCCCCACAAGGAGGGGAGGGATCCCCTGGCAATGAGGAGAGGAGGCTTCGGTGAGCGGGGTAGGCAGCTAGAGCACCAAGGGAGCCCCCCTGCTCCCTCCCACAGACTCTCTCCACGGGGAGCGGGGAGGCAAGGGAGGGAACCCCCTGACACACAGTGGGATGGCCCCGCCCCCCAACATCATTGCCTTGCCCCCCGACCCGTTTTGGCAACGCCCCCCGCTCCAGCTCCTGCTCACTACAGACCGCAGATAGCGGTCAAGTGCCTCTCCACACGTCGTCTGTCTGGAGTGCAGGCGCTTGGTCTGAGGCAGCGGGGCCTTAGCCTAATATAGGACACTTAATTGTGGGTCTGGGTTAGTGTTTATAAGGGTTTCTGGTAATTAAGTATTTGTATTTGCCTGATGAAGGGAGGAGATTTCCCCCGGAAATGATGTGTTAACCTGCTTACCTAAAGGTGAAAGTAAATGTAGCTCTGAGCTTTTTACCCTATCACAGGGTTGCGTTTCCCTATGCGGGGGTCTAACTATTCTCTTTTGCTATATTCACTACGAGATGAATTCAGGACGCTCGAGACAGCCAGCAAGTGAGTATAAAAGAGAGCTGTACCTTTAAGCTACGATTAGACCCTAAACACAGACATCCTTTACGTGAGCGAGGCAAACAAAACACTACTAATTAGTGATGGATAGATTAGGAGGTAGAAAGGAAAGGAAAATTAAGTGAGTGCAATAAAATCTACACTATGGCATGATCCAAACGACCAGAAGACGGTAGATGAGACTGACACCCATCATTCTAGATGACCAGTGGGAGGACACGTGAAGCACTTACCTTGCTGCAAAGCTTTATATTTAGATATGCACAAAGCTCAAGATAGCCGTTTGTGAGTGGAAGCTCCACTTTTTATCTGAAATTTGTTTTAATAAAACTATATTATGCGATGGCATTTTTCTATTTGGTTGTTAAAAAGGGCGCACAACGTGGGATGAAAATGTAGCGATCAATCATCTGATCCAGGTGACGAGTTTCCGAGAAACATTGAATGTAGATACGTGATTCTTCTATTTCATAAGCATGAGTGTGAATCACAAACATCTCTCATATATTGTATGATTACTCACTACAGTGTCATACCATTGCTGTTCTTTTTGCTCTCTTTATATCTCCCTATCTGATTCACGTGCCAGAGGAAGTCTTTCATTTTCTGCAATTTACCTTGAGGGGCTTGGAAACACCCTTCAGATGACTCAAGCAGCAGGACTAAAACATACCAGAGATTTACTAGCACAAGACACTAAGCACAAGGACTTGATAGATAAATACAGTGTTACTAACATAGGACTAATATCCTATATTGTTTGTTAAAAAAGGAATTGAATGTTAGCGCTTTTTTATCTTTTTCACTCTAGATTAGAAGGTAAGGTTGTTACTTCTCGTTCTCACCTACATTCCAATAAATCCTTAACAGATCAATTAGACGTGGTAGACCCATGACGCATACTTAAGCCAATAGAAAAAAAAGACACATTTTCTCACAGGTCCATAATCCTCGGTCAAGAATAGTCTATATACTCACCATGCCATCGATGATGGAGAGAGTATTTGAAAACAATTCCATTTCAGACCACACCCTAATATGGTTTAAAATACACATAGACAACCTCCATTGAAGCACCATAACTGAACAATTCCAGAATATCTGACATTGTCTACAGAGTTCCAGGACAACTTGAAAATACACTTGGGGACACTATTGGGAAACCTATACACATGATAATGAACAGCATACAGTAGAGATGCCCCTAGTCTTTTTGTGACTCTTCAAAATCAGTGCCCCAGGGACATACAGTATCATAGCATATATAGCAAGGAAAAAAGAAAATCCTCTCTCATAAACAGGATTCTGTAAATTAAACATCAGACTAATACAAACGTATAAAGACTATAAACATACAAATTCAAAGGATTCGGGGAAATGATATTTAGAGACCTAACATATGTTTGAAACAATTAATTGTACAGATAGAGTTTCCTCACGCCTGGAAACTTGTCACGCTAATAGTGGTAGGAGCAGGTCCATTTATATTCCCATCGGGAGGTGCAACAACTAGTAGGTAAATGAGTATATTGTACTATATGTTGTGTCACTTTGGATGTTGCGCTGGGCATTTCTGTTTTTGTAAATGAGTATATGTAGCACATAAACAGAAAAAATGCACCTACTTACAAGAAAATGCACTCAAGTGCAATAAATATATATTGGAAAGATACTTTAAAAGTGAACTTTTAATTACTTGCATTAAAACTACACCATTTAAAAACATAAAACCACAACTATTTTTTTATTTTTTTTTATTTATAAAATATTTTTACCAGGAAGTAATACATTGAGAGTTACCTCTCGTTATCAAGTATGTCCTGGGCACAGAGTTATAATAATATATGGTTGCATTAAACGAGCAGAGGTTATACATTCAATTGACAGAGATTTCATGGACATTTAGAGATAATATATGATTTTGGGCGCATGTAACAGTTACAGACACGGCTAAAACTGTGTTAGTAGAGGTAGGATAGGCCTGCAATGTGCTGTGTTAGGAGAGGTATGATAGGCCTGCAATGTGTTGTGTTAGAAGAGGTAGGATAGGCCTGCAATGTGCTGTGTTGAAGAGGTAGAATAGGCCTGCAATGTGCTGTGTTAGGATAGGTAGGATAGGCCTGCAATGTGCTGTGTTAGAAGAGGTAAGATAGACCTGCAATGTGTTGTCTTAGAAGAGGTAGAATAGGCCTGCAATGTGCTGTGTTAGGAGGGGTAGGATAGGCCTGCAATGTGCTGGGTTAGAAGAGGTAGGATAGGCCTGCAATGTGTTGTCTTAGAAGAGGTAGAATAGGCATGCAATGTGCTGTGTTAGAAGAGGTAGGATAGGCCTGCAATGTGCTGTGTTAGGAGAGGTAGGATAGGCCTGCAATGTGCTGTGTTAGTAGAGGTAGGATAGGCCTGCAATGTGCTGTGTTAGAAGAGGTAGGATAGACCTGCAATGTGCTGTGTTAGGAGAGGTAGGATAGGCCTGCAATGTGCTGTGTTAGGAGGGGTAGGATAGGCCTGCAATGTGCTGTGTTAGAAGAGGTAGGATAGGCCTGCAATGTGTTGTCTTAGAAGAGGTAGAATAGGCCTGCAATGTGCTGTGCTAGAAGAGGTAGAATAGGCCTGCAATGTGCTGTGTTAGAAGAGGTAGGATAGGCCTGCAATGTGTTGTGTTAGAAGAGGTAGAATAGGCCTCCAATGTGCTGTGTTAGAAGAGGTAGGATAGGCTTGCAATGTGCTGTGTTAGAAGAGGTAGGATAGGTCTGCAATGTGTTGTCTTAGAAGAGGTAGAATAGGCCTGCAATGTACTGTGTTAGAAGAAGTAGGATAGGCCTGCAATGTGCTGTGTTAGAAGAGGTAGGATAGGCCTGCAATGTGCTGTGTTAGAAGAAGTAGGATAGGCCTGAAATGTGCTGTGTTAGAAGAGGTAGGATAGGCCTGCAATGTGCTTTGTTAGAAGAGGTAGGATAGGCCTGCAATGTGCTGTGTTAGGAAAGGTAGTATAGGCCTGCAATGTGTTGTGTTAGGAGAGGTAGGATAGGCCTGTAATGTGCTGTGTTAGAAGAGGTAGGATAGGCCTGCAATGTGCTGTGTTAGAAGAGGTAGAATAGGCCTGCAATGTGTTGTGTTAGAAGAGGTAGACTAGGCCTGCAATGTGCTGTGTTAGAAGAGGTAGGATAGACATGCAATGTGTTGTGTTAGGAGATGTAGGATAGGACTGCAATGTGCTTTGTTAGAAGAGGTAGGATAGGCCTGCAATGTGCTGTGTTAGAAGAGGTAGGACAGGCCTGCAATGTGCTGTGTTAGGATAGGTAGGATAGGCCTGCAATGTGCTGTGTTAGGAGACTTTACCCAACCCAGTAACCAAGCAGCTTTAAGAGCAGCAAATGGCTGACACCGTTTGGCTGACCTTTGGTTGGGCGATGCAGGTGTAGGCTGAAGGGGTCCTGAATGAGTTCAGCTGGACTTTGACATTCCTTTGTCCAGAGTCATAAACGCTGCAGAGGGTGGGGCAGACAAAACACACAGCAGAAAGCAATCGCAGATGTTAACCCTTAGCATGCTGGTTCTGTGCAGAGGGGAGCAGCTATTTAAAAATATATATACCGGCTACTAGTTGTGGTTTTATAGTTTTAAAATTGTGTAGATTTAATGCAAGTAATTAAAAGTTAACTTTGAAAGTATCTTTCCGTGATATAGTTATTCCCCTTGAGTGCATGTTCTTGTAGCTAGGTACTGTCATTCTGTTTATCTGCTATATGTACAAGCACAAATGACGTCCGAGAAGAAGTATTTTTTTAGATATGGAAATAAATCCGGTAGGCTATTGAAAATATGATTAAAACTAGAGAATCAAAAAAAGCAGATACGAGCTGTAGAGACAGGAAAACGGAGATAAAAAACAGACACAATATGTGAGCTGTTTGCAACACACTATACAAATGTATATATTAAAAAGGAAGAGGTAGAGGCGGAAGAAAGGTTTCTGGAGGAAGCTAAACGTCTTACACTTAATGAGGCCAAAAAAAACCAGATCAACCAGAATATTACAAATGCATTAGTGAGCGATGTCATTTAAGGACAACAGAATAATGAAGCTGCAGACACACACACATATATATATATATATATATATATATATACCCTGAGTTATCTACATTGTGCAGACCTACTGTATATCTCTCCTTATACATCATACAGGCCTATATCTCTCCTAATACATCATACAGACTTACATATCTCCTAATACATCATACAGACCTATATCTCTCATAATACATTACACAGACTTATATCTCTCCTAATACATCATACAGACTTATATTTCTCCTAATACATTTTACAGACCTATATCTCTCCTAATACATCATACAGACTTACAGTGGCGACCAACTTTATTCTAACTCGGCTAGCTCCGCGAATTTCAGATTATCCCGGTTATGTGCGGTTTTGTATCATTTTCGCCCGGAGTGTATTGCGTTATTTTCGCGGCTGTGATTTAAGCATTTTATTCCCGCTGTCTGCAATACTGCAATGCCGTGTAAAAACTCAGGGGGGCGTTTGCGAGCTGTTGTCTTTGAAGCCGTCCCCTATAACCCCTAATATACACATACAGTACTGTATATGCACATCAATGATACTATAGGCCGGCGGGGGCGAGATGTGTTTGCAGCAGAGAGAGATCCGCTGCTCTCTCTGCGCAAACATCGGCACATTAAAAATTATTTAAAATACATTTTTATTCATAGTGTAGATGTGCAGGGGGTCTCCGGAGCTGAACCGCATTGGTTTCAGGTCTGGGGACCCCCTGCTTCCCGAGATACAGGCCCCTTTATGAGGTGCCGGTATCCCTCTGCATTTAAAGGTCCCGATCACGTGACCGCGGCATGTAAACCAAGCAGAGGGATACCGGCACCCCCTAAAGGGGCCTGTATCTCAGGGAGCAGGGGGTCCCCGGACCTAAAACCAAAGCGGTACCGCTCCGGAGACCCTCTGCACAGCTACAGTATGAATAAAACACACACATCAATGAAGAATCATTCCTTACCTTTGCGGCTATGTGCTATGGTAACGAAGCAGCATGAATGTATTTTTAATAATATTGTACAGTGAGCAGGGGGTTCCCTGAGCCACAAATCAAAGCTCAAGGGACCCCCTGCTCCTGCACAATATTATTAAAATACAGAAATGCTGCTTCATTACCATAGCTGATAGCCGCTAAGGCAATGAAGGGGTTAACCCACCGTGCCCGCTTTATTGTGGGTAGCGGGGGTGGGTGAAGGGGTGAAGGGGGTATTTGGCCCCCTACCCAATTGAAATGCTGTGGCTGGACCTTAAGAGAACTGTGCATAATTAAATGCCCACAAACCTCAATGAACTGAAGCAACGTTGTAAAGAAGAGTGGGCCAAAATTCCTCTACAATGATGTGAGAGACTGATAAAGTCATACAGAAAACGATTACTTACATAGTTACATAGTAGATGAGGTTGAAAAAAGACATAGGTCCATCAAGTTCAACCTACTGTATGCTAAATTTAGACAGCAGATACTTTATCCTATATCTATACTTACTTATTGATCCAGAGGAAGGCAAACAAAAAACCCCATTAAGGGGAAAAATTAATTCCTTCCTGACTCCAAGAATTGGCAATCGGATTAATCCCTGGATCAACATCCATCCCATGTATACTTATTTGGTATATCCCTGTATACTGCACCGACACACTTTATTCGAGCAAATACCCAGTATGTACCTGGCAGATACCTGGAATGCGCCGCTCCTCACCTCTGACAAGCCCCGTTGCGTTTGCCTTCCCAGCCTGGGTTCATGCCTGGCTGACGGGCGGCTGATCTGTTAAATGATAATGATTAGGATTTAATAGGCTGCAATGCTTCGCGTGTCTACCAGATGGCATAAATTCATGAATTGTAATGCAGTATATATATATATACTGTGCAGTATTGCAGCCAGTGGGAATAAAATGCTTCAATCCCTGCTTGGAAAATAACCCAATGCACTCGGGCAGAAAACAGTCACAAACCTCAATACACCCGGGTATACCCGAATTCGTGGGACTAGCCGAGCTCGAATAAAGTGTGTCGCCAGTGTACCTTTCCCATCTAAAAAGATGTCCAACCTTTTTTTGAACAAATCTATTGTATCTGCCATCACAGTCTCCATGGGTAATGAATTCCACATTTTAACTGCCCTTACTGTAAAGAACCCTTTCCTTTGTTGCAGGTGAAATTTCCTTCCCTCCAACCTTAAAGGATGGCCCCGAGTCCTTGGTACTGCCCGTGGGATGAATAGTTCTTTTGAAAGTTCCTTGTATTGTCCCTGAATATATTTGTATATAGTTATCATATCCCGCTTAGACGCCTCTTTTCTAATGTAAATAAATCTAATTTAGCTAGCCTCTCCTCATAAATTAGATTGTCCATCACCTTTATTAATTTGGTGGCTCTTCTCTGCACTCTCTCTAGTTCCATAATGTCTTTTCTTAGGATTGGTGCCCAAAATTGTACTCCATATTCAAGGTGTGGTCTTACTAGTGCTTTGTAAAGGGGCATAATTACGTTTACTTCCCGTCCATCCATTGCCCGTTTGATGCAAGATAAGATCTTGTTTGCCTTTGCAGCTACTGCATGACATTGGGCACTATTGCTAAGCTTGCAGTCTACAAGCACTCCTAAATCCTTCTCCATCAGGGATTCCCGCAATATATCTCCATTTAATTTGTAAGTCGCCTTTTAACTCTCGCATCCCAAATGCATAACCTTACATTTATCTGTATTAAACCTCATTTGCTATTTACCTGCCCACGTTTCCAGTCTCTCCAAGTCCTTCTGGAGAGAAATTACATCCTGCTCTGATTTTACTACCTTACACAATTTAGTATCATCAGCAAAGATGGAGACTTTGCTCTCGATGCCAACCTCAAGGTCATTAATAAACAAGTTAAAAAGCAGGGGTCCCAGTACCGATCCCTGAGGTACTCCACTCACGACTTTAGCCCAACCTGAAAAAGTTCCATTTATGACAACCCTCTGTTGTCTGTCCTTTAACCAGTTTTCAATCCAGGTGCATATATTATTACTGAGTCCAATTTTCTTTATTTTGTACACCAACCTCGTGTGAAACCGTATCAAAAGCCTTTGCAAAATATAAGTAGACCACATCAACTGCATTACCCTGGTCTAAATTCCTACTTACCTACTCAAAGAAACAAATAAGGTTAGTTTGGCAAGATCTATCCTTCATAAATCCATGTTGACTATTACTAATATTTTGTTTTCCATTAGGTATTCCTGAATATGATCCCGTATTAAACCTTCAAGTAGTTTCCCTACTATTGAAGTCAGGCTGACAGGTCTGTAATTTCCCGGTTGTGATCTAGCTCCCTTTTTAAATATAGGCACCACATCTGCTTTACGCCAATCTTGTGGTACTGAGCCTGTGGAAATGGAGTCCTTGAATATTAAATATAATGGTTTTGCTATTACTGAGCTTAACTCCTTGAGAACTCTTGGATGTATGCCATCGGGGCCAGGTGCCTTATTTACTTTAATTTTTTCAAGTCGCTTATGAACATCTTCCTCAGTTAACCAATTGTTCATTAATATGGAGGTTGTGGCTTCCTCCTGTGGCACTACTATTGAACTTGATTCTTCCCTGGTAAACACAGAGGCAAAGAATTTGTTTAATACCTCAGCTTTTTCCTTATCTCCAATAATCTGCCTACCCATCGCACACTGAAAGGGTCCTATATTTTCTTTTCTCATTTTTTTGTTATTAAGGTATTTAAAGAACTTTTTAGGGTTGTCCTTACTTTCTATTGCAATCCTTTTTTCATTATCCATTTTTGCTCATTTGATTGCCCTTGTGCAATTTTTGTTACATTCCTTATAATTCTGATACAATGTCTCCGTCCCTTCTGACTTAAAGAATCTAAACGCCTTCCTCTTCTTGTCCATTTCCTCCCCTGCCTGTTTATTTAGCCACATTGGTTTTGACTTATTTCTTTTATACTTATTGCCCAAGGGTATGCACTGATAAGTGTGCTTTTCTAACAATGTTTTAAACACTGCCCATTTATCTTCTACATTTTTCCCTGCAAAAACATCATCCCATTGTATTACTACTAGATTAGACCTCAGTTTATTAAAATCTGCCTTACTAAAGTTTAAGGTCTTTGTTGAGCCCAAGAAATCTATTTTTTGATGATTTATTTCAAAAGAGACCATGTTATGATCACTGTTACCCAAATGTTCCAGGACTTGAATATTTGTTATTACTTCTACATTGTTTGATATGACCAAATCCAGTATTGCCCCATTCCTGGTTGTTTCCTCAATAATTTGGGTCATATAATTGTCTTTAAGCACCCCCAAAAACCTGTTTCCTTTTGTTGTAACGCTAATCTCATTGCCCCAGTCTATGTCTGGATAATTAAAATCCCCCATTATGCAAACATGACCCATAACCCTTTTCCATTTGCAAAAGTATTTTAAGTTACTTCAAGTTATTGCTGCTAAAGGTAGTTCTACAAGCTATTGAATAATAAGGTGTACTTAGTTTTTCACACATGGCTTCTCCATTTTGGCTTTCTTTTTGTTAAATAAATCATGACACAGTGTAATATGTTGTGTTGTTGTTCATCTGAGGTTGTATTTACCTAATTTTTAGACCTGCTAAGATTGTTATTATGTCCTGATACTGCATGTAAACCATACAATTCGAAGAGGGTGTACTTTCTTTTTCGCACAACTGTATCTCTCCTAATACATCATACAGACTTATATCTCTCCTAATACATCATACAGACCTGTATCTGTCCTAATACATCATACAGACTTATATCTCTCCTAATACATCATACAGACCTATATCTCTCCTAATACATCATACAGACTTATATCTGTCCTAATACATCATACAGACCTATATCTCTCCTAATACATCATACAGACTTATATCTCTCCTAATACACCATACAGACCTATATCTCTCATAATACATCATACAGACCTATATCTGTCCTAATACATCATACAGACCTATATCTCTTCTAATACATCATACAGACTTATATCTATCCTAAAACATCATACAGACTTATATCTCTCCTAATACATCATACAGACTTATATCTGTCCTAAAACATCATACAGACTTATATCTCTTCTAATACACCATACAGACCTATATCTCTCCTAATACATCATACAGACCTATATCTCTCCTAATACATCATACAATTCGAAGAGGGTGTACTTTCTTTTTCGCACAACTGTATCTCTCCTAATACCTCATACTGAGCTGTACCTCTGCTAATACTTCATACAGACCAATATCTCTCCTAACACATCATACACACCTATATTTACTCTAATACATCATACAGACTTACACTGTATCTCTCCTAATACATCATAGAGACCTATATCTCGCCTAATACAGTACATCATACAGACCTATATCTCTCCTAAAACATAATACAGACCTGAACCTCTCCTAATACATCATACAGACCTATATCTCTCCTAATACATCATGCAGACTTAAATTTCTCCTAATACATCATGCAGACCTATATCTCTTTTAATACATTATACAGACCTACAGTACATGCATACCCCGCATTAACGTACGCAATGGGACCGGAGCATGTATGTAAAGCGAATATGTACTTAAAGTGAAGCACTACCTTTTTCCCACTTATCATGCATGTACTGTACTGCAATCGTCATATACGTGCATAACTGATGTAAATAACGCATCTGTAACAGGCTCTATAGTCTCCCCGCTTGCGCACAACTTCGGTATAGGTAGGGAGCTGGTATTGCTGTTCAGGACGTGCTGACTGGCGCATGCGTGAGCTGCCGTTTGCCTATTGAGCGATATGTACTTACTGTGAGTGTACTTAAAGTGAGTGTCCTTAAACCCGGGTATACCTGTATATATCTCCTAATACATTATACAGACCTATACCTCTCCTAATAAATCATACAGACTTATATTTCTCCTAATTCATCATACAGACGTATATCTCTCCTAATACATCATACAGACTTATATCTCTGCTAATACATCATACAGACCTGTATCTCTCCTAATACATCATAGAGACATATATCTCGCCTAATACATCATACAGACCTATATCTCTGCTAATACATCATACAGACCTGTATCTCTCCTAATACATCGCACAGACCTATATCTCACCTAATACATCATACAGACCTATATCTCTCCTAATACATCATACAGACCTATATCTCTCCTAATACATCATACAGACTTATATCTCTGCTAATACATCACAAAGACCTGTATCTCTCCTAATACATCATACAGACATATATCTCACCTAATACATCATACAGACCTATATCTCTCCTAATACATCATACAGACCTATATCTCTCCTAATACATCATACAGACCTGTATCTCTCCTAATACATCGCACAGACCTATATCTCACCTAATACATCATACAGACCTATATCTCTCCTAATACATCATACAGACCTATATCTCTCCTAACACATCATACAGACCTATATCTCTCCTAATACATCATACAGACCTGTATCTCTCCTAATACATCATCCAGACTTATATCTCTCCTAATACATCACACAGACTTATATCTGTCCTAATACATCATACAGACCTATATCTCTCCTAATACATCATACAATTCGAAGAGGGTGTACTTTCTTTTTCGCACAACTGTATCTCTCCTAATACATCATACTGACCTGTACCTCTGCTAATACTTCATACAGACCAATATCTCTCCTAACACATCATACAGACCTATATTTACTCTAATACATCATACAGACTTACACTGTATCTCTCCTAATACATCATAGAGACCTATATCTCGCCTAATACAGTACATCATACAAACCTATATCTCTCCTAAAACATTATACAGACCTGAACCTCTCCTAATACATCATACAGACCTATATCTCTCCTAATACATCATGCAGACTTAAATTTCTCCTAATACATCATGCAGACCTATATCTCTCTTAATACATTATACAGACCTACAGTACATGCATACCCCGCATTAACGTACGCAATGGGACCGGAGCATGAATGTAAAGCGAATATGTACTTAAAGTGAAGCACTACCTTTTTCCCACTTATCATGCATGTACTGTACTGCAATCGTCATATACGTGCATAACTGATGTAAATAACGCATTTGTAACAGGCTCTATAGTCTCCCCGCTTGCGCACAACTTCGGTATAGGTAGGGAGCTGGTATTGCTATTCAGGACGTGCTGACTGGCGCATGCGTGAGCTGCCGTTTGCCTATTGAGCGATATGTACTTACTGTGAGTGTACTTAAAGTGAGTGTCCTTAAACCCGGGTATACCTGTATATATCTCCTAATACATTATACAGACCTATACCTCTCCTAATAAATCATACAGACTTATATTTCTCCTAATTCATCATACAGACGTATATCTCTCCTAATACATCATACAGACTTATATCTCTGCTAATACATCATACAGACCTGTATCTCTCCTAATACATCATACAGACATATATCTCGCCTAATACATCATACAGACCTATATCTCTCCTAATACATCATACAGACCTATATCTCTCCTAATACATCATACAGACCTGTATCTCTCCTAATACATCGCACAGACCTATATCTCACCTAATACATCATACAGACCTATATCTCTCCTAATACATCATACAGACCTATATCTCTCCTAACACATCATACAGACCTATATCTCTCCTAATACATCATACAGACCTGTATCTCTCCTAATACATCATCCAGACTTATATCTCTCCTAATACATCACACAGACTTATATCTGTCCTAATACATCATACAGACCTATATCTCTCTCAATACATCATACAGACCTATATCTGTCCTAATATATCATACAGACCCATATCTCTCCTAATACATCATACAGACCTATATCTCTCCTAATACATCATACAGACTTATATCTGTCCTAATACATCATACAGACCTATATCTCTCTCAATACATCATACAGACTTATATCTGTCCTAATACATCATACAGACCTATATCGCTCTTAATACATCATACAGACTTATATCAGTCCTAATACATCATACAGACCTATATCTCGCCTAATACATCATACAGACCTGTATCTATGTATGTATGTATGTCTTTATTTGTATAGCGCCATAAATGTACATAGCGCTTCACAGTAGTAATGCATGTCATATAAATAACAAATATAAATAACAGATCATGGGAATAAGTGCTTCAGACATACTGTAAAAGTAACATTAATTAAGGAGTCCCTGCTCCGTGGAGCTTACAATCTAATTGGTAGGTAGGGAGAACGTACAGAGACAGTAGGAGGGAATACTAGTAAGTGCGTCTGCAGGGGGCCAAGCTTTGTGTCATGTGTCCATGATTATCCAGTGCTACTCATATGCTTCTTTAAGCAGATGTGTCTTAAGGTGGGTCTTAAAGGTGGATAGCGAGGGGGCTAGTCGGGTATTGAGGGGAAGGGCATTCCAGAGGTGTGGGGCAGAAAGTGAGAAAGGTTTAAGGCGGGAGAGAGCTTTAGATACAAAGGGGGTAGAAAGAAGACATCCTATCTCACCTAATACATCATACAGACCTGTATCTCTCCTAATACATCATACAGACTTATATCTGTCCTAATACATCATACAGACCTATATCTCTCTCAATACATCATACAGACTTATATCTGTCCTAATACATCATACAGACCTATATCTCTCCTAATACATCATACAGACCTGTATCTCTCCTAATACATCGCACAGACCTATATATATCTCACCTAATACATCATACAGACCTATATCTCTCCTAATACATCATACAGACCTATATCTCACCTAATACATCATACAGACCTGTATCTGTCCTAATACATCATACAGACTTATATCTCTCCTAATACATCATACAGACCTATATCTCTCCTAATACATCATACAGACCTATATCTCTCCTAATACATCATACAGACCTATATCACTCCTAATACATCATACAGACCTATATCTGTCCTAATACATTATACAGGCTTATATCTGTCCTAATACATCATACAGACCTATATCTCGCCTAATACATCATACAGACCTGTATCTGTCCTAATACATCATACAGACTTATATCTCTCCTAATACATCATACAGACCTATATCTCTCCTAATACATCATACAGACCTATATCTCTCCTAATACATCATACAGACCTATATCTGTCCTACACTGGCGAAACACTTTATTTGAGCTCGGCTAGTCCCACGAATTCGGGTATACCCGGGTGTATTGAGGTTTGTGATTGTTTTCTGCCCGAGTGCATTGCGTTATTTTCCAGGCAAGGATTGAAGCATTTTATTCCCGCTGGCTGCAATACTGCACAGTATATATATATATACTGCATTACAATTCATGAATTTATGCCATCTGATAGACACGCGAAGCATTGCAGCCTATTAAATCCTAATCATTATCATTTAACAGATCAGCCGCCCGTCAGCCAGGCATGAACCCAGGCTGGGAAGGCAAACGCAACGGGGCTTGTCAGAGGTGAGGTATCTGCCAGGTACATACTGGGTATTTGCTCGAATAAAGTCTGTCGGTGCAGTAATACATCATACAGACCTATATCTCTCCTAATACATCATACAGACTTATACAGTAGCTCTCCTAATAAATCATACAGACTTATATCTGTCCTAATACAGCATACAGACCTACATCTCTCTCAATACATCATACAGACTTAAATCTGTCCTAATACATCATACAGACCCGTATCTCTCCTAATACAGTACATCATACAGACTTATATCTGTCCTAATACATCATACAGACCTATATCTCTCTCAATACATCATACAGACTTATATCTGTCCTAATACATCATACAGACCTATATCTCTCCTAATACATCATACAGACCTGTATCTCTCCTAATACATCGCACAGACCTATATATATCTCACCTAATACATCATACAGACCTATATCTCTCCTAATACATCATACAGACCTATATCTCTCCTAATACATCATAAAGACCTATATCTCTTCTAATACATCATACAGACCTATATCTCTCCTAATACATAATACAGACCTATATCTCTCCTAATACATCATACAAACCTATATCTGTCCTAAAACATTATACAGACTTATATCTGTCCTAATACATCATACATGACCTATATCTCTCCTAATACATCATACAGACCTATATCTCTCCTAATACATCACACAGACCTATATCACTCCTAATACATCATACAGACCTATATCTGAGTACATGATAGACAGACAGAGCCCCTATATATAGCACTCTGATCCAGTGTGAAATGGTGAGATTCTTAAAATAACTTTATTAAATGACAATGTCGTTAAAATATTGGGGTTTAAAACAATGATTAAATGATACCAAGTGATTCTTACTCTATGGATAAGTGTGTCCAATTGAGTGTGCAGTGGTATATATAAATGTCCAGTGTTAGGATAACTCACTGGCCCTAGCAATCCTCTATAGAGTGGGTTAGCTAGGGTTCTTGATGGAAGTAACGGCAGTTTGAGCCACAGATGTAGTGCCCCTGTAATTTTATACTAGTAGGTGCACTCGTGAGTGGGACCTGTACTATGCTGTGTGTATACTGCAGCTAATTGTATATTATAGATTCGTTGTAACAGATCTAGGTCTAAGTGCACCTAATGTGTTGTTAATTGCACTCACTTAAGTTATAGAATATGTAATTTTAGCTGTGTGGTGCTTAACACATGTATATATATTCCAGGTATATGATGGTCTAGCTGGAGTAAATACTAGTATTGCTATATATATTACAGGTATATATAGTGGCACTGCTGTAACTACTGTATATGCTTATACTGAGTTATCAGCTGGGTACTACTCCTGGTAGGGTTTATATTCCGGTCAACTTGAAAAACCTTCCCCTAGTAGGGTATGTACTTTACATGTGTGGTGGTGATCTGGCACTTGAGGTGTTAATACCTGTGTTGGGTGCCGTTTTGCTCTATGTATGACCCCCTTGAGCTGATTGCTGTAGTGGGGGGTTAGCATTCAGGCTTCCTATATTGAAATGGTATTGTATTGCCAGTATTACTATGTGCCGTTGCTGTGTGGTGACTTATAAGATCATTGGATCTTATTTTAGTCCATTACTGTGCACGGGCTGAGATACACTGACTTTCTAAGTCTGACTGAGTCAGTGTACATGAACTCCGCCTCCGCGCGTGCACGTGGTCACGTGTTCGCCGACGCGCGCGTTTCGCGAGTGCTTTGTCAAGGCTAGGTAATCAGAGGGTTTCCTATGTCTTTGCAAAGTATTTATAGCGCTTGGATTAACCTGTAGTAACCTCATTCACTGTTAGCGCATGCGCACTGTGTGGCTGGTAGATGACTGACATTTTAACCAGCGATCTGTATTCTTTTGTGTGGGAGACCTTTTAGAGCTGTGACATGCTGCTGAAGTTGTATATTGTGACAGTACACTTAAGTATATATTAACTGTTTGTCATCTAGTGTTTGTTGCTATGAACTTTCACTGTTGTGACACCATTGTTATGTAAATAAATTAATAATGAAATTTATTATGTTTGTCTTAGGCTGGTTATTTACTTGTATTTTTGGCAATTCCTTGTATGATGTATGAGTGTATTGAGTGGCAAGTAATGAGACACATAGAGCTGTATCTAATTGTGTATAGACAAGGAATGCATTATTGCAGTATGGGTTATTTTTATTTGTATTTTGCATTCCTTGCGGTCTCTAGCATTCAGATGTGCTGAAGAGTTTAGATGAAGGGACTGTAAACAAATCCTTCATTGAGGCCTTTGGGTGTAAGAGCTTTAAGGTTATAGATCCATCGTGCTTCCTTTTGTAGGAGCACAGTGTCTATGTCACCTTTCCTCTGTCCCAAGGAGAATTGGTCTATTCCTGTGAAGAGTATAGACTTGATGTTTCCTTCTTGACAAGAGTTAACGTGCCTCGCCAGTGGGGTATCTACATTGTTACGTATAGTACCAATGTGTTCTAAAACTCGCTGTTTGAATTGGCGTTTCGTTTTGCCTATGTAGATCTTCCCACACTTGCAGAGGCCTTGATAGATTACGCCAAAGCTTTGGCAAGTAATAAATTTCCTGATCTGATATGTTTGTGAGTTGTTCCAATTCTGGAATGTTTTGCTTGTTGTAATGTTTTGGCATGCTTTACAGTGATGGCATGAATAGCTACCGGACGGTTTGGGTGGTAGCCATGTTTGAATGGGGGTTTCCGTAAAGTGGCTATGGACTAGGATGTCTTTAAGATTCCTTGCTCTTCTGCTTACCATTGATGGGTGAGCAGGGATGACTTCCTTGATGTCATCGTCCGCCTCCAGGATATGCCAGTGTTTTTTGAAAACTTCCCTGGCTAGATTCCACTGTTTGTTATAAGTGCCAATAAAACGTATCACTTTTGTTTCATTAGTTGGTGTTTTATCAGTTAGTAAGTTGGAACGTGGAGAGTATTTGGCTCTCTTGTATGCTGTTTTTATACATTTATTACTATATCCTCTTGTTTTGAAGCGGTGGGCCATTGATTTGGCCTGGGTTTCAAATTCTGCAGTCGTGCTGCAGTTTCTCCTGAGTCGTAGGAATTGGCCTACTGGTATGCCCCTAATTAGAGTATTAGGGTGGTGGCTAGTGGCCTCTAGAAGGTTGTTTGTGGATGTTGGTTTGCGATAGACAGTTGTTTCTATCAGATTATCTTTCCCTCTTGTTAGTTGTAGATCCAGAAAGCAGATGGATTTATAGTCGTATTCGAGAGTGAGACGTAGGTTGAGTTCATTCTGATTTAGGATACCAATGAATTCCTTTAGCAATGTTGGTGTGCCCTGCCACAGCATGAACACGTCATCTATAAAGCGCGTCCAGAGTACGACGTGTGATGTGTATAGTTCCATTTCTTCAGCGAAAACGTACTTGGCCTCCCACCATCCTAGGTAAAGATTCGCATAGGATGGTGCACATTTCGTGCCCATGGCAGTCCCCTGTATTTGGTGGTAGATTTTGGTGTTGAACAGGAAATAATTCCTTGTGAGGACAAACCTCAATAGTTCTATCATGAAGTCTGAGTGGGTGGAAAAATGTCTGCCTCTGGTTTGCAAGTAGTGGTTAGTGGCTTCTAGGCCTATATGATGTAGGATGCTAGTGTAAAGCCCTTCTACATCTAGGCTTACTAGAATTGTGTCTGGTGTGATTACTATACCTTCAAGTCTCTGGAGGACATCCTTTGTATCCTTCAGGTACGACGGCAATGATGCCACAAATGGTCTTAGAACCTGATCTATGTAACTGCTTGCGTTCTCGGAGACATTTCCTATTCCAGATACTATCGGGCGGCCCGGTGGGGGCATCTTACGTTTATGTATCTTGGGTACACTGTAGAAGGTGGCTATTCTTGGATTTCTGTTGAATATAAAGTCATACTCTTTCTGCGTGATGACTTTATTGTTAAGTCCTTTATCTAGAATGTTGTGTAGTTCTTTCAGGTACTCTGAGGTGGGGTCCCTCCCGAGAACTTCGTAGCAGGTTCTATCTGACAAGAGTCTTAGATTCTCGGCCTTATAGTCTGAGGTATTTAATATGACTAGGTTCCCACCTTTGTCCGCTGGTTTTATTGTTATAGACGTATTTGATGTTAGTTCTTTTAGAGCTGTTTTTTCAGTGTTGCTCAGATTCTCAGTAATCCTGAACCTGGGTAGATTCTCGAGATCTCTGGTTACAAGGTCACAAAATACGTCTATATTGGCAAATCTGTCCCCAAACGGTAGGAACCTAGACTTTGGTCTTAGTTGGGTGAACGGTCCCTCTCCTGGGTTCCTGTTTGACTCCTCTAAGAGGAAATTCAGGTCATTGATGGCTTCACTCTCTTGGAGATTAGGGGGAGGAATATCTAAGGATTGGCTTATTCTCTGTTCTCGTAGGCGATGAAATTTGTGTAGTTTTAGTTTTCTACTAAATAGATTTGTATCCTTTACCCATTCAAATGTATCTATATTGGATGAAGGTGAGAATGACAGTCCTTTGTTGAGTAGGCTTATGTGATCCTAAAACTACACAAATTTCATCGCCTACGAGAACAGAGAATAAGCCAATCCTTAGATATTCCTCCCCCTAATCTCCAAGAGAGTGAAGCCATCAATGACCTGAATTTCCTCTTAGAGGAGTCAAACAGGAACCCAGGAGAGGGACCGTTCACCCAACTAAGACCAAAGTCTAGGTTCCTACCGTTTGGGGACAGATTTGCCAATATAGACGTATTTTGTGACCTTGTAACCAGAGATCTCGAGAATCTACCCAGGTTCAGGATGACTGATAATCTGAGCAACACTGAAAAAACAGCTCTAAAAGAACTAACATCAAATACGTCTATAACAATAAAACCAGCGGACAAAGGTGGGAACCTAGTCATATTAAATACCTCAGACTATAAGGCCGAGAATCTAAGACTCTTGTCAGATAGAACCTGCTACGAAGTTCTCGGGAGGGACCCCACCTCAGAGTACCTGAAAGAACTACACAACATTCTAGATAAAGGACTTAACAATAAAGTCATCACGCAGAAAGAGTATGACTTTATATTCAACAGAAATCCAAGAATAGCCACCTTCTACAGTGTACCCAAGATACATAAACGTAAGATGCCCCCACCGGGCCGCCCGATAGTATCTGGAATAGGAAATGTCTCCGAGAACGGAAGCAGTTACATAGATCAGGTTCTAAGACCATTTGTGGCATCATTGCCGTCGTACCTGAAGGATACAAAGGATGTCCTCCAGAGACTTGAAGGTATAGTAATCACACCAGACACAATTCTAGTAAGCCTAGATGTAGAAGGGCTTTACACTAGCATCCTACATCATATAGGCCTAGAAGCCACTAACCACTACTTGCAAACCAGAGGCAGACATTTTTCCACCCACTCAGACTTCATGATAGAACTATTGAGGTTTGTCCTCACAAGGAATTATTTCCTGTTCAACACCAAAATCTACCACCAAATACAGGGGACTGCCATGGGCACGAAATGTGCACCATCCTATGCGAATCTTTACCTAGGATGGTGGGAGGCCAAGTACGTTTTCGCTGAAGAAATGGAACTATACACATCACACGTCGTACTCTGGACGCGCTTTATAGATGACGTGTTCATGCTGTGGCAGGGCACACCAACATTGCTAAAGGAATTCATTGGTATCCTAAATCAGAATGAACTCAACCTACGTCTCACTCTCGAATACGACTATAAATCCATCTGCTTTCTGGATCTACAACTAACAAGAGGGAAAGATAATCTGATAGAAACAACTGTCTATCGCAAACCAACATCCACAAACAACCTTCTAGAGGCCACTAGCCACCACCCTAATACTCTAATTAGGGGCATACCAGTAGGCCAATTCCTACGACTCAGGAGAAACTGCAGCACGACTGCAGAATTTGAAACCCAGGCCAAATCAATGGCCCACCGCTTCAAAACAAGAGGATATAGTAATAAATGTATAAAAACAGCATACAAGAGAGCCAAATACTCTCCACGTTCCAACTTACTAACTGATAAAACACCAACTAATGAAACAAAAGTGATACGTTTTATTGGCACTTATAACAAACAGTGGAATCTAGCCAGGGAAGTTTTCAAAAAACACTGGCATATCCTGGAGGCGGACGATGACATCAAGGAAGTCATCCCTGCTCACCCATCAATGGTAAGCAGAAGAGCAAGGAATCTTAAAGACATCCTAGTCCATAGCCACTTTACGGAAACCCCCATTCAAACATGGCTACCACCCAAACCGTCCGGTAGCTATTCATGCCATCACTGTAAAGCATGCCAAAACATTACAACAAGCAAAACATTCCAGAATTGGAACAACTCACAAACATATCAGATCAGGAAATTTATTACTTGCCAAAGCTTTGGCGTAATCTATCAAGGCCTCTGCAAGTGTGGGAAGATCTACATAGGCAAAACGAAACGCCAATTCAAACAGCGAGTTTTAGAACACATTGGTACTATACGTAACAATGTAGATACCCCACTGGCGAGGCACGTTAACTCTTGTCAAGAAGGAAACATCAAGTCTATACTCTTCACAGGAATAGACCAATTCTCCTTGGGACAGAGGAAAGGTGACATAGACACTGTGCTCCTACAAAAGGAAGCACGATGGATCTATAACCTTAAAGCTCTTACACCCAAAGGCCTCAATGAAGGATTTGTTTACAGTCCCTTCATCTAAACTCTTCAGCACATCTGAATGCTAGAGACCGCAAGGAATGCAAAATACAAATAAAAATAACCCATACTGCAATAATGCATTCCTTGTCTATACACAATTAGATACAGCTCTATGTGTCTCATTACTTGCCACTCAATACACTCATACATCATACAAGGAATTGCCAAAAATACAAGTAAATAACCAGCCTAAGACAAACATAATAATTTTCATTATTAATTTATTTACATAACAATGGTGTCACAACAGTGAAAGTTCATAGCAACAAACACTAGATGACAAACAGTTAATATATACTTAAGTGTACTGTCACAATATACAACTTCAGCAGCATGTCACAGCTCTAAAAGGTCTCCCACACAAAAGAATACAGATCGCTGGTTAAAATGTCAGTCATCTACCAGCCACACAGTGCGCATGCGCTAACAGTGAATGAGGTTACTACAGGTTAATCCAAGCGCTATAAATACTTTGCAAAGACATAGGAAACCCTCTGATTACCTAGCCTTGACAAAGCACTCGCGAAACGCGCGCGTCGGCGAACACGTGACCACGTGCACGCGCGGAGGCGGAGTTCATGTACACTGACTCAGTCAGACTTAGAAAGTCAGTGTATCTCAGCCCGTGCACAGTAATGGACTAAAATAAGATCCAATGATCTTATAAGTCACCACACAGCAACGGCACATAGTAATACTGGCAATACAATACCATTTCAATATAGGAAGCCTGAATGCTAACCCCCCACTACAGCAATCAGCTCAAGGGGGTCATACATAGAGCAAAACGGCACCCAACACAGGTATTAACACCTCAAGTGCCAGATCACCACCACAACATGTAAAGTACATACCCTACTAGGGGAAGGTTTTTCAAGTTGACCGGAATATAAACCCTACCAGGAGTAGTACCCAGCTGATAACTCAGTATAAGCATATACAGTAGTTACAGCAGTGCCACTATATATACCTGTAATATATATAGCAATACTAGTATTTACTCCAGCTAGACCATCATATACCTGGAATATATATACATGTGTTAAGCACCACACAGCTAAAATTACATATTCTATAACTTAAGTGAGTGCAATTAACAACACATTAGGTGCACTTAGACCTAGATCTGTTACAACGAATCTATAATATACTATTAGCTGCAGTATACACACAGCATAGTACAGGTCCCACTCACGAGTGCACCTACAAGTATAAAATTACAGGGGCACTACATCTGTGGCTCAAACTGCCGTTACTTCCATCAAGAACCCTAGCTAACCCACTCTATAGAGGATTGCTAGGGCCAGTGAGTTATCCTAACACTGGACATTTATATATACCACTGCACACTCAATTGGACACACTTATCCATAGAGTAAGAATCACTTGGTATCATTTAATCATTGTTTTAAACCCCAATATTTTAACGACATTGTCATTTAATAAAGTTATTTTAAGAATCTCACCATTTCACACTGGATCAGAGTGCTATATATAGGGGCTCTGTCTGTCTATCATGTACTAAGTTATATGCCCTTTGCAGCACCATTTCCTATGCTACATATCTAAGCTGTAGCGGGGGTAAACCATAAGTATATACTGTTGATATAGGAGTTTAGATAACCCCGCTCGTGCCCCCAGCTCGCTAATCCAACATATTATGTCTGGTTTTCTATCTACCTTACCTAACTATCAAGAATGGCAAATTGAGTCAGATAAACTGTTTTCCGCAGACAATGTACCTTTAGAAACCACTCCTACGCCCAACATCTCCAACTATTTTAACGAATTAGACAGAACACTTAAACTTCGCCTTAAAACCTGGTGGGAAGTTAGCAGCTTTGAAAATTACCTTAAAGCGGAAACTATACCAAGGGGATTAAGAGCTAATGTAGCACCAGCCCACTACATAACTGACCCAGATTTCCATCGCTCGTGGGAATTAATACTTAAACAATGCTCTATCATGCTCATGCAGCTGCTAATAGAACACCAGAAAGTAAGGCTTGAAATATTCAGCACAGAGTTGGAGACTAAACTTCAAGAGGCAGAAAAGTGGAAAGAAGATCCAAAATTCGATGAACTGGAGAAAAAGTTAGAACTAAATATATCAAAATTCACAGCAGATTTGAAAGAGAGGAAACGCAGGAAATACGAGAGAGACAAGAAGGATTTCAAAGAAGACAAAATATTCAGATATAAATTTGCTAAAAATAATAAATACAGAACTAGACCAGCAGATATACAAGAATCCTCCACTGAATGGGAAACATCTGACACAGAGGAGCCAAGAACAAACAGTGGTGAAGGCACTTCAGCCTCACTCCTCACATCCCTGGTTCCACATTTTTTAGACCAACAGAGAGAGGTCTTAACAGGGACAAAAGGCCGAGGAAGACTAGAAGAGGAAAAAGGAAGGGTCTTACGGAGCAACAACCCACAGGCACAAGGCAAGAAGAGAGGGAAACACTACAGGTATTAACTACCCCTATAGAACCTAATAAATCCATCATAGTGAACCTTTCAAACTTTGAACTCTCCAAGGATCACATAAGCCTACTCAACAAAGGACTGTCATTCTCACCTTCATCCAATATAGATACATTTGAATGGGTAAAGGATACAAATCTATTTAGTAGAAAACTAAAACTACACAAATTTCATCGCCTACGAGAACAGAGAATAAGCCAATCCTTAGATATTCCTCCCCCTAATCTCCAAGAGAGTGAAGCCATCAATGACCTGAATTTCCTCTTAGAGGAGTCAAACAGGAACCCAGGAGAGGGACCGTTCACCCAACTAAGACCAAAGTCTAGGTTCCTACCGTTTGGGGACAGATTTGCCAATATAGACGTATTTTGTGACCTTGTAACCAGAGATCTCGAGAATCTACCCAGGTTCAGGATGACTGATAATCTGAGCAACACTGAAAAAACAGCTCTAAAAGAACTAACATCAAATACGTCTATAACAATAAAACCAGCGGACAAAGGTGGGAACCTAGTCATATTAAATACCTCAGACTATAAGGCCGAGAATCTAAGACTCTTGTCAGATAGAACCTGCTACGAAGTTCTCGGGAGGGACCCCACCTCAGAGTACCTGAAAGAACTACACAACATTCTAGATAAAGGACTTAACAATAAAGTCATCACGCAGAAAGAGTATGACTTTATATTCAACAGAAATCCAAGAATAGCCACCTTCTACAGTGTACCCAAGATACATAAACGTAAGATGCCCCCACCGGGCCGCCCGATAGTATCTGGAATAGGAAATGTCTCCGAGAACGGAAGCAGTTACATAGATCAGGTTCTAAGACCATTTGTGGCATCATTGCCGTCGTACCTGAAGGATACAAAGGATGTCCTCCAGAGACTTGAAGGTATAGTAATCACACCAGACACAATTCTAGTAAGCCTAGATGTAGAAGGGCTTTACACTAGCATCCTACATCATATAGGCCTAGAAGCCACTAACCACTACTTGCAAACCAGAGGCAGACATTTTTCCACCCACTCAGACTTCATGATAGAACTATTGAGGTTTGTCC
Source organism: Ascaphus truei (assembly GCF_040206685.1). Classification (NCBI taxonomy): domain Eukaryota; kingdom Metazoa; phylum Chordata; class Amphibia; order Anura; family Ascaphidae; genus Ascaphus; species Ascaphus truei. The sequence continues at coordinate 467,946,650 of NC_134484.1, forward strand.
TCACAAGGAATTATTTCCTGTTCAACACCAAAATCTACCACCAAATACAGGGGACTGCCATGGGCACGAAATGTGCACCATCCTATGCGAATCTTTACCTAGGATGGTGGGAGGCCAAGTACGTTTTCGCTGAAGAAATGGAACTATACACATCACACGTCGTACTCTGGACGCGCTTTATAGATGACGTGTTCATGCTGTGGCAGGGCACACCAACATTGCTAAAGGAATTCATTGGTATCCTAAATCAGAATGAACTCAACCTACGTCTCACTCTCGAATACGACTATAAATCCATCTGCTTTCTGGATCTACAACTAACAAGAGGGAAAGATAATCTGATAGAAACAACTGTCTATCGCAAACCAACATCCACAAACAACCTTCTAGAGGCCACTAGCCACCACCCTAATACTCTAATTAGGGGCATACCAGTAGGCCAATTCCTACGACTCAGGAGAAACTGCAGCACGACTGCAGAATTTGAAACCCAGGCCAAATCAATGGCCCACCGCTTCAAAACAAGAGGATATAGTAATAAATGTATAAAAACAGCATACAAGAGAGCCAAATACTCTCCACGTTCCAACTTACTAACTGATAAAACACCAACTAATGAAACAAAAGTGATACGTTTTATTGGCACTTATAACAAACAGTGGAATCTAGCCAGGGAAGTTTTCAAAAAACACTGGCATATCCTGGAGGCGGACGATGACATCAAGGAAGTCATCCCTGCTCACCCATCAATGGTAAGCAGAAGAGCAAGGAATCTTAAAGACATCCTAGTCCATAGCCACTTTACGGAAACCCCCATTCAAACATGGCTACCACCCAAACCGTCCGGTAGCTATTCATGCCATCACTGTAAAGCATGCCAAAACATTACAACAAGCAAAACATTCCAGAATTGGAACAACTCACAAACATATCAGATCAGGAAATTTATTACTTGCCAAAGCTTTGGTGTAATCTATCAAGGCCTCTGCAAGTGTGGGAAGATCTACATAGGCAAAACGAAACGCCAATTCAAACAGCGAGTTTTAGAACACATTGGTACTATACGTAACAATGTAGATACCCCACTGGCGAGGCACGTTAACTCTTGTCAAGAAGGAAACATCAAGTCTATACTCTTCACAGGAATAGACCAATTCTCCTTGGGACAGAGGAAAGGTGACATAGACACTGTGCTCCTACAAAAGGAAGCACGATGGATCTATAACCTTAAAGCTCTTACACCCAAAGGCCTCAATGAAGGATTTGTTTACAGTCCCTTCATCTAAACTCTTCAGCACATCTGAATGCTAGAGACCGCAAGGAATGCAAAATACAAATAAAAATAACCCATACTGCAATAATGCATTCCTTGTCTATACACAATTAGATACAGCTCTATGTGTCTCATTACTTGCCACTCAATACACTCATACATCATACAAGGAATTGCCAAAAATACAAGTAAATAACCAGCCTAAGACAAACATAATAAATTTCATTATTAATTTATTTACATAACAATGGTGTCACAACAGTGAAAGTTCATAGCAACAAACACTAGATGACAAACAGTTAATATATACTTAAGTGTACTGTCACAATATACAACTTCAGCAGCATGTCACAGCTCTAAAAGGTCTCCCACACAAAAGAATACAGATCGCTGGTTAAAATGTCAGTCATCTACCAGCCACACAGTGCGCATGCGCTAACAGTGAATGAGGTTACTACAGGTTAATCCAAGCGCTATAAATACTTTGCAAAGACATAGGAAACCCTCTGATTACCTAGCCTTGACAAAGCACTCGCGAAACACGCGCGTCGGCGAACACGTGACCACGTGCACGCGCGGAGGCGGAGTTCATGTACACTGACTCAGTCAGACTTAGAAAGTCAGTGTATCTCAGCCCGTGCACAGTAATGGACTAAAATAAGATCCAATGATCTTATAAGTCACCACACAGCAACGGCACATAGTAATACTGGCAATACAATACCATTTCAATATAGGAAGCCTGAATGCTAACCCCCCACTACAGCAATCAGCTCAAGGGGGTCATACATAGAGCAAAACGGCACCCAACACAGGTATTAACACCTCAAGTGCCAGATCACCACCACACATGTAAAGTACATACCCTACTAGGGGAAGGTTTTTCAAGTTGACCGGAATATAAACCCTACCAGGAGTAGTACCCAGCTGATAACTCAGTATAAGCATATACAGTAGTTACAGCAGTGCCACTATATATACCTGTAATATATATAGCAATACTAGTATTTACTCCAGCTAGACCATCATATACCTGGAATATATATACATGTGTTAAGCACCACACAGCTAAAATTACATATTCTATAACTTAAGTGAGTGCAATTAACAACACATTAGGTGCACTTAGACCTAGATCTGTTACAACGAATCTATAATATACTATTAGCTGCAGTATACACACAGCATAGTACAGGTCCCACTCACGAGTGCACCTACTAGTATAAAATTACAGGGGCACTACATCTGTTGCTCAAACTGCCGTTACTTCCATCAAGAACCCTAGCTAACCCACTCTATAGAGGATTGCTAGGGCCAGTGAGTTATCCTAACACTGGACATTTATATATACCACTGCACACTCAATTGGACACACTTATCCATAGAGTAAGAATCACTTGGTATCATTTAATCATTGTTTTAAACCCCAATATTTTAACGACATTGTCATTTAATAAAGTTATTTTAAGAATCTCACCATTTCACACTGGATCAGAGTGCTATATATAGGGGCTCTGTCTGTCTATCATGTACTAAGTTATATGCCCTTTGCAGCACCATTTCCTATGCTACATATCTAAGCTGTAGCGGGGGTAAACCATAAGTAGACCTATATCTGTCCTAATACATTATACAGGCTTATATATGTCCTAATACATCATACAGACCTATATCTCGCCTAATACATCATACAGACCTGTATCTGTCCTAATACATCATAGAGACTTATATCTCTCCTAATACATCATACAGACCTATATCTCTCCTAATACATCATACAGACCTATATCTCTCCTAATACATCATACAGACCTATATCTGTCCTAATACATCATACAGACCTATATCTGTCCTAATACATCATACAGACCTATATCTCTCCTAATACATCATACAGACTTATAGCTCTCCTAATACATCATACAGACTTATATCTGTCCTAATACAGCATACAGACCTACATCTCTCTCAATACATCATACAGACTTATATCTGTCCTAATACATCATACAGACCTATATCTCTCATAATACATCATACAGACCTGTATCTCTCCTAATACATCGCACAGACCTATATATATCTCACCTAATACATCATACAGACCTATATCTCTCCTAATACATCATACAGACCTATATCTCTCCTAATACATCATAAAGACCTATATCTCTTCTAATACATCATACAGACCTATATCTCTCCTAATACATAATACAGACCTATATCTCTCCTAATACATCATACAGACCTATATCTGTCCTAAAACATTATACAGACTTATATCTCTCCTAATACATCATACAGACCTATATCACTCCTAATACATCATACAGACCTATATCTGTCCTAATACATTATACAGGCTTATATATGTCCTAATACATCATACAGACCTATATCTCGCCTAATACATCATACAGACCTGTATCTGTCCTAATACATCATAGAGACTTATATCTCTCCTAATACATCATACAGACCTATATCTCTCCTAATACATCATACAGACCTATATCTCTCCTAATACATCATACAGACCTATATCTGTCCTAATACATCATACAGACCTATATCTCTCCTAATACATCATACAGACTTATAGCTCTCCTAATACATCATACAGACTTATATCTGTCCTAATACAGCATACCGACCTACATCTCTCTCAATACATCATACAGACTTATATCTGTCCTAATACATCATACAGACCTGTATCTCTCCTAATACAGTGGCGACAGCCTTTATTCTAACTCGGCTAGCTCCGCGAATTTCAGATTATCCCGGTTATGTGCGGTTTTGTATCGTTTTCGCCCGGAGTGTATTGCGTTATTTTCGCGCCCGTGATTTAAGCATTTTATTCCCGCTGTCTGCAATACTGCAATGCCGTGTAAAAACTCATGGGGGCATTTGCGAGCTGTTGTCTTTGAAATCTAATACCTTCGCGGTTCAACCTACGTCAGTACACAGTCTGTGCGTGCGCGCGCAGTAATAGTAAAATTGCATATTTAATTTATTTTAAAGTACAGTACTGTACATGCTCGGACCCTGTTGGGGTGAAGTGAGGGGGCTCCTAACATCTGGGGGCAAAATGAATTTTATTTCTAGGTGCCCTAGAGCAGAAGTTCCCACGCCAATTGTCCATGAACTTGACCGAGGCCCTAAGTAGTTCCCACGCCAATTTCGTGAATATAATTTTAAATAATCCGTTCTGTGAGTCTGAGCGGGTAGAAATTCGCCTGGTCCTCATGCGGAAGGACCCTTGCCATAGTGGCAAAATATTAGCCTTCCACGACCCCCGGAACTGGAGATACCAAAAGACAGTTTAAAAGCACATTATCAAAGTGGCTTTTTATTCTGCCATGCAAGTCAATGGCAGAAACCGAAACTTTACCATTACCCTGACTCCGTTCTGTTGCCACGAGAGGGTCACAATGTGCCATGCAATCCTGCCGCAACTAGGACTACATGCTGACCGAATCTGAGCCCTCTAGGTTGAACAGAACCGGTGTTGTGGGTTCCAGGTTTCTGCTCATTCTGACTTAGCCGGTTCAAAGCTTTCTCCGCTATTACGCTCAATGATAGGACCCTCCTTGCCGGCGTGACCCTTTCTCGCCGCCATTACTGCTCGGACCCTGTTGGGGTCAAGTGAGGGGGTTCCTAACATCTATAGGCAAAAATGAATTTTATTTCTAGGTGCCCTAGAACAGAAGTTCCCACGCCAATTGACCTAGTTCCCACGCCAATTGCGCGCTTATTGCTCTTTTTTTACAATGTTGCCGATCTTGCGGCTTTGCGGTCAGGCAGTAAAAAAACAGTGCTGTAAGCATCGACATGTGTTACACTGACAAAGGAGCAAATGGAAACAATGTGAGATAAATGAACATGTTCTTTTATTGGTGGAGTCAGTACAAAAACATTTATTTACAAACACTGTACAATGTTGAAACATTTACAGTGCACAGCAATTCAAACCATCAACAGGTGTATGGTTTACTGCTACAGTACAGGGCAACCTTGAAAACCGTGCCTGTTTGCGGCCCTCAGGGACTGGAGTCGTGCATGTCCTGTGCAAAAAAAACCTCACAATAATACATACTGCAGCCTTTATTAAATACTTGTGGCAGATTGAAATCGGAGAAACATTTACAAAACATTTGTAAAACATGGATATACATGAAAAATGGACTCTAGAGTCATTCATTTTCTGCAGTTGCAGTACTTTTGTCATTGTGTTTGTAATCCCTCCCTAGCCAAGCATCAATCGGCTGAGTCACCCTATCCTACCATCCCCCTCTCTCCACTGGGTCGTTAATCTTCTGCGTATTGCCATTGTGTTCTTAATCCGCCCATAGCCGAGCTACAAAGACTCAGTACGCCTGCGTCTAATCACACCATCCCCCTCCCCAACCCTTAGAGGCCTGTTTTGTTAGCGGTAACGCTTTGGAAAATCCCCTCTCGAATTTGAAATGTAAATCTGATGTGCACAGCACTGTGAGAATTGAGAATAAACTGATATTTCATCAGGGTGTGAAAACATTTGTCAGTGAGTATGGTTTACAGTCACATGTTTTAAATACAATACAGTACATTCTTTAATATCTTTTAAATAAAAATATATAAATATATAAATATAATGTAAAATAATCCGTTCTGTGGGTCTGAGCGGGTTGTAATTCGCCTGGTCCTCATGCGGAAGGACCCTTGCCATAGTGTCAAAATATCAGCCTTCCACGACCCCCGGAACCGGAGATACCAAAAGACAGTTTAAAAGCACATTATCAAAGTGGCTTTTTTTTCTGCCATGCAAGTCAATGGCAGAAACCTAAACTTTAACATTACCCTGACTCCGTTCTGTTGCCATGAGAGGGTCGCAATTTGCCATGCAATCCTGCCGCAACTAGGACTACATGGTGACCGAATCTGAGCCCTCTACGTTGAACAGAACCGGAGTTGTGGGTTCCAGGTTTCTGCTCATTCTGACGTAGCCGTTTCAAAGCTTTCTCCGCAATTACGCTCAATGGTAGGACCCTCCTCGCCGGCGTGACCCTTTCTCGTCGCCATTACTGCTCGGATCCTGTTGGGGTGAAGTGAGGGTGTTCCTAACATCTAGGGGCGAAATGAATTTTATCTCTAGGTGCCCAAGAACAGAAGTTCCCACGCCAATTGCCCTAGTTCCCACGCCAATTCCCCTAGTTCCCACGCCAATTGCGCGATCAGGCAGTAAAAAACAGTGCAGCAAGCCTCGACATTTGTTACTCTATCAAAGGAGCAAATGGAAACAATGTGAGACAAATGAATATTAATTTATAATATATATACAGTATACAGTATATATATATATATAGAAAATCTACTGTTTGTTTTGGTGCATGGGGCACAGGGAGTTAAAGTGACTTGCTTTTTATGTACTGTATTTGGGGGTTGTATTTGGGGGTTTATTCATCAAATTATTATGATGAACTGCCTTTTGAAATTACAGTGCTGTTAACTATTTCAGCCACACACCTCCAGAGTCATTCATTTTCTGCAGTTGCAGTACTTTTGTCATTGTGTTTGTAATCCCTCCCTAGCCAAGCGTCAATCGGCTGAGTCACCCTATCCTACCAACCCCCCCTCTCCACTGGGTCATTAATCTTCTGCGTATTGCCATTGTGTTCTTAATCCGCCCATAGCCGAGCTACAAAGACTCAGTACACATGCGTCTAATCACACCATCCCCCTCCCCCAACCCTTAGAGGCCTGTTTTGTTAACGGTAATGCTTTGGAAAATCCCCTCTCGAATTTGAAATGTAAATCTGATGTGCACAGCACTGTTAGAATTGAGAATAAACTGATATTTCATCACGGAGAAATAAATACAAAGATAAAAATAATCATGAATAATACATACAGTACTGCAGCCTTTATTAAATTCTTCTGGCAGATTGAAATCGGAGAAACATTTACAAAACATTCTTATTCATTGGTGCACTGTAGGGGTGGCTGTCAATGATTATGATTCGCAGGAAAGTGAATAAATATTTATTTTATTTTATCAGGAACCAAAAAATACAAAGATAAAAATAATCATGAATAATACATACAGTACTGCAGCCTTTATTAAATTCTTCTGGCAGATTGAAATCGGAGAAACATTTACAAAACATTCTTATTCATTGGTGCACTGTAGGGGTGGCTGTCAATGATTATGATTCGCAGGAAAGTGAATAAATATTTATTTTATTTTATCAGGAACTAAAAAATACAAATATAAAAATAATCAGGAATAATACATACAGTACTGCAGCCTTTATTAAATTCTTCTGGCAGATTGAAATCGGAGAAACATTTACAAAACATTCTTATTCATTGGTGCACTGTAGGGGTGGCTGTCAATGATTATGATTCGCAGGAAAGTGAATAAATATTTATTTTATTTTATCAGGAACCAAAAAATACAAATATAAAAATAATCAGGAATAATACATAATGCAGTCTTTATTAAGTTCTTTTGGCAGCTTGAAATTGGATAACCATTTGGAAAACATTTGTAAAACATGGGGAAACATGAGTAATGCACATTTATAAGAATATTATTTAATACTACAGTATATACAGTACTGTAATGTACTGTATAATATATATACTATATACTGTATAGTAATATTATTTTTTCCGTCTTTATCTTTCCCTCATTCTTTCTGCAGTACAGTAGTTCATTGAGAGAGGAGAGGTTTTATGTACATCATTACTGATGTTTATATACTGTACATTTGACTGTACAAGCAGATTTGACTGTACACAACACCCCCACCTCCCCCTAGGCCACCCTTTTTCCTGAAACGACAAGAAAACAAAAAATTAGTGCAGTTACTGTACTGTACTGTATGTGCGTACTGTACTGTATTAGGGCATTGTGTGATGTGTAGAACAACTGTAGGTGGCTGGTGCAGCTTTCTCTGGAAAGAAAAAAATGGAGCAATTAGTAGGCAGTTACTGTAGTACTGTCAAACTTGTCTACTGTATACTGGAACTACTGTATACTCTGACTACTGTTAAATTCTATTTACTGTACTGTAACCTGATGGCTGGTGCTGCTCTCTCTGTAAAGAAAAAACTAACTACTGTACTGTATACTCTTACTATCTGGAAAGAAAAAATGTGTGCCATACTTACCTGTATCATACTGTACTTGCAATACTACAGCACAGTACTACTTTCCTGATGCTTGCCCATTACACGCGATGACAATGGGCAACACAGTGGCAATATGGTCTATATATTTATTGCAGCGTTCCACGGTGAGTACATCGTTCCAAAAACTCATTATGCCTTTCAACAACTCGTCCTTTTTGGAGGGTTTCGCCACTTTCCGGATATGGTCCTTCAGCTGATGCCAGACCATTTCGATCGGATTGAAGTCTGGCGATCTGTCATTGGAAAGAAAGGACAATTGGTTTAAGAGCTAAAAACAGTGGGGAACAAAAATGGGACACGGTCTACTGCACTTACTCCGCTGGCGTCTTCACCCAGTTGATGCCGCGCTCAAGGATATGCGCCGTTGACGCGGTGTGCTGTATTGCTGTAGTGCTGTAGTGATGTATTGCACTATCTCGGGCACAATGTTGTCTTGGAAGAAAGCTTTATTCATGATTCCAATAGCAAGAAAAGTGCTCAAAAAACTGCACAATAGTACAGTACAGTGCATACGGTAAGGCAACACTAGTCAAGTACAGTGCATTAGGCGACATTATATTTGATAAATTTTACCTTCAATGATGACAATGCATCCCGGTCCATGCCTAGAGATGGCACCCCACACATGCAGCTTCACAGGGTGTTTTGGCCGCGGATTCAAAGATATGCGGCCTTTTTTGTGGAACGCAAATCTTGCAAATCTCTCCAGCGACACAGTAGACTCATCAGTGAAGATGCAATCCTGGAAAGTCTCCCCGCTGTCGATCCATGCCTGGGCCTGGAGCACTCTTTCGATTTTGTTTGCGTCCCGTATCATGGGGTACGCTCTGTAATGACAAGGAATAAAAAAAATTAGCGGCACAGTGCAGTACAGTTTGCTAAACAACACTTTTACATCCTGTACTGTCCAGTACTAACCTCACACGTCCATATTTCCATCCAATGCTGCGTCTCATCTTCTTTATGCTGCTCTTGGATACAGTCAGATTGTGCTTTTCCTGCAGAGTGTTTTTAACCCTTAATGCACTCCTCTCATCATTCTCCTCACTTATTTTGTCCACCAGAAGAGTTGTCTCCCTACAATGTAAAGAAAATATATGGTTTTATTAATATGTTGTAATATACAGTAAATAGAAATATACAAAAAATGTATACTGCTGTACTATAAATATAAATAGACAAAATATATATACTGTTGTACTATAAATATACAAAATAAATATACTGTTGTAATATAAATATAAATATACATCCTATATATACCGTTGTAAGATAAATAGAAATATACAAAAAATGTATACTGCTGTACTACAAATATAAATAGACAAAATATATATACTGTTGTACTATAAATATAAATATACAAAATAAATATACTGTTGTAATATAAATATAAATATACATCCTATATATACCGTTGTCAGATAAATAGAAATATACAAAAAATGTATTCTGCTGTACTATAAATATAAATAGACAAAATATATATACTGTTGTACTATAAATATAAATATACAAAATAAATATACTGTTGTAATATAAATATAAATATACATCCTATACAGTATATACCGTTGTAAGATAAATAGAAATATACAAAAAATGTATACTGCTGTACTTTACATATAAATAGACAAACTATGTTGTAATATAAATCAACAGAAATAACAACAGTATTACAGTAGATACAGAACTGTACTGTACTGTATGAACAGTACAGTATGTACAGTTTTCTATATTTTTTTTTGTAAAGTTTTATAAATATACTTACGCGTTTGTTACCCTTGGTGCCCTTTTGCGGTCTCTGTTTTTTCCGTATGCATGATAGCACACGGTGGTTAATGGCACAACGAGGTCAGAAGTAGCTAACCAGCGCTGGATAGCAGCAATTCGGTGTCCGCTCGTGTACATCTCCTTCATTCGCATGCTGAGATCCTTTGAAATCTTTTTAACAGGCATTGCTGCGAGTAGAAAGAAATACAAACACAAGAATGTATATTCGATGTTTAGTCGATGTGTATTCTATGTGCAGTCAATACACAAAATGGATGGTGTATTTATACGGTAATGACTCACATTTGAGTACGCCCACTTTTAACACCTGTACCTGGTCGCCATGCATAAAAGGTCACACACTTTGCATAGCCCACCACTTGATGATCTTTATCTGAACTTTCCCTTGTCCAGATACTGCATTGTGCCACCTGCTTCCATGGAGCAACCCCGTTTCTATGGACGCAAGAACCCACTCACCTCTGCCGTGCCTGTCAAGCTGAAAAAGCGAAAGGTGGTTGCCGTTTCCACGCCAAGGGCAAAGCGACAGGCTAAGGCCAATAAAGAAAACCTTATGCTGACCCCAAAGGTTAAGGGTTTTCTTAGACGTCAGCCTCATTATGTGAAGAAGATATATGGTGATGTACTCTCGACACAAAACGATTGGCAGCCAACCCATCGAATCTGCAGACCACTTCCTCCCATATGCTTTGACGACTCTGCTGTAGCTGTCCCGGAAATCTTCATCCCGTCTTCTTCACCCCCATCTTCTCCGGTTCCATCCGACGACGCTGCCGCCTCTGAAATCCACGGGTCACTGTCTCCTTTGCGCTTAGACGACTCTGCTTCTCGCCCGGAAATCCAAAGGTCACTTTCTCCATCCCTCTTCGACGACGCTGCCGCTTCTCCTCTACCGGGTATCCACAGGTCACCTCCTCCACTCTCCATCGATGCCGCTTCTGTCCATGGAACCCCCATCTCATCCTCCGTTGCACCCATCCCCACAGATGTCCAGACGCCATGCACAAGAAGCAGCTCGTTAGACCGGATGCTGAATGGGATAAGTGTGGATCTCCCCGGGAATTCTATTGTGCTAGCAAAGATAGATCTGCTTCTGGAGACAATGCTAAATCTGGAGCAATGGATGCTACAAATGGAACAACGGATGGATCGACGGATGGAGAAGATAGAGGCTGACATAGCGGGCATACATTATTTGCACGGTGCTAATGCCCCTGTTTCCCCGACGCCGGAGCAGGGGGGTGACTTGGATGTGATGAATGAGACCCTTCCATCACCAAGCACACCCCCTCCACCAGAAGATGTAGTGTACATGTATGCCGTTGAGGAGAACATGACAACCCCGTCAAGACCACGCCAGGAGACAACACGGCGACCACGACTGGAGGAAAGCTTCCTCCCAGACAACCTACCATCGCCCGTCGCCTCAAGCACACCCGTTCCCAAAAGACCTACACCCGCTCGCATCGAAACGGTGCCCAACATCACCCTGTGCGATCTGCCACCGAAGCTCCGGGAGAATTATAGGGTGAAGAGTGCTGGTGTACCCCACAAGTATGCCTTGATCATTTTTAAGCACCATGTTCCCTACTCGTTGTACTGCGAGTGGGCCTACAAAGTGAACTACGATGGGAATCGCGTAAAAAAGGCCCTTCCTGTCAATTTCAGGAAAAAAATTGTTGGAGAAATGCAGCGCTTTTATGCAGTTACAGATCCTGTAATGAAAGGCGTTAGAGACTGCATTAATGGCGTTTTGCGCCATGCAAGGAATCGGCCATGGCTGGACAATGTGGAGGACTTTCAGTGAGACCATACTGTTGTGCTGTACTGTATTGCACTGTACATGTTTTGCCCTACAGTACCCGCTGTACTTAAAAAAGGAGATGTTGTTGTGTGGTTTTTTTATACAGGACATGCACAACTCCAGTCCCTGAGGGCCGCAAACAGGCACGGTTTTCAAGGTTGCCCTGAAAACCTGTCCTGTTTGCTGCCCTATAGGACTGAATTTGTGCAGGTCTGACTGACAGTGTTGCGCACCATCCCACTGTACTGTACTGTATACAGTACTGTGTTTCTTTAATAAAGGAGATGTTACTTAAAATGCTTCAACATTGTATTTGTAAATAAATGTTTTTGAACTGACTGCACCAATAAAAGAACATGTTGATTTGTCTTACTGTACTGTACATTGTTTCCATTTGCTCCTTTTATAGTACTGTATAACAAAATACAGAGTAACAAATGTCTAGGCTTGCTGCACTGTTTTTTTACTGCCTGATCGCGCAATTGGTGTGGGAACTAGGGCAATTAGCATGGGAACTACGGCAATTGGCGTGGGAACTTCTGTTCTAGGGCAACAGGGTCCGAGCAGTAATGGCGGCGAGAAAGGGTCACGCCGGCGAGGAGGGTCCTATCATTGAGCGTAATGGCGGAGAAAGCTTTGAAACGGCTAAGTCAGAATGAGCAGAAACCTGGAACCCACAACTCCGTTTCTGTTCAACCTAAAGGGCTCAGATTCGGTCACCATGTAGTGCTAGTTGCGGCAGGATTGCATGGCAAATTGCGACCCTCTCGTGGCAACAGAACGGAGTCAGGGTAATGGTAAAGTTTAGGTTTCTGCCATTGACTTGCATGGCAGAAAAAAAAGCCACTTTGATAATGTGCTTTAAACTGTATTTTGGTATCTCCGGTTTCGGGGGTTGTGGAAGGCTGATATTTTGCCACTATGGCAAGGGTCCTTCCGCATGAGGACCAGGCGAATTTCAACCCGCTCAGACCCACAGAATGGATTATTTTACATTATATTCGCGCAATTGGCGTGGGAACTACTTAGGGCCTCGGTCAAGTTCACGGACAATTGGCGTGGGAACTTCTGTTCTAGGGCACCTAGAAATAAAATTCATTTTGCCCATGGATGTTAGGCACTGTATACCAAAGTACAGTATACTGTAGAAGACACATAATGAAACGATACTGAACATGTAGAATAAATGCATAGTTTTATTTTTTCGGGTTTATTACACAGTACACTGTACGGCCGGAAAACATCAGCATACAGTACAATATTATCCATCGAAATCCCCCCATTAGCCGTTTTGTTTTCTGAGGAAAAACAAAAAGAAAAGTTTTAATGTACAGTAATGGTCAGCCCCCTAAAGAAGTACCCAGCCAGCCCCACCAAAATAATACGGCAACAATACAGTGCTCACCATACAATTTCCCATTCAGCCGGTGCCGGTCCACTGCCAGTCCAGCTTTCTTCATCATCCACATCGATAGTTTGCAGCAGGACTAGTCCACCTGTACTCCGCAGGTGAGGCTGGAAATCGCTTAGGTACATGCAAGCTTCATCAAAACTGCACGCAAAATCCGACTCAGGCTCAGGGTTGTCATTGACGGTGGGACTGTCATTGGAAGCCGGTGCTGGTGCTGGTGCTGGTGCATTGTTTGGCAGCGACTGTCGCTTCTTAGTTTGTTTTAACACAACCCTTCGCCTTTTGCCGCCTTCATGATCATAGATACGGGAAAAATCCGGTGATACACACCAATACCCTCCAACAAATTGTGGCTCAATACGATGAAAACAGGGATCGCTACATAACCTTTTCCTTACTGCACGCTTCCACGTATGAGGAGTTGGCGAAAATTTGTAAAAGTCATAGTTTTCGATAAAATACTGATAAATTTGAGCAACTGTTGCCATCTTAACATCTGATGCATTAATCGCGGCTCATATCAAATACGCGTAACTTCTGTCGGGTTTTTGGAAAGCGGGCTGCACTTGAACACTCATGGCGGGCGGGTCTCTGGAGAATACTGTAACTGAAACTGGTCTTTGTCTTTCTTTAATATGAAAAGCCTAAATTGATACATTTTTGCAACTCTTCCTTCAGTTTCAAGGCCAAGGCCAAGTTACAATAGCACACTGTGGTACAGTATCTTTTTTAAACGAAACACCTGCAAGCGACACATTACTGATTCGGCGCATTACAATTCATGAATTTTTCCCATCTGGCGGACACGCGAAGCATTGCAGCCTATTAAAATCTGAACCAATATCAATAAACGCATCAGCCGGGCTCGACCCGTGGCTGGGAACGCAAGATGAACGCGGCATGCGCCAGGTGAACAGCGTCGCATTTTAGGAACAAGCCAGGGACAAACCGGTGATTTGTTAGAATAAAGTCTGCCGCAGCAATACATCATACCGACTTATATCTGTCCTAATACATTAAACAGACCTATATATCTCCTAATACATCATACAGACCTATATCTCTCCTCATATATCATATAGACTTTTAGCTCTCCTAATACATCATACAGACTTATATCTGTCCTAATACATCATACAGACCTATATCTCTACTAATACATCATACAGACCTATATCTCTCCTAATACATCATACAGACCTATATCTCTCCTAATACATCATACAGACTTATATATCTCCTAATACATCATACAGACCTATATCTCTCCTAATACCCAATACAGACCTATATCTGTCCTAATACATCATACAGACCTATATCTCTTCTAATACACCATAGAGACCTATATCTCTTCTAATACATCATACAGACTTATATCTCTCCTAATACATCATACAGACCTATATCTCTCCTAATACATGATACAGACCTATATCTCTCCTAATAAATAATACAGACTTATATCTCTCCTAATACATCATACAGACCTATATCTCTCCTAATACATCATACAGACCTATATCTCTCCTAATATATTATAGCGACCTGTATCTCTCCTAATACATCATTCAGACCTATATCTGTCCTAATACATCATACAGACTTATATCTGTCCTAATACATCATACAGACCTATATCTCTCCTAATACATCATACAGACTTATATCTCTCCTAATATACCATACAGACTTAAATCTGTCCTAATACATCATACAGACCTATATCTCTACTAATACATCATACAGACTTATATCTCTCCTAATACATCATACAGACCTATATCTCTCCTAATATATCATACAGACTTATATCGCTCGTAATACATCATACAGACCTATATCTCTCCTAATACATAATACAGACCTATATCTCTCCTAATAAATCATACAGACCTATATCTCTTCTAATACATCATACAGACCTATATCTCTTCTAATACTGTACATCATACAGACTTATATCTCTCCTAATACATCATACAGACCTATATCTCTCCTAATACATGATACAGACATATATCTCTCCTAATACATAATACAGACTTATATCTCTCCTAATACATCATACAGACCCATATCTGTTCTAATACATCATACAGACTTTTATCTCTCCTAATACATCATACAGACCTATATCTCTCCTAATACAACATACAGACCTATATCTCTCCTAATACATCATACAGACTTATATCTCTCCTAATACATCATACAGCCTTATATCTCTCCTAATACATCATACAGACCTATATCTCTCCTAATACATCATTTAGACCTATATCTCTCCTAATACATCATACAGACTTATATCTCTCCTAATACATCATAAAGTCTTATATCTGTCCTAATACAGCATACAGACCTATATCTCTCTCAATACATCATACCGACTTAGATCTGTCCTAATACATCATACAGACCTATATCTCTTCTAATACATCATACAGACCTGTATCTCTCCTAATACATCATACCGACTTATATCTGTCCTAATACATTATACAGATCTATATATCTCCTAATACATCATACAGACCTATATCTCTCCTAATACAGTATATCATAAAGACTTATATCTGTCCTAATACATCATACAGACCTATATCTCTACTAATACATCATACAGACTTATAGCTTTCCTAATACATCATACAGACCTATATCTGTTCTAATACATCATACAGACCTGTATCTCTCCTAATACATCACACAGACCTATATCTCTCCTAATACATCATACAGACCTATATCTCTCCTAATACATCATACAGACTTATATCTCTCCTAATACATCATACAGCCTTATATCTCTCCTAATACATCAAACAAACTTATATCTCTCCTAATACATCGTACAGACCTATATCTCTCCTAATACATCATACAGACTTATATCTCTCCTAATACATCATACAGACTTATATCTCTCCTAATACATCATACAAACTTATATCTCTCCTAATACATTATACAGACCTGTATCTCTCCTAATACATCATTCAGACCTATATCTGTCCTAACACATCATAGAGACCTATATCTCTACTAATACATCATACAGACTTATATCTCTCCTAATACATCATACAGACCTATATCTCTCCTAATATATCATACAGACTTATATCGCTCGTAATACATCATACAGACCTATATCTCTCCTAATACATAATACAGACCTATATCTCTCCTAATAAATCATACAGACCTATATCTCTTCTAATACATCATACAGACCTATATCTCTTCTAATACTGTACATCATACAGACTTATATCTCTCCTAATACATCATACAGACCTATATCTCTCCTAATACATGATACAGACATATATCTCTCCTAATACATAATACAGACTTATATCTCTCCTAATACATCATACAGACCCATATCTGTTCTAATACATCATACAGACTTTTATCTCTCCTAATACATCATACAGACCTATATCTCTCCTAATACAACATACAGACCTATATCTCTCCTAATACATCATACAGACTTATATCTCTCCTAATACATCATACAGCCTTATATCTCTCCTAATACATCATACAGACCTATATCTCTCCTAATACATCATTTAGACCTATATCTCTCCTAATACATCATACAGACTTATATCTCTCCTAATACATCATAAAGTCTTATATCTGTCCTAATACAGCATACAGACCTATATCTCTCTCAATACATCATACCGACTTAGATCTGTCCTAATACATCATACAGACCTATATCTCTTCTAATACATCATACAGACCTGTATCTCTCCTAATACATCATACCGACTTATATCTGTCCTAATACATTATACAGATCTATATATCTCCTAATACATCATACAGACCTATATCTCTCCTAATACAGTATATCATAAAGACTTATATCTGTCCTAATACATCATACAGACCTATATCTCTACTAATACATCATACAGACTTATAGCTTTCCTAATACATCATACAGACCTATATCTGTTCTAATACATCATACAGACCTGTATCTCTCCTAATACATCACACAGACCTATATCTCTCCTAATACATCATACAGACCTATATCTCTCCTAATACATCATACAGACTTATATCTCTCCTAATACATCATACAGCCTTATATCTCTCCTAATACATCAAACAAACTTATATCTCTCCTAATACATCGTACAGACCTATATCTCTCCTAATACATCATACAGACTTATATCTCTCCTAATACATCATACAGACTTATATCTCTCCTAATACATCATACAAACTTATATCTCTCCTAATACATTATACAGACCTGTATCTCTCCTAATACATCATTCAGACCTATATCTGTCCTAACACATCATACAGACGTATATCTTTCCTAATACATCATACAGACCTATATCTCTCCTAATACATCATACAGACTTATATCTCTCCTAAAACATCATACAGACTTATATCTGTCCTAATACATCATACAGACCAATATCTCTCCTAATACATCATACAGACCAATATCTCTCCTAATACATCATACAGACTTATATCTCTCCTAATACATCATACAGACTTATATCTGTCCTAATACATCATACAGATCTATATCTCTCCTAACACATCATACAGACCTATATCTCTCCTAATACAGTACATCATACAGACCTATATCTCTTCTAATACATCATACAGACCTATATCTCTCCTAATACATCATACAGACTTATATCTGTCCTAATACATCATACAGACCTGTATCTCTCCTAATACATTATACAGACCTGTATCTCTCCTAATACATCATTCAGACCTATATCTGTCCTAACACATCATACAGACGTATATCTTTCCTAATACATCATACAGACCTATATCTCTCCTAATACATCATACAGACTTATATCTCTCCTAAAACATCATACAGACTTATATCTGTCCTAATACATCATACAGACCAATATCTCTCCTAATACATCATACAGACTTATATCTCTCCTAATACATCATACAGACTTATATCTGTCCTAATACATCATACAGATCTATATCTCTCCTAACACATCATACAGACCTATATCTCTCCTAATACAGTACATCATACAGACCTATATCTCTTCTAATACATCATACAGACCTATATCTCTCCTAATACATCATACAGACTTATATCTGTCCTAATACATCATACAGACCTGTATCTCTCCTAATACATCATCCAGACTTATATCTCTCCTAATACATCATACAGACTTATATCTCTCCTAATACATCATACAGACCTGTATTTCTCCTAATACATCGCACAGACCTATATCTCTCCTAATACATCATACAGACACATATCTCTCCTAATACATCATATAGACCTATATCTCTCCTAATACATCATACAGACCTATATCTCTCCTAATACATCATACAGACTTGTATTTATCATAATACATCATCCAGACTTATATCACTCCTAATACATCATACAGACTTATATCTCTCCTAATACATCATACAGGCTTATAGCTATCCTAATACATCATACAGACCTATATCTATCTCAATACATCATACAGACTTATATCTGTCCTAATACATCATACAGACCTATATCTCTTCTAATACAACATACAGGCCTGTATCTCTCCTAATACATCATACCGACTTATATCTCTCCTAATACATTATACAGACTTTTGTCTGTCCTAATACATCATACAGACCTATATCTCTTCTAATACATCATACAGACTTATATCTCTCCTAATACTGTACATCATACAGACCTATATCTCTCCTAATACATCATACAGACTTATATCTCTCCTAATACATCATACAGACTTATATCTGTCCTAATACATCATACAGACCTATATCTCTCTCAATACATCATACAGACTTATATCTGTCCTAATACATCATACAGACCTATATCTCTCCTAATACATCATACAGACCTATATCTCTTCTAATACATCATACAGACCTGTATCTCTCCTAATACATCATACCGACTTATATCTCTCCTAATACATTCTACAGACTTATATCTGTCCTAATACATCATACAGACATATATCTCGCCTAATACACCATACAGACCTGTATCTGTCCTAATACATCATACAGACTTATATCTCTCCTAATACATCATACAGACCTCTATCTCTCCTAATACATCATACAGATCTATATCTCTCCTAATACATCATACAGACCTATATCTCTCCGAATACATCAAACAGATCTATATCTGTCCTAATACATCATACAGACCCATATCTCTCCTAATATATCATACAGACTTATATCTCTCCTAATACATCACACAGACTTATATCTCTCCTAATACATCATACAGACTTATATCTCTACTAATACATCATACAGACTTATATCTCTCCTAATACATCACACAGACCTATATCTCTCCTAATACATCATACAGACCTATATCTCTCCTAATACATCATACAGACCTATATCTCTCCTAATACATGATACAGACATATATCTCTCCTAATACATAATACAGACTTATATCTCTCCTAATACATCATACAGACCTATATCTGTTCTAATACATCATACAGACTTTTATCTCTCCTAATACATCATACAGACCTATATCTCTCCTAATACAACATACAGACCTATATCTCTCCTAATACATCATACAGACTTATATCTCTCCTAATACATCATACAGCCTTATATCTCTCCTAATACATCATACAGACCTATATCTCTCCTAATACATCATTTAGACCTATATCTCTCCTAATACATCATACAGACTTATATCTCTCCTAATACATCATAAAGTCTTATATCTGTCCTAATACAGCATACAGACCTATATCTCTCTCAATACATCATACCGACTTAGATCTGTCCTAATACATCATACAGACCTATATCTCTTCTAATACATCATACAGACCTGTATCTCTCCTAATACATCATACCGACTTATATCTGTCCTAATACATTATACAGATCTATATATCTCCTAATACATCATACAGACCTATATCTCTCCTAATACAGTATATCATAAAGACTTATATCTGTCCTAATACATCATACAGACCTATATCTCTACTAATACATCATACAGACTTATAGCTTTCCTAATACATCATACAGACCTATATCTGTTCTAATACATCATACAGACCTGTATCTCTCCTAATACATCACACAGACCTATATCTCTCCTAATACATCATACAGACCTATATCTCTCCTAATACATCATACAGACTTATATCTCTCCTAATACATCATACAGCCTTATATCTCTCCTAATACATCAAACAAACTTATATCTCTCCTAATACATCGTACAGACCTATATCTCTCCTAATACATCATACAGACTTATATCTCTCCTAATACATCATACAGACTTATATCTCTCCTAATACATCATACAAACTTATATCTCTCCTAATACATTATACAGACCTGTATCTCTCCTAATACATCATTCAGACCTATATCTGTCCTAACACATCATACAGACGTATATCTTTCCTAATACATCATACAGACCTATATCTCTCCTAATACATCATACAGACTTATATCTCTCCTAAAACATCATACAGACTTATATCTGTCCTAATACATCATACAGACCAATATCTCTCCTAATACATCATACAGACCAATATCTCTCCTAATACATCATACAGACTTATATCTCTCCTAATACATCATACAGACTTATATCTGTCCTAATACATCATACAGATCTATATCTCTCCTAACACATCATACAGACCTATATCTCTCCTAATACAGTACATCATACAGACCTATATCTCTTCTAATACATCATACAGACCTATATCTCTCCTAATACATCATACAGACTTATATCTGTCCTAATACATCATACAGACCTGTATCTCTCCTAATACATTATACAGACCTGTATCTCTCCTAATACATCATTCAGACCTATATCTGTCCTAACACATCATACAGACGTATATCTTTCCTAATACATCATACAGACCTATATCTCTCCTAATACATCATACAGACTTATATCTCTCCTAAAACATCATACAGACTTATATCTGTCCTAATACATCATACAGACCAATATCTCTCCTAATACATCATACAGACTTATATCTCTCCTAATACATCATACAGACTTATATCTGTCCTAATACATCATACAGATCTATATCTCTCCTAACACATCATACAGACCTATATCTCTCCTAATACAGTACATCATACAGACCTATATCTCTTCTAATACATCATACAGACCTATATCTCTCCTAATACATCATACAGACTTATATCTGTCCTAATACATCATACAGACCTGTATCTCTCCTAATACATCATCCAGACTTATATCTCTCCTAATACATCATACAGACTTATATCTCTCCTAATACATCATACAGACCTGTATTTCTCCTAATACATCGCACAGACCTATATCTCTCCTAATACATCATACAGACACATATCTCTCCTAATACATCATATAGACCTATATCTCTCCTAATACATCATACAGACCTATATCTCTCCTAATACATCATACAGACTTGTATTTATCATAATACATCATCCAGACTTATATCACTCCTAATACATCATACAGACTTATATCTCTCCTAATACATCATACAGGCTTATAGCTATCCTAATACATCATACAGACCTATATCTATCTCAATACATCATACAGACTTATATCTGTCCTAATACATCATACAGACCTATATCTCTTCTAATACAACATACAGGCCTGTATCTCTCCTAATACATCATACCGACTTATATCTCTCCTAATACATTATACAGACTTTTGTCTGTCCTAATACATCATACAGACCTATATCTCTTCTAATACATCATACAGACTTATATCTCTCCTAATACTGTACATCATACAGACCTATATCTCTCCTAATACATCATACAGACTTATATCTCTCCTAATACATCATACAGACTTATATCTGTCCTAATACATCATACAGACCTATATCTCTCTCAATACATCATACAGACTTATATCTGTCCTAATACATCATACAGACCTATATCTCTCCTAATACATCATACAGACCTATATCTCTTCTAATACATCATACAGACCTGTATCTCTCCTAATACATCATACCGACTTATATCTCTCCTAATACATTCTACAGACTTATATCTGTCCTAATACATCATACAGACATATATCTCGCCTAATACACCATACAGACCTGTATCTGTCCTAATACATCATACAGACTTATATCTCTCCTAATACATCATACAGACCTCTATCTCTCCTAATACATCATACAGATCTATATCTCTCCTAATACATCATACAGACCTATATCTCTCCGAATACATCAAACAGATCTATATCTGTCCTAATACATCATACAGACCCATATCTCTCCTAATATATCATACAGACTTATATCTCTCCTAATACATCACACAGACTTATATCTCTCCTAATACATCATACAGACTTATATCTCTACTAATACATCATACAGACTTATATCTCTCCTAATACATCACACAGACCTATATCTCTCCTAATACATCATACAGACCTATATCTCTCCTAATACATCATACAGACCTATATCTCTCCTAATACATGATACAGACATATATCTCTCCTAATACATAATACAGACTTATATCTCTCCTAATACATCATACAGACCTATATCTGTTCTAATACATCATACAGACTTTTATCTCTCCTAATACATCATACAGACCTATATCTCTCCTAATACAACATACAGACCTATATCTCTCCTAATACATCATACAGACTTATATCTCTCCTAATACATCATACAGCCTTATATCTCTCCTAATACATCATACAGACCTATATCTCTCCTAATACATCATTTAGACCTATATCTCTCCTAATACATCATACAGACTTATATCTCTCCTAATACATCATAAAGTCTTATATCTGTCCTAATACAGCATACAGACCTATATCTCTCTCAATACATCATACCGACTTAGATCTGTCCTAATACATCATACAGACCTATATCTCTTCTAATACATCATACAGACCTGTATCTCTCCTAATACATCATACCGACTTATATCTGTCCTAATACATTATACAGATCTATATATCTCCTAATACATCATACAGACCTATATCTCTCCTAATACAGAATATCATAAAGACTTATATCTGTCCTAATACATCATACAGACCTATATCTCTACTAATACATCATATAGACTTATAGCTTTCCTAATACATCATACAGACCTATATCTGTTCTAATACATCATACAGACCTGTATCTCTCCTAATACAGTACATCACACAGACCTATATCTCTCCTAATACATCATACAGACCTATATCTCTCCTAATACATCATACAGACTTTTATCTCTCCTAATACATCATACAGCCTTATATCTCTCCTAATACATCAAACAAACTTATATCTCTCCTAATACATCGTACAGACCTATATCTCTCCTAATACATCATACAGACTTATATCTCTCCTAATACATCATACAGACTTATATCTCTCCTAATACATCATACAAACTTATATCTCTCCTAATACATTATACAGACCTGTATCTTTCCTAATACATCATTCAGACCTATATCTGTCCTAACACATCATACAGACGTATATCTTTCCTAATACATCATACAGACCTATATCTCTCCTAAAACATCATACAGACTTATATCTGTCCTAATACATCATACAGACCAATATCTCTCCTAATACATCATACAGACTTATATCTCTCCTAATACATCATACAGACTTATATCTGTCCTAATACATCATACAGATCTATATCTCTCCTAACACATCATACAGACCTATATCTCTCCTAATACAGTACATCATACAGACCTATATCTCTTCTAATACATCATACAGACCTATATCTCTCCTAATACATCATACAGACTTATATCTGTCCTAATACATCATACAGACCTGTATCTCTCCTAATACATCATCCAGACTTATATCTCTCCTAATACATCATACAGACTTATATCTCTCCTAATACATCATACAGACCTGTATTTCTCCTAATACATCGCACAGACCTATATCTCTCCTAATACATCATACAGACACATATCTCTCCTAATACATCATATAGACCTATATCTCTCCTAATACATCATACAGACCTATATCTCTCCTAATACATCATACAGACTTGTATTTATCATAATACATCATCCAGACTTATATCACTCCTAATACATCATACAGACTTATATCTCTCCTAATACATCATACAGGCTTATAGCTATCCTAATACATCATACAGACCTATATCTATCTAAATACATCATACAGACTTTTATCTCTCCTAAAACATCATACAGACCTATATCTCTCCTAATACAACATACAGACCTATATCTCTCCTAATACATCATACAGACTTATATCTCTCCTAATACATCATACAGCCTTATATCTCTCCTAATACATCATACAGACCTATATCTCTCCTAATACATCATTTAGACCTATATCTCTCCTAATACATCATACAGACTTATATCTCTCCTAATACATCATAAAGTCTTATATCTGTCCTAATACAGCATACAGACCTATATCTCTCTCAATACATCATACCGACTTAGATCTGTCCTAATACATCATACAGACCTATATCTCTTCTAATACATCATACAGACCTGTATCTCTCCTAATACATCATACCGACTTATATCTGTCCTAATACATTATACAGATCTATATATCTCCTAATACATCATACAGACCTATATCTCTCCTAATACAGTATATCATAAAGACTTATATCTGTCCTAATACATCATACAGACCTATATCTCTACTAATACATCATACAGACTTATAGCTTTCCTAATACATCATACAGACCTATATCTGTTCTAATACATCATACAGACCTGTATCTCTCCTAATACACTGGCGACACACTTTATTCGAGCTCGGCTAATCCCACGAATTCGGGTATACCCGGGTGTATTGAGGTTTGTGACTGTTTTCTGCCCGAGTGCATTGGGTTATTTTCCAGGCAGGGATTGAAGCATTGTATTCCCGCTGGCTGCAATACTGCACAGTATATATATATATACTGCATTACAATTCATGAATTTATGCCATCTGGTAGACACGCGAAGCATTGCAGCCTATTAAATCCTAATCATTATCATTTAACAGATCAGCCGCCTGTCAGCCAGGCATGAACCCAGGCTGGGAAGGCAAACGCAACGGGGCTTGTCAGAGGTGAGGAGCGGCGCATTCCAGGTATCTGCCAGGTACATACTGGGTATTTGCTCGAATAAAGTGTGTTGGTGCAGTACATCACACAGACCTATATCTCTCCTAATACATCATACAGACCTATATCTCTCCTAATACATCATACAGCCTTATATCTCTCCTAATACATCAAACAAACTTATATCTCTCCTAATACATCGTACAGACCTATATCTCTCCTAATACATCATACAGACTTATATCTCTCCTAATACATCATACAGACTTATATCTCTCCTAATACATCATACAATCTTATATCTCTCCTAATACATTATACAGACCTGTATCTCTCCTAATACATCATTCAGACCTATATCTGTCCTAACACATCATACAGACGTATATCTTTCCTAATACATCATACAGACCTATATCTCTCCTAAAACATCATACAGACTTATATCTGTCCTAATACATCATACAGACCAATATCTCTCCTAATACATCATACAGACTTATATCTCTCCTAATACATCATACAGACTTATATCTGTCCTAATACATCATACAAATCTATATCTCTCCTAACACATCATACAGACCTATATCTCTCCTAATACAGTACATCATACCGACCTATATCTCTTCTAATACATCATACAGACCTATATCTCTCCTAATACATCATACAGACTTATATCTGTCCTAATACATCATACAGACCTGTATCTCTCCTAATACATTATACAGACCTGTATCTCTCCTAATACATCATTCAGACCTATATCTGTCCTAACACATCATACAGACGTATATCTTTCCTAATACATCATACAGACCTATATCTCTCCTACTACATCATACAGACTTATATCTCTCCTAAAACATCATACAGACTTATATCTGTCCTAATACATCATACAGACCAATATCTCTCCTAATACATCATACAGACTTATATCTCTCCTAATACATCATACAGACTTATATCTGTCCTAATACATCATACAGATCTATATCTCTCCTAACACATCATACAGACCTATATCTCTCCTAATACAGTACATCATACAGACCTATATCTCTTCTAATACATCATACAGACCTATATCTCTCCTAATACATCATACAGACTTATATCTGTCCTAATACATCATACAGACCTGCATCTCTCCTAATACATCATCCAGACTTATATCTCTCCTAATACATCATACAGACTTATATCTCTCCTAATACATCATACAGACCTGTATTTCTCCTAATACATCGCACAGACCTATATCTCTCCTAATACATCATACAGACACATATCTCTCCTAATACATCATATAGACCTATATCTCTCCTAATACATCATACAGACCTATATCTCTCCTAATACATCATACAGACTTGTATTTATCATAATACATCATCCAGACTTATATCACTCCTAATACATCATACAGACTTATATCTCTCCTAATACATCATACAGGCTTATAGCTATCCTAATACATCATACAGACCTATATCTATCTCAATACATCATACAGACTTATATCTGTCCTAATACATCATACAGACCTATATCTCTTCTAATACAACATACAGGCCTGTATCTCTCCTAATACATCATACCGACTTATATCTCTCCTAATACATTATACAGACTTTTGTCTGTCCTAATACATCATACAGACCTATATCTCTTCTAATACATCATACAGACTTATATCTCTCCTAATACTGTACATCATACAGACCTATATCTCTCCTAATACATCATACAGACTTATATCTCTCCTAATACATCATACAGACTTATATCTGTCCTAATACATCATACAGACCTATATCTCTCTCAATACATCATACAGACTTATATCTATCCTAATACATCATACAGACCTATATCTCTCCTAATACATCATACAGACCTATATCTCTTCTAATACATCATACAGACCTGTATCTCTCCTAATACATCATACCGACTTATATCTCTCCTAATACATTCTACAGACTTATATCTGTCCTAATACATCATACAGACATATATCTCGCCTAATACACCATACAGACCTGTATCTGTCCTAATACATCATACAGACTTATATCTCTCCTAATACATCATACAGACCTCTATCTCTCCTAATACATCATACAGATCTATATCTCTCCTAATACATCATACAGACCTATATCTCTCCTAATACATCAAACAGATCTATATCTGTCCTAATACATCATACAGACCCATATCTCTCCTAATATATCATACAGACTTATATCTCTCCTAATACATCACACAGACTTATATCTCTCCTAATACATCATACAGACTTATATCTCTACTAATACATCATACAGACTTATATCTCTCCTAATACATCACACAGACCTATATCTCTCCTAATACATCATACAGACTTATGTCTCTCCTAATACATCATACAGACCTATATCTCTCCTAATACATAATACAGACCTATATCTCTCCTAATACACCATACAGACCTATATCTCTCCTCATCATACAGACTTATATCTGTCCTAATACATCATACAGATCTATATCTCTCTCAATACATCATACAGACTTATATCTGTCCTAATACATCATTCAGAACTATATCTCTTCTAATACATCATACAGACTTATATCTCTCCTAATACATCATATAGACATATATATGTCCTAATACATCATACAGACCTATATCTCTCCTAATACATCATACAGACCTGTATTTATCATAATACATCATCCAGACATATATCACTCCTAATACATCACACAGACTTATATCTCTCCTAATACATCATACAGGCTTATAGCTATCCTAATACATCATACAGACCTATATCTATCTCAATACATCATACAGACTTATATCTGTCCTAATACATCATACAGACCTATATCTCTTCTAATACAACATACAGGCCTGTATCTCTCCTAATACATCATACAGACTTATATCTCTCCTAATACATTATACAGACTTTTGTCTGTCCTAATACATCATACAGACCTATATCTCTTCTAATACATCATACAGACTTACATCTCTCCTAAAACTGTACATCATACAGACCTATGTCTCTCCTAATACATCATACAGACTTATATCTCTCCTAATACATTATACAGACTTATATCTGTCCTAATACATCATACAGACCTATATCTCTCTCAATACATCATACAGACTTATATCTGTCCTAATACATCATACAGACCTATATCTCTCCTAATACATCATACAGACCTATATCTCTTCTAATACATCATACAGACCTGTATCTCTCCTAATACATCATACCGACTTATATCTCTCCTAATACATTCTACAGACTTATATCTGTCCTAATACATCATACAGACATATATCTCGCCTAATACACCATACAGACCTGTATCTGTCCTAATACATCATACAGAGTTATATCTCTCCTAATACATCATACAGACCTCTATCTCTCCTAATACATCATACAGATCTATATCTCTCCTAATACATCATACAGACCTATATCTCTCCTAATACATCAAACAGATCTATATCTGTCCTAATACATCATACAGACCCATATCTCTCCTAATATATCATACAGACTTATATCTCTCCTAATACATCACACAGACTTATATCTCTCCTAATACATCATACAGACTTATATCTCTACTAATGCATCATACAGACTTATATCTCTCCTAATACATCACACAGACCTATATCTCTCCTAATATATCATACAGACTTATGTCTCTCCTAATACATCATACAGACCTATATCTCTCCTAATACATAATACAGACCTATATCTCTCCTAATACACCATACAGACCTATATCTCTCCTAATACATCATACAGACTTATATCTGTCCTAATACATCATACAGATCTATATCTCTCTCAATACATCATACAGACTTATATCTGTCCTAATACATCATTCAGAACTATATCTCTTCTAATACATCATACAGACTTATATCTCTCCTAATACATCATACAGACATATATCTGTCCTAATACATCATACAGACTTATAACTCTCCTAATACATCATACAGACCTATATCTCTCCTAATATATAATACAGACCTATATCTCTCCTAATACATCATACAGACCTATATCTCTCCTAATACATAATACAGACCTATATCTCTCCTAATACACCATACAGACCTATATCTCTTCTAATACATCATCCAGACTAATATTTCTCCTAATACATCATACAGACTTATATCTGTCCTAATACATCATACAGACCTGTATCTCTCCTAATACATCATACAGACTTATATCTGTCCTAATACATCATACAGACCTATATCCCTCCTAATACATCATACAGACCTATATCTCTTCTAATACATCATACAGACCTATATATCTCCTAATACATCATACAGATCTATATCTCTCTCAATACATCATACAGACTTATATCTGTCCTAATACATCATTCAGACTTATATCTGTCCTAATACAGCATACAGACCTATATCTCTCTCAATACATCATACAGACTTATATCTCTCCTAATACATCATACAGACTTATATCTGTCCTAATACATCATACAGACCTATATCTGTCCTAATACATCATACAGACCTATATCTCTACTAATACATCATACAGACTTATATCTCTCCTAATACATCATACAGACCTATATCTCTCCTAATACATCATACAGACTTATATCTCTCCTAATACATCATACAGACCTATATCTCTCCTAATACATTATACAGACTTATATCTCTCCTAATACATCATACAGACTTATATCTCTCCTAATACATCGCACAGACCTATATCTCTCCTAATACATCATCCAGACTTATAT
Organism: Ascaphus truei; assembly: GCF_040206685.1. NCBI lineage: Eukaryota > Metazoa > Chordata > Amphibia > Anura > Ascaphidae > Ascaphus > Ascaphus truei. The sequence goes on from NC_134484.1 coordinate 467,977,238, forward strand.
CTCTCCTAATACATCATACAGACCTGTATCTCTCCTAATACATCGCACAGACCTATATCTCTCCTAATACATCATACAGACCTATATCTCTCCCAATACATCATACAGACTTATATATCTCCTAATACATCATACAGACCTGTATCTCTCCTAATACATCATACAGACTTATATTTCTCTTAATACATCATACAGACTTAAATCTCTCCTAATACATCATACAGACTTATAGCTATCCTAATACATCATACAGACCTATATCTATCTCAATACATCATACAGACTTATATCTGTCCTAATACATCATACAGACCTATATCTCTTCTAATACATCATACAGGCCTGTATCTCTCCTAATACATCATACCGACTTATATCTCTCCTAATACATTATACAGACTTATGTCTGTCCTAATACATCATACAGACCTATATCTCTTCTAATACATCATACAGACTTATACTCTCCTAATACATCATACAGACCTATATCTCTCCTAATACATCATACAGACTTATATCTCTCCTAATACATCATACAGACCTATATCTCTTCTAATACATCATACAGATCTATATCTCTTCTAATACATCATACAGACCTATATCTCTTCTAATACATCATACAGACTTATATCTCTTCTAATACATCATACAGACCTATAGCTCTCCTAATACATCATACAGACTTATATCTCTCCTAATACATCATACAGACCTATATCTCTCCTAATACATCATACAGACCTATATTTCTTCTAATACATCATACAGCTTATATCTCTCCTAATACATCATACAGACTTATATCTCTCCTAATACATCATACAGCCCTATATCTCTCCTAATACATTATACAGACTTATATCTCTCATAATACATCATACAGACCTATATCTCGCCTAATACATCATACAGACCTATATCTCTCCTAATACATCATACAGACCTATATCTCTCCTAATACATTATACAGACATATCTCTCCTAATACATCATACAGACTTATATCTCTCCTAATACATCATACAGACTTATATCTCTCCTAATACATCATACAGACTTATATCTCTCCTAATACATCATACAGACCTATATCTCTCCTAATACATTATATAGACCTGTACCTCTCCTAATACATTATACAGACCTACAGTATATATCTCCTAATACATTATACAGACCTATACCTCTCCCTATACATCATACAGACTTATATATCTCCTAATACATCATACAGACTTATATCTCAACTAATAAATCATACAGACATATATCTCTCCTAACATAATACAGACCTATATCTCACCTAATACATCATACAGACTTATATTTCTCCTACTACATCATACAGACCTATATCTCTCCTAATACATCATACAGACATATCTCTCCTAATACATCATACAGACCTATATCTCTCCTAATACATCATCCAGACGTATATCTCTCCTAATACATCATACAGACTTATATCTCTCATAATACATCATACAGACCTATATCTCTCCTAATACAGTATACAGACTTATATCTCTCTTAATACATCATACAGGCCTATATCTCTCCTAATACATTATCCAGACTTATATCTCTCCTAATACATCATAAAGACTTATATTTCCCCTAATACATCATACAGACTTATATCTCTCCTAATACATTATACAGACTTATATCTCTCCTAATACTTCATACAGACCAATATCTCTCCTAATACATCATACAGACATATATCTTTCCTAATACATCATACAGACATGCGGTCTACTGCTCTGGCGGGAACGCCATTTTGGAGATTTCTAAGTGCGCAACCACCATGCGATTGCAGCCATTTTAGATCGCACATGAGGTGCTCAGGATATATATATATTGGAAATAGCCATGTTAGTCCAGTTGCGATAGTACAGAATAAATGAGTTCTTCAGTATTAAGTGATACCTTTTTTATTTGGACTAACAGTTTATGTCATAGAACAAGCTTTCGAGAGTTCTCCTCTCTTCCTCAGGTCAGCAACACTGATTAACAAAGGAATGTGGCAAAAACAGTGTAAGGGTGAGCAGGAAGAAAGAACCCCCCTCCCCAAAAAAAACAACAGAGATGTACTGTAGATAAGATGGTGGGATAAAGGGGGCTATGCATTAAGCTCCGAGCTTTCGCGCTGGCCTGAAAAAAATTAGCACGTCCGATAAAAAATGAAGCCGGCGGCGCGATTCACTATGGCCCGCACCCCATTTTTTATCGGACGTGCCCAAAACTGGCTTATCGTGCGTGCAATGTATTTCCCCCCTGCTATCGCACTTAAAGTTCCCGTACGCTAGCCGATTGAAAAAAAAGCCACTTCTAACATTTGCATGGAGATTTGCCATTTCCATGCAAGGCTGTTACAGGCGATCGTACAATAAATAAATACATTTTAATTATAGTGTACATGAGCAGGGGGTCTCCGGAGCTGAACAGCGTTGGTTTCAGGTCCGAGGACCCCCTACTTCAGGAGATATAGGCCCCGTTATGGGGTGCCGGTATCCCCTGCAGAATTTCAATGTCCCGGTCACGTGACGCGGACTCTTGAAAGTGCAGGGGATACCGGCACCCCATAATGGGGCCTGTATCTCCTGAAGTAGGGGGTCCTCGGACCTGAAACCAATGCGGGTCAGCTCCGGAGAACCCCTGCACATCTACACTATAATTAAAATGTATATTAAAAAAATAATTATCAAACATCAATACACGACCTCCATCCGCCCTAACACATACAGTAAAATAATGTGCAAAATAACTATTATCCAGATATGGATAATAGATTATTTGCCCATTATTAAACACTGCATTAGCATACCTAAATAAAGTCAATAAAACAGTAACCAGCTAATCCAATCAATACAAGCAGTAACAACATCAACAATTATTTAATTAAACCATTAACCAATGAAACCAATTAATTCCTAAACAAACTCAAAATGAATAGTAACACTAACCAATCAAACCAATTAATTACAACAACATTAATGAATGTAAACATTAAAAGTTAAAGAAATACATTCAAACAATCTCTGAAAGAACCATAAAACGCATTAGCCAACACAATACAACATTAACTACAAACAAACACCAATCGCAAACATTTTATTACATTAAACATGAAAAAAAAAAAACAATTACATCCACATAAGAAACTGACATTAAAAAAACCAACAGCAATACCAAGCCACAAATACCCCCAAATATTGTAATAATAATGTATTAATCTGTACCCTAAAGTGGTACAGATTAATATATTATCAGTCAGTGTGCCTCCCCCAAAAAATCAAAAATCACATCCAATGAAAAAACCTGTAAAAAGAGACATTTACAAACATTGAATATATTACTTACCATTAGAAGCGGTGGCCCTCCGACTCCCGGGGAAACAGGAAGCTCACGTACCTTGAAGGTGTCCAACAGCATCCGATGCCATCCGCCATGAAGATCCAGCAAAGGTACCCCAATCTTCTTTTTTCTTTCTTTACTCACCGTCTTCTATCTTCATCTGTAACCATTTCTTGTTCTTCTTTATCTTCTTTCTTCATCTGTCAATCCAAAATACCCCATGGTAAATCCCAGCCGATGCTGTCTCGTCGGCTTCTTGGGCTCAAATGAGGCGTCACGGCCTTAAATAGGGCTTGTGACGTCACATTTAGCCTCAAAATGGTTATTAACAGCCACATGATTGTCTGTTCAAACCATGTTTTTTTATCACCTGCCTTTAGCTGGTGAGATTTATTCAGCGCAACTTTAACGAACTATCAGTTTGCGTTGCTTAGTGAATCCGCAGAAGGGCAGGATTCAGCGCAAACAGCTGATCGTACGAACAAAGTTGGACTTTGAAAAAATTTCAAGGAAAAGCCCGTTTTAGAGCGCAAAGTGCCTGTTTGCGCGGCTTAGTGCATAGCGCTCGGCGGAACTTCACGTGCTAAAAGCACTTTGCGCTCTTAAAACGACTTATCACTGCTTAGTGTTTAGCCCCCAAAGTGTTTGAAGCCATGAAAGGGTGACACACACACACACACACACACACACACACACACACACACACACACACACACACACACACACACACACACACACACACACACACACACACGTAACAAGGACTAATAGTAGTATAATGTAATACAATAAATACATTTATGTCAAATACAAATGTTCACATTGTTCATGGGGGTGGGGGCGGGACTAGGTTGCGAGTAGATTTTTTGGTTGGGCGAGTAGATTTTTGGGTGATTTGTCGAACACTGTATATATATATATACAGTGTTCGACAAACCTATACATTTGCTTGCCCCGGGCGAGTGGATTTAACCCCCGGGCGAGTAAATATTGGCCCAAGCAGCACACGTTTGGTACTAGGTGGCGAGTAGATTTTTTTGTGTGGCGAGTAGATTTTTTGGTGATTTGTCAACCACTGTATATATATATATATATATATATATATATATATATACACACACAAACTCTCCCGTTACATGTGTGTGTCTATGGTGCATACCTGCTGGCAACAGGAGGGCCTGATTCTCCCGCGGTGACTTTGGGGACAACAGGACAGGTTTCTGGGGTTGTGCCTTCGTTCTTCTCAATGGTGCAGCGCCTCCATCTCCGGAAGGCCCCAGGGATATGGGGTGGAATCCCTACAGCAGAACTTCCCTCCCAGGAATTAGAGATTCCAGTCTCACACACTGTCTCTTTAAATCAGGACTCTTTATTCAAGTTCAGCAGCAGATTACAGCATACAGGTACAGGCAGTGGCTTTCAGCCAGCTGTCTTCCTTCAGGATGTCTCCCTGACGCCACTCTGGGCCTAGGGTCACCCAGAGTGGGTCTAGCTCTTCCCCTGCCCCCTAGACAGTGCAGGAGGTATTTGGTCCACCTACTATAACTCTATCAACTATAATCATCCTCCTACTCCTCACTCTACTCTCACACTACTACTGCCACTACTCTCACACTACTGACTAAATAGGAAGTGCAACTGCCCTAAGTAGCTTCAGCAGGCACCGCCCCTGTGTCTCTTGATTGGACACAGAGTCAGGTGACCTACCTTCACTTCCTTAGTGCAATTGCTTGAGGCGGGGGAAACCCATGATTACTCCTGGCAACCTGCCCTTACACAGGAATTACTGCCAGGAGGAGGGTAGAAAAATATCCCAAAACCACACAGGGCTACATATATATTAAGCAAAAGAAGATGGCTGCACATTCAAATAGTAGTGCCTCTAGTGGCGTTGATCCATGCATGGTAAAAAGTTATATTCATGGAATAGACATAAATCTCAGCAGAGATTAAAGTACCAGCACTGGACACAAAATCAACATGAAAACAAATGTGAGGATTATTCAATCACACAGTTACAGGTGACAGAGACAGCCTAAAAGAATTTCACGAGTCCTTCAATTCATACCCTCCATCAATAATGCTCAAAATAGATTATTCGCCAAACACAGTGATATTTGTGGATGCAACCGGAGTACTGACGAATGGCGAACTACACACATCTGTGTACAAGAATCCCACAGACAGATGTAGTTACCCCCGGCTTCCACCCCACTCACACCAAACGAGCCATCATACACAGCCAGGCCACAGTGTGTATGTCAAAAAAGGATTTAATACTGAAGTACTCATTTATTTTGTACTATTGCAACTGGACTAACATGGCTAATTCTAATGAATTCAGAGCATGTCAGAAGCTTTGAGGTTTTAGGAGGCATCGTTGGATGGCAGAAAAGACAGAATGACCCCCGGTTTACAGATTTCTACTAAATATATTATTTTAATATATAGGGATTGCCTAGTTGACAATGTGCAAGCCAGGAAGTATTTTGTTTTTGTTCTTTACTTCACTAAAAACACATCTCAACAGTGATTTACGTCCTTAAGGAGTGGAATGTGCTCCTACAAACAAGATGCATGTATGTGCTGTGGGGGGCAATCTGTCAGTGCTCAATGACACTAAAAATAAGTGATTGTGCTCTTCCAGGCCTCAGGGTATAAAACTGTCTGATAACCAGAGGGGGAATGATAGATGACAGTCAGGTCAGACCGAAAAGATGATGTCACGATCTGGAACGTTTTTCAAGCAGATCTAAAGAAGAGTTGGGTATAAAAATGAATGCCTGAGACTCATACACTTACTGTATATTCATTTTGGGGATACACTTGTATTTGTGCGAATCTCACATTTTCAGGCTCCTCTGGTTGTAACCTAACACATCTCTGGAGGGGGGGCTGGTTTGCCAAGCTTCAGTTGGTATTATATAAAGGTTTTCTGTTTTATTCCCTTTATTTCATCAACTGTCTGGTATTATTGTTTTACTGTATGTTCTTTTGTAACCTCTTTGTAACTATTTTAGTTATAAAAAATCTAAAAAGTATTGAGTACTGTAATTGAGCTGTAAATGAAACGGTTTACCTTTGCAGTGACCGTTCCTCATTTTCGGACACATTTTACCACACTGTTTAGTTCAATTTGAATTTGGTTGTGCATTTTTTTCTCGGCACATGAGGATGTTGCCGTGTAAACATTCAAGGTTACCCTAAAATGAATCCTAGTGGTGGCTGCGTAATTGGGGTATGGTGTGAGAGTGTGTGTGTGTGTGTGTGTGTGTGTGTGTGTGTGTGTGTGTGTGTGTGTGTGTGTGTGTGTGTGTGTGTGTGTGTGTTCTGTGTGTGGAATCTAGTGACGATGAATGCACCTGGTAGGTAGCGATACCATTTTAATTTTTCTCATTTTCATCTGTATGATCAGCCAGGTGGCAACACATGAACCTTGAATACCAAGCGCTCAGTGTTAAAATGGAAGCTCAGATATCTTTACCATTTCTTCTCTCCCAGCTGTGCTGTCCCCTCTGCTTGAGTCGCCATCTTGACTCAGCAGCATCCCCCTGCACAGAGCAGACCAGGCCAGCTCTGCTGTAACAGTTAATCTGGTCCTCCTCCCCCTGCCCTTGTGCACAGTTTGTTGCCATAGAAACTGGTTCAGCTCCCGGAATCCCATAGCAAGCCTGCATAGGCATTCATGGAGTCCCTAGTTGTGAATAAGTGGGAGATGATCCCCTTGAATACACTCCTGTCTGTCCTACCTCATGAAGCCAGACATTGATTGTCTGTGAATGTCACTGAATTTGAAAGGGTCTCACATATTTTTAAGCACTATGATAGAATTTAATGAAATGTCACTCACAGAAGTCAGTATTTTCCATTCAAATGCTATTCTTTGGACCAGAACCCACAAATCTTTGACCCACACATTGTTGCCATCTCTGTGAAGCATCGCTCCTGGTAGTTGATTTGATGACTCACTGTAGGGCAAGGATTGGAATCTTCTCATGACGCCAAAGAGATTAATATGTGCTTTTAATACCATTTAATTAACAAATATTGCGTAGAATGGGAATAGAAAGGTCACCTGGTATGTAAGGGAAGAGTAACAAAGGGAGGTATAATCAAAATTATTTCTCCCCCACTCTCATCCTGTGTACCAAACTCTTCCCACCACACAGGTAGAGCAAGTCCAACTGGGGTTCTGCAAGACTCTAACCTGGTCCCCCTTGCACTGAAAGGGTTAATGATTTAGGAGAAATAAAGGTGGGAAATGTACAGATTGGTTTTTGAAAATCATTCTCCAGTTCTTATAAATTAGCAATAAATGTGTTTTTCCTCCTGTGGTCAAAATTGCAGTAACAAGTTTAAGTGGTAAGATTAAAGGGAAGAATCGCAATCAATGTTTGATGTGTACACTTTGTAGTTTAAACTCTTGGGTATAAAAGACATACATTGAAACCAGCCTGGCTAAATAAGCACAAATTGAAAGCAAAACAATCCTAAGAAATTCTTAAAGTATATTAATAAAAATTGGATTAGAAAGAGAACACAGATGCCTTTGTGTGTGAGACTGGCAAGCAAATTGTTAGTGATAGGGACAAAATAGGATTAAACAGTGTCATGATAATATCATGAGATATTAGGTATTTTAATCCCTATATTGCTGCTAGAGTCGAGATAAGGGCAGTGTCTGGAGATTTGGGAATAAAATATGGCCCCTGTGGCAACTGTTTTTTTACAGCTGAGCTTCAAAAGCATTCTATGGATGGCCAGGGGCGTGGCTACAGAAGGTATCAAACCAAGAGTGACTTTATTAAATAAAGTCAGCAGCTATTGCTAATTCTGGGCCTTTCCTCTGTCAGACCTGTTAGAACAGGCAGTGGAAAGGTTAATTCCTTCAGTTATCCTGTTCGCATTTCAGCTCTGAGTATTGTAGCAATATTCGGGGGCAAGCTTAAGCAACCTTTGAGCATGTTAATCCAAAGGGTGGATATGGGTTGGAACACCCCCTGATGTGTGTGAGCCAATCGCTATCCAGCTTGAGTGTAATGATTCAAAGCCAGAGACACTCCCTGAGGATATTCAAATTGAGACATGTTTCCTAAAATAAGTGATCAGTAAGAGAATCAGTTAGTCTGAGAGAAGAGATTGAAGAGAGCTGACAGAGAATAGTTCTCCCCCTCTTGCCCACCTGGGTAAGGAGGGGGGGAAGTTGAGCTGCCATAGGCAGAGAAGCAAGATCAGGCCTATGATGTTCTGCTGTATGCTGTGTATGCTGCTCTGAATAGAGAACCACAGAAAGAAGCTGCTGTGTGTGTATCACTGTTCCTGGTGTGAGGAGGATGGAGTGTCAGTGGGGGTCTCTCCTCTGGAGACCCCAGGGGATCCCTACTGGCTGGAGGCGCTGTGCCCCCTGAGAGAACAAGAGAAAGGTAACCTGTTCCACACCACCTCCTGTCCCTGTCCTGGTATTCCCCACAACACCGCAGAGCCCTCAGCCCTCCTGTTTGCCAGCAGGTCACAGCACCAAGACCACTCAGAGTAACCAGGAGTGTACCCCACCCAATCTCATGTAGGGGGAGGGGTGAAAGAGGGTTACATTTGGAGGTGCTGCTGAGATGAGGACTGCATCCCAGGACAAGACAGGTTTTTCCAACAGGACAGGCTTTCAGGGACAGTGGACAAAACCGTGGCATTTTAAGACTTTGTATGCAGCACAGAGCAGCAGCAGCAATAGACTTTGCAGTGAGGGAACCTCTCCTTGAAGCTTCCCCAGGGAGGGGGGTTACCCTAAATCAGAAGACCTAGCTATGTGGGACCATTCCCGGTGGCTATGCACCAGGGAGCGTAAGTCTCTACCGGCACTTCAAGGGGACAGAGGCTGCTCTATGATTGAATAGGAACCCCTGTGCACCCAGCTACTTAACTAAGAAGAAAATAGGAGCCGGTTTCTGAGGCTTCACCAGGGAGCTGGCGGCACATTAATGGCACTGCAGCAGGGGCGACTGACCTGAGGCGTCCCCAGGGAAGCGTGGTTACCCTCCTATACACACAGCAGAGAGTGAGGGGGACAGGGAACTTTGGGATTATGCCCATGACCCCTGTGCACCCCATCTAAGAAGAAAAGGGAGGCAGGTCCCTGAGGCTTCACCAGGGAGCTGGCGGTCCCTTAATGGCATTACAGTTGGGGCAGCTGGCCTGAGGTGACACCAGGGAAGCGTGATGACCCTTCTGCACCCCACGACGAAGAGAGAGGTGAGGGGACAGGGACTACATGGGAAATGTCTGTAGGTCCCCGTGCACCCTGCAGTAAGAGTTACTGCGGTCCCTGTGCGAGGCATTCCCTGATGCTACCCCAGGGTGCATGACTGTCACGCTGCGCTCACCACAAACAGGACTGAAGACCGCGGGGCTGAGGTGGGGATGGAAAGACACCGACCCACAACCACGCAATCCTGTCCGGAATGCGTAGTCCAAGTCGTACAGCGTCGTAGGGTTGGAGAGGTCAGGGTAGTCAGGGTACTTGCCGCAATTCAGGGTTGGAGAGTGGAGGATGGTAGATTTCCGTAGCCAAGGTCCAGGGTAATAGAAGGTAGAATGGTCAGGGGCGAAGCCGGGGTCAAAGCGCAGGAGAGTGTAGGAATCCGAAGAACAGCCAGGATCAGGACAGGAGAGAACAGACAGGTAAGGCCAAGCAGGGATCAAGATACAACTAAACAGCAGCGGTGAGCACAACGCATAAACAGGAGTTTATGCTCAGCAAGGAATGACAGACAGGAGCAGGTATATAAGTAGGAAGGATCTAATTACCTTGCAGGGGTGTGATCCGGTCCTCTAATGGTGTCCGGAAGGCAATAATCTGAAACAGCCTGCAGGTCAGGCTTCCCTGGTGATTACCCTGGTTGCCGGGCAACCCGCGCACGTGCGCGATGCGCGTCGCGGAGCGCTGACGTCACGTGGACGTGCGGCCGAGTTTCCTCCCTGTGGGAGGCGCCGACGGCTCCCTTCAGAGCGTGCGCGTACCGGTTTGGCCGTGTGCGCGAGCGTGGGTCTGCCATGTGATGCGTCAGCCGGGCGGTCTCCGGCAGGAGTAGCGGCGGATGTTACAGTGACACTCAAAGATTACAGGGACAGAAATGTATTTATGGCTCCTGAATGCAAATGGAGACCACACTGTGCTGGACTATGTTATATCTCAATCTGGTGTATCCTGCTCCTACAGGGATGCAATGTATTTTTGTGCTTTCAAAAATGGCAGCTCCAGCTCACTGGGGGCCGCATGGACTCTCTTTGTGCTCAAAAAGGCACTTCCCGCCTTACCAGGTGACAGGAACCTTTCCTCTGCCAAAAGAGCTTGAGGCCTTGTGACTGGATACACACACCTGCACCATTGCAGCAGACTCCCCCAGGAAGCTTTTCAAGCACTGACAATGTTATCTCCGATTTTGATAGAACGTACGGATCTGGGAAACAAAAGAACCAACACACAGACAGTGTTTCAGTCTGCCTCAGTTTATTAAGCATATGGTTATGATTTTTATACAGGGAAACAGAGGGGTTTGGTTAGAGGCGTAACATAGGTGTAACCTGGGTTTGGCTTGGATTAGAGGCGTGATTTAGGGGCAGGACATATTAGTGGCATGATTTTGGGACGTGATTCTCCGAATACAGGCACTGTCTGAATACATAGCTTATTCATTGTCTGTTATCAAAAAACCTTGAGTTTCTCTAGCAACTAAATTATACGATTCTGCCTCTCTAAAAGAACCAGTCTTATTGTTTACTGACTAAAACAGCAGGAAAATGACAATACAAATAGTATAAAAAGTATCTTAGCAATATCCTGAGCAGAAAGAGGGGAACTGTAATTTGGCAGAAGCTGAATACATTAGAAATTATATCCCAGCAAAAGGTTGACAACAGAATCTTAACTAGTTATGAACATACAAAATGGATGGCTTAACACAAGTGCAGATTCTGGCCTGACCTTCTGGTCCTAACACCAGGGAAGCCATGTGCTGTTCTGCAAAGATTTCTGCATTTTGCAAGCTTGTGCTGCTCTTCAGCTTGCAAGAAAATGCGGGAACTATTCAAACCCATCCCCCTTTGCTTGTTCTGGATTGAACTATCCTATTTACCAGGAGGAGGAGCCGAGTGTGAACCCACAGGAAGTGAGGCGCCAGACGCACGTGTATTACAGAGACAGCAGTTGTGCCTCTGAACTGCTGCTGCTATCTATGATCATGGAGAATCGTGGACAAGTCTAAGAACTGACCGGAGGAGTCCTAGTCATTAGGGACTCCCCTGAGAATAAACTACTTGGGGTTTGCCCCTTATGTGATTGTCCTGGCGGCTCTCTTCACCTCATGGGAAGTTGCTCCGCTTGCCGTGTGCCCTATCTGCGGGCTAGGTTCAATGGCCCCGCAGAACCTGATCTCACCATGAGCACTGAGGAGCTGCGCACGCTCTACACCATGGTGGGCAAGTTGTCTCAACTGGCTCAAGCATCAGCCGACGACGCTGCCCACCATTACATTGCCATGGTGTATGAACTGTTTGAGAAAAGCGTAAATAAAACGCTTTGGTTATTTGGTAAACGCAGTGTGAGGTTATTTTGAAACAGAATAACACGTGAATTTATTCGTCAAGTGCCCAACGGAGACAGCTTTGGAAAAAAAGCTCTCTAACAATAACACGGTATGCCATATATTTATACCCTAAAACCTAAAGCTCCACCCCTTTATGGGGGGGCTTGCACGTCACTAATATTACCTCATTTTGTAATACATAACAATACTAAAGCTGATGTCATTTTGTAATACATAATAATACTGGATAACTGTCTGTAAGCTAAAAAATCATTATGGGGTTAAATGTGATGTCAGTTCTGCCACTTGGCACATTGTATGAGAATCAGTTTCTCTGTAAGAATCTGAGCTTATCTCACCGGTTCTCACAACTTCTAGCCTGTTTACACTTTCAATTTGAAGCTGATTGGATGAGGAAAGATCAATAAAGTCAGCTAAGAGCGAAAACATTCCATTCTATGCTTCACACGTTTGTTTATACAGAAATGAAACACAGAAATGAAACACAGAGACAAGACAAGATGGCGGATTGAAATATTCAAACAAAATGGCTTCATCCTATTGCTGTTATGTCAGACCCCCTAATGTCTCAACTTTGTCATGTTCTACCCAGATTTACAAGTGGTGTCCACGTACCCCTCATCCAGGTCCAGCATGGACTTTCCTATCATCCGGCATGTCGGCTGGAAAGAAGGCTCCCTGCTTGGGCCCACTGCCTGGGAGAATGCCTTTCATCAAGTGCCTTACTCTCCTCCACCTCCGGAGTCATCCCCCTCTGCGCCTGTACCAGTGGTGCTATGTAGTCTGCCATCCGAGCCCTGTGGGACTGCCCCACTTACCTACTGTGAGGTGCGTTCTGCTGCAGCTCCGGTGCACCGCTCCGTGAGGGAGGTACCCTCTGCTGAGACCGCTGCTCCGGACCATCCAGAGGTATCGGCTGATACCTCCAACATACCCGATGCTGCTGGGATCCGCCCTGCTGCTACAGATGGCGGTGAGCTGCTTGTCCTGTCTACGGATCCCCACTGGGATCGCGCCCAGAAAGCTGCGGAGCTGTATCTGCGGCACCAGCAGGAGATGTGCGAGGCCCGTGCTCGTGCGCTGGTCTACGTGAGAGCTGCTGAACGCCACTTCGATGACATGCTGCTCTACCCCTGATGACTGCATCGGCTCCACTGTTGCTACTCCACCACCGGGAGCTAAGATGGCCACCGAGTCGCCCGGCCGGGTGAGCTCCAGTGAGATACAGGCCGCTGCGGTGAGTAATACCCTTCCAGTTGATCCTTTCCTCCTGACATGCATGGAGCGGAAGGTGTCCCGGGAGGCCCTTCAGGCTGAGGCGCTGGCTGAAGCCCGCTGCCGTAAGAGCAGAGGGAGGGGCAAATTGAACTTGACCCAGGACTGTGCCATTGCTCCTCCCAGGGAGAGTTCCCTGAACATGCCCCCTAGAGACATTGTCACCGGAGGCCCCAGTCCCTGAGTCATCTGCCCCTTCTGCCCCGCATTCCCCATCCATCACTAGTCCCAGAGTATGACCCTTGACCCCCAGGCCCTCTTCACCTGGAAGTCCCGTGGCTTCAATAGGACAAAATGATGTTATGTTTGTTATGCCTGATATGCGTTTGGAAGGGTCTGTGCAGTGGGGGGGGGGGGGGGGGGAGGGATTGTGATGATGCGGGGATGAGTTCAGTAGAATCCGAAAATGTTTTGTCCCCTGTTAGAGAGGAGGCAGAAGGAATCCCTATTGGGAAGGTCCTATATTCTGGGTGCTGCCGGGTACTGCTACTGACCGCAGCTTAGTGAAGTTTAGCAGAGCAGCCCGAGTAATAGTTCATAGGTTCAGAAAGATGGGATATGAGTTTCCATACCTACCTGAAAATATTAATGCATTCTATTACTGCTGTGTTAGTAGAAATGTTCTGTTCAGTCACTGCATTGCCATGTATCTGTGTCCATGCAGTGGTTATGTCAGTTCTGTCAAGCTGAAGTGCATACTGTAGGAGTTATTGCATTTCAGCTCATGCAATTTACAGGTGTTGCTCAGCAAGGTAAGGGTTATACCTGCTGCAGTCCAAGCCGGGACGGTTGGAATTTTACAAGAGGGAGTATATAGCCTGGCCTTCGGCAGCTATTGCTAATTCTGGGCCTTTCCTCTGTCAGTTCTGTTAGAACAGGCAGTGGAAAGGTTAATTCCTTCAGTTATCCTGTTTGCATTTCAGCTCTGAGTATTGTAGCAATATTCGGGGGCAGGCTTAAGCAACCTTTGAGCATGTTAATCCAAAGGTGGATATGGGTTGGAACACCCCCTGATGTGTGTGAGCCAATCGCTATCCAGCTTTGAGTGTAATGATTCAAAGCTAGAGACACTCCCTGAGGATATTCAAATTGAGACATGTTTCCTAAAATAAGTGATCAGTAAGAGAATCAGTTAGTCTAAGAGAAGAGATTGAAGAGAGCTGACAGAGAATAGTTCTTCCCCTCTTGCCCACCTGGGTAAGGAGGGGGGGTGGGGGAGTTGAGCTGCCATAGGCAGAGAAGCAAGATCAGGCCTATGATGTTCTGCTGTATGATGTGTATGCTGCTCTGAATAAAGAACCACAGAAAGAAGCTGCTGTGTGTGTGTCACTGTTCCTGGAGTGAGGAGGATGGAGTGTCAGTGGGGGTCTCTCCTCTGGAGACCGCAGGAGATCCCTACTGGCTGGAGGCGCTGTGCACCCTGAGAGAACAAGAGAAAGGTAACCTGTCCCACACCACCTCCTGTCCCTGTCCTGGGTTCTCCCCACAACACCGTGGAGCCCTCAGCCCTCCTGTTTGCCAGCAAGTCACAGCACCAAGACCACTCAGAGTAACCAGGTGTGTACCCCACCCAATCTCATGTAGGGGGGGGTGAAGGAGGGTTACATAAAAATGAGAATATCATGTGACGTCATCTGCTTAACATGCTAAAAATTACATGTGTGTATCCGTGGAACCGAGTCAAACATAATGATTACAGACACGTCAGGTCTAGCAGGTACTAAGAGATAGATACTAATTGGTCTCTTAGATTTAGGATCAAGATATTCATATTTAGTCTTGCCGCGTCTGCAGTGAGTGCCTTAATGTACAGTACTGATGTGCCTCGCGTTTGTGTAAGTATTATAGATGTGAAGTTATGAGCGCAGTTATATACTGAGGCACAATTCAAATGTCGTTGATAAGAGTTTTTTTTTTCTCTGTCGTAAAACTGTCAATCTCACAGCTGATTTACGACAGGGGGTGGGTTTATGTAGTTTACATGGGAAGAAAGAATAATTTAAGTCTGAGCAAGGATTTGGAAATTGAGATGTCTAAAGAGGTGTTTCTTGGACCAGATATGGGATATCTCAACCTCTCTTACCAGTGACCTCTCTAGGGGAAAACATGTCATAGGGTGATGTATATCATTTTCTTTTGTTTAATCCTTTTATTTTAAGAAGCTGTCCAGCATTTAATTTTATACAACAGACGACAGAGAAGCCCAATGCTACATCCAACATGACAGAAATACACAGTAAAATACTGATATATTCTCTTGAAATAGGGTCATTTAGTTTAACCCTTTGGCCAAAGCGTTGTAAGCTTGCGAGCCACGACAAGGCAGACACCCGTTCGCAAGTCCTAACACTACCAGATAAAATACTAATATACCTCTATTAGGATTAAAATTCTCATTTACCTCTATTAGGAGGGAGAAAGACCACATTGGATCCAGCAGAATGAAAGGACCTACTAACTTGGGAAGTGGGGAGGGGCGGGCTTAAAACCTGGGAAGGAGGAGCCACCAACCTCCAACAGCTGAGACAGCTGAGAATGGGTTAACAAAACACAGAACCCCAGCAAGCTCTTTTTGGGAACCCCTGATCCCCCACAAAATATATATATGTATTTAAGTGTCAAAATGGAGTGCTATTCAGCGTGGCATATGTATACAACAGACGACAGAGATGTCCAATGCTACATCCAACATGACAGAAATACACAGTAAAATACTTATATATTCTCTTGAAATAGGGTTATTTAGTTTAACCCTTTGGCCAAAGCGTTGTAAGCTTGCGAGCAACAACAAGGCAGACACCTGTAGAGGTATATTAGTATTTTATCTGGTAGTGTTAGGCCTTGCGAACAGGTGTCTGCCTTGTCGTGGCTCGCAAGCTTACAACGCTTTGGCCAAAGGGTTGTATTGTATGTCTTTATTTATATAGCGCCATTAATGTACATAGCGCTTCACAGTAGTAATACATGTGGTAATCAAATAAATAACATATAATATATGTAGCCATGCATAACAATGTCTACAGTCATCTCTCCTGCTGGCAGCAAAACCTGGTAAGTTACAGGAATGCCAGCAGTAATTATGGAGGTTTGCCCTCACACCCTGGTGAGGTGCCCTATGTATGGATGGGAGTGGCTACATGCTTTGAGTCCCTAGTTAGTGACATCAAAGATGTGCCTGCTTCCTGAGGTATATAAGGCACTGCACTGCCTAAAGTTAGTGCGTGTGGTTGCTGCGGGTTGATGTTACAAGGTGAAGCAGCAAGTTCAAGGTGCCCACTAGTGCAGTAACTAGTGGCAGCAATCTATCTCCAGCCAGAGAAGGCCACCTGTGTCCAGGGACCTGGAACAGGGGTGATCTCCCTTCGGGGAGAGGGAATCCCACTCCATTGGGAGGGCGTACCTTTTAAAGGGGATCACGGAGCAATGTGCGGCTGAGGCAATGATTGTGAGGGGCAGCTGGCCCTTATCACCACACACAATAAATATGGCTTGTTCAACAAGAACCCCCTGGTGTGAGTCTGCAATTACTCTCCAGGGGCCCTCACCACCAAGAAGGAGTTCCTCATCAGGACCATCTACCTGCATACGCATAGATCCTGATGAGGTGGAGGCGCTGCATGTGATGTAAGTAGGTCTCGCACCCACTACCTCAGATACCTGTCTGGATTGACATCCCCGAATACCATCACTCGGGAGATTCAGGAGTCCTGTTGCCTACAGGTGCACCACCAGACACGAGCATGTAATGGGGGCTGGATAGACCACAGGGGCCAATGTGAGATTGGGTGTGTCAGACCAGACACGAACAACCGTTACATATACATAACAGATCATGGGAATAAGTGCTTCAGACATAAAAGTAACATTAAGGACCCTAAAGTGGTACAGGAGCTTACAGTCTAATTGGTAGGTAGGGAGAACGTACAGAGACAGTAGGAGGGAGTTCTGGTAAGTGCATCTGCAGGGGGCCAAGCTTTATGTATCATGTGTTCAGAATATCCACAGTGCTATTCATATGCTTCTTTAAGCAAGTGTGTCTTAAGGTGGGTCTTAAAGGTGGATAGAGAGGGTGCTAGTCGGGTACTGAGAGGAAGGGCATTCCAGAGGTGTGGGGCAGTCAGTGAAAAAGGTTTAAGGTGGGAGAGGGCTTTAGATACAAAGGGGGTAGAAAGAAGACATCCTTGAGAACGCAAGAGTCTGGATGGTGCATAACGAGAAATTAGGGCTGAGATGTAAGGAGGGGCAGAAGAGTGTAAAGATTTAAAAGTGAGGAGAAGAATGGAGTGTGAGATGCGGGATTTGATTGAAAGCCAGGAGAGTGATTTCATGAGGGGAGATGCTGAGACAGATCTAGGAAAGAGTAGAGTGATTCTGGCAGCAGCGTTTAGGATAGATTGTAGGGGAGACAGGTGAGAGGCGGGAAGGCCGGACAGCAGGAGGTTACAGTAATCAAGACGGGAGAGAATGAGGGCCTGAGTCAGAGTTTTAGCAGTCGAGCAACAGAGGAAAGGGCGTATCTTAGTTATATTGCAGAGGAAAAAGCAACACGTTTTAGAAATGTTTTGAATGTGAGGGGCGAATGTGAGAGAGGAGTCGAGTGTGACCCCTAGGCAGCGTGTTTGGGCTACTGGGTGAATGATCGTAGTTCAAACAGTAATGTGGAAGGAGGTAGTAGGGCCAGGTTTGGGAGGAAGTATGAGGAGCTCTGTTTAGCCATGTTGAGTATAAGGCGGCGCAGGGCCATCCAGCATGATATAGCAGAGAGACATTCAGAAACTTTGGTTTGCAAAGCAGGTGTAAGGTCGGGTGTTGAAAAGTACATTTGTGTGTCGTCAGCATAGAGGTGATATTTAAACCCAAAAGATGTCATTAGGTCACCTAGAGAGAGTGTGTAGAGAGAAAAGAGAAGAGGTCCCAGGACAGAGCCCTGGGGTACGCCCACAGAAAGATCAATAGAGGAGGAGGTGTTAGCAGGAGAGACACTGAAAGTACGATGGGAGAGGTAGGATGAGATCCAGGATAGAGCTTTGTTCCGAATACTAAGAGTATGGAGAATGTGAAGGAGAAGAGGGTGGTCCACGGTGTCAAATGCTGCAGAGAGGTCAAGTAATATGAGCAGAGTGTAATGACCTCTGTCTTTGGCAGCATGGAGGTCGTCAGTTATTTTAGTGAGGGCTGTTTCCGTAGAGTAAGCAGTGCGGAAGCCAGATTGTAGAGGGTCTAGGAGAGAATAGGTGTTGAGAAAATGGAGCAAGCGAGAGAATACAAGACATTAAAGGAGTTAAGAGGCAAAAGGCAGGAGGGAGACAGGTCAATAGTTAGAAAGACAGGTAGGGTCAAGCTTGCTATTTTTGAGTAATGGTATAACTGTTGCATGTTTGAAGGAGGATTGAAAGGTTCCAGAGCAGAGGGAGGAGTTAAAAATGTGTGTGAGCATAGGGATTATAGTAGGACCAAGAGGTTTTAGGAGATGGGAGGGAATGGGGTCAAGAGAGCAAGTGGTAGATGGAGAAGAGGCGATCAACAGCGATACATCCTCCTCTGAGACAGTGGAAAAAGAGTCAAGGAAGGCAGGAGGAGAGTTAGGGAAAGGTGTAGGATGGGAGGAAGAAACAGAGGGGATGTTCTGATGTATGGATTCCACCTTTTCCTTAAAATAGTCAGCAAAGTCCTGAGCAGAAATGGAGGAAGGAGAGGCAGCTGAGGGTGGTTTGAGTAGAGTATCAAAGACAGAGAACAGTCGGCGTGGGTTAGACTTGTACATGTTGATTAGTGAAGAAAAGTAGGCTTGTTTAGCTTACGAGAGGGCAGAGTTGAAACAGGATAGCATAAATTTGTAGTGAAGGAAGTCTGCGAGAGTATGAGATTTCCTCCAGAGGCATTCAGAGGAACGAGTGGAGGAATGCAGCATGTGCGTGTGGAAATTTAGCCAGGGTCTAGGGTTAGAAGGGCAAGGGCGGCAAAGAGAAAGTGGGGCATGTAGATCAAGAGAGGAGGACAAGGCAGAGTTGTAGTTCCTGACCAGGTTGTCAGGGTCTGTAGCAGAGCTGAGAGAGGAGAGGGAGGAGCGTAAAGTGGACTCAAAGTCAGGTAAGTGAATAGAGTGCAGGTTTCTGCAGAACCGGGGGGTAGATGGAGGTGGAGAAGGGGAGAAGCGAGATAGAGAGAATGAGATGAGGTGGTGGTCATAGAGAGGAAAAGGGGAAATGGAGAAATCGGAGATAGAGAAGTTTTTAGTGAAAATCAGGTCTAAGTAGTGGCCATCCTTGTGGGTGCTGGCTGCAGTCCACTGTTGAAGGCCAAAAGAAGAGGTTAGAGAGAGAAAGCGGGATGTCCAGGGGAGAGATGGGTCATCAAAGTGGCAATTGAAGTCCCCAAGGAGAAGAAAAGGGGAGTCTGAGGAGAGAAAGAAAGAGAGCCAGGATTCAAAGTGAGAGAGAAAGACAGAAGGGGGATGAGTAGAGGTAGGTGGGCGATAGATGACCGCCACATGGACAGGGAGAGGAGAGAAGATCTGGACAGTGTGAGCCTCAAAGGAGGGAAAAGCAAGAGAGGGAGGAATAGGAAGGGTTCGGTAACGGCAGAGAGAGGAGAGCAGGAGCCCCACACCTTCACCCCTGCCATAAGGGCGCAGAGTGTGGGAGAAAGAAAGGTCACCATAAGAGAGGGCAGCTTTCAGAGCAGAGTCAGACTGAGGGAGCCAGGTCTCAGTTATAGCAAATAGTAGCAGAGAGTGAGAGAGAAAAAAGTAATGTACAGAGAGGAACTTGTTAGAAAGGGAGCGAGCATTCCAAAGAGCACCGGAGAAAGGGAGAGAAGAGGGAGGGTGGCAGGGGATGGGTATGAGGTTGGAGGGGTTGACACCAGGAATAGAGGTTGCATTTGGCAGGCGAGGACGAGAGCATGTAGGAATAAGGCAGGGACCAGGATTGGGAGAGATATTCCCACAAGCAAGGAGGAGAAGCATGTATATGTGTGAGGATGATTTGTAGGGGTGTTTTTTAGTGCAGGGGATATAGCTGTGTGGTGACAGAGGGCGCAGGTAAGAAAGGAGTTCATGTGAACAGAGAAGTGGTGAAGGAAGGAGAGATGGAGATATATGAATAGAGTTAGAGACATACTGAGGCTGGTAAAAAGAAGTGCATAATTTGAGAAGAAGTGAGGTCACAGAAAATATAAATGGTAAAGGCAGCATCACAGCAGTAATGATGCAGTCTGGTATAGATGATATCCTCCTTTCCAGCGTAGTTCAAATGCAGGAATCAGGGCCAGTTGGGGGTGTCCACTTGTTCACTTCTTTTGAACTTCCTTTTAAACTTCAGTTGTTCAGTAGTCCTGCCACTATAATGGGCCACTTCCTTTTAAACTTCAGTTGAACAGTAGTCCTGCCACTTATAATGGGCCACTTCCTTTTAAACTTCAGTTGTTCAGTAGTCCTGCCACTTATAATGGGCCACTTCCTTTTAAACTTCAGTTGTTCAGTAGTCCTGCCACTTATAATGGGCCACTTGGAGATCAGCTGCAGGCAGCATAAGGCTGTTCTATCTGGGCTTATATGGGCCTAGCAAGTCACCTGACAGTTAGGTTCTGTCTGCATAATTAGCACATCTGAGGCACATTCAAACAGATGGTTTTCTACACAGGGTGTTCCCTGCCTAGGTGTCAACGCTTAATTTGATTAGGGGTAGACAGAAAACAGCATTCAAAGATGTTTTTTACCTAGCATTGTAACACTTGCATATACTATAATACACATAGCAAAGGCTTCAATGAGAGGATTTAGAGAGGGTTAAACTAAATGACCCTATTTCAAGAGAATATGTAATTATTTTACTGTGTACTGTATTTCTGTCATGTTGGATGTAGCATTGGGCTTCTCTGTCGTCTGTTGTATACATATGAAAGAAATGTTATATCTATGGCGCTCCATATACTGTATACACAAAATGTGATAAAAAAGGATATATACAACCAGTAGTTGGTGACTTTGCCAGGTCCAATTGTTGGCTCCAAAGGTATGTAGTTATACATGAAATGAAAATAAAGAAAATCACATAGCGTAATACTGTATGGTCATGTGAATACAAAATAATTAACTAATAACACACAAACTGACAGATAACGAATAACAATGGCTGAGATAAACTGGATGACTGTTATAAAAGATATACACATTTAATAGTACACATCAGATAAGAATAAAATACATAACATGTAAAAATGGAATAAGTCCCACTGGTGAACTCCTGCATATGCCACGCTCAATAGCACTCCATTTTGACACTTAAATACATATATATATTTTGTGGGGGCTCAGGGGTTCCCAAAAAGAGCTTGCTGGGGTTCTGTGTTTTGTCGGCATTTAATTTTAACTGTATGTTTCTTGTAATCCCTTTTTCTGTAACCTAAGCACTGTATTTTTGTATATATAAAAACATTTAATACGTAATGCTTTGGGCTCAGAATGGATGGTGGCACGCTGTGCGGAGAGTATTTCTTTTTTCAGACACATTTTCTACAACTGATTTTTGTGTGTTAAAGTGCATAGTTTGTTCTATAATAAACAGGGACCTGGGGCTGAAGGAGAAGTGTGAAAAAAGGAGCAAGATTGTAAAATCAGATTTGTGGGTACATATAGTCAGCAGTGGTCACAATTGCAGAAAAACTGGGGAAACTGTTGACAGATCCAGATTTAAGTTTAGTTTTGGGTGACCGAGTGACCATGACGAGTAGGAGATCACCGAATATCCGAGACAAACTTGTCAAGAGTCACTATATCCCACATTTCAATCCACACTTCATGACACCTTTTGCTAAAAAGGGATTCTTTAAGTGTAACAATTGTTACATTCCAGGACAGTTCCGGGAACAGTAGTTATAATATCTATTCCTTCATTAACTGTAAAAGTAAAAGGGTTGTCTACTATCGTACCTGTCCCTGCAAAGATGAAGGAATGACTACAAGGGACGTGAGGTTCAGAGTTTTAGAACATGGCAGGAACATACGGAATGCACAAAAAGACCAAGATTCCTTTAAAAAGATCACCTCAGTGGCCCGACATTTTTTACTAAAACACGACTCTAACCCCAGTCTTTTGTCAGCCATTGCAATAGATAAAATATATCTGGGAATTAGTGGAGGTGATCTCGAAAAGGCCCTTTTACAGAGAGAGACTAGGTGGACCGTTCAACTCAGGACTATGATACCCAAGGGGTTTAACGACGGGTTTGCTATGTTTCTGTGAAGATTTTGATTTTTGATTTCTGGTGATATTATTATATCATTAGATTTGCCCATCTTAGAGATCTGTTTTCTGGCCTATCAATCTATTAATATTGAGTGTACCCATCCTTTAGGGAAGTCTATTGACATTCTTAGATTCTTCCTTTTTATCAGTGGTGTATTCTTATGCTTTTATTATGTTTTCACTCTATAATTTTTGTTTTCTATTCATATGAGGAAATGGCTTATGCAGTTTATCTCTACTGCACCAACTACGATGGTATGCTGTCCCTGATGTGATTGCATTGAAGCACCAGTGTATCAGCTTTTGGTCCTCGCCTGCATCATTTGCCATCACTTCGTGGGTTAATGGCTGCTGTCGCGGGTTGAGATTGAGCAGTTGCAGTGGGTGACGCGCTGAACAGAGAATCTTTGCGAATTCCTGATTGCGCTGATGGGAACTGTTGGGAATCGGGCAAGCTTCAGTGACGCGACGCGGAAGTGAGTGAACATTTCGGCAACGCTGGGAGGCGTCCTTGCATACCAATGCGACGGCTGATTGGCACGGATGAATACAGCTGGGGAACAAGCCACGCTTCCATGATGCGACAGCTCAAGCAATGGGTATAGAGAATATGCCGGGAGCACACCGAATTCAATCCTCACTTTCTTTTAAATAGTAGCTAGCTTTCAGCTGTCTCCTCACTCCGTGAAGAAGCCGTAAGGCGAAACACGTGTTGAGTGGGAGCTGCTGCGGTGACCCTGAGAAGTTATGTTGTGCTAATGCTTCACTGCTGACCTAAGGACCTACACTATCTCTGGCCCTGCTATTCTGCTGATTGGAACAGCGGTGAGATCCAAGATTAACCACTGCACACAGTATCTCTATGGGGGAGAAGTATATCTCTTTTTTTCACCACTATTGTGCTTGAACGGACTTAATGTGTTATTTTCATACTAAGATATTTTTCAATAGTGGATCTACCAGGACATTATTTCATCTTTGTGGGTCGATCTTGTAATTTTTCAATGCGCATTGAGAAACTGACTATATCTATCCGGTTCCCTTTCACAGACATAAGCTCTTCAATTATCTTTGGGCTGGTCGCAGTCACGTGATTTACATTCTGCAGCATGTGTGGTTTGCATGTGATATTAGATCAGTGTTATTATTAATGTGTCCTTTAGGTCGGCTGTGCGCAAACTCTGTAAACCTTACTTACCGTGGATCAGCCGGGATCCGGAGATGCATCGCCATGGCAACGTGACGCCATTTGACGCCGCGGGGGGGTCATGTGACGTCACGTTGCTATGGCAACGTGACATCATGACGCCCAGACGCAGGGAACCAAGGTAATGAGGAGGAAGGGAGGGGGGCGCCCGGAGAGGACAGCCGGCAGGGGCGCGCTGGGGGAAAAGATTGTGCTCCCCTGCTTTAGGTCATTTATCATATTTTTGACTGGCCAGTCTTGATGACCCAGGGATCTTGTTTCCCTGAGCTCTCACCTTACACTTTCATTGCATTAGTCTGATTGTAGTGTTAAGATCTATGCCTCTGCAGTATATGATATGCAGTTACCTTGTCTACTTTGGGGTACTGCTCTTTTCGTTTTAGTTTGTTATAATTGAAGACATTAAAGTGAATATTTTCTAGGGATATTTTGAGTGCTCATTATTGAGACTTCTTGTGTTCTTCTTTGTGCTATATTTACCTTTGTCTCAGAGCACCGACCAGATTCTCTATCTCGGAGTGTATTTCATTGGTCTTGTAAATACCCTATTGTTCTTAGGTGTGTATACGGAGCAACACGGAAGAAGTGTGCATGCCTGTCTGACCACCCAAAGCCCCTAAAAACGTCTGAGGACCAAAAGTGGAGTCCAGAGGCACAGTGCAGTTGGAGGTAAAGAATACAAGTGTAACGGGTGTTCCCCCACCCACTCGCAGATAATACTGTGGAAGTGTAGGAACATGCAAAGTTACTCAGGTGTGGTGCATTACCTGTTGGCTCACAGGAGGGCTGAGCTTCCGCCTTGGGGAACCTGGGGTACATACATCTCATACATCTCTAGGTGCAACGCCTCCACCTGGGAGGGATCCCAACGGAGTGGGAGGAGGCCCTCACAGGAAACAACCACACAAAGCGAATGAATGTAAAACAGGACTGACTTTACTGCATAGCAACATATATCAACACAAATCAACATGCGCCACGGCGGACGCTAACCACACTGGGTGTCACGGCGGACACTAACCACACCAGGCGTCACGGCGGACGCTACCACCTCTAGGCGTCACGGCGGACGCTACCACCTCTAGGCGTCACGGCGGACGCTACCACCTCTAGGCGTCACGGCGGACGCTACCACCTCTAGGCGTCACGGCGGACGCTACCACCCACAATGTGACCCCACCCTGTGTCCAGTAACCCCCACCCAAATGTCTCGTGCTCCCAGAGTCAAATACCACTGTACATGTGTGTGTGTGACTGCGCAGCCACTATGTTTGGTGATAGGCCTGGTTGGTGCACGTGAGTTGCCGGTTACCTGCCCGGGCTCCAGCCACGGGTACCGCGATATCAATCCGCACGATCCGACGCCGTGCTCCACACCGCGTGGGTTGAAAGTCCAGCGCGAACAATGTCTCTCCTTGTGTTAGAGTCTTTGGTGGTGTCCTGAGCCCAGAACCCACCTCGCAGGGCCGCACGGCTTCCGCTCTGTGTCCCTGACTACTTGATCAAATAATGGGGCAGTGTCCCTATCTAGGGCCTGTCCCTAAGCTCCACAAGCTATTAGGTGGCTCAGGACCTAACTGGGACCTTGGGGGCTGCTGGCCTATGCAGAGGGTCACTGACCCCTGCACCCACCTCTTACCCCTAGCTGGTCCGGATCATGAGTCCTGCGTAGCTGCAAAACCCCGCGAAATGTATCCCCTTGCTAGCAGGGGAATCTGGCCTTCTGATTGGCTCCCTGGCGTCAGGTGTCTCTGCCCCTAAGCACCCTGGGGGCTGGCAGCCTATTCTCGCGCATGCGCGAGCTATCTGGGGCCTCCCGCGCTAGCGGCCTCCTGCACATGCGCGAGCTCACTGTCATGGCGGCGCCCTGCTCTGCTAGCCGCCGGGCCGGTGGCAACGCGATCGCGGCCTTAGCGACGGCCCGATCGCGTCCCCGGCAACCGGCCTGCTCGCCGCTCGCGTCCCCGACAACCGGCCGCAACCACGCGCGCAACGGGGAAGAAGGGGTGAGTGCGCGAGGGGGAGAAGGGAGGGGGCGAGTGCGCGAGGGGGACCTGGCTACATCCTCCCCCTGGTGAAACTCCAACGTCCCCGCTTGGACCACATAACTTACTACTATACACAACGTTATATAATAAAAATGCATCTGGTACGAATACAACTTAGCACATTGCATTAACTTTAAACAAGGTTACACAATTCTGTGAGCATCACAATCACGGATTGGATTTTGCTCCGAGACCACTGCTGAGCCTCATAATGGGGTGCCCCTATTTGATCATAGGTTACCCGAGTTGGAGGGTACCTGGCCCTTTGGCTCCTACGTAGTTGTTCTTCAGCAACTCCCTCTGGTGAGTAATAAGTACAGTCCTGAGGCTCAGCCTCTTCCCTTGAGGGGAGAAATGTCTCTGAACAGTCTCTGTTAGGCACAAAGCACGGGCTCTGTGGATCCAAAGGCTGGCCTGTTGGTGCCACCTTAGTAGGCATTGGCCTACGGGGCCCCTTACCCGTAGCTCCTCCGGGAGATGCCCCTTCTGTGGATAAGTCCCTTTGAGAGGGTCCCTCCATAGGGTCTTCAGGAGTTTCAGAGTGGGTCTCGTTATTTACAGTCTCTTGACCCACCTCTGATAGATCGGACTCACCGTTGAGCGGTGTGGCCTGTATTTCTTCTTCTTCGTCTCCCACTTGGGGGATAGGGAGGAGGTGATTACGATGCCAAACCTTTACCCGGCCGTCTGTGTCTTTAATGCGATAGACCGGGAGGCCGGGCATCTGTGACTCTACCTCATATACACCATCTCTCCATCGGTCTGCCAGTTTATGTTTTCCGGGGACTCCCAAATTACGAAGTAACACAGCGTCCCCAGGACTTAACTCTCGATACTTGACTTTGTTGTCGTATCGTCTCTTATTGCCAGCATTCAGTTTGGCTGTAGACTTCTCAGCCTGTTGGTAAGCTCGCTGCAAACTGTCCTTTAGCCTTTGCACATACTTGAAATGGGTAGCATTGTGTATCCCATCCGTTGAGACTCGAAGACGCACATCCACGGGAAGTCTTGCCTCCCGCCCAAACATGAGGAAGTACGGGGAGAACCCAGTGGACTCATGGCGAGTACAGTTGTACGCGTGTACCAACGTTTCTACGTGACGACTCCATTCTGTTTTCTGCGTTCCCTTCAGAGTTCCAAGCATGTCCAGCAGGGTTCTGTTGAATCGTTCGGGCAAGGCATCTCCTTCGGGGTGGTACGGCGTCGTCCGGGATTTGGCGACATTCAGCATTTTAAGTAATTCTCGGATTAGAGTACTCTCAAAATCTCGCCCTTGGTCAGAGTGGAGTCGGTTTGGAAGACCGTAATGGACGAAGAACTTTTCCCATAGCACTTTCGCGACCGTGATAGCCTTCTGGTCTTTTGTGGGGAAGGCCTGGGCATATCGGGTGTAATGGTCCGTGATGACCAGCACGTTACCGATACCTCGGCTATCAGGTTCGATACATAAAAAGTCCATACACACCAAGTCCATTGGACCAGAACTCTTCAGATGGGCCATAGGAGCTGCTCTGGTAGGCAACGTCTTGCGTTGAACACACCGGACACAACGGCGGCAGTGTTGTTCTACCGCTTCCCGCATCTTGGGCCAGAAGAACCGGTCTCGGACTAGCCCAAAAGTCTTCTCTACACCGAGATGCCCGTGTTCATCGTGTAGGGACTTCAACACCAGGTATTGTAAGTTCTTAGGTAGGACTAGTTGTCTCCTATCCGGGTGGTTGTGGTATTGCACCACCCGATAGAGCAAGTCATTGTCGATTTCAAATTTGTCCCATTCTCGCATGAGCAAGGCCACCAAGTCATTGGGCGCACGTTTCAGAAGGGCTGAGTTCCTCTTTTCAACGGCGTGCCTGATGATGCTAGCAACCGGATCTCGAATTTGATAGTCTACCAGATCTTTCCACCGGAACACCTTGTCATGCGTGAGGTGCATCCCTTTTGGGTCGCAGTAGGCGGCGGGGACAGCCTGCGACTGGCATCCCAAGGAGTCGGCCACTCGTAACTCGGAGAAGGCCACTTGGTCATTAACTATGGCTGCAGTTTTACACATAGCCCGCACTCCGGGGCCGGGAAGTTCTTCCCATTCCTCGTCATCGGGGGTAGCGAGTAGTCCTGGCCTTCGGGAGAGGGCGTCCGCCCCAATATTCAATGGCCCCGGCTTATACTTCAAGGAGAAGCGGTAGTTACTGAGGGCGGCCTGCCATCTGTGGCCGGCTGCATCTAATTTGGCCGACGTATTGATGTACGTGAGGGGATTGTTATCCGTCCTTACCTCGAAGGTGACACCGTACAAGTAGTCGTGGAGCTTCTCGGTGATCGCCCACTTGAGAGCCAGAAACTCCAACTTGTGGACGGGGTATCTCTGCTCACTGGGTGTCAGACTGCGGCTGACGTAGGCTACATGCCGAAGACCTTCGGGGTGCTTCTGATGCAGGACAGCACCCAGCCCATTGAGGCTGGCATCCACATGCAGGACATACGGTTGTTCTGGATCAGCATAGGCCAGCACTGGTGCTTCCGTCAGACTTTTCTTCAAGTTCAGGAAGGCCCGTTCACACTCAGGCGTCCACTTATCGCCAAACGGTTGCCGGGCCGACGTGGCCTTTCTCCCAGTATCTTCAGGGTATATCTTTAGCAAATTGTTCAGGGGTTTAGCTCGACTAGAGTACCCCTCCACGAACCGACGGTAGTACCCGCAGAAACCGAGGAAGGACCGCAGTTCCGTGACATTATCGGGACGTGGCCAGTTCACCACAGCTTCTACCTTGGCTGGATCAGTAGCAATCCCCTGGGCAGACACGATGTGTCCCACGTAGGTCACCGAGGTGTGACAAAACCTACACTTATCGAGTGATAGCTTCAACCCTTCTTGACCAAGACGATCTATCACCTTCAGCAGCCTCTCCTCGTGTTCTTCTAAGGTCCTCCCGAAGACAATAATGTCATCCAGGTAAACCAGACACTCCCGGGGAATCATGTCTCCGATAGTCTTTTCCATCAGTCTTTGGAACATAGCAGGCGCCCCACATATACCTTGGGGCATACGGGTGAATTGATAGAATCCCAGGGGGCAGACGAAAGCTGTTTTTTCCTGATCTTCCGGTGTCATGGGCACCTGATAGTATCCTGATCGGAGATCAAGAACGCTAAACCAGTGACTCCCATTCAGCGCATTCAGGATCTCTTCAATGCGCGGAAGGTTGTACTGATCCGGAATCGTGCGATTGTTCAGGGTTCGGTAGTCGATACACAGTCGTACGGACCCGTTCTTTTTCCGCACCACCACTATGGGCGACGCGTAAGGTCCTCGTGATTCCGTCACAATCCCAGCGGTTTCCATGTCTTGTATGGCGTTCCTCACATCGTCCACATCCCGAGGGGCAAGGCGACGAGAACGTTCCCGGAATGGAGTGGCATCACTCATCCGAATGGTATGTTGGGCACTGCGGCTGCACCCCACATCCATCTCGCTCGTGGAGAACACATGTCGTCGTTGCAGCAACTGGGTGGTCAACCGCTCCTTCCACTCTGTGGACAGCGTCGACTCACCGAAATTGAAGTCCAGATCGAGTATCCGCTCCTGCGCTGTCGCCGCCTTCACCTGAGGCGTGGCTCCCACCCGGCTGACCGGATATATGCATCCCAACTTCTGGTCGACATCAAACTCCATCGGAAAAGGGGAGAGATTCTGCACATACACGTGGCTTCGAATAGGGATCTTAGCTGTCCATTCCCTTACCTCGGGTAGTACTCTATAACCTCGCTGAACCTCTTCTTCTTCAGGCTCACTCTCCAGCGAGAACAGTTGGTCGTTCTGGTCTCGGTCAGGATAACAACACCAGACGGCCATCTTTTGCACTCCCCCTGGTAATATGGTCGTCAGTCCTCGTTGACGATTGTAGAGGTCCCCATGACGCTCCAAGGCATACACCCGATGGCACTCCTCTCGTAAGACGGGGTCTAGGAGCGAATCGGCCAGCGGCAGCTCGTTGGTCTCTTTCAAGTAAGCTCGAATTATAGCTTGCACTATGTCCGCATTGGTTCCCAAGATGATGGGGTATTTACAATGGTCGAGGGGCTCCGGGCATACCATGGCCGCTACCTGCATAGGGTGCTTCTTGCCGGTGTTCAGTTGGAGTATGTCCAGCTGGACCCTTGCAATCCCATCGATGGGGTAGTCTTCATTACTCAAGCCCCTAACCTTCATATGTTCGGCCGGCCTCAGCGGGCAGTGTTGAAGGTGCTGGTCATAGAACTTGCGATATATTATGGTCACTTGTGACCCGGTGTCCAATAGGGCCGAGGCGTATATCCCTTCTATTACCACGGGCACGATGGCCGCGGGGCCCACTTGACTGCAAGCTTCACCGGGGGAGGCGTCCTCACTGGGGCCAGCGTCAGCCGGAGAATCCGTGGTTCCCTGGGGGGTGTTCACCTCAGGCCCGACGGTCTGGGCTCGGCATACCATCGATCGGGCTGTGCTTCTTCGGTCGGGAGGTTTTTCTTCCGGTTGGTCCTCCTTCTCCGGACAATAGTACGAGATGTGGCCCTTCTTCCCGCAGTTGTAGCAAGATACCTCACGGCGGTCCGGACGACTCTTATACGTGGATGAGGACCGCTCAGAACTACGACTTTCCCGAACAGACGACTTGGGGGTCGTTTCCTCCTCTGGTGTGGAAGGTTTCTTACTCTTTGGGGCCGAGGGGGCCACAGGGTCATTCTTGGGGGTAGTTTTGGATTTCTTTGATTCATGGAAATGGCGCTGCACTTCATGGTCTCTTATGTAGTCCATTAGTTCCCCGTACTTAGGGGATACTGCTGCGATCGGGGCGGCCCGCATCATTATAGCTATGTTGTGATCAGGCAACGACCCCTTGAGTAGCTGTTTGAACCGGTATCGGTCTGCTTCGGCTGCGGAAATGATATGCTTGTCCAGGAGGGTGCCCAGGGACAGCTGTAGGTCACAAACGAAGGCAGATAAATCTTGTCCTTCACGTTGTCGGAGGGCTTTGAATTGAGCCAGTAGCTCATCTTCGTCGTCTTTTCTGGCAAAGGATTTAATTAGCATTTCCACTAGTTCCTGGGCAGTAACTTCTCCTTCCACGCTCCGGTGCGCTCGCACTAACCGAGCGGCGGGGCCTCGGAGGCACTCGACCAGTCTTTGTCTCTTGCTGGCTTCAGAACACGACCACTCCTCTATGATTTGAAGCGTATGGTCCCTCCATGCCTCGATCCCCTCTTCTCCGGTGGGCGTCGGCAGAATCCCAGAGAAGGCCTTGAGTTTCCGGTAGTTCTGTGCTTGCGTCGAAATGGTTACAGCTTCGGCTAGTTGGGAGACTATCGTGTTCACGTCAAGATTCCCACTAAGGGCCTGACTACGGCTCCCCGTTCCTATGCTAGGCATGGTTGGGGTCCCGCCAGACCGTTGATCAGGGTTGGGTGGGATGAGCGGGCTCCGTGCCCAGCTGGCGGTACCTCCTAATCCGCTTGGGGTGAAAGAGACCCTAGGGGGGTCCACTCGGTGAGGCGTACTGGTCACTCGTTGGCTCGGGTGTAATCCAGTACTAGTGGACGCTTCTTCAGGAGATTGAGAGTCAGCGTAGATCATGCGGCAGTCCTCTGCGGAGGGCTCGGGTAGGTTTAATACCTGGGGGGCCGTTTCTAAGCATATGTCACTCATGGTGTACAGGAGACAGGTGATCCCTTGGGCAGCAATATCCAGTTTATAGTCTATCACCCGGGCGGTGGCCAACCCCGGGCAACTTCTTACTTGTGTGCGCACTGTAGATAATTCTGTATCCATTGCTACCCCGGTCACTGCAACCGCACGTCTTGGGGATACTTGGTGCGCTAAGGCCCAGGCATGGACATCCTGCGGTGACGGCACGGACATGATAAAAATATGAATCGGGCAATTTAGAAAAAAATTGGAACAGGGCACCCCAGGACTCGATCTCAGCAGCGCCTCCAAATGTAACGGGTGTTCCCCCACCCACTCGCAGATAATACTGTGGAAGTGTAGGAACATGCAAAGTTACTCAGGTGTGGTGCATTACCTGTTGGCTCACAGGAGGGCTGAGCTTCCGCCTTGGGGAACCTGGGGTACATACATCTCATACATCTCTAGGTGCAACGCCTCCACCTGGGAGGGATCCCAACGGAGTGGGAGGAGGCCCTCACAGGAAACAACCACACAAAGCGAATGAATGTAAAACAGGACTGACTTTACTGCATAGCAACATATATCAACACAAATCAACATGCGCCACGGCGGACGCTAACCACACTGGGTGTCACGGCAGACACTAACCACACCAGGCGTCACGGCGGACGCTACCACCTCTAGGCGTCACGGCGGACGCTACCACCTCTAGGCGTCACGGCGGACGCTACCACCTCTAGGCGTCACGGCGGACGCTACCACCTCTAGGCGTCACGGCGGACGCTACCACCCACAATGTGACCCCACCCTGTGTCCAGTAACCCCCACCCAAATGTCTCGTGCTCCCAGAGTCAAATACCACTGTACATGTGTGTGTGTGACTGCGCAGCCACTATGTTTGGTGATAGGCCTGGTTGGTGCACGTGAGTTGCCGGTTATCTGCCCGGGCTCCAGCCACGGGTACCGCGATATCAATCCGCACGATCCGACGCCGTGCTCCACACCGCGTGGGTTGAAAGTCCAGCGCGAACAATGTCTCTCCTTGTGTTAGAGTCTTTGGTGGTGTCCTGAGCCCAGAACCCACCTCGCAGGGCCGCACGGCTTCCGCTCTGTGTCCCTGACTACTTGATCAAATAATGGGGCAGTGTCCCTATCTAGGGCCTGTCCCTAAGCTCCACAAGCTATTAGGTGGCTCAGGACCTAACTGGGACCTTGGGGGCTGCTGGCCTATGCAGAGGGTCACTGACCCCTGCACCCACCTCTTACCCCTAGCTGGTCCGGATCATGAGTCCTGCGTAGCTGCAAAACCCCGCGAAATGTATCCCCTTGCTAGCAGGGGAATCTGGCCTTCTGATTGGCTCCCTGGCGTCAGGTGTCTCTGCCCCTAAGCACCCTGGGGGCTGGCAGCCTATTCTCGCGCATGCGCGAGCTATCTGGGGCCTCCCGCGCTAGCGGCCTCCTGCGCATGCGCGAGCTCACTGTCATGGCGGCGCCCTGCTCTGCTAGCCGCCGGGCCGGTGGCAACGCGATCGCGGCCTTAGCGACGGCCCGATCGCGTCCCCGGCAACCGGCCTGCTCGCCGCTCGCGTCCCCGACAACCGGCCGCAACCACGCGCGCAACGGGGAAGAAGGGGTGAGTGCGCGAGGGGGACAAGGGAGGGGGCGAGTGCGCGAGGGGGACCTGGCTACACAAGTTTTCCCAACGGAGAGACACACACTTACCATCAGCTGTGAGTAGCATAATTGATTACCAAAGGTAATGTTTCTGGGGGCTACAGAGGCTGCAACACTGAGACGCTAAGTTCTAACCAGCACACTCAGGAGAGAACATTCCTACACATCCTTATCACCCACTGTTACTAAGTGATCAGTAACTTTGCAAGTGCTATATTCTTTGATGTTACAGATCATTGCACATCTCTATTGCTTCCAGGACTTTTGAACTAATCATATTTCTACACTTCAGTCCCTCCCTCATTAGGTTTCTTTCATTCTCAGTCATTTTTATCTTGCGCCGAATGTTACATTTATCATACATACCTTGGTTTTTTTGTGTGAAAACCAAACATTGTGGCAGCATAATAGAATCTATATAATTAACCCACGCTTCTCTGCGCACTTAATATATTTTTATATATATATATAATTATTATCCTTTATTTGTAAAGCGGCAACATATTCCGAAGCGCGGTACAAGGGGGGTACAGAGTAACATCAATTTCATAAACAGAATGACATACAAGTGAGAACAAAAAAGCGCAACCAGATACAGAAGGTAATGTAATGAGGTCCCTGCAAACAGATACAGAAGGTAATGTAATGAGGGCTCTGCAGCCAGATACAGAAGGTAATGTAATGAGGGCCCTGCAACCAGATACAGAAGGTAATGTAATGAGGGTCCTGCAACCAGATACAGAAGGTAATGTAATGAGGGCCCTGCAACCAGATACAGAAGGTCCTGTAATGAGGGCCCTGCAACCAGATACAGAAGGTCCTGTAATGAGGGCCCTGCAACCAGATACAGAAGGTAATGTAATGAGGGTCCTGCAACCAGATACAGAAGGTAATGTAATGAGGGCCCTGCAAACACATACAGAAGGTAATGTAATGAGGGTCCTGCAAACAGATACAGAAGGTAATGTAATAGGGGCCCTGCAACCAGATACAGAAGGTAATGTAATGAGGGCCCTGCAACCAGATACAGAAGGTAATGTAATAGGGGCCCTGCAACCAGATACAGATGGTCCTGTAATGAGGGCCCTGCAAACACATACAGAAGGTAATGTAATGATGGCCCTGCAAACACATACAGAAGGTAATGTAATGATGGCCCTGCAAACACATACAGAAAGTAATGTAATAGGGCCCTGCAAACACATACAGAAGGTAATGTAATGAGGGCCCTGCAAACAGATACAGAAAGTAATGTAATAGGGCCCTGCAACCAGATACAGAAGGTAATGTAATAGGGCCCTGCAAACACATACAGAAGGTAATGTAATGAGGGCCCTGCAACCAGATACAGAAGGTTATGTAATGAGGGCCCTGAAACCAGATACAGAAGGTCCTGTAATGAGGGTCCTGCAACCAGATACATGTCCTGTAATGAGGGCCCTGCAACCAGATACAGAAGGTCCTGTAATGAGGGCCCTGAAAACAGATGCAGAAGGTAATGTAATGAGGGCACTGCAAACACATACAGAAGGTAATGTAATGAGGGCCCTGCAAACATATACAGAAGGTAATGTAATGAGGGCCCTGCAACCAGATACAGAAGGTAATGTAATGAGGGCCCTGCAAACACATACAGAAGGTAATGTAATGAGGGCCCTGCAAACACATACAGAAGGTAATGTAATGAGGGCCCTGCAACCAGATACAGAAGGTAATGTAATGAGGGCCCTGCAAACACATACAGAAGGTAATGTAATAGGGGCCCTGTAACCAGATACAGAAGGTAATGTAATGAGGGTCCTGCAACCAGATACAGATGGTCCTGTAATGAGGGCCCTGCAAACAGATACAGAAGGTAATGTAATGAGGGCCCTGCAAACACATACAGAAGGTAATGTAATGAGGGTCCTGCAAACACATACAGAAGGTCCTGTAATGAGGGCCCTGCAACCAGATACAGAAGGTAATGTAATGAGGGCCCTGCAACCAGATACAGAAGGTCCTGTAATGAGGGCCTTGCAACCAGATACAGAAGGTAATGTAATGAGAACCCTGCAACCAGATACAGAAGGTAATGTAATAGGGGCCCTGCAACCAGATACAAAAGTTCCTGTAATAAGGGCCCTGCAACCAGATACAGAAAGTAATGTAATAGAGGCCCTGCAACCAGATACAGAAGGTCCTGTAATAAGGGCCCTGCAACCACATACAGAAGGTAATGTAATGAGGGCCCTGCAACCAGATACAGAAGGTCCTGTAATGAGGGTCCTGCAACCATATACAGAAGGTCCTGTAATGAGGGCCCTGCAACCAGATACAGAAGGTCCTGTAATGAGGGCCCTGCAACCAGATACAGAAGGTCCTGTAATGAGGGTCCTGCAACCAGATACAGGTCCTGTAATGAGGGCCCTGCAACCAGATACAGAAGGTCCTGTAATGAGGGCCCAGCAAACAGATACAGGTCCTGTAATGAGGGCCCTGCTCCTGAGAGCTTATAATCTAGAGTATATAAGTGAAAAAGGAAGGACGCGCGAACACACAATTCCTATATAACAAACAATTTGATAATAACATGATGAATTCTTGCATAAGTATCCTGTTTAAATAAAGGCTTACATACAGATGATGTTTATCCAGAGTCCCGTTTCTGGTGGAAATAGTACATACTACACTTAAGTCCCACTGCCGGAGTCAAAAAGAGGGAATTTCCAGGTCTCTCAAGATGAATTGTGGCAAAAAGTAGATGTCCTCTGGCACTTGGACCAAGTGAGAAAATTGAGAAAACACAGAGAGAGAAAAAAGAGAACAGTGGTGTAACACTATAATAGTGTAACACCCCTATCCAACCCGACTCTATAGAGATAGGGTTTACATGAATAACAATGTCTGCTGTGCTCTGTGACAGGGTTTAGACCTGCTCATTCGAGTGTTAGCTCAGTAGTTACCTCTTATCTCAGGGTCTTCTCTGCGTGGGGTCAGGCTATGGCTGTTAGGAGTGAAGTGCAGGAAAAATAGAAGAAAGGGCGCCAAGAACTTTTCAAAGCTTGGTGGTGTTTATTATAATGCACAACAGTTCTTAGAGTGCATATACAGAGTTAATGAACAGAGCATTCCTCCATACTACAGTGAATCAGCATACATCAGCATCAGGACAGGTTTTAGGTGAACACTTAGCGAACAGGGCATTATGCCATAGTAACCTTCTCCCCCTCCAGACAGGAATTCCATGCAGTGTGAAACCCAGTGATTTAGAGTGGCGCTATAACACAGTAATTGTGATCTTAGTTAATATAAATTATATTAATTGTGAAACTGAAAAAACTCTCAACCTTCCAGGGAATATACACTGATTCCCTCACAAAACGTTAGGATCCAGGGCAGGAAGGGAGCAGGATCGTCAGGAACACCCAGACAAAAACATATACATAAAAATCATAGTGTAGTACTTAAAATAAATGTGAGTCAGAACTCAGGAAAAACTTGGCTCTTGCGAATAACCTACTTACAAGAAGTAGAATAAAAGACAGCGTTTGTTTTTTTAGAGATGAGTATATAGGCTCCTCAGCTTAAGATCGCAGCATACAGCAGTCACTACTGGTGGCAGACTGGATGGTGTGTCCGCCGGGGCTTTCACAATTGCTGTATTCTGAAAGCTAGTGACTGCTGTATGCTGCGATCTTAAGCTGAGGAGCCTATATACTCATCTCTAAAAAACAAACGCTGTCTTTTATTCTACTTCTTGTAAGTAGGTTATTCGCAAGAGCCAAGTTTTTCCTGAGTTCTGACTCACATTTATTTTAAGTACTACACTATGATTTTTATGTATATGTTTTTTTCTGGGTGTTCCTGACCATCCTGCTCCCTTCCTGCCCTGGATCCTAAGGAATTCCATGCAGGCAATGACTAAACTAGGACCTCACGCCTTTCATTGAACGTAGAGTATGGTGTCCACCACCTCCATGCAAGAGTAGCCTCTCTTAGTTACCTAGATCTAGGACCCTGCATCCCAGGAAGCTCATCCGTGTCTGTTATATCAAGGTCAGGAGGGTTTTCCAGTGTTCTAACCTGCCTGGTTTCCACCGGTTCCAGCTGGTGCTGTTTAGGTGCATTACCTGGGGTTCCTCTATCATAGAAAAGATCCCCTGCATGGGAATTCCTCTGGGGTCCCTCTCCCTCTAGATCAGTACAGTATATGGAGCTCTGCAAGATGGGAGTTTCCCCACTCAGGGGTCTTCAATACCCCCTGGGCAGCATAGGACAAGTCTTCACCCCTGTAGGGACTTGACTGGAACACACTATAATTTAGAGAAATCACATATGTATACAGGAGGAGGAGCCAGCTATTTTGCCCCAGTAACTGGGCAGATGTGTATGTAGCAAGGCCCTCATCCGGTCATGTGATTCCAACCGCTCCCAGACAGGCAAGTGCCTGAAGCTGCAACATCATTGACACATAAGGGGAAGCCATCTCACATGTACTGCCTTGTGACTGGATTAATCCTGGCACTGCCTACTGTTACCAGGACTTACATGTCAGGCTAAGGGTAAAGATTATAGAAGATATAGCAGATTGCTACAATAGTATTATCATACAATATAAATATGTTTAACTAGCATTTACATGTGCTCCTTGATGGGAAGAATCTTGTGTCTAAAGGCCTCCAGTTTATATGGGGAGCTGGACATTTGAAATAGACAGCTGTTCTTTAAGGGTTCTTCCCACTTTTCGTGCCCTTTTTAAATAAACAGATACTGTAGAGAATGCCATAGTGTAATACAATTTTATTAAAATAATTGCGGATAAAATGTAATGTTACACTCACAAACGCCTATCTTGAGTTTTGTGCATGTCGAATACAAGGCTTTCCAGCAAGGTAAGTATTCCCTGTGTTCTCCCTCTGGTCATCTACATTCCCGGGGACTTGTGTGGAGCTTGGAATGTCCTCTGGCATTTGATGTTGTCCGCCCCATTCAAATGGAGTAGTGTATTCTCCCCGCTTTGCTTTCCACTCAATGCTGTGTGGATGGTATGTATGTATATCTGTATGTATATGTATATGTTTATTAATATAGCGCCAAAAGTGTACTCAGCGCTTCACAAAGAATACAGTACAGGGAATTATAATGCAATACGTGCAGCAAAATCAGGCAATAGGAAAGGAAATCCCTGCCCCGAAGAGCTTACAACCTAAGTGTTGGGAGACTTACAGCAGGTGAGGGAATAAGTGCAATGGCTGGCAGTGCTTTGCCTCAGTGGGTGTGGGACAATAGCCATGAGTGCAGGCTATTGGGATGTGTGATTTGTGACGTTTTAAGGTTAGTCTGTATTAGATCAATCAGATAGGTTAACATCATTAGCAAGGGAAGAGGTGGCAGGGAGGCGAGGATGAGAGCAGGTCTGTATATGGCTGGGTTCAGTATTCGGAGAGATATCCCTGGCAGCAGGAAGGAGTAGATAGAGGGTGTGAATAAAGAAGTTGTTGGGAGAGAGGTGTATAGATAATGGTGCAGTGTATGGGCACAGGCATAGGTAAAGGGGTGGATAGATGAAGAAATAGGGATAGGAGGGGAGTGGGGAAGTTGGAGAGAACAGAAATGTTTACAAAGATGTGAGGAAACAGTAAACAGAAAAAGCAAATGGGAGGGCATAGTGAGATGCAGGAGGAGAGACTAAACCAGGTATTGAGGATAGGAAGAGTACAGATAATCAGAGCATTTACAAAGCGAAGTTCTCACAGTTGCAGAGTTGTTGTAGTGCAGAGGCCAGATCTTCTTGTATTGTTCACCTCCAATTTCAACTCCAGTATTAACTCCACAGACACTTTATATGCAACACTTTAAGATGTAACACAGCCAATGGCGCAGCCAAGATAGACTCACTTAAGTACGCTAGTACATTCACTTCTTGACTAATAATTAAGGGAGGGGTCTGTCTATTCTATTCAGACAAACATACCAGGAAGCTTGTTAATTAGTTCAGAGTTGTAGATTAGGGTAGAGTGATAGGATTCAGACAAACATACCAGGAAGCTTGTTAATGGTGTCCGAGAACGAACCAAGCAGGTAGCTCTGTCCCCCTCCGTCAATTTTACACGTGTGCAACTCCAGGCATGTAAGCGTAAGGCAGGGCTTGCGTATGCATACGTGGTGCTAGCAAAACACCTACAGTGGCCTCTGCAGATCAACCCAACTCGTTTCGCTCTGAGCTTCCAATGGGGTAATAATCCTTGTTGTGTTACTTTGTCCTTAAATACTGACTTGGGGTTATTAACCCTTCTCTAACTTATATGGGGAGTTGCTCTCTTAGACTATAGATAAGGGAGATCACACGCACAACGGACTTGCTCAAATAGAAAAATGTATTGTCCCACACAACGTTTCGACCATAAAGTCTTTATCAAGTGACAGGCATATTGTAAGTGAGTTAATACCTGATATATATACCTCCAAAGTCAATTAAAACCATGTGAAAAGTGTCCACCAGCTGTCTCATATAGCTCTCATTAGTAAAGTCTCTTCTCCCTCAGCAACCAAATGTCCACATTTCCGCATGAGTGACGTCATCTGTATTCTAATTGGCTCCAAAGCATTCTTTAATCCTGCGATGGTTTGAGGACATCTCTTCTGCGCATGCGTCATCCAACTCTGTGTTCCACAGGCCGGTACTTCCGCGTTCCATAATTGATGACATTATCCACGCCTGTAATCATGCCCCGATAGGCTCCGTTGGATCCCTCTACCTTCCTGAGTCTCGCGAGGATTGGAGACTTCTCTATTGCGCATTTGCCGTCTGTCCATGGTTCAGATCAGGATTACCAGGACAGGTACCCCTTGAACCAGCAGCACCGGTAATATTGAATGCAATGTTTGATTGTGGTGTGCAGCAACATATCATTATGGAGTTGCTCACTTGACATGTGAAACAGACATTGGATGGTTATACTGTACACATATTTATACCATTTCAAATTAAGAACACGTTAACACATTATGGTATATACTGTATGCCTTATTTAAAAAAAAATTAGGATCAAATTTATCCACATCCAAATGTTTGTATATATTTTTGCTTTTTATGCACCGAATATCTTCATAAAATTACAACTCTATAATAATTATCTAATGTAAAGTAAGAGGAATGAACCCCATGTTGTCCGGAGCTCAACCACATGCACGCTTGCATGCTTGAAAAATGCAACTTCTGGTATGTATAATTATAATGAAAATAACAATCCTGCAGCAGATAATATAATAAATGAATAAAAGTCTGAAAGGACGAACGGTAACAGACTAATAACCTGGGTGGGGG
Source organism: Ascaphus truei (assembly GCF_040206685.1). NCBI lineage: Eukaryota > Metazoa > Chordata > Amphibia > Anura > Ascaphidae > Ascaphus > Ascaphus truei. The sequence goes on from NC_134484.1 coordinate 468,017,630, forward strand.
GCTAGTGAGCAGGGAATAGATAGAGACAGGAAGAGAAGCAACCGTGGATGCCACTCTCCTGTACTCACAGGATACTAAAACCTGCTGCCCTAACCCGACCTGGTGTCTTCACTGTTCATGCCATTTTCATGCCAGTCCCAGCTCTGGAAACCCGGCGCTCGAGCGTGACGTCACCGCGGGATATAAACAGCTTCTTCTGGGACAGACCCGGCGTGTCCTGCGTTCCGGTGCTCCTCGCAACTCCAGAGTGCCGCACCACACGTTGCACGCTGGAAAGGAGACACGACTCCCAATGCAGCAGGAATTGCTGGCGTGCTCCAGCCAATGTAGTAACAGGAAAAAATGGTGAAATAGGGCGGTCACTGCATAATGGAACCCAGCCACAAGATAAAATAAAATCAGCTTTAATGAATAGTAGTGCTGTACATCACAGAAAAGACCTCTGACGCGTTTCGTCCCATCCTGGGACTTTATCAAAGAGTGACAAGACTCTGCACAGAGGCATCTTAAATAGACAAGTCCTTCTCAATTATTGGTTGTAAGAAATCCAAACACAGTGGTAAATAATCAGCTAATCATGCCGAAAAGCCAGGGGAGGGGACCAAATTTGCCTATAAGATAGCCTGTGTGCAGACAGGTAAAAAAGACAAATATGCATACAATAGACACAGACAAACATTTAAAATGATAATAAAAACAAGAACATGTGATGTACTGTAGAGCATCTAAATGAATAATTAATGAAGGAATACACATATGTAGTTATGACTTATTGGAGAAGTATATGGGAATTGATGAAAGAAAGCATATATATATGTAAATAATGGCAACATATACAGTACAATGCATAAATATGTATTATTATATAATGACATCATATCAAATCAATAGATTAACTTTAAAAAGGAAATGCACATAAACGTGGGGATAATCTATATTTAGAGAGAAGAAATAGGGCCTCATGCAGTAAGCCCCGATAAGGCTTTTTCGGCATTTTATAGCCGTTTTTTGCCCTCCTGATTCAGTAAGCCCCGATAAGTGGGAATTATCGGCAACTTTTCTCCGAAAAAAAATTTTTCGCCACCCGGCTGCCGATAAGCCACTTATCGGGACTTTTTTTTCCCGCCTGAATTCAGTAAGCCCCGATCAGCTTTTTGGTGCTGATCGGCAGGCCAGATTGGAGATTTTATGGCCAATCCAGCCCGCCAACTAAAGTTGGCAACTTGCTGAAGGAGAAGCATCGGCAAGGGCGACACTTAGGAAAAATCAGCCCTTTTTCCTGCCTGTGATTGATGCCGGGGGTCTCCGGAGCTGATACCCGCACCGGAGCCCCCCGGCATGCATCCGAGGCAGGAAAAAGGCATTTAAAAGCCACTTCATTACCTTAGAGGCTAACCGCTAAGGCAATGAAGGGGTTAACCCACCGTGCCAGCGTTATTGTGGGTAGCGGGGATGGGTGAGGGGGGTATTTGGCCCTGGGTGTGAGTTTAGGACTTGCGGGGGGGATGCGGGGGCACTTAACCCCTTCACGACCGTAGCGGTTAATACCGCTACGGTCCTGAAGGGGTTAAGGCCTCCCGCTACCCACCCGCAAGCCCTAAACAACCACCGTTGGGGCTAATGCCCCCTTCACACACCCCCACTACCCACAATAATAAAAAAAACACACCCCAGCCCCACAATAACGAATTAAATAAATAATTAAATAATTATATATATATATATATATATATATATATATATACCCAACAACACCTATACCCCCCTAACATACAGTATAGTAATGGGCAGAATGACTATTATCCACAAATGGATAATAGTGCAGTTGTCCATTTACAATACATACACAACAATAAAGACTTTAAATACATATAGCACTCACCCATGTCCCACTGCCACGATGAAGGCCATCCTCATCTTCATCCTGCCCATGCCCCATCCGCTTCTGCAAAACAAACACAAGAATTACAACATCCAAATTAATGTCCCCTAACCCCTTAATCACCATAGCGGTTATTAACCGCTACAGTTATTAAGGGGTTAAGCCACCATCACCCACATACCCTCCCCCACAAAGCCCCCCAACCACCCTCACCCAATACCCACAGGGGAGTCCTACCAAATACCCTTGGGCCTAATACCCCCTCCCCCAGCACATACAGTACAATAATGTGCCAAATAACTATTATCCACATAGGGATAATACATTATTTGGCCATTATTAAACACATTCAATAACGTTAAAATGTAAAGAAAATTGTACTAACCTCATCAATAAGAAGTCTCCGTCGCCAGCATCATCCTTGGGGTCCGTTGCCAACATTAGAAATAGCCACAACATTTGAATATCATTAACATAACACTGAACCCCTTAATCACCTTATCGGGTACTAACCTGAAAGGTAATTAAGGGGTGAAGCCATCCTGCAATGCCTACAACAGTTATGCATAACATCCTCAGTGAAATTAAAACCAATTGCCTAACCAAATTCCATTTAATCATTCAATCTGTAGGCTCACATGCCTCATAAAACATTGCATTTACAGTGTATACATGTAGCATAACATGTAAACTGCATGTACACGCTGCAAATCAATGTTAACAATACAATAATGCCACTCAAATCGCCATACATCACAAGAAGTATATTATTTAATACAATAAACTCACCATCAATGAATTACCACACATCAATTACATCCCTAAACAATTAAAATACCATCCATACCAATTACACAATGAACTAAAGCTATCCTAACAGAGAACAACTTCAAAACATAGTCAAAAGTACACCAACAATTACAATATAATAAAGCAAGGCTTTCCATATCCTACTGTATGGCCTGGAAGCCCAAAACTTACATCTGTCTAAAAATAAAATACATTTAGCACACATCAATGCATAGCCACAATGATTAACAATACAGAATTAGAAGCTTTAACAACACTATCATTTCTTACCCTGTATATATATCTGTACACATACATACAGACATACATACAGTGGGAAGAAATGATATGCATTGTAAAAAATGAAAACATGAAAAAGCAACACAAAAAACAGTTACATTAAGTACATTTCTTTATTTAACTTACCATTACTTGCCCCCACCGACTCCCGTTGATCAGCTTACTCACGAACCAATCCACGACACCATCCACGACACCATCCAGGAACAAATCCACGAACCAAACCAGGAACCAATCCAAGAACAAGTGCAGGAACCAATCCAGGAAGCAAGCCACGAAGAAATCCAAGAAACAATCCACGACACGATCCAGGAACAGGAACCCATAAAAGAAAAAAACATAACAAATTAAACATTAAAATAATAAAACATGACAATCAAGGGTTGTACTAGTTTTATTCTTAGTGAATCTGTATTACAATACCTTGTTCCGGGGTCTTCTTGACGTCCGGTGCCACGCCCTGGTCTTCAATCTTCAGGAGGAGGTCCGTCCTCCTCGGCATCTGCCTTCAAAATGAGACGACATAGGCTTTTAAAGGCCTATGACGTCACATTTGTCGTCATATGGTTCCCACGGCCCTGATTGGGCCGTGAAAACCATGTGTTTTGGCCGATGTAAAAAAATTGATGATGTCACTTAAAGGCAATGCCAGCACAGCCAATCAGAATGGCTTTGCTGCTATTGCCTTTAAGAAAACGTCATGAAATGACACATGGCCGGACTCACATGGTACTTGAACCAATCAGAGTAGGGATGGAGTTCCCACGCTCTGATTGGCTGGCTTACCATGTGAGTCTGGCCATGTGTCATTTCATGACGTTTTCTTAAAGGCAATAGCAGCAAAGCCATTCTGATTGGCTGTGCTGGCATTGCCTTTAAGTGACGTCATCAATTTTTTTACATCGGCCAAAACACATGGTTTTCACGGCCCAATCAGGGCCGTGGGAACCATATGACGACAAATGTGACGTCATAGGCCTTTAAAAGCCTATGTCGTCTCATTTTGAAGGCAGATGCCGAGGAGGACGGACCTCCTCCTGAAGATTGAAGACCAGGGCGTGGCACCGGACGTCAAGAAGACCCCGGAACAAGGTATTGTAATACAGATTCACTAAGAATAAAACTAGTACAACCCTTGATTGTCATGTTTTATTATTTTAATGTTTAATTTGTTATGTTTTTTTCTTTTATGGGTTCCTGTTCCTGGATCGTGTCGTGGATTGTTTCTTGGATTTCTTCGTGGCTTGCTTCCTGGATTGGTTCCTGCACTTGTTCTTGGATTGGTTCCTGGTCTGGAGGGACCAGCATTCTGCGGTGCGGGGGAGGGGGGGGGCGCCGTCCCCCCCCCCCCTTTCTCTTTTTTTTTTTTTCTGTTTTTTTTTTCCCCCTCTTTCTCCCCCTTTCTCGCCATGTCCCCGTCCTCTTTTTGGCTACCTACGGCCTTTCGGCTTCTTTTGGCCCCCGACCCTCCCCGTGTGGGGTCCCTGGAGGTGGAGAGCCGGTCCTTACCGGCCATATGATCTCCCGAGCCCAGGTCGAACTGCTCCAGCAACCGTGAGTAATCCCTAAAAAAAATCTCTGGAGAAGATTGACGGTGCCGGACGGGTTGGGGGGGGGGTCACGCAGCGAGTTGAAGGGGGGCGACGCACGGAGGCTACGCCTCACTGGCTGGATGTTAGCGGGTGGCCCAGCCCCGCGACCTGGAAGACCCTTGGTCTGGCCTTGCGGCTGGGAGATGGGGTCGGGGATCTCCGTGGACTGGTTCTGCTGAGAAGAACGGACCCCCCCCCCCCTCTCCCCTCCCCGGGTGCCCCCGCGCTTTCCCCTCGGGCGATACCCATACTCACGGCCTGGTGCCCCACAGCCGGGGGAGGCCTGACAGAGAAGAGACACCGAGCCGGGACAATTAAGTTTGAAATTGCCACCCCGCCCACTCGCTTAGCCATAAGGAACGGTGACCTAAGACTAACGCATGATATATGGGCTGAGGGAAAGGCTGACAAGCAGAGGCAAAAATAAGCATCAATGGCCTCGGGCTAAAGGAACTGCTAAGCCACCCACCGAAGCATACACACAAAGGCTGCGTCTAGCAGGAACAAACACCATATACAGCGATCACGCGACAGAGTCAGATACACAAATAGAAAACAAACATCACCAACACAACATAGCTAGACTGCCCCCCCCCTCCCCCCCCTCCCCCCCTCTCTCCCCCCCCCCCTCTCCCCCCCTCCCCCCCTCTCCCCCCCCCCTCTCCCCCCTCTCCCCCCTCCCCCCCCTGCTCCCCCCCCTCCCCCCCCCTCCTCCCCCCCCTCCCCCCCCTCCTCCCCCTCATCCCCCCTCCCCCCCTCTCCCCCTCCTCCCTCCCCCCCCTCTCCCCCTCCCCCCCTCCTCCCCCCCTCCTCCCCCCCTCCTCCCTCCCCCCCTCCCTCTCCCCCCCCTCCCTCTCCCCCCCTCCTCCCCTCCCTTCCCCTCCCCCCCCCTCCCCTCCCCCCCCATCCCCCTCTCCCCCTCCTCCCCCCTCCCCCTCTCCCCCTCCCCCCCCTCCCCCTCCCCCCCTCTCCCCTCCCCCCTCTCCCCCTCCCCTCCCCCCTCTCCCCCTCTCCCCCCCCCTCCTCCCCTCCCCTCCTCCTCCCCCCCTCCCCCCCTCCCCCGTCTCCCCCTCTCCCCTCCCCCGCTCCCCCCTCCCCCTCCCCCTCCCTATAGTCCTGCCTCTTCCCCCCCTCCCTCCACCCCCACACGGAGACCCCCTTCCCTCACACCACCCCGGCACACTACCGGCCATCCCATCGACCCCCCTCTCCCTACCTCTAAGAAACGCCCAGCCACCCCTAGGACAGACTAAGAGAACTTCCCCCCACCACACACTTAGACACAACTACAACACCCCACCCAAAGAGCACATAGTACACAACCTAGAAAAAGAGCTAACATATAAAATACACTCTGTTTACACAAGGCGGTGAGGCAAAACAAAACATCAGGACAATGTTAAAACCTGCTTCAAACTGGTCTAGAATGTTATCTAGCACTAGATGATGCTTTGTTGTGTGAAATGTTGTTGAGTTATGTTATAATAAGTTAAATTATGTTATATTATGCCAAAAATGTGTGATCCACTAGGGGAGTGTCTCTCCTAGACAAAAATGTGATGATACCCTGGATATACGACATATGACTGCTCATGTAACAGGTACTTAACAAAACTAACACCATAGACTCCCCCCCCTCCCTTTTCCCTCCCTCCCACCCCCCCCCCTCCCTCCCTCCCCCTTCCCTTCCCCCTCCCTCCCCCTCACCCCCCCCTCCCTCCCCCTCACCCCCCCTCCCTCCCCCTCACCCCCCTCCCTTCCCCTCCGTGCTTACATCCTTCACCCCACCAACCCCCCCCCCTAGACAGCCATATAATGCTTCCCCCCCTCCTCTTCCCCCCCCTCCCCCCCCTCCCCTTCCCCCCCTCTCCCCCCCTACCCTCCCCCCTTTCCCCCCCTAAAGTCCTGCTTCTCCCCTTCCCCCCCTCCCTCCGCCCCCACATGGAGACCCCCTTCCCTCACACCACCCCGGCACACTACCGGCCACCCCCTCGACCCCCCCCCCCTCTCCCTACCTCTAAGAAGCGCCCAGCTATCCCTAGGACAGACTAAGAGAACTTCCCCCCACCACACACTTAGACACAACTACAACCCCCCACCCAAAGAGCACATAGTACACAACCTAGAAAAAGAGCTAACACATAAAATACACTCTGTTCACACAAGGCGGTGAGGCAAAACAAAACATCAGGACAATGTTAAAGTCTGCTTCAAACTGGACTAGAATGTTATCTAGCACTAGATGATGCAATGTTATGCGAAATGTTGTTGAGTTATGTTATGATAAATTAAATTATGTTATATTATGCCAAAAATGTGAGATCCGCAAGGGGAGTCTCTCTCCTAGACAAAAATGTGATGATATCCTGGATATATGATATATGACTGCTCATGTAACAGGTACTTAATAAAACTAACACCATAGACTCCCCCCCCCTCCCTTTTCCCCCGCTCCCTTTTCCCTCCCTCCCACCCCCCCCCCTCCCTTTTCCCTCCCTCCCACCCCCCCCTCCCTTTTCCCTCCCCCCCTCCCTCCCCCTCACCCCCCCTCCCTCCCCCTCACCCCCCCCTCCCTCCCCCTCCCTTCCCCTCCCTCCCTCCCCCTCCCTTCCCCTCCCTCCCCCTCACCCCCCCTCCCTACCCCTCCCTTCTCTTCCGTGCTTACATCCCTCCCCCCACCAGCCCCCCCCCCCTGTGTCCCCTCCCCCCCTTCCCCCATCTAGTTACCAGCAAATATAATAATTGGCGAGGTTCTAAAATGGAATAAAGGTGACGAATGGGAAAGGAGCCACACAACAGTAGCTCAGGGTCTGGCCCCCCCCCCTCTGTTGCGACCCAACCGTCGGATCCAGACACACCCCAGAAGGGCGTCCAAGCCCAAACGCCGGTCGACCAAAGACCAGGCGAAACCATTTCAGGACCAAAACTGGCCCTACTTCTATCTTTTCTCCACCTGCTGGTCCTGTCCCAGCAGATCTTTGCCCCCCCTCCCCCTCCTCTCCACCCCTCTCCCCCTCCCCAAAGGCAAACCCAGCACACCCCCCCTAGAAGGAGGCCCAGCCCAATAGGCGACCTCAATCATACAGGGTCTTTAGAATATAAAAACAAGGTCTCCCCTAGTGGGAAAGGAGGGACCCCAAGACCCCGAACAACTAGAAACCAACAATGGCCACTAAGGCCCCAATTAAAATCCGTTCCTTGAACGTTAAAGGACTACAGAATAACCGAAAAAGAAGGCTAGCTTTCATGGACATGAAAAAATCAGGGGGAGACATTATATTCTTGCAGGAGACCCACTTCACATCACAAGACCCCCCAAATTTATTCAAAAAATTCTTCCCAATGTGCTTTTTTGCATCATTTAGTAGCAAGAAAAGGGGTGTGGCTATCCTGATCAGACAAGGCACCCCATTTAATCATGTCAAAACAACGGCGGACCCAGAGGGTAGATTTCTAATGGTATATGGCTCCCTTGCGGGCTCAGCAATCGTTCTAATCAATGTGTACGCCCCAAACGAGAACCAAACAGAATTCCTACAAACTATTCTCGAGGGCGTTGACCCGGGATATCTGTCATCGATAATAGTGGGAGGAGACCTAAACATGGTCTTAAACCCCTCCGAGGACAGATCAACCACAGTGGGCCCCTCCCGTACAACCCACTCCCAGATCAAGGGGAAAAGGTTTAGGGACATCATGAGCGAATTCTCGTTAGTGGACATTTGGAGAACCCAACATCAAGGTCAGAGGGACTATACTTTTTACTCAGCGCCTCACCAGACTTACTCTCGAATAGACCACTTTCTGACCACCAAAAATGTGCTGGCGGCAGCCATAGAATCAGACATTGGCTCAATCACATGGTCAGACCATGCCCCGATCACCCTGACACTGTCAATCCCCTTTGAAAAAACAACAACATACGCATGGAGACTGAATGATTCACTACTTAATCACCCAGAGATTGAGAGAGAGATAAGATCCTCACTTAAGGACTATTTCTCCCTCAACGTGGGAACAGTCTCCTCTCCAGCAATCCTATGGGAAGCCCATAAGGCAACTATCAGAGGGAAATTTATTTCCATCGCATCCCACAGGAAAAAAGCCCGCCAAACGCTAATCAAAGAACTCACAGAGAATATAAAAGTAATAGAGCAAGCTCATAAAGCAAATCCATCAAAAAAAGTATACAAAACATTAATAGAAGCTAGAACAAAACTTAGACAAACCCAGCTGGAAGACGTTGAAAAGGCCCTCAAATGGACCAATCAACAATATTATGACAAAGGGAACAAAGCTGACAGACTATTAGCCAGTAAATTAAGAGGGATACAAAAAAGATCCCAGATAACGGCGATCAAGAGTAGGTCTGGAGAAATTCAATATAGTGAAAGCAAAATAGCAGCAGAATTTACTAAATACTACACAGAACTATACAACCTAAGAACTAAAAACGGCCGACCCGAACCGATAGCGTCAGAAACTATAACTCAATATTTAAATAAATGTCAACTCCCCTCACTGACGGAGGAGGAAAACACAGTCCTCAATGCTGAGATTTCAAAAGAGGAACTGGAAGAGGCGGTCAAATCACTAAAGCTCACTAAGTCTCCTGGCCCTGACGGTTTCACAAATGTCTACTACAAAAGATTCTTGCCAACCCTATCCACGCATCTGCTAAAAACATTCAACCATTTCATGGAAGGGAACCAAATCCCTCCAACAATGTCTCTAGCCAATTTGGCAATAATACACAAGGAAGGCAGAGACCCGATGCAATGTGGAAGCTACCGTCCAATCTCCCTCCTCAACAGTGATCTCAAGCTATATAGCAAAATTTTAGCAAACAGATTAAACCCAATATTACCGAGGTTAATCAACATTGATCAGGTAGGATTTGTTGCGGGGAGACAAGCCTCTGACAACACCCGAAAAATAATCGATATTATCGATCATGTCCACCTCACAGGCACCAAAGCACTACTGTTAAGCTTAGACGCAGAGAAGGCGTTCGATAGAATATACTGGCAATTTCTGGACCAGACTATGTGTAAATTTGGCTTTAAAGACACATACCTAGAGGGGGTCCGTAGACTATACCAAAATCCATCAGCAATGATAAAACTACCAGGGGGGACTAACCAAAGATTCGAGATAACTAATGGGACTCGACAGGGGTGCCCCCTATCTCCTCTCCTCTTTGCGCTAACGATAGAACCACTGGCTTCAGCAATACGACTCAATAAAGACATCCAGGGAATAGATATTGGAAATAGGCAGCATAAAATTTCTCTATTTGCAGATGATGTCATCTTAACCCTCTCCAAACCCCAAACCTCATTACCCAACCTTCAAAAAGAACTCAGAGACTTTGGAAAAATCTCAGGATATAAGATAAATAATGACAAATCAGAAGCCCTGAACTTAAGTCTGCCAGAGCCAGAGGTGAAACTCCTCAAACTAAACTTTAATTACCGTTGGAGCTCCTCCTGTATCAAATACTTGGGAGTTAAGATATCGAGGACCTACCAATCACTATATAAACATAACTATCCGACCTTGTTCCATAAAATCAAACAAGATTTGGAAAAATGGGGAGGATATCAAATATCATGGATCGGGAGAATGATCTCGGTCAAAATGAATATACTCCCTAGATTATTATATTACTTCCAGACTCTCCCGGTCCACATCCCTGGCTCAGAATTGAAAAATATTCAAAAATCAATCTTCCATTTTATTTGGCAAGGTAAAAAACCTAGAGTCCCCAGGTCAGTTCTCTTGGCTTCAAGGGGGAGAGGAGGATTGGGAGTTCCAGACATTACAAAATACTATCTGGCCGCACAATTGAGACAGGTGGTAGTCTGGAACGCAAGCCCAAATCAATATTGCTGGCTGGATATAGAAACGCAATATGCCGGAACGCCTTCACTGCCGGCTTGCCTTTGGTCCCTGAGCAGGGAGGACATGCAAAATAACAAATTCAAATTAGGCCCAATGAGACACACCTGGGAGACCTGGACGAAAAGCAAACTCAAGTACAAGCTCACATCGCTACAATCCCAACTCATACCAATCCACAGAAATCCGAAATTTCCACCTGGCTGTGAGCCCAGACAATTTGACCAATTTCAAACCAAAAACATTAAAACGATTGCCGACCTCCTGAGCCTCGGGAAGTTCCTGAGCTACCAAAATCTACAAACCAAGTATGACATATTAGGACTGAACGTGTTCAAGTACCTACAAATTCGGCACTTTCTCCAAACATTATCCCCAACATTGGAATTTCCCCCTCTCACAGGTTTCGAGAGACTTTGCAGCGAAACAGATCACCAGAAAGGTCTAATAACACAAATCTGCACAGAGCTAGGAGGGACTACAGAAGTCCCCAAGCATGACTACATGCTGCATTGGGCAGCAGAATTAGATATAGTTATAGACCGAGAGGACTGGGAAAGTATTTGGGAAAATGCCTCAGGAACTTCCATATGTACCACAATCAAAGAAAACATTTACAAAATACTGTTTCGCTGGTATCTCACTCCAGTCAGAATAAATCAAATCTACCCACTGGCATCCGATCTATGTTGGAGAGGCTGCGGTCAAAAGGGGGACATGGCCCACATTTGGTGGACATGTCCGGAAATTCAGAAATACTGGGAAACAACACAAAAATTAATAGAGGAGGTCACAGACCTCAAAATACCTGTCGAACCGCTGACCTACCTGTTGGCCAGGCCCCTAGACTATCTGGACCGACCAACAGGAAAATTAGTCTCCTTCATCCTCACGGCGGCTAGGTGTGCGGTGGCAGCCGCCTGGAAGAAAGTGTCTCCCCCCTCGAAACAAACAATAATAAGAAGGGTGCAAGAAGTAATGGACATGGAGAGATTGTCTGCTTTCCTTAAGAGGTCTTCCACCTCATTTACAGCAATTTGGGACCCATGGTACACCTATTTGGCGCATATAAGACGAAACGCCCCCTAACAAACTAGAAGCCCAATTCACATTAAAGCCCAAACCAGAATCACCAAGGTTCTGGGGATCATGACCACCCCCCGCTATACCCTTTGTACCCTCTCCTCCCTCCCCCCCCCCCCACACCCTGCCCCCCCCTTCTCTACTCCCTCTCTCTTTCCATACTCGCGCCTCCCTGATGGACTTCGTGAGATCAAGGAGGCGTTGAGCCTTTTCTTTTCTCTTTTCTCTCAAGAAAAAGAAAAAAATGTACATTAGGCTGACATATTGTTTATACCGTACATACCATGTAATTGTTTAACTGCCTAATAAAAAAATTTTGGAAAAAAAAAGCTTCTAATTCTGTATTGTTAATCATTGTGGCTATGCATTGATGTGTGCTAAATGTATTTTATTTTTAGACAGATGTAAGTTTTGGGCTTCCAGGCCGTACAGTAGGATATGGAAAGCCTTGCTTTAGTATATTGTAATTGTTGGTGTACTTTTGACTATGTTTTGAAGTTGTTCTCTGTTAGGATAGCTTTAGTTCATTGTGTAATTGGTATGGATGGTATTTTAATTGTTTAGGGATGTAAGTGATGTGTGGTAATTCATTGATGGTGAGTTTATTGTATTAAATAATATACTTCTTGTGATGTATGGCGATTTGAGTGGCATTATTGTATTGTTAACATTGATTTGCAGCGTGTACATGCAGTTTACATGTTATGCTACATGTATACACTGTAAATGCAATGTTTTATGAGGCATGTGAGCCTACAGATTGAATGATTAAATGGAATTTGGTTAGGCAATTGGTTTTAATTTCACTGAGGATGTTATGCATAACTGTTGTAGGCATTGCAGGATGGCTTCACCCCTTAATTACCTTTCAGGTTAGTACCCGATAAGGTGATTAAGGGGTTCAGTGTTATGTTAATGATATTCAAATGTTGTGGCTATTTCTAATGTTGGCAACGGACCCCAAGGATGATGCTGGCGACGGAGACTTCTTATTGATGAGGTTAGTACAATTTTCTTTACATTTTAACGGTATTGAATGTGTTTAATAATGGCCAAATAATGTATTATCCCTATGTGGATAATAGTTATTTGGCACATTATTGTACTGTATGTGCTGGGGGAGGGGGTATTAGGCCCAAGGGTATTTGGTAGGACTCCCCTGTGGGTATTGGGTGAGGGTGGTTGGGGGGCTTTGTGGGGGAGGGTATGTGGGTGATGGTGGCTTAACCCCTTAATAACTGTAGCGGTTAATAACCGCTATGGTGATTAAGGGGTTAGGGGACATTAATTTGGATGTTGTAATTCTTGTGTTTGTTTTGCAGAAGCGGATGGGGCATGGGCAGGATGAAGATGAGGATGGCCTTCATCGTGGCAGTGGGACATGGGTGAGTGCTATATGTATTTAAAGTCTTTATTGTTGTGTATGTATTGTAAATGGACAACTGCACTATTATCCATTTGTGGATAATAGTCATTCTGCCCATTACTATACTGTATGTTGTGTATTGATGCTATGTTTATTGGGGGCATTTGTCCCCAATAAACATGCTACTATGCGTTAACCCCTTCATTGCCTTAGCGGCTATCCGCTATGGTAATGAAGCAGCATTAATGTATTTTAATAATATTGTGCGGAAGCAGGAGGCCCCCTGAGCTGAAGCGCATTTATTTGTGGCTCAGAGACCCCCTGCCTCCCGAGTTACAGGCCCCGGTTTGGGCCATCGGTTACAGTGTGGACGCCATGTTTATTGCGGGGACGCTATAAACATGGCGGCGACACTGCCACCCGATGACACATACCGGGGCCTGTAACTCGGGAAGCAGGGGGTCCCTGCTCCACAAAGCAATGCGGTTCAGCTCAGGGGACCCCCTGCTCACTGTACAGTATAATTAAAAAGACATTCATGCTGCTTCATTACCGTTGCACATAGCCGCCAAGGTAAGGAACGAGTCTTTATTGATGTGTGTGTGTTTTATTTATACTGTACATGTGCAGAGGGTCTCCGGAGCAGAACAGCGTTGGTTTGAGGTCCGGGGACCCCCTGCCCCCCGAGATACAGGCCCCTTTATGGGGTGCCGGTATCCCTCTGGTTTGTTTACAGGTCGCGGTCACGTGATCGGGACCTTTAAACGCCGAGGGATACCGGCACCTCATAAAGGGGCCTGTATCTCGGGGGGCAGGGGGTCCCCGGACCTCAAACCAACGCGGTTCAGCTCCGAAGACCCCCTGCACATGTACACTATGAATAAAAGTTGTTTTTAAATACTTTTTTTGGTGCCGAAGTTTGCGCTGAGAGAGCGGCTTGTCTCTCTCAGCTGCAAACATCTATCGGCACCAAAGGCTTATCGGGAGCCTTATCGGGAGCCAGGCTGTATCGCCACAGCTCATCGGCAGCTTTGCTTTCGCAGTGCTTCAGCAGGGATCGGAAGGATTCGGCCCTTACTGAATACTGCGAGGGCAAATCGCCCAAAAAAAACATTTTCGCAATTCGTGCCGAAAATTTTGTATCGGGGCTTACTGCATGAGGCCCATAATCTCTAATGTACTGTAAGGATAGTCGAGCCAGTAGATAAAAAAAATATATATAAGAAAAAAATATATATATAATAATAATAAATGTTATGATGTATCGAGACACACTCCCAAGACTCCCCAGTCCCTAACCCTGAAGGAAATGTTTCAACTCCCAATCAAGGTTAATGCCATGTGGATGGAGAGTGTTGAGAGTGTATATCCAATACATCTCTTGTTGGTTAAGAACATTCTCTCTATTTCCACCTCTGGGGTGGCAAGGTATATGTTCTATAGCTGAAAAAGAGAAGTTGTTAATACTGCCTTTAGAACATTGTGAAAAATGTCTGGCCACTGGATGGTTTAAGTCTTTCTTTTTAATCAAACGTACATGTTCGGCTATCCTCACCTTTAGGGGTCTTGTAGTACGACCCACGTATTTATGTCCGCAACCACAAAAAAGAACATAAATAACAAAACTGATATTGCAATTAAGAATGTTCTTTATATAATACTTTCTAAGGTTCTCGTTGTATGTAATGTATTTGGTCTGGAATGAGTATTGACACATGGAACATCTGCCACATTTAAAGAAACCTTTTGGAATGTTTTTAATATTAGGAAAATTGGATTTAGAGTCAAACATACTAGGTGATAAATGGAAAGCCAATGTTTTTGCCTTGCGGTAAGAAAATCTTGATCCATGATGTTGTATAATAGTTCTAATATCTTTGTCTAACAACAAAGTATGCCAGTGTTTTGATATAATGTTGCAAATTTGTTGAGACTGAGAATTGAATGTAGTGATAAATAATGGACTCTTTTTATTGTCAGAGAATAAAAATAAATCTCTCTCTTTTTTAGAAGTAAACTTTCTCTTTTTCTTACAGATGAGTGTACTTCTATCCATAGTATCTGCCTATGAATGGCATTAACCTTGATTGGGAGTTGAAACATTTCCTTCAGGGTTAGGGACTGGGGAGTCTTGGGAGTGTGTCTCGATACATCATAACATTTATTATTATTATATATATATTTTTTTCTTATATATATATTTTTTATCTACTGGCTCGACTATCCTTACAGTACATTAGAGATTATTTCTTCTCTCTTTATATAGATTATCTCCACGTTTATGTGCATTTCCTTATTAAAGTTAATCTATTGATTTGATACAATGTCATTATATAATAATACATATTGATGCATCGTACTGTATATGTTGCCATTATTTTACAACATATTTACATATATATATATATATGCTTTCTTTCATCAATTCCCATATACTTCTCCAATAAGTCATAACTACATATGTGTATTCCTTCATTAATTATTCATTTAGATGCTCTACATCACATGTTCTTGTTTTTATTATCATTTTAAATGTTTGTCTGTGTCTTTTGTATGCATATTTGTCTTTTTTACCTGTCTGCACACAGGCTATCTTATAGGCAAATTTGGTCCCCTCCCCTGGCTTTTCGGCATGATTAGCTGATTATTTACCACTGTGTTTGGATTTCTTACAACCAATAATTGAGAAGGGCTTGCCTATTTAAGATGCCTCTGTGCAGAGTCTTGTCACTCTTTGATAAAGTCCCAGGATGGGACGAAACGCGTCAGAGGTCTTTTCTGTGATGTACAGCACTACTATTCATTAAAGCTGATTTTATTTTATCTTGTGGCTGGGTTCCATTATGCAGTGACCGCCCTATTTCACCATTTTTTCCTAATAATTATCTAAAGCTATTCTGTATAGAGTTTGAACAGAGAATGCTCGTGATTTGTGGAAAACATTTAAAAATTGTCCTCCATCTTTAAAGCTTCCATCAACAAAATTTCACATGAAGAAGTATCATATTGTTAAGTAAGTAGAAGGGCGGGGCTGGGGGGAGTTGAAGGGAAAATAAAACTGGATAGAATGTGTACTTATGGAAAAAAGGGAAGTCAGCATATGTTAAGATTTCTGTTATTTGTTGTGTTTTTTGGGGTTATTTTTGTGTTTTTTTGCTTTTCTTTTTGTTTCCATTTTACATGCCACACTTGGCTGTTTATCCAGACGGTCTCTCCACTGTGCTAAGAATTATGAATAGCTCCACTGGGTATATCCTTTGAGAGTGTAAGTTCCCTATGATAATTATTTCATGGAATGTTAAAGGAATCAATTCCCCTAGCAAAAGTAATACAATTCTGAAGCACCTTCAGCATCTTAAAACCGATGTTGCGTTAATCCAGGAAATCCATCTAGATGCGACAGAAAGTGAGAAATTTAGGAGAGACTGGGTGGGTAACTGTATATATTCCCCAGCAGTAGGGAAAAAAGGAGCAGTAGCCATCTTAATAAACAAATCTTTGCCATACGAAGTTATCTCCATTGGAGGGGATGTGGAGGGGAGGGTGGTACAGTGCCTTGTCAGAATATATCATGAGGAATTAAAAAAATATAATGTCGATGGCCCAAATGAATATGATCAAAATTTAGTCCCAACGGTGACTGATACTATACTCGCTGGAAAAGACAGTAATTTGATAGTAGGAAGGGATTTAATTGGGTAATGGATCCATTTATGGATGTCAGTTCAGACACAAGGGAAATCAAGGTTAAAACTGGTACAAAAAGGCGCACAGGGGTTTAAGGATATTTTGGGACTGGAAGACTGCTGGCGAATGTTTAACCTTTTGGAAAGAGAATACACTTTTTTTCTCAAACCCACATAATTCATTCTCCAGAATAGATTAGATTTTTGCCAATAGTCAGGTAATGGGGAAGATCACAGATACTGAAACAGAATTCTGCCGCAGTATGGAGGTTAATATGGGACAAAGAGTGCATGGGGATAGAATATGGCGATTTCCTTCTTACTTGTATAATAACAAAGAATTTAAAGCATTTCTTCTAAATAATTGGTTGTATTTTAAAGAAACTAATGCAGCTCATTGCAATGCAGGAAAGTTATTCTGGGAGACTGGGAAGGCAGTTTTAAGAGGGAAAATAGTTGCATATATAAATAAGAGAAGGAAGGAGATTGATTTGGAGTTATCTAAGGCGAGCAAAGAGTTAAATAAAAGATTCTGTGCTTGTAAGCTAAATCCCACTACAGATAACAGAGCCAGTTATATAAGAGCCAAGGATTTATGTGAAGTTTGGCTGCATAGGAAATAACAAAAGAAAATGCTGTTTAGAGATCTAAACTTTTACAAGTGTGAAAATAAAGCAGGGAAACTGTTAGGCAATATGGCTAGAAAACCTATGAAGTCAAACCATATTCTGAGAATAAGGGAAAAATCGGGAGATATCACCACTAATCCTAGAGAGATAAATAAATTTATATAGTAAAAGCAATATAGATGAAGAGGCACAGTATGGTTTTCCGGGGAAAATTAAGCTCCCTAAGTTAGACAGGGAAGAGCAGTTGATATTAAATGCTCCTATAATGATTGAAGAGATGGAAAATTCTATTACAACTCTTAGAAATGGGAAAGCGCCAGGCCCAGACGGATTCACCAGGGAGTTTTATAAAATGCTTATTGATGAAATTGGGGCCCCCCTAAGAGAAGTGTTAAAAGAAATTCTCGATAAAGAAGAATATATAGAGATGGGTTAAACTACCTTATGGGAGACAAAGAGAAAATGCACACGCTCGACCTACTGTGACCGCAAGGGTCAGAGAGACAGACTGGTGCAATAGGGCAAGGAGATAATTATCAAACACAAAGGACACTGTATGAGGCAAAGACACTGTACATACAGATAAGGCCCTATATAGTGCACTCAGAGTCTGAAGGGAGAGAGTACCCTGCTGAATATGCAGTACAGCGGAGAAAAACTGGACCAAACAATGATAGTGGTAGTGTTAAAATACTTTATTAAGGATTACTATTAAAATGGAATGGTACCAATAAATGTAGACACACACTAGTGTTTATCGTGAGTGCCATGATTTTTCAGCGATCCAGTGACGTCATGTACCAGAACCAGCCCCTATAGCCACGATACACCAGGCATAGGTGTCTGTGTTTCTGGATTTTCATAGTGCTGACGTTATAGTTCTATTTGGACTACTTTTGGCAACCTGCCATTTAGGGACCCCCTATGGGGCATCAGCACTGTATTATTTTCAGTTCACCTTATTCACTACATTTATTGGTACCATTTCATTTTAATAGTAATCCTTAATAAAGTATTTTAACACTACCAGTATCATTGTTTGGTCCAGTTTTTCTCCGCTGTACTGCATATTCAGCAGGGTACTCTCTCCCTTCAGACTCTGAGTGCACTATATAGGGCCTTATCTCTATGTACAGTGTCTTTGCCTCATACAGTGTCCATTGTGTTTGATAATTAAACTACCTTATTAAGAATAATTCATAAAGAAGGTAGAGACCCCTTGAACCCAGAATCCTATAGACCAATCTCTCTTTTGAACCAGGACCCAAAGATACTATCAAAAATATTAGCCAATAGACTTGCTACAGTCCTACCTAGATTAATACATGCAGATCAAACGAGCTTTGTAAAGGGCAGAGCCTCTGTTAAAAAAATAACAGAAAGGTTAAAACAGCTATACACTGGACAAAAACTAATACGCAAAGCAATAAAGGTAATATAATAATATTGTATCAGTGGATGCCGAAAAAGTTTTTGATAATGGGGGGTGGGAATATCTGATGAATGTTTTAGGGAAAATGGGTATTACAGGAACCCTTCTTGGTGCGATCAGAGCAATGTATAAAGACCCCAAAGCAAAAATAATGGCAGCAGGCTTGCTATCACAGGAGATAGGGCTTTTCAGAGGAACAAGGCACAGCTGCCCTTTATCCCCCCTGCTTTTTAATATTGCGATTGAGCCGCTTGATGAATATTTTAGAAATATGACAGAGTTTAAAGGGATCAAGATAGGAGAAAAGGAAACAAAGATAGCCTTATTCTCGGATGATTTATTGTTGTTTATGTCAAATCCAGAAGAGACTATAGAAAGAATATGTCAGGTATTCGAAGAGTTTGGAAAAAATTTGGGTTTTAAGGTGAACGCAGCTAAAACTGAAATCCTATCAAGTAAAAACAATATGAAATGGGAAGGAAAATGCCCATTCAAGGTAACTAGGAAACCACTTAAATATTTAGGAATTTATATTGATCCAGAGGGTAGATATCTTTACAAAAATAATTTTGGGGCCATTATCCCTAAAATAATCACAAAATTAGAGGGGTGGCAAAATTTACCACTTAATTTGTCAGGCAGATATGGTTAAAATGATCTGTTTCACAAGATTAATTTACCCTCTAATTACCAATATTATTAAAACGCTCAGATGTTAAACTTCTAAATAAATCAATTTTTAGGTTAATCTGGAGGAAAGGGAGAAAAAGAATCACTATTAATGAATTATGTCTCAAGAGAGTGGGGGGGCTTAATTTTCCTAATATTAGAAAATATAATCTGGCCTATTTCTCATTTCTCATGCCTATAATTAGAGGAGCAGTTGGTATCCCCAGAGAGTCTCCCGGGGATTTTACATATAAAATGGAGAGAAATACCAATGGAAGCCAAAGGATACCTGCTAATTAAGGATACATGGGCTACTTGGAGAATATTGAGAAAACAATTTGAGCTTTCATATACTTACTTAACTATACAAGGGAATTTAAGGTTTCTCCCGGGAAAGATGCAGGCTTCTTTTCAGATATGGAGAGACAAGGGGATTAGAACTCTGGGCCAGGTGGTAGATGTGAACAATGATAGGTTCTTGACGTTTCAAGAACTGAAAGAACAAATGGGACTGCCTCAAACACATCACTTCCCTTATATACAAGTAATGCATTATTGCAAGAGTATGGACAGCTATAAATCAGATCTATTGGGAATAGATGTTTTTGATACCTTTTTTAAGGAAGCTAATAGTACCAAATATTCTCAGATTTATATGATTGGATTAGGGACAAGGACTATGGGAGGGATCTAAGAAAAATGTTCACTAGATGGGAAAAAGATTTCTCAGGAATTGAAGGAGTTGATCTGTTACTCGAAGGGCTCACTCAGGTTAGGAAAATTATAATTACTGAGGAGTGGAGAGATGTAATATAAGGTACTGTTTAGGGCCTATTATGCTTTTGATATCAATTATAAACTAATAGAGAAATCTAAAAATAAGTGCCCCAACTGCTCCCAGGAAAGAGCAGATTTAAAACACTGTTTGTGGGATTGTCTGGTTATTTCTGATTTTTGGGATAAAGTTCTGCAGTACATACAAGAAGTTATTGGGATAACTACAATAAAAGAGCCCTTAGCCTTGCTGTTTGGAAATATTGAAAGTTGGAAAGAGGTTAATGTAAGGAACAATGTCCCAAGGCTAGCAAGGAAAACAATGATGATGAAATGGATAAAGCCTGAACCCTGCACTTTAGATATTTTAAACGATTATCTGAATAAATTGATGATGAACAAATTAGAAGCTGAGATGAATAAGGAATTTCAGAATCGATAAAAATTTTTTTATTAAATGTGAAAGGTTTATTGATTCTATGTCGCAACAAGATAGGGATTCAATCATACAGACATTTGAGCATACCTCTTGGGGTCTCCTCAGACTGGTTGCGATGGGTCACAGATAATTTCACCCTTGAGGAAATATGATGCAGATACAGATGCAGCAGCCGTTATTCGAACATTTCTCAGAGCCGTTTTCGTAAAGTCTTCTGTATTCAACGTGTGATTCACTCGCTATTCTCGGCGAGCGCTAGCGTTAATGCGGCCAATCACACCTCGGTTTAACGTTGTTGATTTCTTTGAATTACCTAGATTCTGAATTCTTTGGTTGTAGTTCGTCGAGTATCCGCCAGGTGGCACAATTAATCCCCTTTGTACTATCCAGTGTATACTGTAGCACAGTTACTGTACTGTACAATGTGTCAATTTGCAGGTGTTTAAACCCCAGATAAAAAGAGAGTCCAACACAGTGATCCATTGTAAAATGACCTTGGTCGCTGGAGACGTTATCAAATTTAGGCATTTTCATAATTTAAGTATTTAAGCACAATGTTGGGCACATCATACTAAATTGCTATGCCCGCACAATTGCTGAATAAACCGAAACTGTACACTTAACATCATGCCAAGTCTTTATTCAAAACCGAACACCAGTTACGCATATCTAATATTTTCTGCAATTAATGCTGGAACAGATAAGAAGGCGACTTTAGCAGAGATATATCATCATATCATTGAGAACTACGATTTTTCAAATTTTCACCTAACCATCGTGGGTGGAAGCATTCGATAAGGCAAATTTTAACTAATGAGAATTGTTATTTTTGCACTGTCCCTAATGAGGGAGATAGTAGGGGTTATTGGTTTGTTCTCCCAGGTTTTGCCAGTATGTTTGCTGGTGGCAACTTCAAAAGGAGAAAGGTCGGGTTTAATCCATTTAAGATTCATATTTTCCGACCCCGCAATGTACCAACCCCGGCTTGCCAATACGATTGCAATAACGGGCCGATCGTCACTGACATCACTGAAAACCTAGTGAACCCACCTGATTTCAATCCTTGCTACCTGACTCCACCTGTCAACAATGATTGCTACCTGGCCCCGTCTGACTACCGGCTTCAGCAGTCAACTGTCAACTATAATGCAGATGACATGAGTGACCCCAGCTTCTATGCAAATTCACCCCGGCTTGCCAATACGATTGCAATAGCTGGTCGACCGTCACTGAAAACCTAGTGAACCCGCCTGATTACAATCCTTGCTACCTGGCCCCGTCTCACTAAAACCAGTCACCTGTCAACTATAATGCAGATGACATGAGTGACCCCAGCTTCTACACACAATACACCTCTGACATTGGCTTATCTCCACCCGGTTGGCATAGTTTATAACTAAGGTAAATATAATGTACTGTACAATACAATGTTACACAAAAACATAGATTGTAAGCTCCACGGGGCAGGGACCTGTGCCTGCAAAATGTTTCTGTAAAGTGCTACGTAAAACTAGCAGCGCTATACAAGAACATGCTATTATTATTATTAATTCCCAATGACACTACAGTAGTGTACAGTGTGATTGTAGACATGCAAGATGACGCAGGCACAGTACCGTAAATAATAGCATACCCTATATTTTTTTTTTCAGAAAAGAAACTTTGAAATCGAGCAGCAAAAGATACTGGAAGGATGCAGTTCGATGGAACTTTAATTTCGCTTTTTAAAACATTGCCTTTTTACTTGTATACAATCCGTCAGCATTATCAGCTTCACACTTTTAAAACTTTGCCACGCTAATATTTTACAGTATTTTACAGTAATTAGACTTTGCATGTGTAATTCATTCGGGTAAGAAACCCCCAAAATACTATTCAAAACCTTTCAATTTGATTATGGAAATATCTCACACAGAGAAACATGTTATCCAGAGAGTTCTAACTTTTAATACATTTTAAAACACTTCAAATGATTTTCATTTTACTGTCATCACAGCTTTAGACAAAGCCAAGGAAAAAACATTCAATGTATTCTCAACACCTCCCCCTGCCTGGCCATGGGACGCGAGTTAAAAACAAAAGGCACATTATCTTTGAGCCTTTGATTCTGGGCTGAGAAAGGTCTTTGCTGTTTTCACACGCATGCGCAGTGGTGATAAGACCTGCATTGTGATTTCTCAAGAATTACTTCACTCCCAAAGTTAATTGCAAGTCAGAAAACATTAAAAAAAAAAAAAAAAAAAAGGCATATCTTTCTTTTTTTTCTTTTTTCTTTTGACTAGAGCTTAATAAATGATTGATTTAAAGAAAACAATGTGATGCATTTTAAAAATATTTTTTACATGCATAAAATCACTTCATTTTTTTCTGGCAGAGGTGGCGCACATTTTTTTATTTTTAGAAGAGGCAATACTATTCAAAACCTTCCCATTTGTTTATGGAAATATCACACACACACAAACATGTTCTCCAGGGAGTTCTAACTTTTAATACATTTTAAAACACTTCAAATGATTTTCATTCTACTGTCATCACAGCTTTAGCCAAAGACAGCTTAACTTCATTGCACCTTTACCCACCCACACACCCTCCCATAGCCAAAGCCAAGGAAAAAGCATTCAATGTGTTCTCAACCCCTCCCCCTGCCTGACTTCACAGCCAATGTTAATTGCAAGTCAGAAATATCACACACACAGAAACATGTTCTCAAGGGATTTAGCTGAGTCACATCACTCGGCATAAATGAGCCAGGATTTCTTTTGTTATTGAGAGAGGGGGGATTAGGACAAACTATTGATTGTTATCATGCATACAGTACAATAAATTTGTACTCCCCCCCCCCTCCTGTAGTGCTTCATTGCCTGTTGAAGAAAAAAAAAGGCTGCAGGATTAGGGAATAGAAGGTCTTGACAGGAACATAAAACAAATAAACTATAAATAAACGTACCTGTAAACTATAATTAATTATTAGAAATAATAGGTAATGGGGGTCCAATAGTTCTAGAGAGAACTGGGATTCTGAAGTCACAGATGAAAATTGGTATAGTACAGTAAAGAAGGGGGTGACAGCCTAGAGAAATGTTTTAAGGAATTGTCCTTGCATGACACTCCCAGACCCCTAGCATCCATGCCTAAAGTGTTGCCTGGTTGTGGGTGTTCAGTATGCTACCAGGAGTACCACTATGCTATTACTTTAAACCAAGTGTATCATTTTGTTTTCATTCTGTAATTACGGTATTACAGTACTGTAGGACAGCAAAGCGTCTTGCATATTGAAATACATATTTGTGTTTAGTTATTTTCTTTTCATTTATTTTAGAATACTGTATACAAATTACAGTACAGTATCAACCCTGTTGTGTCACTCTGAATACTATTGCAATATACTGTACATTATTTCAGTAAAGCACTTACTTTACACACCATATTTCCATCCCAATTGGCGTCTCATTAACCTGATGCTGGTCTCAGATGCTGTGATATTGTGACTCTTCTCTAGAATAGTCTTGACTGTTTCTGCACAGCGCTCATCATTAGCCTCGCTGATTTCGTCCACCAGACACTTAGCTATCCATGGCGAGGGAGAGGAGTGAACGTACCATTTCTCTTGTGCTTGTGCTTACAAAAAGACTTGAATATGTCTGGTGATTTGGACTTCGACCCCTACCGTCTACCGGGAGGGTTCCTGGTGGTGAAGGTGGAGGGGAAGAGGTACCTCAGATGCTTATGCTCCAAATGTGATTTCCCAGGTGGCGAACTGACCCGGGGAGCCAAGTGTGCCCGATGCAGAGCATGTTTCCTGAAGCCCACGCTGCTGCGGCCTATGGAATTTGCAGACAAAGAAGCGACCGATCCCACTACATGGGTGGTCGATGCTGCTAAAGCAAAGTTTACCTCTGGCAACCTGATCAGGAACTACAACTCGGCACTATCCTCCTCTCTTGATCTACATGCCCCTCTTTCTCTCTGCCGTGGTCACCCTTCTATCTCCAAACCCTGGCTAAATTGCCACACACGCGTGTTGCGTTCCTGGACTCATTCCTCTGAACGCCTCTGGAGGCAATATATATGCACAAGTCTAACCCATGCCGACTCTTCTCTGACTGCAGCTAGCACCCACAAGGATTGCCACTACCTAGACCTGGTTTCCACTAAAAACTTTTCTCTCTCTGATTTCTCCATTTCCTCTCTCTGACCATCACCTCATCTCATTTTCTCTCCCATTTCTCCTCTTAGCTACCTCGATCTACCCCTCATTTCTGCCGAGACCTGCGCTCTATTAGCCTACCAGCTCTTGATTCAACTTTGCGCTCCTCCCTCAGCTCTACTCCAGACCCTGGTACCCCAGGGATCTGTCGTGGGACATCTTCTCTTTTCTCTTTACACACTCTAGGTGACCTTATCACATCTCTTGGGTTCAAATATCACCTCTATGCTGGTGGCATACAAATGTACTTTTCTATCCCATCTTACACATGCTGTACAGACCAACGTCTTTGTATGTCTCTCCGGTATATCATCCTGGATGGCCCTGTTGACTCACATTTAACATGTCAAAGACGGAGCTCCATGCCTGCACTACTGTCCCCTTCTACATTACTGTTGGGAGCACTATCATACACCCAGTATCACACGCATGCTACCTAGAGGTCACACTTGACTTCCCTCACATTCTCCTCTCACATTCACAATTAAGCTAAAACCTGTAGTTTTTTCCTCCGTAATGTTGCAAAATACACCCTTTCGTCTGTTGCTCTACTGCTAAAACTCTATCGCAGTCCCCCATTGTCTCCTATCTTGACTATTGTAACCTTCTCCTGTCCAGCCATCTTGCCTCTCGCCTGTCTCCCCTTCAATCTATCCTAAATGCTGCTGCCAGAATCACTTTACTCTTGCCTAAATCTGTCTCAGCATCTCTCCTACTGAAATCCCTCTCCTGACTTCCAGTCAAATTTTGTATTACGCACACAATTCTCCTCACTTTTATGGCTATACACTCTTCTGTTCCTCCTAATTTCTCGATATACACTGTCCCAATACTGCATTCTGCTCAAGGATTTCTTTACTCTACCGCTTTTGTATCTAAAGCGCTCTCCTACCTAGAACCTTTCTCACTCACTAACCCACACATCTGGAATGCCCTTCCTCTCAATATCTGACTATCACCCTCTCTATACACCTTTTAAGACCAATCTTAAAACATACCTCTTTAATGAAGCATATGAGTAGCTCCATGGCTGATACTATACACCTTATAGATCGACCTTGGCCCCTTGCAGATACATTTACCAGAACACTGTCTGTATTGTGTCTGTATATTCTTCCTACCTAGCACTTAAATTGTAAGCTCTTCAGGACAGGGGCTCCTTTTCCTAATGTTACTTTTTATGTCAAAAGTGCTTATTCCTATTGTAATAAAAATGGCGGGGAATATTAAGTATTTTTTTATCAATCAATCAGGGGTTAATGTTGGTTAGACATTGTGTTTATGGTGGGGCCTTCCTGTGTCTGTGCTGACCAACAAAGAGGGCTTAGTTGAAGGGATATCACTGATGGCCCACAAAGTTAAATATGTGCAGTTTAGGCTATAACAATAGCCAGATCCTGGGCTGTCAGCCTCAAAGAAAACGAACATTCTTGAATTATCACTTGTGCATCACAGAGAGGGGTGACAAACAGGTCACCACTTAGTTGAAGGATGGAGGTCATTATTAAAAATGAGGATATCATGCATCTGCATTTAATCTGAACCCCTTTAGTGTACATCTGCGTCGCCCCAAAGGCGGATGCCTGATGGGATTCCCCAAGAGCTACCCCCCTCTGCACAGGACCAGCATGCTAAGGGTTAACATTTCAGGAATTGAAGAAGCCATTCACATGGTGAAACACGTAGGAGGTGGAGCCTACTGAGTGTCACCACACATTGAGGGTCACCGAGCACCAAGCAATGACCAAGGGTCATTACAGCAATCACTGCTTCTGAGCCCTGCTAGCTAATTTTGGGACTGAACTTGCTAGCCTTGGGAATCCTTCCAGTGCACACGGACTTGTGGATCTGGTGTCTGACGTCACGTCCAGAGTCCGATGTCACTTCCCGGTTTCACAGAGCCGAAGAGGTAGAGCCAGCCATTCGCAGCAGCCAAAGCAGCACAAGCCAGGACAAGGGGTTAACTAAGGATCATTCCCAGGAGACAACTACCCCGGCACAGCAGCTTAGCAGAGCGGAGATGATCGGTGCACCACCCCTCTCGCCTCCACGCCCACGACGGAGAAGATTGATGGACCTTCCTTGTCACTCTCAGTCAATCAAACACCCAAAACAGGCACATCTGCAGCAGCACCAATTACTCAGGCAAAGTCTATTGCTTTAATTTTTTCGTATGTAATGTACAATTTTTTCATTGCATTATTGTACATTTGTGTATGTATCACCCATGCCATTTTCCTATATAAAGGCACTTTTATTTATTGCTTTTTTTGCGCCTCTCTCTTTTTCTCTTTGAGATGTAAGTACCGACCCTCTTATGCAATATTAAGTCCTCACCAGTTTTAATAAGTACATTCTTTAAACACTGTGTTCTTTGCTATTGTAACATTACTGCCTATCTCGTCCTTGAGTTACTGCTCCCCCATCCGCATTTCATCGTTCTAATGACTTACATTATCAGCTAAGTCAGGGGCCTTACTAGATTGAAAATCTAAGGCTTGTTACAAGTAGAACACTAGCAGCATACGTATTGTGTGCTCGTGTTGACACTCTCCTTTCCTATCCACAGCGCTCTCATCACCAGCCCAACTGAATCAGTTGCCTAGTCCAGTTCCAACATAGATATTGACCTCACAGAAGCACCCACCCATTGGTCTGCCTAGTTTGCCCATTTACCTACTTACTATTAAGTCTTGGGCACAATTTTGCTCGTTGACACATTTATAAAACCCTGGTCTTTTCCAGGCCATTTTACATTTCTTCACTGTACTAGCCTCCATTTTGAGGCTGTTCCCTGCATCCACTACCCTTTCAGTGAAGAAGTACTTTATACAATTTCTCCTGTGCCTCCCATCCTCCTGCTGCCAAGCTCTTGTTCTAACATCTCTCTTTCTTAAAATTTTTTTTAAAAAAAATGGCTCGATCTTGTTCACACTTTGGATGTCAAAAAGATTCTGTAATACTCTCCCTCTCCCCTTTTTTTTTTCTTCCAATTTTTTAGGTAAGCCTGGTCCTGCTGAAACGATTCTCCTATTTCTTTCCTAACTCACCATGTAAAGTTTGTGGTGCAGAGATACAGTAGATGCTCGGGGGGGAAAGAGGGATGGTTGTGTTCATCTCTCTATGAAGAGAGGCAAATGCTGCACACCAAAATCCAGAAAATAACCAGTGATACAATTACCGGTGCTCCTGTGCTAGAACAAAAGCCTATATCAAATCCAATAGATATAGCAACTGAAGAAAGACTGTTAACTGTTATAACGGTGTTTCCCCCACCCGGTGGGAGATGTGGCCATTACGGATCGTGTGGTGCATGATAACTGCTGGTAACAGGAGGGCTGAGTCGTCCACTGTGGTAGTGGGGACACTATGTCCAGATATTTTGGGGAGCGCAGTTGTCACTTCTGGGGTTCATACCCTACATATCTCTTTAGCAGTTCAGCGTCTCCATCTGCCGTAGACTCCAGAAAATGAAGGTGATCTCATGGTAGAACTATAACCTCTCCTAGTAAGGTCACGCACCAGGCAGGAGGTATAACAGGAACGGTTTATTATCTCTTCTGTACAGAAAAGTAACAATCAGGCTTCTGCTCGATGCAGTAACTGTCAGCTACCACTGAAGGATGGTCCCTGGACCGTCACTACAGGCCAGGGGCACCCGCAGCCATCCTAGATCTTCCCTGCCTTTCTAGCAGAGGCAGAAGTATGGTCCACACTCCCCCCCCCCATCGGAGGGAAGAGGACTGGAGAAGGCCCAATAATCAGCCTCTCCACTGTGTGACCTGGCTTCCTCAAGTGGGGAATGGCACTACCGAATTTGGGGCGGCACTGCCCTTAAGTACAGCCAGGAGGAGGGCACCAGGTCTGTCTCATGATTGGTCATGCCCAGGCCAGATATCACCGCCTCCCGCTGTCACTCAAGTGCAGCTCCTCGGAGGGGGAAAACACCATTTCAACTACTATCAGCCTGATTGCTTTCCTCCTGGCAGTTAGTCCTGGTACAGACTAGTAGCCACAGATGGCATGGCTACACTCTCCCTCTGGAGAAATCGAAACAATCTCACTTGGGTCCTACATTTTCGGGTACCATCCTTGAAGGTAACCTTAACATAACAAGAGAACATTACACATAATTAATATCACATTACTATGCATGATATATTCAGTGAACACAAAGCATACAGTTTACTAGAACCATGAAGCAGCTCATTTGACTACAACCTGTCAGGAATCGGCGTTCTCCGCACTCCCCACACAGAGCACTCTCTCCCTGCTGGGAGTCCCTGGACACACAAAACAATCCTGCCTTACCGGCCTCCACGGCTCCCCGCCCCTGCCGCCGTCGTGGGATCACTCCCCTCGGCGATTCCTCTGCTCAGCGCCGGGTGCGCCCACGCCCTCCTGCGCGCACACCTGCACCATCCACTGGCTGCGTACACGCGTTACGGAGCACGCTCAGTCTGCACACTCTTCTTCCAGTCCCCCGGACCTCAGGCTCTGCCCCCGCGCACCGCACGGGCATACTCAAGTTACCAACAAGACTCACCTGGCCTGTTATGCCTGCACCAATATCCCTGTAGCTCTTCCTATCCCGCCTCCGTTCCTAATTGGACCTTCCTGCTTTATCTACCTCCTCTCTGCTCTCAGTCTTTGCTTGACATAGTCTCTGTATGGAAGTACTTCAGGATTCTCTCAGTGTTTTCACAGGTTCTGACGCGGCTTGTACGACTACCCCCTCTGGCTCTCGATCTCGGCACTCCTTGGACAATGCTCACTCTGGTAACCCCTTGAACACGGCTTGGACTACGACCTATCTCCGCTCTCCACTCCCTGACCTCGGCAAGGCATTCTTCACTCTATCTCTACAACCGGTACCGGCAAGTATTGTCTACCTTACTACACCTGGCCTGGCAACACTTTATACCACACTCCGGACACCCTCCCTTTGCTGCGGGTGCGTGTATTACCACTTCCCCCTTCAGCTCAGGGGACGGGTCTGGTCTGCGGGCAGCACCGGCGTAACACAACCATAAAATAGCTGCCTTACAGAACAGAAGGTTCCTCCCAACATGGAGAACCATATCGATAATAGTGCTCAGGATCTGGCTTCCTTACTAGTGCCCCAGTACTGTTGGGCACTGATAGTGAGGAGAGCAAAGTGGAATACAAACCTGGTAGTTTATAAGAGTGCTGTGTCGGAAGAGCACTGCTCCATCCCTCCCTCCCCCACAGTGTCTAACTTAAGCAGATGCATTTACTCATCAGAGATGGAGAGGACTTTTTCCCAATAGTGGCAAGAGATGATGTACTGTCAAACACTGTGTTGCGAAACGCAATGGAGAGTAGTTTTTCTCTGTAGAGGATTCATACTGAAGGAGACGTGGAGACGTGGCCAGTTAGTGATATCATCGGGAGCCATGCTTTTCTAGATGAACTAAGGGACTTTTACAGACCATCTTAAAACACACCTCCTTAACGAAGCATATGAGTAGCTCCGTGGCTGATACTGTACACCTTATACATCGACCTTGACCCCTTGCAGACACATGTACCAGAAAACCTTCCTACTGTCTCTTTACGTTCTTCCTACTTACCAATTAGATTGTGAGATCTTTGGGGCAGAGACTCCTTTTCCTAAGTGTCAATTTTATGTCTGAAGCACTTCTTCCGGTTTGTGTTATTTGTATTATTTGTTATTTATATGATTATATTATGTGTATTACTGCTGTGAAGTGCTACTGTATGCGCACTAATGGCGCTATATAAAGATATACATACAGATAAGCTACGTGTTCTATTTACTTTTGTGAGTGTATTCATTTAAATTTTTTATTGCTAACATATTCTTTGTACAGTCTACACTGTGTTTGTTTTTTGTTTGTGCTTCCGACCCCAGATCTCTCTATATCTATATATAGTCTGTGCACTTCATATTCACTATTTGGAAAAAACAAAATCACGTGAATAGATAATCTTTAATCTTTACTGAAGAGAGTGAAATAGATTTAAGTAGACACAGCAGGAAGAGTTGGCAAGGGTTCAGTCTGGGATGGAAGGACTTTAACCCAGTACTTCACAGAGCCATCAATCACCAGCTTACAGGAACAGGGTGGAGGGGGGGTGTTAACTTAAACCCTGGTGAGTAAACCAGAGCAATTACACGACAAAGAAATGAGGACATTCTGTACTCTGCAAACGTTAAAAGGATCAGAACCCAGAACCAAGAGGTTGGAGAGTATGGAAACCTATAGGTTGGTTTGTCTAAAAAGACTTAAGAAACAGTGAGAATCCATCTTATTAAAATGCTCCCTTTCTTTAATGAAACCGGGGATTGAATATAATGAATTACATTATCTTGAAGGGAAAAAGAGATGAAAAGAAGCAAAGGCAAATGTACAGCGGAATTTGTCATAATAACATTTTTGACACAATCACAAATTAAAGTTTGGATGGAGAAATAAAAGGATGTTAATTATAGGGAAAAAAATTATTTCCTAAGGGATAGATGATTTTGATAATCTAATTTTTTTTCTAGGAGGCTGTAACAAAACAGAGCAAGACCTCATCAGCGGAGACCAAGCACAGGAACAGGAAAAAAAAAATCAATTTTGAAAAAAAAATGGATGCATGGAACAAAATTACGATAGAGATTCCTTTCAGAATCCGAGAATACCTCCTCATTTGAACTGGCAACATCAGGGAATGAATCAACTCCCGTGGGGGCCCCCTCACAGAGAGAAATGTGAAAACATCAAAGAAGAAAAAGATCTATAGAAGGGGGAGATCAAGAGGAAGGAAAAAAACTAAAGAAAGAAACGTGTTGGAACAAAGGAACAGTGAGGAGATTGGAGAGGAACAGAAAGAATTACAAATACATACTTGAAAAGGCCTTCATTTCTCACTAATTAAAACTTTTCATTTTTTTCATTAGGAGGTTATTGAGGAAATTAAAATTCTGGGTTTTTTTTGGTTAAGGGAGTTTTTTTGTTTTGTTTTTTTTAACAGCCTAGCAGTAGGAAAATTGATAGTTTAGGAACATTTTATATAAGAGAGAGCACTGGAGTAATAAGTAATAAGAGTCATATCAATTTCAAAATCAGAAGAATTTCAACCTAAAAGTGAGTTTACCCCCAAGGATTTGGGTAAAGATTGTTAAGCAACAGATGAAACAAATAGATAAGAAAATGTATGGTAATAACTTAAATAACTTAATATAGAAAAGGATCATTAGCGAGATCAACTTTATCCAGGCTGGGATCCCTCACTGAGCAATGTCCATTAACATTTTTATTCCATCATCTACTGCCATTTGTATGCTCTCCTTTTTACAAGGACACTAAGGATGGGTGAAACATTTCGGATGATATAAAATTATTTTAAGATTTAGAGTAATGGAACAAATATTTCATCTCCTGGAGTGGAATATATTCATGCGTGGTGCTACAGACTGCTAACAGAACCATTGAGATGGGTGATTAAGGTTGTTTCTGTGTGATGCCTGGAATATATACTGTATGTTGAAGTGAGGTAAGGTACTGGGTGTGGTATCCTGGTTGGTAAACCAGCAAAAGCGGCACTCAATATATCCAAGAACCCAGATGCTGTATGTCACCCCAATTGAGTACCCAAATTCCTTATAATCACAATAAACATGTAGCAAGCAAAAACTCACAGGTCTGCTGCAGCGTCCATGCTGATCCAGGCCCCAGGCAATCTGGGTGTGCCTCCATCCGTGTGGATAAAGATGCAATAGAAGAGAGAAATGGCAGAGCACAACCGGGAATATCCAAAAAAATTTTAGAAGAAAGGTGCGTTATCCATAAAAAGATTTAATGGTCATAGATGGAAAATATATCAAGGCATTACCCTGCCAACATGTTTCGTGCTACACAAGGCATTGATAAAGTGGTCTGTGTAGCACAAAACATGTTGGCAGGGTAATGCCTTGCTATTTTTTCCATCTTTGACCATTAAGTCTTAATATGGATAACGCACCTGCCATCTAATTATTTTTTGGGTATTCCTGGTTGTATGCTGCCATTTCTATTTTCTATTTTTTTTCTATTGCATCTCCTGGAGTGGAAAGGTTGTTATGATAAGAATCTTTTTCAAACCTTGCCTATTTCACTGGTGTGGTCAGATTTTGATGAGGCCCAAAAGAAAAATGACCCACTTTCTCTGTAATGGAAAGGGACCCGGAGTCAAAGGCTCAATCCTAGTTAGATAAACATTGGTAGCAAGGCTTGGGTTCCCCTCTCTAATGAAATACTGCTATGCCGCCCAGCTCTGCCACCTCACCTCTTGACATGAGCCATTTGACTCAAAACATTGAGTCGATATTAAAAATTCCTTCTGAAACTCTATGGTCCAATAAGAAATATAGGCCACATGGAGCACTCTTTCATCCAAACATTTCAAAATTCCTTCATTATATGGGACAAATGTTGCTCGAAATATCCCACCAATTTACCATCAGTGGGGGCGTCATCACCACCCTCCCTGGTTTTGTATGAAATAATTTTTTCAGGACTGGCTTCCTCACAAATTTTTGTAAGTCTATAATTGTTTCAAATAGATGAACATTTTCATAGGGAGCAAAGTTCAAGCCTTTGTTAAGGAGTGAAATCTCTCCTTTCGCGAGTTCTGTCCCTGAAATATTAATGATATTAGTATCAGATGAATCTAAGAGGGCTTTTTTCTTTTTAGTACCACCCCCTCTTCTCTGCGATCTTCTAGTCCTCTGGCGTATTTTGCCTCATAATGATCAAACATACATGGAGGATGGGATTTTTCTCTACGACCTTAATATCCAGTAAGTTCTTGTTCTTGACCTCTATAATTGTCGTGCCTTCCAGAATTTCCATTGTTGGAGAAGGAGACTGCATATGACCTGTTGTCCTGTCCGATGCATCGGATATGCTGGACATCTCAGACGATTTATCTTTCTTTAGAATGGAACGCCATGGGATTGATCAGTTACGGGAGCCTTCGTGTTTGTCCATCGGTTTCCGTTTAAATCTGTCCCCGATCTGTTGAAAAAATTAGACACCTGCCAAATGTGATGGTGATCATAGTCGAATTTGTCACGTTCAAACTTTTTTTTACTTCTTATCCATGACTTCCTTCTCCAAGGATTTGATGTGTTGAGACAATTTCTTATCATTACTTATAAAATCTTCTTTAGTCTGGAATTTATCTAATTGTAATTGTAGATGGCAACTTTTTCTGTTGGCTTGGACTGTACAATTAATTGTATTTGTTTAGTGGAACAATCATCCAAGATCTTAACACAATTATCCTCAAATTCTTTTGAATTAAAACCAAATGAAGACATCTTTTTTTATCCTTAAACCTCTGGGAATTCTTTTTACTTTTAAATAATTGGCTCAAGTGGTAATGTCCATCAGAGACGGATATCTTTACTTCGAAATGTCTCAAGCTTACAGAAGTATAAAGATAAATCAATCTGGTCATCTTGAGGAATAATGTTGGAATCTTCAAAAACATATGCTGCTTTTTGTCTCTGCCCCGTATTGTCAGTACAATTAAAGGCATACATGTCTTTCTTATGTATTCTGTCTGTATTTGTCAACAGTAATTCATCTGAGTTCTCCATGTTATATTTGCAAAAACAAAAATGAATGTATTATTATCTGTAATTTCCAGGTAAATTAATTGCCGACAAAGCCAAATTTTCTTTGTATATATACAGTAACTAACCATGCAAAAATCAGTATAGAGCAAGGTTAAATGTGCGATCCAGCATTTTTGTTACCCATCTACTGTACTTGTAATGACTCGAGACACGTGATAGTAATAGACAAATATAGAACAGGAACAAAA
The DNA here is from genome assembly GCF_040206685.1 of Ascaphus truei. Lineage (NCBI taxonomy): Eukaryota > Metazoa > Chordata > Amphibia > Anura > Ascaphidae > Ascaphus > Ascaphus truei. Next base: position 468,052,222 of record NC_134484.1, read on the forward strand.
CGTTCCTAAATCAGTGCTCAGAGGAACTAATTAAGTTCATAGTATTTGAGCCATATATTTGTAGCAACATCTGAAGGGTCGGGACATATATATGCATATACTGTATGAGAATGATATCTACTGATACTAGGTGCCTTAGGTTTATCACAATATAGTTCTTATGGAACATTTTAGGAAGTGTGGAATGCGAGTTATTTCAATATACTGCGCATATCCCCCAGGTGTGCATTTTTATCACAGGCATTTCTTCCTAATTTTATTTGAACGGAGGTTTGAGCAGATAGATATACAATTGGAGATACTGATAAATTGAAGTCGTCATCCTTGGATGGCAGAATCCAAAGAATCCGCTTCGATAGCACTTACTGGTAGTAGTAGTAAAAAAAAACACAAATCTGCCTTTTTAAAACTAATCGGTGGCTCAGAGGAACTGGCCAAACTGAAGCGAATTCGGATTTCGGCAGAAACTTCGCCCATCTCTACTGGGCAGGAGAATCACTGATCTATACACAGACGTTGATTTTTTTTGTTTATAATTTTAATTATGCTTCTGCATTCTTTTATTATTAGTTTTCATATCTTGGTGTCCAGTTATATAATAGAACTTGTTAATACAGATATGTCATTCATCATTGCTGCTGTTATCCAAGATATGACTAGTACCTCGTATGATTTTTATTGACGTTATTCATTAGCTTAATTGTGATAGTATTTGTATACTATGTTTTTAACTTATATTTTTCTTACTTTTTTATTGCTATACTCTATGTGCCCTGTCGGATTGACCTCTGCCGCTGCACCGCTCGGGGTTTCCAGACTTAGCGCTCTTAGGAGGGCTATGTTTTTGTGACTTCACGGGGGCCGAGCATCCGGCCAGGGATCCTCCTACTTATACCGGCATTTCAAAGAGGAACCACACTCTTTGACAAAGGGCAGGTTATGCCCGAAATGCGTAAGCGGTTTCTCTCAGTCTGTGTGAGTGTTCGTTTTCCGATGACCCAATAAAGTTAACTTTTTTATCTGCGTACCTGATCCAGCCACCGTCATTTTCTTTCTCCTCAACAAGCTGTGCACTGCTTGCATTCTCCCTCACCGGACACCACTTCCTTGATTCAAACGGAGCGGTTGCACGCAGATTACAGAATATCACTCTACTTCGTGTGAGTACTTTATATTTCGAGTCGTTGCCAGCTGTATCATCAATCTACATATTTAGTCTAGCACCAGGGGATTGACGTGTTAATAAGCCTACCAAAGGGGTCCGGTTGTTCCTATTTTTGTGGACAACGTGGTCATCCCATCTTATTGCTTTCAAACTTTACCGTCCCTCCCTTTCATTGGAGCATCATCTGACTAGCAAGATAAGCAACTATATACTTCAAACAAGCCTGTACTCATTGTCAAAATACTGTTTCACACAACATTACATATGACTATCTGAATGGTTATAAGGAAGCTTTTTTATGCACACTCTTGAGCACAGACTAGGAGCTTAGTTGATCTGTTTTTTTTTCTAATTTCTCACATTTGTCTTGTTGTTGAGTGATGAACATCCATGTTACAACAAAAAAATACACAGATTTGACCCGATTTGGAATCCATGGTTCAACTTCATTGGTGAAAAGTCCAATTTAGGACAAAAGTGAGCAAGTTAAATGTAGCAGATTGACATCTTTAAAATTTTTTTAAAAAAATCAGACAAGTATAGATATTTTATAATAATTTTGAAAGGTTATACATTTCAGTGCTTAACAAAAGGGTTTTTTCAATGTTTGGCAAATGATCTCATCACTACAAGACATTATATATTCATTAACATTACGGGCATGGCTTAATTCTTTTGCTCGTAAATTAATTAATGGCACCATCGTTAGTCAAACAGATGGACATAAATAGCTATTCTGCTTGGTAACAGTGTTCCCAACAAGAAGCGATTCATAATCATTTCTCACAAGATAGAAATGAGTAAGAGAGTTACTTTAAGGTGATTGATGTAACCAGCTTACTAAAAAACATGGAAGCAACCAGAGATACCAAACATCCCAAAAATCAGAAATCGAATTTGGCATGTTTGCCGGATGGAACAGTTAACGAGTCTGGTTAACGACACCGGCACAAACTTTCTCAAAGTCTGGTCACCATGGCTCGGCCTGAACGATATCCCAGGGGTCAATGCCTCCAATATACTGCTTTAATAGTTATGGGCGCGTTCTCCTTGGATGGAGTGTAGAGGACAGAACGACTTAGACTCTTACCAAAGTAAGGGAATAAATAACTGGGGTAGAGAAGAACACAAGCGAGGGCCACGATACATTAAAAAGCTCAGCAACCAATGCTACGATTGCAGACACCATGAGTTCTCGTGGATCGGATGTCCTCTAAGCACAGGAAGCCCAGAAGACAGCGAGAACTACAACCTCCACGTTGAGCCAGGATGAGCTGAAATAGTTCGGTGGCAATTCGGTGGCAACCCCCCCCCCCTCCCTCCCCCCCCCTGGTGTAGTATGTCAGTACGTCTTGTTGGTCTGTTCGTTACCCCAGTATGTCTTTCGTGAATATACTTTTAATATGAGTTGTTGTGGATATATTTGTATACGACAATGGGTTGGAAGAAAATGTGATTATTGTACCATGCACTCAATAAAAACTTTTGGTTGAAAAAAAAAAACATTCAATGACTTAAAAAAAAATAAAAAAAATCAAGTTAACCTTCCCCTTTCACTGTTTGAGCTCTGATTTATTAACCATGTGATTACATATTTAAACAGCATCAGACAGTTGGGCCTACTGTTTTGCACAGGTCTTCTTGATAAAGCGAGATAACTATGCCATGATGCCTCATACTATATTAGGAAGGCCCAATGCGACTATAGTTCATTTTATGCAAATACCTAAACATAGCATAAGATATATAGAATGTATGATTTCATTAACTGCAAGAGCACCTTTGTTGTATATCTGGTTAAAGAGCAGATTCACCCAGTACACCTGTTCCAGGGTTACCCCCTCATTAAATAGAAGTTACCACTGGATCAAGTGCACCAACTCATATGAACGCTTGATGAATATTGTCGGTATAGCATTGTATATACTGTATACTGTATATTCTCCCCACTTTTTTTGGCATGGGCAGAAATGTTTCTAATAAATGGGGAGGGATTAAGGGACGTCTCACACAAATTATTATTATTTTTATAACCTGGATGAGTAATGCGCATGTCATTTCCACCTTGAGAAAGTGCATGTAGGCACAAAATGGCTGTCGGCCCCGCATGCAGTGTCAATAACGGCTCCTTCTCACTCTAGCCCCACCGTAGATGCATTTACTTCTCAGATGGGACTTTCACAATGGTAATGTAAAGTCATGTACCAACATATGAATCCCGACTTGTTTTAGAATGTTGATGTGCAATAGACTATTCTAGACTTCATGTGATGCTCAAACGTAATGTTTTACAGTGGATCCTCAGTGCGTGTGCATTGACCATTCAGACTCCAAGTAACTCACCTTACATATGAGGATATTGTTGACAACAACTAGTTGTTAACATTTAATGACATCTATTCTCTTGCACTTTCTCCATTTATTTGGGCACTTGATCTTCAAAGACCTGCTTTGTGTGGACAGGACTAGAGCATAAGGACACTTTTAATATATGGGCGACATTGACAATCTTTAAAAGGAGTTCAGTTAGGACAATTAGGACTAATGGTTGGGAGGGGCTGGGACTGACTCGGCGGGCTTGGTACATGTTGGCACTAATGACAAAGTTAGAGAAAGATGGAGGGTCTTAAAAAATGATTTTCAGGGATCTAGTCTGCAAGCTTAGGGCAAGGACTTCCAAGTTAAAAAGGTGAAGGAGGAGTGAGCTCTGGGGGGAGGTGCCACAGCCTCCAATTGACAGCTACCATATTATTATTATTATTATTATTATTGAAGTATTTTACTTTATACTTTTCATCATATATGTTTTGTCAATTTTATGTAGCATTGGGCACCCCCTGTCTCTTGTTGTATACCATTGCCACGCTCAGTAGCTCTCTGGTTGACATAAATATATATTCATCATGTGGTGGGTGTGGGAGTTTGAGCTAGCTGGGAATGTGTGTTAATCTATGTCTGACTGGTAGCAGTCGTTTGGAGGCTGTGGCACCTCCCCCCAGAGCTCACTCCTCCTCCTTCACCTTTTTAACTTGGGAGGTCATTTCACTTGCTGCAGGAACAAGACCAATAATGGTTCTTCCCCTCTTACAGAGGTAAAAGGAAGTGTTCACAGTGTAGTGTAGGACCTGCATTATTTTGGTTATACCTTGACGTTGGTATGCAGGCTTATGACGCCTTTGGCCAAAGGGTTAACTAAATAACCAAGTATTTAATATTATTATTATTACAGTATTTTCTTTATACTTTTCATCATATATGTTTTGTCAATTGGATGTAGCATTGGGCACCCCCTGTCTCAAGGACTTCCAAGGTAGTATTATCTGAAATACTACCAGTGCCATGCGCTACCACAGGGAGACAGTTGGAGATTAGGGAGTTAACGCATGGCTAAGAAAGTGTTGGAGGAAGGAGGGTTTGGAGTTTTTAAAGCACTGGGACTCCTTTTCTTAGAGGTGCTATCTTTATGGTAGGGATGGATTGCACCTCAATGAAGAGGAATCTTCTGTGCTAGAGGGGAGAATGTTAAAAAGGTTGGAGATGTTAAACTACAAGGGCGGGACAAGAAACAGATAATGAACTAAATAGAATATATCGGGATGGGGAAATAGCAAGGGGTGATGGAGGTGGAAGGGGGGCAAGTGGGAGTTTGGCGAGCAGGGAGACATCCATATTAAATACAGATAATACTAGAAAACGTTTAAAGACTAAATCCAGAAGGAGTAGAAAGGCAGGACCAGATAACATAATAGTACAGAAAAATCCTTAAATGCATGCTTGCTAATGCAAGAAGCCCAACAGATAAAATGGGTGAGCTTGAAGTAATAGCTACAAGGGAGCAGTATGATAGGCATTACTGAAACATGGTGGGATGAAACTACTGACTGTGTAGTTAATTTAGATGGTTATTCCCTTTTTCAGAATGATTAAGCAAATAGAAGAGGCGATTGAGTATCTTTATATGTTATAGGCATACCCGCATTAACGTACGCAATGGGACCAGAGCATGTATGTAAAGCGAAAATGTACTTAAAGTGAAGCACTCCCTTTTCCCCACTTATCGATGAATGTACTGTACTGCAATCGTCATATACGTGCATAACTGATGTAAATAACGCATTTGTAACAGGTTCTATAGTCTCCACGCTTGCACACAGCTTCGGTACAGGTAGGGAGCCAGTATTGCTGTTCAGGACGTGCTGACAGGCGCATGCGTGAGCTGTCGTTTGCCTATTGGGCGATATGTCCTTACTCGCGAGTGTACTTAAAGTGAGTGTCCTTAAACCGGGGTATGCATGTATAGCGGATGATGTTTATGAAGGGAATTAATAAAATGTAGAGACCTTGTTAAATAGAAATGACCAGTGGAGGTAAAAGTACAAAGAAACCTTTGTAGGGATATGCTATAAACCACCAAATATCGGTGAGGTTGAGGAAGCTAAAATACTTATGCAAATGGAGAAGGCATCAAAACTAGGTCATGTTTGCATAATGGGTGATTTTAATTATTCAGACAGATTGGGCCAATGCGATTAGCATTACAACAAAAGGAAACTGTTTGGGGGGGGGGGGGAGGGGTTCCTTAAAGAAAATTAAATGACATAAATTATTGTGGAACCAGGAGAGGGGCAATACTGGATTTGGTAATATCAAACAATGTAGAAGTAATAACAAATATACAAGTCCGGGAACATTTGGAAAACAATGATCATAACATTTTAAGTAAATGACACTTATCAGGGTATACCCTTGGGTAATAAATATAAAAGAAACAAGTCTAAACCAATGTGACCAAATAAACAGGGAAGGGAGTAAATGGAATAAAAGAGGCAGGCATTTAGATTCTTAAAGTCAGAAGGGTCAGAGGCATCATATCAGAATGATAAGGAATGTACAAAAAGTTGCAAAAGGGCAATCAAATTAGCAAAAATTAAAATTAAAAAAAATGATAGCAATAGAAAGTATAATTAACCCTAAAAAGTTCTTTAAGTACTTTAATAAAAAAAAATTAGAAGACCCTTTCAGTGTGAGATGGGAAGGACAATTATTGGAGAGAAGGAAAAAAGCAGAAGTAATGAAACAATTTCTTTGCCTCTGTATTTACCAGGGAAGAATCAATTGCAATAGTAGTGCCCCAGGAGGAAGCCACAACCTCTATAATTAACAAACAATTGGTTAACTGAGGAAGATGTTCATAGGTGGCTCGATAAAATGTAAGTAAATAAGGCACCTTGCCCCGATGGCATACATCCAAGAGTTCTTAAGGAGTTAAGTTCAGGAATAGCCAAACCATTACATTTAATATTCAAGGACTCCATTTCCACAGGCTCAGTACCACAGGATTAGTATAAACTCTCCTAGTATAAACTATCCTGTTTCAACTCTGCCCTCTTGCAAGCTAAACAAGCCTTCTTTTCTTCACTAATCAACATACACAAGTCTAACCCACGCCGACTGTTCTCTGTCTTTGATACTCTACTCAAACCACCCTCAGCTGCCTCTACTTCCTCCTTCTCCACTCAGGACTTTGCTGACTATTTTAAGGAAAAGGTGGAATCCATACGTCAGAACATCCCCTCTGTTTCTTCCTCCCAACCTACACTTCTTCCTAACTCTCCTCCTGCCTTCCTTGACTCTTTTTCCACTGTCTCAGACGAGGATGTGTCGCTGTTGATCGCCTCTTCTCCCTCTACCACTTGCCCTCTTGACGCCATTCCCTCCCATCTCCTAAAACCTCTTGCTCCTACTATAATCCCTACGCTCACACACATTTTTAACTCCTCCCTCTGCTCTGGAACCTTTCCATCCTCCTTCAAACATGCAACAGTCATACCATTACTCAAAAACAGCAAGCTTGACCCTACATGTCTTTCTAACTATCAACCTATCTCCCTCCTGCCTTTTGCCTCTGAACTCCTTGAACGTCTTGTATTCTCTCGCTTGCTCCCTGTTCTCAACACCTATTCTCTCCTAGACCCTCTACAATCTGGCTTCCGCACTGCTCACTCCACGGAAACAGCCCTCACTAAAATAACTGACGACCTCCATGCTGCCAAAGACCGAGGTCATTACACTCTGCTCATATTACTCGACCTCTCTGCAGCATTTGACACCGTGGACCACCCTCTTCTTCACATTCTCCATACTCTTGGTATTCGGAACAAAGCTCTATCCTTGATCTCATCCTACCTCTCCTATCGTACTTTCAGTGTCTCTTCTGCTAACACCTCCTCCTCATCTATTGATCTCTCTGTGGGGGTACCCCAGGGCTGTCCTGGGACCTCTTCTCTTTTCTCTGTATACACTCTCTCTACGTGACCTAATAACATCTTTTGGGTTTAAATATCACCTCTATGCTGACGACACACAAAGATACTTTTCAACACCCGACCTTACACCTGCTGTACAAACCAAAGTTTCTGAATGTCTCTCTGCTATATCATCCTGGATGGCCCTCCGCCGCCTTAAACTCAACATGGCTAAAACAGAGCTCCTCATACTTCCTCCCAAACCTGGCCCTACAACCTCCTTCCACATTACGGTTGGAACTACGATCATTCACCCAGTAGCCCAAGCACACTGCCTAGGGGTCACACTCTACTCCTCTCACATTCGCCCCTCACATTCAAAACATTTCTTAAACTTGTCGCTTTTTCCTCCGCAATATAACAAAGATACGCCCTTTCCTCTGTTGCTCGACTGCTAAAACTCAGACTCAGGCCCTCAATCTCTCCCGTCTTGATTACTGTAACCTCCTGCTGTCCGGCCTTCCTGCCTCTCACCTGTCTACCCTACAATCTATCCTAAACGCTACTGCCAGAATCACTCTACTCTTTTCCTAGATCTGTCTCAGCATCTCCCCTCATGAAATCCCTCTCCTGGCTTCCGATCAAATCCTGCATCTCACACTCCATTCTTCTCCTCACTTTTAAAGCTTTACACTCTTTTGCCCCTCCTTACATCTCAGCCCTAATTTCTCGTTATGCACCATCCAGACTCTTGCGTTCTTCTCAAGGATGTCTTCTTTCTACCCCCCTTGTATCTAAAGCCCTCTCCCGCCTAAAACCTTTTTCACCGACTGCCCCACACCTCTGGAATGCCCTTCCCCTCAGTACCCGACTAGCACCCTCTCTATCCACCTTTAAGACCCACCTTAAGACACACTTGCTTAAAGAAGCATATGAATAGCACTTTGGATATTCTGAACACATGATACATAAAGCTTGGCCCCCTGCAGACGCACTTACCAGAATTCCCTCCTACTGTCTCTGTACGTTCTCCCTACCTACCAATTAGACTGTAAGCTCCTCGGGGCAGGGACTCCTCTTCCTTAATGTTACTTTTATGTCTAAAGCACTTACTCCCATGATCTGTTATTTATATTATCTGTTATTTATTTGATTACCACATGTATTACTACTGTGAAGCACTATGTACATTAATGGCGCTATATAAATAAAGACATACAATACAATAGAATAAAGCAGACATGGTGCCTATATTTATAAAGGGAGCTAGATCACAACTGGGGAATTACAGACCTGTAAGCCTGATATCAATAGTGAGGGAAGCTATGTGCATGTTTAATATGTGATAATATTCTGGAATACCCAATAGAAAACAAAATTATTGAGAGTGGGGGGGGGGGGGGGGCGCACACGCAGCGTCAAGGAGGATGGGAGCTCTCTAAACCCCCGATGAGACGTGCTATTAACCCTCCAAACCGCCGCAAAAACTTTTAAAATAACCTCCCTTGGCACCAGAAACCCAGAGGATACCTCTGCCTAAGAGAGATCACAGGCCAGTGACCCAGACGGTCTCCCAGTACCTTCAGAAGGTTGCCTCTCCGGCTCCTGACTCAAGATGGCATCCGTGCACGCGCGCTCACAGGAATTCTCAAAGACACAGATAAAGAACAAGAAACTGAAGAAAATGCCAAATCATCCCAAAAGCCTTAAAAGCTCTATTTAAAGAGATGCAAGGGGTGTTTCAAGTGGCATTGGACAAGGCTGTGGCCAAATTTAAAGCAGGTTTGACTGCGGTGACAGAACGAACATTACAGTTGGAAACCAAACTTGAAGAATCCCTGCAGAGTCAGGGCTCAATGGAGAAAGAATTGTTCCGACTTGACAACGAGATCCGGAATCTGCATGATACCGTTGATGATCTGGAAAACCGGGAAAGGAGGCAGAATCTCAGAGTCAGAAACATCCCCGAAACAGTGGAACCAGGTGACCTACAACGCTACTTGACGAACTTGTTTACCCAAATAGACTCATCGCTTTTATCAAGTGACCTTCATATGGACAAAGCACACCGAGCCTTGGGCCCAAAATTCGCGGATCCTCGGAGATGCAGGGACGTAATAGTTAAATTTCACTATTACACCACCAAGAGAAAATAACGAGAGGCTGTCGGAACCAAGAATGTGTGCAATTTGAAGGTGCCAAGATCCAGATCTTCTAAGACCTATCTAGATCAACAATCTCAAGAAGGAGAGGCCTTCGCACAGTCACAGCGGTTCCTAGATATAACGAGATCCGCTACAGATGGGCCTTCCCATTTCCTCTAGTCATCAACAGAGATGGGAAGCAATTCTCGTTAAGATTCCCAGAAGAGACGGAGAATTTCCTAGAACCCTGGGTGTACAAGGTCAGCAGCCGTCGAAATCGCAACATTGCCCGAAGCACAAGAGACCTCTGGAAGCTTCTCAGCAGGGTGAAAGCGAAGCCCATCCAGAAACCCCTGACTCCGCTCCCCCGACGTGACTGGGTTAATGGTTTCGTTCTTTCCTCTGGCTGCCCGAATCGACAGGTGGAGGAGGTTGGCGGTTGAGAATATACGACCCGGGTCAACTTTTCTCCCCGGTGAGGTTTGACATTCACGAGGACCCCTCTGGGCCCCGCTAGACTTAAGAGGAGATGAAGAAATTTAAGAAACAAATGAGTTCCTCGCAGGTTTATTGTTGTTTTTGCTAAAACTACTGTGGCTTGAAATGTTCCGATTTTAGGTTTTATGTTATACTCCTAGTTATTTCCAGAGTTTAGAGGTTAAGAGGTTTGGAGGTAATGATCATCAGGAGTCCTCAGCGGAGTTCGGAGTACCCCAGAATTCTCGAAGCTTGTGCCCCCCCCCTCCCCCTCCCCCTCGGGCATTTTTAGCCCTTTATTTTGGTACACACAAGGACCATCAGTTAACAGGTTTTAGGATGGTTATTAGATCCATCCCGCCCCATATACTCTGTGTGGTTGTTTTTCTGTCTGTTTCCCTAATTTTTCTCCCCTCCCCAAGGTGTCTTCCCTCCAACGAAATGGGTCGTAGTAAGTTCTCAAGTTCAGGTAACGATATCTCTGCACCCACACTATTTTACATCTCACGATATCCGCAGAGCGAGTTTTAATTGGTAAACCATGACTGCCCAACTCCCCATTAAAAGTACTCTCTTTAAACGTAAAGGGACTAAATTCAAATAAAAAGAGATTAGCTCTGAGAGAACTTAAGAAAATGCAGGCGGATATTCTATTTCTCCAGGAAACACATTTTGATACCCAAGGCCCTCCTAACGCTTTTCGGGGCACATACCCGGCTTACTATTTTTCGTTTTCCAAAAAGAAAAAAGGAGTAGCTATTTTGTTAAAACATGACATCTCATTCCAAATTGAAGAAATTAAAAGGGATAAGGAAGGGAGATTTATTTTGGTGAAGGGTCTTCTGTCTGAGGTTAGATTAACCCTATTTAATATACATATATGCTCTGAACGATGAACAAATTAATTTCCGCAAATCAATTCTAGAAGAAATTGGGGGATCCCCAACGGAGGATATGATACTTGGGGGCGATTTCAATATGACCTTGAACCCCGATTTGGATAGATCCTCATCTCCACGATTTAAGATTTTCAGCAAAGCAAAACATTTTAAGAAAGTGAGAAAAGATTTTACACTAGAAGACGCTTGGCGTATGAAGAACAAATAACAAAGGGACTATACATTTTATTCCCCCCCAAACACGATATATACACCAGAGTTGACTATATATTTGTCTCATCGAGCCTCTTGGAGCGGGTTGCTCAGACAGGTATAGGCCCAATATCGTGGTCTGATCACGCTCCGGTGGAAATGGTCCTGAAACCCCCTTTCACTAGACCTAATGTATTCCAGTGGCGCCTAAATGAGTAGCTTCTGAATCAGATGGGGATTGAGGAATGTCACGGGAGACCAGGCAATTACACCTTTATACCAGGATCATTTCACTGAGCAAAACAAGATAATTAAATTGTAATTTATTCACTTAAAATAGGCAAACACACAATGTTACACAATTTACAGTAAAAAGACACACTTACTTGGGGAAATGGGATTGAAAAAAACTATACTTTCCTAGGTGTAGGGCAGGCCTGCACAACATGCGGCCCGCCGGAACACCCTATGCGGCCCGTGACAGCACCCTCCAACCCCCCCCCCCCCACTTCACCCCCCTTCCCTGGTAGGGAAGGAAGGAGCTCCAGCAGTATCGCGACCCGGAACTTCCGGGGTCTGCTGCTAGAGCGCGCATCCCTCCCGCTTCTCCCTGTCGCCATCTCTGCTGCTGCCGCCACCATCAGGTAACATGGGGGGGGTAGTTCATCCATGAGGGGTTGGGGGGCTGCTGAAATGGGCTGGGGGGCTGCTGAAATGTTTGGGGGGGCTGCTAAAATGGTTTGGGGGGAGAGAGATGCGAGGTGCAAGGGGGGAGAGATGCGAGGTGCAAGGGGGGAGAGAGAGATGTGAGGTGCAAGGGGGGAGAGAGAGATGTGAGGTGCAAGGGGGAGAGAGAGATGTGAGGTGCAAGGGGGGAGAGAGAGATGTGAGGTGCAAGGGGGGAGAGAGAGATGTGAGGTGCAAGGGGGAGAGAGATGTGAGGTGCAAGGGGGGAGAGATGTGAGGTGCAGGGGGGAGAGATGGGAGGTGCAAGGGGGGAGAGAGTTGTGAGGTGCAAGGAGGGAGAGAGATGTGAGGTGCAAGGGGGAGAGAGATGTGAGGTGCAGGGGGGGAGAGAGATGTGAGGTGCAGGGGGGGAGAGAGATGTGAGGTGCAGGGGGGGAGAGAGATGTGAGGTGCAGGGGGGGAGAGAGATGTGAGGTGCAGGGGGGGAGAGAGATGTGAGGTGCAGGGGGGGATAGAGATGTGAGGTGCAGGGGGGGAGAGAGATGTGAGGTGCAGGGTGGTGGGATATGTGTGGTGTGCAGGGGGGTATTATGTGTATGGGTGAGGGGGAGAGATGTGAGGTGCAGGGGGTGGGATATGTGTGGTGTGCAGGGGGTTATGTGTATGGGTGAGGGGGAGAGATGGGGGTATGAGAGATCGATGGGGAGTCTCGCAAAGGTTGATGAGGGTTTTTGGGGGAGATATGAGGATGATGATCAAGGGTGCTGGGGTAGATATGAGGATGATGATGATGATGATTTTACCCGTGCGGCCCCAAACTTTTTTCCTTTGAGCAGTTCGGCCCTTCTCACTGTACAAGTTGTGCAGGCCTGGTGTAGGGGATAATCACTAAGCTTCCCCTAAAAAGTGTTAGAACTGAAACCACCATGCAGTTCCAACCACCACAGCCCCCCTATCTCTCCACAGGGCTGAGATTCACTTGCTGCTTGGAATCTGGAAAACTTTAAAATCTTGAGAAACTTAGAGAACTGCCAAATCTGAGCTGTGTAAGGGTTTGTAAGACCTCTCAGTTCCTTTCCCAGAATTCTCTCTATCAGGAGCATGAGGAATTTCCCTAGCAACCAATGTGACAAACCAGTAACAAAAACGGGGTTTCTAAAACATCTGACTGAAGCCAGGGGCAGGTGAAAATATGGCCTCTCTGCCTCCACGGTGAGAGACTCCAGCCCGTCTGGGTAGACCAAATGGACAAGCACATTGTATCCCTTTGATCTGAGGATGTGGATAATTGAATCACACCTTGAACATCCTGTGGGCCTTTCATCCCCAGATGTCCTGTGCACAAAGCATATGTCTTAAAACACAGTTTAATAAACTATACTTTTATACTGTGTCTAGTTAAAAAAGTGTCTAAGTCTTTCTTTGGTGTCAGGGATAGAATAAGAATGTAGACGCTCTATTCTCACCAGCCATATCCCTGCCACACTGCAAAAACCTGACTTTACATTTTTACACAAAGTAAACTTCACAGCTTTATCAGATAGCTGGAGCATCCCTTGAAACCCTTTACCAGGTTCAGGGTGACTTAGGCATGAACTGGGCACCCCCCTTTATACTAGGGATCCCTGTACTGTTCTGGGATTACCTAGATCCCCAATGCCCCTTTTACCTTTCTGGGCTGTGCTGAAGCAGGGACTCCTGGCGGTGAGGTGTAAGAATGTTTTCAGGGTAGGATTTTGACCGGAGCATTGTGCTGCAATGTATCCAAGAATCCTACCTTATTCCCGGCTACATTTTTAGGGTAACCAGCAACTCTGGAACCCCCGCTACATAGCCACAATCTGTAAAGAGTTTCTCAGCAAAACCCACCCTGAACCTCATAGTTTAGCAATCTCTGCTTGCTGGCACTCCTGGAAAGGTAAAAACATCAAAATTCTTTGTCACATTTTTTACACAAAAGCACAGTATTACATACACGACAGTCAGGCCCAAGAGCAACCACTCTAGGACCCCAAGACATGGATCAGGGGCAACCAAGTGGGGTTGACCTTTATTAGCGAGCCTGCTTACCCCTTCACCAGGAACAGATTGGGAATATTTTGGTAGACTATTTTAGACTGAATAAAGGATCAGTCGAAAGCCCAGCTACCCTCTGGGAGGCTCATAAAGCCTCCAGATGAGGTCAGGAAAAAAGCTAAAAAAAATAAACAAAGTAAAAACTTACAGCTAAAATAATTGAATTGGAACAGGAACATAAATCACACCCTTGCACGAGGATTTACAAGCTTCTTTGCCAGACTACAGAGGAATTACATAAATTAAGATTGGAGGACACAGAGAAAGCATTACAATGGACCCGTCAGACTTATTACGATAAAAGGTAATAAAGCAGATAAGCTTCTCGCCAGCAAGCTGAGAGGTGTTAAAGCGAAATCGCAAGTTTCAGCCATAAGGCGAGGTAACAGGGAAATTACCATATAATCCTTTCCAAATTGCCGAGGAATTCTGTAAATTTTACAATAATTTATATAATCTGGATTAATTAGATCTCAAATGTAATAAATCCTACAGTGAACAATTAGACAGCTATCTACAGGCATGTGAACTCCCAAAACTCTCCGCAGAAGAATTAGAACGACTCAATGCTAAAATTAGTTTTACAGAATTAAGAGGTTGTTAAATCTCTGAATCCCTCGAAAGCTCCAGGTCCAGACCGCTTCTCAAATCTCTACTATAAAAAAATATTTGGGAATACTGGCTCCATATATTTTAGATATATTTAATAGTTTTCTATCGGGGTCCCAAATTCCTTCACAAATGGAAAAAGTAAATTTAGCAGTAATACCTAAGGATGGAAAAGATCCAATAAGTTGCGCGTTATAGACCAATCTCGCTACCTAATACAGATGTAAAGATATATAGCAAAATTCTAGCGAACAGACTAAACCCAATTTTACTCCGCCTAATACACAACGATCAAGTAGGTTTTATAAGCAAGCATCAGTCAATACACGCAAGATTATCAATATAATTGAGTACGTTCAGTCTTTTAAACCCAAGGCAATGTTGTTGAGCTTAAATGCTGAAAAAGCATTTGACAGAATTTATTGGGATTTTTTTTAGATAGAACTATGCTGGGGTTTGTTTTTTCCAGTACTTTTCTACAAGGGGTCCAAGCCCTATATGACGCCCCTAGTTTCTCTAAAAACGCCAGGGGGGGGGTGTGAAACTAAAATAAATGAAGATTAGCAATGGTACCAAGCAGGGTTGCCCATTATCCCCCCTGCTGTTCGCGCTAACAATTGAGCCGCTCGCAATTAAAATTAGGAAAAGCCCCAATATTCACGTTATTAGGATTGGCCAGGAGAATTTCAAACTATCCCTTTTTGCTGATGATATTATCCTTATAATTTCCAACCCCCTGACCTCTCTCCCCAATTTACAAGAGGAGCTCTCTAGGTTCAGTCAGTTCTCAGGTTATAAAATTAGTTCGGCTAAATCAGAGGTTTTAAATTTAACTTTGCCAGACTTCGAGGTTAAAATAATCAAATTAATTTTCAATTACCACTGGAACAAGGTGAGTTTGAAATATATACTGTAGGGAATTTCCTCACAAAAAACTATCAATCCCCATGTTAAAAATAATTACCGAGAGCTGCTCACTAAATTAAAACGGGATCTCCTACTCTGGAACGGCCACCAAATTTCATGGATAGGCCGATAAAAGATTTGAGGGATATACAGAATAAAATTATGCAATTTATTTGGGGTAACAAAAGACCAAGAGTGCCGAGATCAGTTATCTTGATCTCAGAGAGAGAGGGGGTCTGGCGGTTCCTGACATCAGGAAATATTATCTAGCCGTCCACTTGAAACAGATGGTTTGCTGGCACTCCAAAGAGGGTCAATGCCGATGGGTAGATTTGGAAAAGGGATTCATCAATTCCAGGGCACTCCCGGCTCTTTATGGAATAACAAACCAACAAAGGGTCCCAAACCAGACCTTTTTGACTCGGCTGTATTGAAATTTTCTATTAAGATTTGGTATAAGGCCAAATCCAATTACCGATTAGCCTCAGCTCCTTCGAGATGTACCCCTTTTTTTGAGAACCTGGACTTTGATGTATGGAAGGTTAACTATATTTGAAATGTGGGAGATATACTTCAGAGAGGTAAACTATTAAGTTTGAATGATTTTTGTCAGAAGTACTCTCTCGGGAGCAGAGTTATTTAGATTTTTCCAAGCTTCCCACTATCTTAGGCAGTTGTCACAGTTAGGCAGTTGTCCCCAGGTGTTTTTTTTCCCAGAGTGTACGGTATTTGAGGAATTATGCAGAAAATATCAGTGGGGTTTTATCTCAATTATTTACCAATTTCTTTGCTCCCGTGAATTTAGAGCCCCTTGCACACATACTATAGGTATATTGATCAATGGGCCAAGGATTTTAAAATAGAGATTCCTTGGGAGGACTGGCAAACTACCTGGATCAATGCAATGAACACATCATTATGCACAATATTTAAAGAAAATATTTATAAAGTTATTTTTAGGTGGTATTTGACGCCCCAGAGGTTGAGGCAGATTTACACAAATCTCTATTGGTGGGGTTGTGGGAGGGTTGGTGATATGGCCCATATTTGGTGGTTCTGCCACAAAATACAGAGGTTCTCGGGAGTAATGCAGAATTTAGTGCGAGAGACTTTTGGGATAAGGATCCCCCTAGATCTGATTACAATGGTGTTGGGTAAGCCGCTAGATAATTTATACGAAAATAAATCTAAACTATTGTCACATATCCTGACCGCGGCTAGACGCGCAATAGCGGGGGCCTGGAAAAAGCCCCTACCCCCCTCCAGGAGAGATTATTTCAAGAATAAATGAAGTGCAATCGATGGAAAAAGATTGACAGCTTATGTTAGGCATAATTCAAGAAAATTCCAAAAGGTCTGGGAACCCTGGAACTCTAGGGGGAACAGGTGAACGGTTTATTCACTGTGGAGGGAGAGCTATATTTTTCCTCTTTCAGAGTTATTTACTTGATGTGATAGCTGGAGCTGGGACTGTATGGCGGATTTTTGCATCTTTTATGATACCGGTGTTAAATTGGTGGTACCTACCCCCCTCCCCCCCACACACACACCTTTTCTCTTTTCTGTATCCATTAACTTTGTTTTTCAAAAAACTCAAAATAAAAAATAAGTTACAAAAAAGTAAACAAAACTATTAGTAATAGTCATCATGGATTTATGAAGGATAGATCATGCCAAACTAACCTTATTAGGCTGAGGCCCCAGTACCTCCGCTGCCCACGCGCCCGCGACACTGGCGGCGCATGCAGCCGATTCTCTGGTCTGCAGGGAGCTGCAGACCAAAAGACCGGGGAGGGGAGAGGGTTGGGGCATGGCAAGGGAGTGACGGGGGCACGGCCATGACGTCACCCGGCAGGTTCACCCTCATTGGCTGAACAGCCGGGGGCGTGGCTTAGTGCCCCGTAGTGAGTCCTGCTCTCAATTCTATTGAGAGCAGGAGCAACTCGCGCCACAGCACTGCAGCCCCCCCTCGCAGCGGGCCCGGCGCCATTGAGGGGAGGGCTCTCGTCCCTGCATCGTCTGCCACAGCGGGCAACATGGCATCACCGGTGTCAGGTGACATCATGACGCCTGAAGCAAGATAAGGAGGGGGGGGGGGGGGGCGCAAGGAAAAAAAGTTGCACTCCCCTGCCTTAAGTTATGCAGTAGCTGAAAAGGCAAACGAGATCTGATTGAAGAGAGGGTGTGTGATTGAGAATATACAGTACAGTTTTGAGTACCACTCCATATAAAAGACATTATGGAACTAAAATAAAATGCATAGAAGAGCCACCAAATTAATAAAGGGGATGGGTAATCTGACGAATGAGGAGAGGCTAGCTAAATTAGACTTGTTTACATTAAAAAAAAGGAGGTGTCTAAGAGGGGATATGATAACTAATCGACACGGGGTTATCCTTTAAGATTGGTGAAAAGAAGATTTCAGCATCAACAATGGAAAGGGTTCTTTACAGTAAGGGTAGTTAAAATGTGGAATTCATTACCCATGGAGACTGTGATGGCAGATACAATAAAGATCAAAAAAAAAAAAAAGGTTGCACATCTTTATATATACCCAATAAGTAACATGAGAAGGATGTTGATCCAGGGAGAAATATGATTGCCAATATTTGGCGTCAGGAAGGAATTAATTTTTCCCCCTTACGAGACATTTGATATTTCACTGGGGTTTTTTGTTAGTCTTCCTCTGGATCAATATACTACAAATACATTATCCTATATCTGTCGTCTAAAGTTAGCATAATGTTTTACTTGCTTGACATGTTTTTTTTTTAAACCTCATCTACTATTTGTGACTATGTTCGAGAGCTGCACAGAAGATTTGTGGTCCCTTATTTTCCCGATTGTAAAGAAATTTGTGGGTTCATAACATAACCTTGAAACCCACGTATTGTATTATATATAACTGCATTGCATGTTTTATTTGTTATATATCCAACAATCAATATCGTGCCTGAAGAAAATCAGTTTCTACAACTTGCATGCCATTACTAGACTTCTTAAAAAGTCTCCCTTTTTCTTCTTCTTCCTGGTTATGCCATTTTAATTGTGTCTAAATTTTGGGAGCCAATATTACAATTTGCCCACATTATCAAAATGCGTTGAGCCAGATGTGTTGCCATACGTTTTTGTATCACAAAAGATCAGAAGATCGAAACTTCTATAGGAATATCATTGATAATGAACGCATATCAAACCCATTCTTCATAGAATACACGATATAACTATAAGTCTTCAATGACGCCGTAGGAGAGATTGAAATGTTTAGGTTTGTGTCTGTGAATAATAAAAGAAAATGGTTATAAGATTAGGTATAGATGACATTTCACCGCTGAGTATTGTCACTATTTTTTGGCAAATGTCCTCCTCCATTGCGGTCAGATAGGCTGTTACATTTGTGGTCCTGCCCTCAGAAAGGCCTTCTGGAATGCAATCTGTGGTATCATCTTCCAGATTCAGAACATTCACAGCCTCATGTTCTCCACAGCAAAGCTTTCCCAGGAATTCCCAATTATTATTATTATACTCTTCCATCTGACGTAAGTAGGTACATGTGCTGCAACAACTGTCTGGGGGGGTAGAGGGGGGAGGAATCATCACACTCTCATTCCCCCCTCCCCCCCACCCGCCCAATTACAAGTAATTTCTCACATTTGTCTTGTTGCCTAAATAGAGCGATTAACCTCCACACTATTGACAAAAAATAGAAATGACAAGATTTGGAATCCATGGTTCAAATGGATGGTAACAAAATTACTTGGTCAGAGTTAGTCAAGGGGCAGCCCAACCTCGGACAAAAGGTCAGTGGCAAGAAAAATAAATTAAAATGTAGGGAATGGCACAAAAAGACATTAACATTTCTGGCATAGCTTTGTTCTTTTGCTTATAAGGTTTACCACATTTTTGTGGCTCGGGGCCTATGAAGATGAAGTCATTTGTAGGATGGAAGGAAAGCAGAGAGGAGTGGCCGTTATGCCTCTGTATTAACATGTAACCATACTAACCGCATTTGCTACTAGTTTTTTTTTTATATACTTTGATGCAGATTAGGCCATTTTCGGACAAAATTTAACATTGAAGTCAATTACGAATTTCAGCACTATCGGTCGCATTGGCGCATAAGTGGTAAGCTCCAATACTCAAGGGCCACCAACAGGTCAGGTTGTAAGGATACCTCTGTTTCAGCACAGGTGGCTTAAATCAGTAGATCAGTCGTTGACTGAGCCACTGATTGAGCTACCTGTACTGAAGCAGAAATGTCCTTAAAACCCAACCTGTTGGGTAGCCCTTGGTGGCAAGCGTTGGCTACTCCTGCTTTGACAGGTCTAGAATTAGCCCCTTAAATCAGGCCCACGATTTTATTTTAAACGCGGTTAAACCGCAGCCTGGGTGTAACTTCTGTCCGGATTCTTTCATATCACACTCACTTAAAGGTCTTCGCCCTGTTCAAATTCAGAAACTTACAAAAAAAGTAAGAACCTTTTAGAGCTGTAAAATTTTTATTGAGTAAAAAGTATTTGAGTTGTTAAAAAAAAAACAAAAAAACATTACCACCTCACCCTTGTGTCTCTGAGGTAGGAGTGATAGATCAGGTAACTAATACTATACTGGTTACTGTAAAACATGGAAATAGAAAAATATTTACAATTTCAAATATTGGCAGCAATTTCTATTAACAAACAGTATAAACAGAGCATTAAAACCTCATGAATAACTCATTGCGGTAGCTCGTACTATCTTGGGAATGCGGTCTCACTTATTCACATGCTTACATCGTGTGCTTTATTAAGAATAGTTTTCACTTTCGAAAGCTGGAAATTCATAATTTTATTATATAAAATGGACTGTACATTATTATTATTTCAAACACCTTCATTTTCGTAATCCATACTGCTTTTCCTTAAAAGTTTGACAGTAGCATTCAATTAATCTGTTTTTGCAAACAACAACAAAACTGTGAAAATGCTTCTATTGTAATGGAAAAGGTAAATAAAAAAAAAATACAATTCTGTCCAGGAACGTAAAGGGAAAAAAAAGGAAAAGAAAAACATGAACCATGTGACCCTCTGGTACCGATCCATGCTCCCCCAACATACGGGGATCCACTGGTTCTGGATGGTTGTGTATACACTACAAACATGGCCACCAACATAAAGCCATGACGTCACCCCTATTTGTCCACCATAGCAATCCGTAACCCTGGCTGCCATATTGGATCTCCAATTTGCCCGGTGGACTCCTGTTTCACCCTACGCTTGTGGATTCAAAAACCGAGAGGTGGTTTCGAGAGGAGAGGAGGGGAGGGTGGGGGGAGCCCGAGACATCGGTAATTCAGATAAGATAAATACGATTTTCAAGGAGATATTTGCCAAACAAACAGGAGCATTGAATTTTCAAGAGACCTTTAACTTCCAGTATTTCTCACACAAATAAAATAAATTCACAAACACTTACATAAATCGAGGAGTCATCAAAAATAAAATAAAAAGGGGCATTTAGAAAAAAATAAAGTGGGAGCTTTAATACTTTGGCCAGTCCATTAAAGTAAAAAGAAACATCTGTTGCCTTGTGAACTGTCCAAACTACACTGTGACTACATACACAGTGCTGCCATCATCACCTTGGGTAGTATATAGAATAGTTGGAGAGTCCCCATCTGTTGCCCCAGAAAGGTCTTCTGTTTCAGAAGGTTCTTTGCCTCGCAGATCACAACCGTTGTTTTCTGCTGAGGATTTTACAGCTTCGTGAATTCTCTGGTGGGAACTTAAGCTTTCAGGGCTGCTAAAGCTTTCCGCACACTGACTGCATTTAAATAGTCGCTCTACTGTAAGGGTTGACTTGGCAGTGTTGGATAATGTCTGCTGGATTTTACACAAAGCGCTGGGCTCACTGGCCTTTCTGACAACAACACCAGCACTCTGATGATCAGGAAGACTTCGAATATTGGTACAACAAGTCTGTCCAACATGCGTGTGTCCATTAACATCAGCAGAAGGGATTTTCCATACAGGTGCAGTAACTGGTCCAGCATTTACAATCCCCAAGCCACCATTCCCATTCAACGATTCACATGCAACAATTGCAGAATTGTTAATACCCAACGCCCCTTTGCCACCGTGGGCTGTGGCATTCCCTGCGAGTGTAACAGGAGTGCCCTTTCCCATACTGAAAGCTCCATCAATGGTAAAAATAGTTGTATTCCCATTTCTCAAGCCCCCGTTGATAGGAACAGGATGACCAATTGCCAGACCTCGGTTTACGTTAACAGGAGCGATATTGCGAAATTGCAAATTCCTACTGAGTGCAACAGGAGCACCATTCCCAGTGACTACGCCTCCATTAACAGTGACAACTGTAGCATTCCCCATTCCAACTCGGCCGGAAGGGACATTGTCCTTGGAAGCAATAGAAGGTGTAGTGAGAAAAAATCTCGAATTGGCATCTACGAAAATAGTCTGTTGCATTGTTTGACTTCCACTAGTCACTGGAACTGCTTTTATAGCACTACTGTTAACCTTTCCAAGATTAGTATTATTCACATTGAGGCTCCCGGCAATACGGGCTGTTTGATTAACATTAACAGTGACCGGGTTTGCTTGTCCAGACTGTATGGTCATGGGGATAGAATTGGTTTGACCAATTATCGATGTCATAGTCACAGAGGCAATCTTGGCATTGCCATTTCCTGGTTTTGTGCCAGTGGGAACTGTATTGGTTTGTAAAAGTCTTGGGTTCTTGCTTAACAGCAGGTTTTTAGCTTGATTAACTCCTGTGACTGGGCTTTCTGCAATATTCATAGGAGTGGCAAGCATAATTCCTGAGCTCCCAACTGTAACGGGAAATGTCAGCATAAAGCTTTGATTCCCATTAACTGCAACAGGAAGAGATGCACCTCCAAGGCCTGGATTCCCAGTCACAATAATTGGGGAAGATTGCTGCATTTGAAGTTTATTAACCAGAACAGGACCACCAGGTGGCACACCTTGACCTTGAATGTTCCTAAGTGAGGGAGCAGCAGGAGTAGATCCATTACTCTTGATGTTGGCGACTGGGGTTGATAAACTGGGAGGATTACTTTGTTTGTTTTCTTTATCATCGATAATAATTATTGGAGACGATGGATGTTTACTTTCCCGATTCACAACTTTGACATCTGGGGGTACAGAAAGCCCAGCTACTTGGATGCTGCTAATAGTAACTGGAGGTGTGGTACGTCTAGTTTGATTCCCGCTTTTAGCATCAGGAGGTGTAGCTCGCCCTATGCTTTGGCTACGACTTGTTGGAAAGCCAACACCACTGACAGTAACTGGGGGCGTATCAAGTCTTCCTTCCCTGGCTGTGGGAGGTGTAGCACGTGCAGTGAATTGGCCGTTACCTGTGTTAGATGAAGGTGAGGCACGTTTTTCTCCTCGATGCTCAACAATGTTTACTGGAGGACTGGCTTGTTTAACAGCTTGGTTGCTATTTTGAGTGATGGGGGGAGTGGCACGTTTAACTACATAGTTATTACTAAAATTTGCTGATGTTCCCGCACGCCAGGCTTCCTGACCACTCACAGCTGCTCCTGATGACATTGCATGTTTGACTATATGACCATTTTGAATGGTTACTGTAGTAGAGGGGCTTTTGTCATTTATGGTTTCCCAACTCTTCTGATGCCCAGTTTGACCGATAATAGCTTGCGGTTGTGAAAAAGGCTGTAAACCTCTGGCCACCCTGCCATTTCCTTGGTTTGAATAATGCCAAGCATCTTGTCTTTTAATATTGTTTGGGTGCATGCCACTCTTATCTCTGTAGCCGTCACTGCTAGTGACAATTGGAGCCGAGTGTCTAATCCTCTGGTCATTAACAGAACTAGGGCTTCCATTAGCTGTGAACATTGGCATGGTCTCCAAGGCAGCCAATGGAGGCATTGTTTGTCTCATCCTTTGATTCCCACTGTTAGTAACTGGGAGTGTTCCAGATTTATTGACTTGATTTGCACAATGTGTAGATGAATAACCTGCATTACTTCCAATGATGGCATTGCCTGCTGTATTATCAGACCTTCCATTCATTGTGTTAGGTAAATTTGGATCGGAGGGTCTACGATATCCAGCATAGAGCGGAGATAACTGTCCCATTCCCAAGTTCCCATGAGGACTCACTGGAGAAGTTGTAGGTCTTATCCCTTGTCTCCCATTAGAATGATGAGGTGAGGTTACACTACCATTGAAGTACGGGTTTGGAGGAGAGGTATAGCTGTTCCTTTGGTTCCCCTCAATAGCACCAGGAGCTGCATGATGTAGTCTCTGTTGATCCCACTGACAGCTCATCCTGCATTGGTTGTTGCAGAAAGTTCCACAGGCCTGACACGGGACACCAATGTTTCTTCTATCTTGGAATGACGTGTCACTTGTACGTTGAGGCTGAGAGTTACCACAGGGGTACTGTTCCCTTCTACTCTGGTTTCCGGGCTCAGCACCTGAAAAAAATGAGGCAGAAATCATGAGGATGTCCCGTGTGGAAACTCTGTATCGTGCAAATATCCTACCAGACGAGAGATGTTTGCTTGAAGGGAATGACCAAGCCATTTACTCCTTTATCTTTCTGCACTCCAATTGTTATTTGTGACAGAAATGCATGGTATCAGGGAAATACTATCATGGTATTGGTGATGGTTTCCATTTGTACTTAAAATTCTAACCAAAAAAAAGTGTTAAAAAGTAATTTATGATTATCTTCTTCCAAGATTATAAATTCCAGCATTCAAGTTTTTGGCAAATAAACAAACGTTTATTTCTCATAGTACTCAAACACACACATACCCAGTAAGCTCATATAAGCCCCAAAATAAACCACTAAATATATATATGTATACAAATGTCAAAAAGGAGTGCTACTGGGCATGGCAATATAAACTAGAAACAAACAGAGCCCAGTGCTACATCCAATGGCAAAAATACACAATGGAAAAAAAATCATTATATATATGCTGTATATATTATAAAAGGGTCATTTAGTTTAAGACTTTGGCCAAAGTATTGTAATTCACAGGTCCTAACACTGATTAAAATTCTTAATAACCTGTACAATACTAGGAATGATCATAATTGATCTGTCCTAATCAGCTGCACAGGTCTTTGCATGCAGCTGATTGTGACAGATCTAATACAGCGCATTCTTCCTGGTATTGTCCAGGTTAATAAGAATTTCAATCAGATCTAGAACCATGCAGTTGATTATGACAGATCAATTATGATCATTCTTCCTAGTATTGTACAGGTTATTAAGAATTTTAATCAGTGTTAGGACCTGTGAATTATGGTCATGCTTTGGAGGGGCTCACAGGCGTACAATACTTTGGCCAAAGTCTTAAACTAAATTACCCTTTTATTCAAGAGATATGTTAGGTATTTAACTGTGTATTTTTGCCATTGGATGTAGCACTGGGCTCTGTTTGTGTTTGTTTGTAGTTTCTCATAGTACGCACAGATATACAGTATGTGGTATACAAATCAAGTTCTTTCATGTGTTCTCAAGATGGCAACTTGTAACAGCAGAACTGGCTGCACACTATATCAGCACCTGTCACAGGCTGAGAGACAGCAACTACCCCCCGCCCTCCCCCCCCCCACAACTGTTACCCATGTACGGTGTAATCATTGTAACCTACCCCCTATTATTTATGCTTTGGCAATACTGAAATGTTCTTTCGTCATGCCAATAAAGCTTAGCAGATTTGATTGACTATTTTTTTCATGATGTATCCCTTCCTAGACCGGATGTTCTCCTCTCCTCTAACCTTCAATATCCTCTTGTATTCTTGGACACCATATATTACATATTGGGCGTTTCCGATTCTTACGTGTATTATCTGTATTAGGCCTTAACAGGTTTAGTCTACGTGGCATATAATATGAATAGCGTGGCATATAATATGAATAAGCGTTTCGCGTAGGGCTATCTTTTTTACACTGTTGGACTTTGGACCTTGGATCTGAGGGACAGGCAGGTTGTTTATTGAGTGTTATGGTTCGGTGTGAGATAAGGAGGAGAGGAGATCGCCGTTTCTTTTCCAACTCCGTTGGAAGGGCTGTCAGGCTATGACGCATCGTCCGGGGATGTCACTACCGGTTCCGGTTTACGATCCATTCCGAGACGTCACTTCCGGTTCCTGATAAGGACACACGGAGGAATACACGGCGCTCCAGGCCCTCTGTGAACTCTCGCCACATGGAAACAAGATCTCAACAGTCTTATTGCCTTTTACCTTCTGTCGTCCTGTGAGTGTCACTCAGGTTTTACTCAACCGGATTGGTGTTCCAGACATTGTCCAGCATTTTATAAATCTAGTTATATTAAACTTACCTTTTATTTCAGCTTTGCTTCTGTGTTTGTTAGTCTTGTTAGTATGTCCTGTGAGTTTATGTCTGTATGAATTATCATAGCTGTGTTGCACTAAATATCTCTTTCTTTCGTTTCATGTTCAATACCCCATGAATGAAGTCCCATCAGGCCATCTCAAGATCTAGAGATTGCTGATCACCCTGGGACTTGAATTATCTCTACTGGACATCCAGGACTCCACCTAATTGGACTCATTAGGCGCCAGTATCCCTCTTTGTTTTATGTATCTGTTCTGATTGTACCATCAGATTTCCTCCAGGCTGCCTAGCTTGCCACTAGGGTTAACCCTCATATTAGGGTTTATTGTGTTACTTCCATTAGCGCTATTCTACATCACCTTTTTCTGTATTATGCCATGTAGACCAAACACGTAAAGACCATATTCAGAGAGAACTTGGAATAGGAAGAGCTGCGTATACAGTAGAGTATTTCTCTGCATAAAAACTGGGCAGAACTGCAAACCAGTTAGGAAGAGGAACACAGGACGACACCAGGAAGGAGAAGGATAATATCAGAACGGGGCGAAACCAGCAGAAAGAAAAGGACCACCGTTTGCCATCTTTGAGAATACATGCAAGAACTTGATTTGTATACTTCAATCTGTGAAAACGTTTTTTTTTTTATGTGCCAAACTCGAAGGCTGAAATTTCATATCTGGGAAGAAGATGCAATGGACATACAATTTTTTACAAGGGCTTTCGGAGACACAGCATGACAGGGCATACAGAGGTTTCTAGAGGGCACACAGGATCTAGAGCAGGGATCACCAACTCCAGTCCTCAAGGGCCACCAGTAGGCCAGGTATTAGGGATAGTCTGACAGCCACCAGTGCAGAAGCAGGGGTATCCTTAAAACCTGAGCTGTTGGTGGCGCTTGAGGACTGGAGCTGGCCACTCCTGCTCTAGAGGCACACAGAGAGTTAGGGGGGAATCCCAGACAGACTGAGTCCAAGAACTGCATACTTACTGCCCGTGTTGCTCCCAACAGGGCCCGGAGCGGCTGACTGTTTATTTTCAAAACTGTTGGACATTGAATTCCCCGACCTCTCAGGCATCGTAAATGGTGAATTGGGATCTCCAGAACTTCTATAGCCAGCAGAATGGGGCGTCAACGGCCCCCCTCCTACATGCCCGTAGCTGGCAACTGGGGGTGTTGCCTGTCGGATTCCCGCACTCCCGTTGGCATAGCGAGGCGGTGCTACATTCCCACTGTAGTACTGTGGAGGAGTGGACACGTATTGTTTTCCCTGGCTCCCTTCCGTAGGAGATAAATGATACAGTCTCTGTGTCTCCCAATGAAAGCTCATCTGGCACTGGTTGTTACAGTATGTTCCGCAAGCTTGGCATTGCAATCCGTTGCTGCTCCTTTCCTGGGTTGATGAGATATCCCCTGGACGCAGAGGGTTGAAAGGTTCATACGTAACCTGCCCAGGCTCCGTCTTTATCACGGGCTCAGGATCTGCAAGGCAATACCAGATATTGTGAAGCACACGCGTATACAGGTAATTATGCCTACACATTTATTTATATTTTCTTGTCACAGAGAGATACCAGAACTGGTTGAGTGTGTGATTTAAAAAAAAAATGGTTTGCATAATTGGCTGCCTTTCTTCATGCATTTAAATATTCACTATTTCCAAATGCAAAGCCCATTTCTAATTGGACAGAGTACCAACTTGTTCAAGTGTTCAGAGTTTAATGAACATTCTCGAATATATTTCTATACCACGTGTGAGCACATTCGCACGTCTCAGACAGGTCTGCAACCCTGCCCTTCCCCATTATCTCTTAGCATACAGTGCTTCCAGGGATTCTGGGTAATGACATGCAAATGAGCAGTGTCAACTTTTACTTCATGTTCATTTTAACATGGACACCCTACAAGCATATGCCTGCCGCATTATGAGGCTTTTCAGCCCAGCCTGGGCTAAAGAAGTGCAGAACCAGTAACCCTACTCACAGACAGGTGTCTCGATCTTTTGGGTATCATCAATGCGACGCTGGTTATACTGGCTTTGCAATCTGAAGCTGCCACAGGTTTCAACCACACATTATAGAAGTTATAATATATTTCTATAACCTTTTGCCTCAATATATGGTAACAAATATTTCAGCATTCCAGAGTCTGCGCCTGTCACCTTCCGTCGCAGAATGTAGTAACAAACTATTACAAATACAAAGAGAAATACAAAGTGCCAGTTTTACCTTTGCCGCCGACTAGTAAACCCGCTGGTTGGGATCCCTGGAGTTTTCTCTTCTTGGAATAGAGAGGACAAGGATCCTCGCCTCGTTCGATCAGACACACAATTTCCGGCTTTGGAATTTGATATCCTGTGCAAAGGAATACATTTGTGAATTAGTTCAATGAGAAGACAGCGGCTCTCCAACCAAGCCATACCTCTACCCATTGGCAAGAGAAGACGTAGTAGCGAAACGATGCGCAGCACATGATGGTCCCACATGGACACATCGTTAGAAATAGTGTCCAGGTCCAAGCGCTATCCTGATTACTTCCAAACAATGGAAACAGTTCTATCTTAAGGATGACCACAGTAGTGCTAGCCATTTCCCAGAATTCCATCCTCACTATTTACTGGCTCTCTCTACCAAGTGTGGAAGAAACAAAGTCAACTCTGACTTTAGGGAAACAAGTCTGAGACTTTTATGCATATTGCTCAGCAGTAGCAAGAGTGACAGTACATATGATCAGACATGAGTCTGATTACCATAAGCACTGAAAATCTTAATCCTAAACAGTCTATTTTATACCAAAAGAAGAGCGAGGCGTGATCAATATTACACTGTGTCGTGTCACTGGGTGGGTACTTGCGGTTTCCGGCAGTTACACAGTTACTTGATACAAAAATCAGCATATGTTCTTGCAAAGAAGACAACACGGACACAACAAAAATACATTTTACCCCATTTCAAGGACAAGGACTCTTGGTTTCCTGTTCAACTGTCGCTTATATCTCCCCGCTCACATATTCAAAGTAAACCATTAAAACAGAAGACGATGGTTTAAGCTAAAGTAGGGCATACAAACTCCTGCACCTCTCTTAAAAACCTGCACTTACCCACACTGCCTTTCTATAGCAGAACACAAAAAAATATCCAAGAAGGATAAGAAAGATTCCTCTTATTGCACTCTCTATTATATCGTCCTAGAAAAAAAAAGTGCTTTTTTTTGCCATGTAGGCTCTTAAATTGGTACAGACTATAAAAACCGAAAATACATTTTTAAGTTTTATTACATCAAAAAATCTTAATAAGTGACTCTGTGATTTATATACAGTGATAAAGGTTTAAAAGGTCCTCTCACACGGGGGTAGAGTGGTAAGAGACTATGTATGTATGTATGTATGCATGCATGTATGTATATATATAGATTAAAAAGGATCTCATATGTTACTCACATATATACCTCTCCACTATGTGATTTCATACAAATTAGCTAGATGTGTATTAAACCAAGTGTTAACAATATTCACAGTATACAGAGTCGTTAGATATTAGTATATATTATTTGTTATTATACTGAGCTGTCAAGAGTGGGTTTAAATAAACAGACACACATTAACGTGTTTTATAGTCTGATTAATATATATATATATATATATATATATATATATATATATATATATATATATATATATATATATATATATATTAGTCTCTTACCACTCTACCCCTGTGTGAGAGGACCTTTTAAACCTTTATCACTGTATATAAATCACAGAGTCACTTATTAAGATTTTTTGATGTAATAAAAAACTTTTTTATTTTTGGTTTTAATAGTCTGTACCGATTTAAGAGCCTATATGGCAAAAAAAAAAAAAGCACATTTGTTTTGCTAGGACGATATAATAGAGTGCAATAAGAGGAATCTTTCTTATCCTTCTTGGATATTTTTTTGTGTGCTCCTATATCATCCTCATATACCCTATTACGAAAATATCGAACTATCTATTTTTCATAAAAGGATGAGCGGTTAAACTACATTATTTTGGTAACTTTCTATAGCAGAGCAAGCTTTTTTGCCCATAATACATTGCTATACTAAAGTGAGGCCTGAAGTTTTTTATTCTACACAAGTGAGGGTAGTGGCATCACCACACTGGAGTTCTGATTCCATCTGCATTCTTGTTCCATCCCATGCAGCAGGTGATTTCTAGGGGAATGTTTCCTATTTGGGAAGGTCCACGATATTTGAGAGGGGCCTGTAGGAACAGCACCTTTTATTGAAAAGTGGGAAGTCATCCAAACTTAAAAATTGACAGTATGGGTTGACTCCCCAACATGGTTCTGTCACAAGGCATGAAGCCAAAAATAAAAAAAGACACACGTTATTAAATCTTGGCTTTCAAATGAAATCTTGGCTTTCAAATGTTGTACAATAATACCATCAACTGCCTTCATGCACCCACTTCTGGGGTGAAGTTCTTAAAGTACATTTCCAATACATAGATTTGCACATGAGTTCTCCAACGGACTAGGGGCCAAAGCAATATTATTACATTAATATCTTTATCATATCATATTACACTATTACCCAAAGCGCACGTACCGTAAAGATAACACCTCTTCTAAAAGGAATCCCACCTTCCACCCTACCAAAACCCTCCTCCTTACACCACTTCCTTAGCCAGGCATTAACCTCCCTAATCTCCGACCGTCTCCCTGGGGTAGCGCTAGGCACTGGAAGTATTTCAGATAATACTACCTTGGAGGTCCTTGCCTTAAGCTTACGGCCTAGATCCCCGAAATAATTTTTTAGGACCCGCCACCTTTCTCTGTCATTGGTGCCAACGTGGGTGCCAACATGTACCAAGACCGCCGGGTCAGTCCCAGCCCTTCCCAACAACCTGTCTACTCGATCCGCAATGTGCTGAACTCAAGCCCCTGGGAGACAACCAACTGTTCGGTACATGTGGTCATGGCAATAGATTGTGTTGTGGTGGTAGGGGACTCAATTTAATAGGAAGCAATGTTCTGCCAACTTAAAGCAGCAGTCCTATCTGGCCATTTTTTACATTTATAGGAGCTCAACCGCAGTATTCTTGGCCCGGTGACCCCCCAGGTACTGAGATACTCACAGATTATTATGTTCTTGCTCCCTAGAGGTAAATTCAATTGGAATGCCAAATTTTGCAGTGTCCCATGGGCCAAAGGGAAGCTGCTGAAGCTTTCTATTGGATGGCAATTGAAAATCCCCATCAAAAAACATCAGTAACAATACCAAGTATCTCAGGAACCAGGAGGGTCCCCGTAGTGAAAATAATGTGGCTCAGCTCCAGGACACCCATGCACCCAACCGGTAACAAATAAACTGTACACAAATCTGGCGGGACTACTTTGAAAACTCAAATAACAGAAGAATGTTGGGAAAGTATGGAGGACGGGGGACTAATAGTTACGGGATTTCCAAGTTCCCATTGTAAATAGACAACACTCGGACATTAAGGAGGTGCTTCGTGCACAGGGTTGTTGAAGCTTGGCCACTGTCACAAAATATTTCTCTAGTCCCTAAAAAGAGGGGCGTGTGTATGTATATATTGTATATAAATATATATATTTTTTACACTTGTTTTACAATATGAAAATTCAATAGAAACTAGCACATGAGAAGGCAAAAACAAATACAAAAACAAACAAAAAGAACACAAATAGAAGGGGGAAGGGTAAAGGTAGGGTGGGCACCTGGGAGGTGGCGGGGGGTAGGATCCACCAGAAGCTTATGACAATTTTGATAAGACCAAGGAGTCAACACAATAGGCTCCGAGTGACCCGACATGCAGAGCAAATCATTCTTAAAATCTAAAAGGGATCACCACATGGGTTTCAACCCACTGATCAATAATCCTTCTGGTCCGTTTCATTTTAGTTTAAAAACTTCCTATTTACCATTACGTATTGTGCACCTTATTTGGTTTATTTTTACCTGCATTATGTCATGTATAATAATCTCAGTAATAAACTGTGGTGCTATATCAAATCACTGGGAATATTCTGTCATATCTGTTATTTTGCTTTCTGTAGTTACACTTTTAGGAATAAGACTACATATTAAAAAACAAACCAAAAAATAAATAGATCAGTTTATTCACCAAAAATCATACAAGTATAAACTTTAAATAATGATGCCATGTTTATCCTGATCCCTGTAAGCAGGGCATCCTGAAGTTACATTTGGGCTTTACGGCCTCTAGCTCTGTCTAGTAGGAAAAGGACAGCGATGGTCCACACATAACACACACATGATGAATCAAAGTCGAATTTATTTGGTTTCGACATTTCGGCTTCCAATAGAGCCTCTCTCAAGAAAACGTAGTAAACGCTTCTAACCCCTTCTATAAAAATATGCGAATTAGGCCATTACATAGAAAATACAGTGATACCAGTGAAGAATAACACAACCAAAATAATGTGTCAAGTTAAAAGCGGCATCCAGGGACACGGATCCAGTAGAACTGGATATGGAAGATCAAGAAAAACATAAATGGTAGTAGTGTAGCATGTAGCAAAATGTAGCTATATGGTAAATATGGTAATTAAGGTCACAGTTGGAAATCATAACGGGTTAAAGGAGGGATGAAAAGTTCAGTCCGCGCTCTAGCTCTTTAAACTTGGAGTGTTGGTCCCTCTCAGTTCTCTTGCTGCTTCTGTGTTTATGAGGTGTCTCCCCCACCTCCAAATGTGGTCTCCACCGGAACCCCGATGGTGATACCAATATCAGCAAAACAAGAAAAACACAAAAGCGCACCAAGATGAGAGATAGATATTGTATTAGCAACAAATAATAAAATTAGTAACTTACATATAAAATTTCTTTAATAATCCCCGATTCTGGTGTCTATCACAGGAGTAGGGCATCACATAGGAAGTATGAAGGGTAATCTCAGTTCTGAGAGATCAGACCCGCGCGCTGGGGCTGTCTCTGTTCACTCTCCTGTCCTCCACGTGTGGTAGCGTGGTGCGGAGTGTAGCGCGCATGTGCAGGAACCGGGGCCTTCAATAGGTGTCCTTAGGATGCCTGTCCGTTTTTGATAGCATAGAAACGATCGGAAATAAGCAGGAACGGTACACTTGAGTGTGTACTGGTGGTGGGTAGTAAAACCGCCAGCCACAACAGTCGCAACGCGTTTCGTTTAACAAAGTAAACTTCTTCAGGCAGTCTTGCCTGAAGAAGTTTACTTTGTTAAACGAAACGCGTTGCGACTGTTGTGGCTGGCGGTTTTACTACCCACCACCAGTACACACTCAAGTGTACCGTTCCTGCTTATTTCCGATCGTTTCTATGCTATCAAAAACGGACAGGCATCCTAAGGACACCTATTGAAGGCCCCGGTTCCTGCACATGCGCGCTACACTCCGCACCACGCTACCACACGTGGAGGACAGGAGAGTGAACAGAGACAGCCCCAGCGCGCGGGTCTGATCTCTCAGAACTGAGATTACCCTTCATACTTCCTATGTGATGCCCTACTCCTGTGATAGACACCAGAATCGGGGATTATTAAAGAAATTTTATATGTAAGTTACTAATTTTATTATTTGTTGCTAATACAATATCTATCTCTCATCTTGGTGCGCTTTTGTGTTTTTTCTTGTTTTGGGGTTAAAGGAGGGGCTTGGAAATGGTAGCCCAACAAGATTTGGACACTAATTATGCCACATATTGAACCAATTCAGAGAGTGCCCGGTTTGCCCAGTTTGCCAGACACACAAACAGACACACCGAGATACACAAAAACAGACACACCGAGAGACTCAGAGACACCGACACACATAGACACAGACAGACAGAGACAGACAAAAGGGGGGGGGGGGGGGAGAAAGAGAAGAAGGTATCCTTACTCAGAGAGGGGTCAATTGACATAAGCTTGTCCAATCATTTAAAACCTCCCGGAAGACCTAAAATTATCCTAGAAAATAACTAATAAAAATCGATTTACATATGTCTGCCCAGTTATTTACAACCTCCTAGAAGTCCATGCACAGGTGGGATAAGAAAAACAACTTGGGGCAGTTGATTCTCGTATACTAAACCAATTTCACCAAATCAGGCCGAAACAGCAGAAGACCGTAACGCCCAATCCATGGCAGTGGGGAAGCCCTATAAATAAGCCTTTGGAAGTTGGAGCCCTGGGAGAGGAGACCTGGTAGAAGATACAGAGGACTGCAGAAGAAGATTGGGTGAATACTAAAGAAGCGCAGGAGAAACATCCCAGAAAAAGGCCAGAAGGAATAGAGCGGCCCTACTATACCGTCAGGCCTTCTGCCGTGTATGAGTAACTATACGGTCAGTCTCGTGATTTAATGTTTATTCTCGAATGCTTGTGTTTGTTTTAATATTTATGTAAGGTTTTCTTCCATATATATTATTTTTCTATGCCTGGTTATTATGTGGACATGAGAGACTATATATCTATATGATATATATTTTCTGTACTATGTGTAGTGATCAAGCTTGCTATTACCATCAATATAACATTTATATTATCACTTGATTGTGTGTGTGTTTTTTTTTGTTACGCCTCCCCAAAGAATTTGAAATACGTACGGCTGTGTGGTTTTTTTTTATTTTTAGTCATCTTTTTTCAACAAAATTAACAAATCATTCCCCCATTCAGAAATCTGAAAGTAAGGAGACATTTTCAGTTATTGAAAAACAATTTAGTCGTGGTCTTCCTCCTAAAGACACAAAAGGGAAGTTCTTATAACGCTTAATGCTCCAATGAATGTCATAAAGGCCATCCCATTCAGGGACCATCATAAAGAAGGCCCAAAAGGTTACATCTATTACCATCTATTTGCCCAATTAAATACAAATAACTTAAGAACTTTGGTTCAGCGGAACATTCAAAGAGCTGTGTTGATAAGTGAATAGAGCGACAGATTCCATGCATCCACTAGGGCAGGGGTGCGCTAAGTTTTTAACTTGCGCCCCCCCCCCCCCCCAGACTACACAGCAGACTGTTACATCGTTACATAGTAGAGGGTGTTGGGAAAAAAAAGACACAAGTCCATCAAGTTCAACCTATGCTAAATTTAGACGACAAATACTTATCCTATATTTGTATTTACATTGTATTGATCCAGATGAAGGCAAACAAAACGCCCCCGTGAAATACCGTCTAATGATCTCTCATAAGGGAAAAAATACATTCCATCCTGACTCCAAATATTGGTAAATCAGATTACTCCTTGGATCCACATCCCTCTCATGTTTACTTATTTGGTATATCCTTGCATACCTTTCCTTTCTAAAAAGAGGTCTGTTGTATGTGCCATCACAGTCTCCATGGGTAATTAATTCCACATTCGTACTGCCCTTGCTATAAAGAATCCTTTCCTTTGTTGCTGGTCATGAAAATATGATATTACATGTTTTAAAACAATCTGGTACCTCAGGGGTTATGTAGCTACAGTTTGATTACAGTCGATAACACCCCCCCCCCAGCCCCCAAGACACTTACCTGTGCCGGATTCCGGTTATGGGGTCCTAATGGCGTCTCCCGGCCTTCGCCGTCTTGTCGCCTTTAAAATCATGTTTTTCTCCTGCAGCACTATTCAAATGGCCGTGCGGCATCATGACGCCACGGCAACAGGACACTGCCGTCTCGTTACCATGGCAACACAGCATCATATGACGCTGCACGGCCATTTTGTATAGTGCTGCAGGAGAAAAACATGATTTTAATGATCAAGACAGAGAAGACCGGGAGACGCCAGGTGACACCACCACACGTAAGCAGTCAACAGTGGGCACAATGCAGTCGCCCCGGGCGTGTCAGCCTCAAAAGGAGACCAACATTCCTGCGATACCCCTTGTGCATCACAGAGAGGGGTGACAGTTCCAACCTTAGTTGAGGAACTTTATTAAAAATGAGAATATCATATGACGTCATCTTTAAGAGGTACATATTCAGCATCGTGGCAAAAAGACAAAATCAAACCATACCACACTGCATGGGGAAGTGGGGCCAAGGACAGATAACAGTTTCTCCTGCGACAATATACATTTAGCTGTCACATTTTAGGTGCAAGCATGCGCGTGAAGAGCACGAACGCAACAATGAAGATGGCGTCTAAGTATTAGAGAAAAGAAGTTACGAGTGCGTTTATATATTAAGGCAGGCATTTAACCGCCTTTAAGAGTTTTTTCTGTTATAAATACGTCAACCTAGCAGCTGATTTACGGCAGGGGTGGGCCTATGGTGTTAAGCCCTAATTTTTCATTCTAAATTACAATTCAACAGAGGTGCGTTTGGGACCAAACACATGAATTTTCATATTTCTATGCCAGTGACTTCTCTGGGGGGGGGGGGGGGGGGGGGGGTAACCGATGACATATCGTTTGTTTTATCCTGTTATCTTAAGAAACTGTTCTGCACTTATTTTATCTTTGCTTAGATTACAGAAAAAGGATATAAACAGAACACTGTATTTTATTAAAACATTCTTAATGCATTTATGCAGTAATGCTTTGGGGCTCTGAATGAACTGTTGCACACTTTGGAGAGAGTATTTACATGTTCAGACATTTTGCTACAACAGGTGTGTTACGTGCATAGTTTTTTCTATAAACCCGAGACCTTGGCAGATATACATTACATATTTTGCATACTTATTGGGTGGTGGCAGCGGAGAGATGATTGCAATTGAGCAAGGGGTTAACATTAACTAATTGTAAGTACCTTTGCGGAGGACAAAGGTGAGTTGGCTAGAGTAGCCGTGTGTATTAACCCTGGTTGCATATCTAAGTCACATGCTCACTTGCATGCTGTTCATGACAGATGGTATATGGGGACAGACTGAGGGGAGATATTGTTCATTTGAGGGACCTTTGCAAAGGTGAAAAGTGGGACAGCTTACAAGCTGTGTATTAACCCTTGTCCTGTAGGCAGGTTACGTACTCACTGGCATGCTGTATGTCACACTGGTGAAAATCGCCTTTCCTCCAAACTTAAGGGATGACCCCGTGTCATTTGTTCTGTCCTTAGGACGAATGATTATTTTGAAAACTCCTTGTACTGTCCCGAATATATTTGTATATAGTTATCATATCCCTTCTTAGGTGCCTCTTTTCTAATGTAAACAAATCAAAATTAGCTAGCCTCTCCTCATAAGACGGATTATCCATCCTCTTTATTAATTTGGTGACTTTTCTCTGCACTCTCTCTCTCGTTACATAATGTCTTTTAATATTCAAGGTGTGGTCTTACTAATGCTTTGAAGGGACCACTAGTATAAACAGAAAGTGCATTCACAGAGGAGGTCTCCAATAGAACTTTCAAAACTAAAATGGGGCTTGATGAGAAACATTCAAGGATACTAAGAGAGTGTAAGTGGTGCTGGGGTGAGGGAGGGTTGGGAAGGAAAATGGAGGGCTGGCAAACCATTAACATAACTATTTAACCCAGGGGAGACCAACTCTCGTCTTCAAGGGCCACCAACGGGTCAGGTTTCAAGTATATTCCTTCTTCAGCACAGGTGGCCCAATCGTTGACCGAGCTACTGAATGAGCCCCACCTGTGCTGAAGCAGGGATGTCCTGAAAACCTGACCAGTTGGTGGTCCTTGAAGACTGTAGTTGGCCACCCCTGATTTAACCGGCCACTATTACCAGGTATAGTACCAGGTGACTGGAGAAGCGCAAACGTAGTCCCAATCTATTGGACCTGAAACACCACCGGACTTAATGCTCAGAGGATTCTGGGTAACAAGAGAGACTGACTGTTCATAAGAAGGGAGACTGTTTAAGACTTGGCCAGTGGGATCCAGCAAGGAATGAGTTAATGTCTCAAAGAGCCACGGCAACATGAAGGAGGCCAACCTTGGAATTGATGACAAGACAGTATCCCACACAGCCAGGGCCAGCAACAGATAGCACGTAACAAAGGAGATACAGTTATGGAAGAAGGGAGGTATTTGGGGCATGAGCAGAGAGACTGCTAGAAATAAGAATGATTAGTGCGACAGCTCTTCTAAGATATAAGTATAAGCCCTGAATAAGATCCCGCTGTCCTGATCAGAGAAGAGGACTCTTGATTGCTTTGTCCTGCACGCAAAGGACAGCGCTGGCTATGTCACTCGTATTGATGCTGTGCTCATCATAAGCGATTTCTACTCTTTGAACACACCCCCGTGCCAGCCTCACCTTTTTACACACTTCCCAAGAGAGGAAGCCAGCTGCCAACCATGGGCTGGAGAGACTGAAGGCAATAGCGAGGAACTTAATGGAAACACTGCTGAAAAAAGAAAGCCAGCATCAAATGCTTTACAAATCCAGAAGTGATGGGGAACGCCAGAGGGATGCGAGGTGTGCATATACAGGGAGCTGTATTAGCCAAAGTATTTTCCAAATGTTTACTTTTGTGTTTGAAGAGTATATTCCCATTATGTACAAGACAAAAGAGCAAAAAGAAATACCCTTTTGATATGTGCGTCAATACAATCCATACAATGATAAGTAATTAGCTAAGTTGCCGATCGATAGGTGAAGATTTGGCTTGGGGGTTCACTAAATGGCTGTTGTCAAGAGAGAGGGGATTTGGCCCGGGATTAAAGGGGTTACACCCCATTTGGCCACCCTCTACTCTCACCTGGGAAGCAAGGGGTTAACTGGACTGGGGTCCAGTAATGTGTTTTTGCCTTGCTTCAGCCATCCAACGGTTTATTCCACTGTATAAATGTATTGTTTCTGGGCCAGTGTCTGCACCACACACACACTGGGGCTTAAGGGGTTAATGAGCTGCAGTTTAGGAAAATACATTAGGATGCGTGGTGTCTTTTAAGAAATATCTGGGCTTCAAAAGGCTTGATTGAAGTTGGGTGTGAAAAGTACAGAGGGTTTTTTTAGTGTACTGTATGTTAATACCTTATTTGCAGGCCAAGGGTATATTGCTGGGAAACAGCTAGGACAGGAGGTCTGGGGCATTGGGTGTGAAATATAGCACCGGTGACAAATGTTCACTACCCACAGCCTGCTTCAAAGGATTTTTTGATGGGGCCAGGGGTGCGGTTACCCAAGGAGATATCAGAATGAGTGACCTTATTAAATATAAGAATATTATGAGATGTCCTCGGCTGAACATGCTAAGAGTTACATATGTGTAACCGGGGGATCGAGCCGCAAATAATGATTACAGACACATGATGTCTCGCCGGTACTAAGAGACAGATATTAATATCTCTCTTAATTTTAGTATTACACGGTAATATTTAGTCTTATTGGGAGCGTCATGCGTGCCGGAATGTATTAATATGTCTCGCGTGCCAGTAAGTACTACTGAACTGAAGTTATGAAGTTATTTAGATAGGAAAAGCAGTTTTTAAACGTCCTTGGGTGGGAGGAGTTTTACTCTGAGGAAAACTGTCAACCTCACCACTGATTTATGAGATGGGCTGGGTTTAGGTTGTGTTCAATGGGAAATAATAGTATAAGAACAAGGCTCAGCCTATGGCTATTGTCCTTCATGTCTTTCGTGTCTTGATGATTATGAAGATTGCTGTATGAACTGCCAGTCCAGATATGACTGTTTCATCATTCCATCTTAAGTGAGTGTCCATATTTTGTCTGTTATTTGTATAATCTCGTGTGCTCACCTTTTTCAAGGAATAAATTATATTTGATCATATCTAAGTCTCGTTCGGTTCAACCCAGTTATATATTTGGTGGTGTATTATTCATAGCCTGTCACAAAGCTCCCGTCACAGCTGTCAGTGCAGCAGAAGAGGACCAAAGATGCAAAGTTCTGTGGGGAAGATCATGTGACCAGGCAGTCACTAGATACAATTGGTGCACTGCTAGAGAAGGAGCAGGGCTCAAAAATGTGTGTGCCAGAGCCTGTTTCAGAAGAGGAAGGGGATGTGACTTTGTAAATGGTTGCTATAGAAACAATTTTTTTTTTTTTTTAAATGCTACAAGTATTTTCTCATAGTACAGAACTGATTTATTAAAAAAAAAAAAACACATGTAGGATATTGCTTGTTCTGCAGCTTTAACAGAGAGGTATTAGCAGCAGAGAGGTAAGTGATACCAATGATTGCACAAGCTGGCAAGACCTCACCTCGAATACATACTGTGTTCAGTCCTGGAGATCTCCGGGACATGAATTAATTAGAGATTGTGCAAAGGGCTACATCATAAAAAATATTTTTAAAAACCATCAGGAAAGACTAAAAGGACCTCAGAGCTTGGAGGAGAGAAGGGAGAGGGGGGCTAGGATTTTAACATTTCAAATATATAAAAGGATTTCAATTTCATCGAGGTGCAGGAGGGAAAGGTATTTCAGAAGAAGAGGAGAAGTGCTAAAGCAAGAGGTCACGCTCGGAAGCTGGACCTGGGGAAAGGCGAGAGAGAACGTCATGGGAACGCCGGTGGATTGGTGGAGTTGCCTCCCAAGAGGTGCGATAAGGGAATGGAAAAAAAATGCATGGGACAGACATAAGGCTACCCTTAATATAAAAGCAATCCAAAGCACAGGGAAGACTTACCTAAAGCGACCATGGTTTCGTATATTTCCTTTATGAGGTCCTTGTAGACTTGTTTCTGATTCTCCTCCAAATTTTTCCATTGCTCCTCCGAGAAGTAGATGGCGGCATCATCAAAGGTTATCTGAAGGAAACACAAAAAACAGGTCAGGGGGAGAAGTATATATCCCTGGGTGGGGCAGGAATGCCACGGTGTGGCAAAGCAGCTCGGCATAGGACAGCTTCTCTGATCAGCCGCTGAAGTTTGTGCTTCCTGCTGCGGCGGAGGAGCAAGTTAATACAAAAAACAGCAGAGGTCGCCAGGCGGACACTACTGCGGGATTTTTGCCATTCATAAATACAAAATATATCAAAATTATATGTACCTATACATATATCTATATCAGCCAGCATCACATTGAGCTAATTTTTAAGATGGGTCATTTATAGGGGGAAGGATATAGCAAGTAACCCCAAAAATACAAAGCCAAACGAAAATGTTATTTTTACATTTGTCATAATGATAGGAAACGGGTCCTGTAACAGCAGCATGGCACCCACAATGAAGGTTAAACCGGCATGCTGTCTGTCAGTCAAAAGGGCTACCCTGCTGCAAGGATTAACTTATCACTCACTCCGTAGCCAAGCCAAGGTTTAGGTATTGCGTTAATTATGTGTATAGTATGCGGTGACGTTTAACAGGTTTGTGTGGGACTCAATCTACGCCTGGGCCAGGAACAATGTATCAAGCATACACTGAAAAACCAGGGTTGTGGGCACCAGGTCTGTGCACCACAGACAATGGGAGAGATGGGAGGGACATGCCTGCCTGCTGAGAAAGCACTTACTCCAAAGACGGAGTATTAATCTTCCCCCGGCAGCAGGGCGTCAGTCTGCACGGCGCCTGTAACTGGTATTGGGGCGCAAGAGGGTGGGTTCTAGCCCCATCACTCTATCCATTTGTTTTGAAAGGAGTGCCCGCCCCCTGGGGTCGTCCTTGGCATATAACTCCACCCCCTTCTCAGATTGGCCCGTTCCGGCGACCCACTGTGTCCCCGATTGGTGTAGCCGATACAAGGAACCATCCTGATTGGTTGGCACGACTTCCATTCTTTTGTATGCAGACGGAAAGCTATACAAGTCGGCGCCAACCTGTATGTCCAGAGTTGTGAGGGTTGGTCTCATGTCGAGACCCCCATGTTGTGTGGATTTACAGAGCATGGAGATGTCCCCTCTCCATCCTTGACTAAGGACTATTTCTGGGACTATGGACATCTAGGGTACTCTCGCTTTGGCAGCGCCCTGCACCTAGGATCCTGGAAATTACCCCCTTGTATTGGGATATGGTCTGTGTTACTGTAGGCGTTGCCATTGTTAGCTTGTGCTAATAAACTTCACTGTTCGTTAATCCTTGTCCTCCCTGGTGATTACATTCCCAAGATAGTCTGGTCAACCCCGAACGTGACAAGTACATCTTTTCCAAATGAGTCACCAAAGAAGAAATTCAAGTAGAACTATGTAATTAACAAAAAGGTGTAAATCCAAATCAAAACAGAAGCTCTATACACTCCCTATAACGCCTAGCAACCAATCACAAAGAGGTTTCTCAAGCGACACCCGACAATGAGAAATCAACCTACCAATCACGTTATAACTTTAATGCAGCACAGGGAAGCGGCAAAATACCTTGTGGATGATTCAATAAACTGTGATAGTGCCGCTCGGGACACTAACACACACACTTCCATTGAATTAATTTTCTGCTTAATGCTGGTCTCAGGTTATCATAGTAACCTTTACAGTGAGCTCTGTGGAGAGCTCCATTTTAAACCCCCGGACATTTAAAAAAAAAATATATATATACATATCTCTTAAATTAAGTACCAAGATTTTTAAAAAAATAAGCGCTTTGGAAAGGGCAAGTTAAAATAAGAGGGAAAAAAAAAAAAAGATCCGCGTAGAATTCTGCTTTAATTCATTGCAGCAAGTTGGGCAACATGAAAATTCCTCTGCCACACGTTTTGCAGAAATTGCCTTGATACATCTCTTCACTTCAGGCTATGGGCCACTGCGTGCTCGCACGGGGCACCTGGCAGTGCTCGTTACTCAAGTCAGCGCGACCTGGCAGACTCCAGGCAACCCGCGATGGAGGGGTGGGCACGGCAATGACATCACGCGCCCGGTCCGCCCTCATTGGTTGAACCGCCATGACGTGGCCAGCGCTCTGTCGCCACAAGAAAAAACAATATCCTTGTCTTTACAAAATGTGGTCGCGCATCGCGATCTCTACATGCGCGTGCAGGCAGCTACTGGGCCCGGTACCATAGAAGGGCGGATCTTGTTCCCGCCGCGCACGCAGCAGCCAACACTGGGGACGAGGCCTTAGACTGCGGTGTTCTGCGGAGACTCCTAACTGCAACTATTACCATTAGAAACCATTCTAATTCTAATCATCATTATCTGTCAGGGCAGGTGTTCATATTTTCCATAATGACACCTGCCAACGATTCTGTAATGAAAACAGAATGGTTATTTACCTGTATGTGAAACCCATCATCAAGTCCTTGAGATGTGCAGACAGATGCAATTGGAAACAGACAGGATTCACGGTAAGTTGCTGTACAACCATGGGGTCTGAAACTACGAGTACTCCAGGCTCCCCCTGGGTCTACATATGTTTACATTATCGCAATGTATGTTTGTATGTTACCGATTTCATATGTACAGCACCCCCACCCAAAACAGTAGTTCCTGCTGTAGTGCTGTAATGCAAGGATTCTGGATTCAGCCAATAACTTGCACACACAGTCAGTAAACAGAGGAAATCAAAAAGGGATTTCACTTCGCTTCGGTTATGTTCTCAGTTACAGCTTGCACAGTTTAACAGCATACAACAGAAAAAACGCTCCAAACACCTAGGGAAGCCCCAATCAGTCTAGTGACAGTCTGATCCCGAGAGAGCGAGGGGAATTCTTGGCCAGGGCACCTGCACGGTCCGTGGAGAAGCTTCTGGCACTATCCCCAGCCTAGACTCTTATTTATAGCATTTTGTGTTAGCACTCATTGGAGGAAGTCTAAGTGTTGTAGCAAGATGCATACTTAAACTGATAAGTCACACTTCCTTTGCAGTAAACAACTCTATATATATGGTAAACATGTGACAGAGACAGAGCGCTCTGCTAACTCAAAGCACGTCATGGCACACTTAAGCTGATGAGTGATACTTTCCCATACAGTCACACTTCCTTTGTAGTAAACAACTCTATATATGGTAGCAAACACGTGACAGAGTTCTGCTTACCCAAAGCACATGTTACGGCATACTTCAGCTAATGAGTGGTACTTTCCGCTACAGGTGCCCATCCCAACAGTATGACACATGGGAATACCATTAATAAAATATATAGCTTGACATGGTTACACCCTATAATATAACCAAGCAATATAATTACAATCATAATAAAATACATGCGTGACAAAACAAATTCAGTGTTTAAGACTGGATAAGATTTCAGCTGGATCACTCCATGTGATTAGGAAATTTATTTACAGAAAAAATATTTACAAAAAGAGGACTTAATACACAATTTAATTTCTGATTCCCAAAGTAATAAATCTATACACACACACGAGCCAGCGTTTTTGTTAGGCAGCCGTGGGGGTTACAAGAAGAGATATAATAACTATAAACAAATATAATAGAAGGATAATTGTGTATGGAGCTCAAGGCGGCCTAGCTGTATTCCAACAGTGGCAATTAGTTGTAAATAGACAGAGCACGTGTCGGGTAAAGACAGAGTATCCTGTGAAGCTATATATAGATATAGGGATATTAGGGAGCCGGAGGGGACCACATAAGCTGTAATATAAGAGCCAAAAAATCCCTACATCCCCGGGAGACCCGGTGTGGAGTAACTTTTACCTCTATTATAGGCTAAAGCTGGTAAATTCCAGGCATTATTGAAATCCCTGCTCTCTGATTGTATAATGCCCGGAATTTTAACCAATCAGTAATGGCCCAGAATTTTTGGCACCCTGCCAAGTTTTTCAGCCAATCAGCTTTCAGTTTTCATTCACAAAGAGTGAAATTTGCTCTTAGACAGGGGAGGTGATTGGACAGAAGGCATCAGCAAGGCACTGACTCCTCCCCCACCCACCCTGAAGAGAGCTCCGCACAGGAGCGTGAGGGGAAAGGTTTGTGTGTGTGTGTGCGTGTGTAAATGGGGCAGCAGAGTGTTTTATTAGTGTGTGTGTCTTCTGTTGGTGTGTGTTTTGTGGGTGTAGAGGGGGCAGCAGAGTCTTGTTGTTGAGT
The DNA here is from genome assembly GCF_040206685.1 of Ascaphus truei. Taxonomy (NCBI): domain Eukaryota; kingdom Metazoa; phylum Chordata; class Amphibia; order Anura; family Ascaphidae; genus Ascaphus; species Ascaphus truei. Next base: position 468,096,799 of record NC_134484.1, read on the forward strand.
GTCTGTTGTGGGTGGAGGAAGGGGAGAGAGTGTTTTGTTGGTGTGTGTCTGCAGTGTGTGGGTTTATAGGGGGCTGCAGTGGGTGTAGGGAGGGGGCTGCTGGTGTGTGTTTTGAGGATGTAGAGGTTGCAGAGTCTGTTTTGTTGATTTGTGTGTGTATCTGCAGTGTGTGTTTTGTAGGTGCAGAGGGGGGGGGGCTGCAGTGTGTGTTTTGTGGGTGGAGGACGGGTGCAGAGGGTGAAAACCAATGAAAAAAAAAAAAGAATCGAAGAAAAGAAAAGGTTTTCTTTCCATGATTTTCTACCTTCACTTCTTGTTTGCATCATCAACAATTGACATCAGCTGTCTTTCACTCGCGGTGGGAGTTATAAAGATCATTCACCTCCTCCCAATACTGTAGTTACGCCTTGAAAAAGCGCCACAGGGGGCGTGAAACGCGAGGGAGGAGAATTGTTTTTCACCGTCGGTCCATGTTTTTTAAGTAGGTTTAATAAATTGTTTTTAAACTCCTTTTGCTGGCGAGTTTCCCTATTTTTCTTCTTTTTTGGAGTAGCTTTTATTCTCATCTATTTTTGTTCTATAAACAAATATATTCAGGGACAATACAAGGAGTTTTCAAAAGAACTTACATTCAGGGTAGTACAAACGGCACAGGGTCATCCCTTAAGGTTGGAGGAAAGGAGATTTCACCAGCAACAAATGAAAGGGTTCTTTACAGTAAGGCAGTTACAGTGTGGAATTCATTACCCATGGAGACTGTGATGGCAGATACAATAGATTTGTTAAAAAAAAAAAAGTTGGACATCTTTTTAGAAAGGAAAGGTAACAACGGATATACCAAATAAGTATACATGGGAAGGATGTTGATCCAGGGAGTAATCCGATTGCCAATTCTTGGAGTCAGGAAGGAATTTATATTTCCCCTTATGAGATATCATTGAATAATAGGTCACTGGGGTTTGTTTCCCTTCCTCTGGCTCAATACACTGGAAGTGCAGACAATGGATAAAGTATCTGTTGTGGTACCAGCACGCCAGATCCAGCTTTGATGTAGCTGGGATCCCTCCGTGCATCAGTGATTGACAGGTCAGTTATCACTGCGCAGAGCACGGGTGCCAGGGAGGGAGTTGTAGGCGCAGGCGCCAAGATATTTTGAAAACTGCAAAACCGCACACACAAACCTCTGTAAAACATACATGGGGTATGGTTTAGGTGAAATGGCCATATGAGGATGTCCAAGTGCTACAGAGTACTAGGGCTCAAGGAGGAACTTAGCCCGCTCCTTGTGACCTTGGGCAAGACGCTTCATCTCCTGGTGCCTCAAGCATTCAAATTAGATTGTAAGCCTTGTGGTGGCAAACTGTGCAAAACCAAAAATGTTGTCCCCATTGGCAGTAAAAGGGGAGTGCTCACTTGCATGTCATTACCCAGAATCCCTGGCTGCAGTGGAAGCACTGTATGCTGGGAGATAATGGGGAATGGTAGGGCTGAGACAGATGACTGCTCACAAGTGGGATTTTTCTTTGCTGAAATAAAAATATATATAAAAGGCATTTGTTCTCCTCCTCACGATGTTAGGTAAACTAGCCCTTCGGTGTAATTTCAAACATTTGCACTTCAGTGCTAAAGATCTAAGGCAGGAGTAGGCAACTCCAACCCGCAAGACCCCCACCCACCCACAGATCAGGTTTTCATGCAAACCCTGATTCAGCACAGTTGGCTCAGTCTGAAGCAAGGACTGATTGAGTCACCTGTGCTGAAGCAGGGATATTCTGAACACCTGACATGTTGGGAGGGAGTAGGGTCTTGAGGACTAGAGTTGGATACCATTGTTCTAAAGAAAACTGGAACATTCAGGCAGGATATCAGAACTTCATTATCTCTGAGAAAGCCAAGCAAGGTGTGAAACTCTAGCAAAGCTGTCACGTGCTTTGTGATCTCACTTAATTCCTCTGGGTGCAATACTTACAAAGCTGTCAGCTGCCTAAATACATCCACAGTGCATGATTAAAACACCAATTAACACAGCCCTCGTGTATGTGCAATTCAATTAACCGGATACAAAAACAATTAGTGCAAAATAATGAACCAGCAAAGCAAAATATTTACAATGAGGAGTGTATACAAAGATCACACTATAAAAAATAAGTCAGAGGAAGAACCAGTTAGAAGTACAATCCCTGCCACCATTTTTTTGTGTGTATAGAACAATTCAAGCAGGTTCCTTAAAGAAATCTAACCATTCAGTATCCTACGTGTTCTGAAGTATTAGCTCATACTGCATTTAAAAAAAAAAAAAAAAAAAAATCGATGCCATTTTTAACAAGTTTAAATATACTGTAATGAGAATCCTTTGGTTTTAACACACCTCCCGAGTGGTGTAAGGGGTTTGGCAACAAATGATCAGAAACGGGAAAGTGTTGCAACGTTGCCAGCAGGAGACTGTGCTGAGCTGCAAATTGTAACAATAGACAAACGTTACCCGTGGTAATATAAGGATACATTGTAGCTGCTGCGTTACACTGACTTGGGCTAGGTCCCCTCACCAGTCCCTCTACTCCTTTCTATATTTCCCTGCTGTCTCCTTGCTTGTTGTCCCACTGCGCTGTGAGCCAATCAAGAGGGGAGATCGCCGGAGCCAAATCCCTTCCAAGTTGCGTTGGCCTCCACAGCTGTTTGCACAATGGAGCGTGATGAATCTGGGGGTAGCAGTTAGTGATTATTAGCGCACGATCCAAATGGTCCATGAGGGTTTGGCCGTTGTGTGTTTTATATCTTCTGTCTGCTGCTTGAGCTCGGTTTGCTGGTTTTTGGGATGATTAATTGGTCCATCTTGCAAGTCTTAAATTAAATGAGATGTATTGATTTTTCCATTTTTTTAAAACCAAAAAGTGGTTTTTAAGAAACTATGCATGGATTATCACTGTTCAGTTACCTTGAACACATGGCAAGGTCAGAAACGTTCAGAAATTGTAGTTTTGTTTTTATTTTACATTTTCAAAACAACATTAAAAGCCCCATATCATTCCAAATTACATACCAGTTAAACTCTAAGAGGGTGTGACATTGCACGGTTCAAAGGTTTACAAGAACAAAACAAGTCCAGTGCAGATTTGAGAGTAGGATCCTCCGGCTGATATAATCACAGAGCAGCTGGGATCCTAGAACCAATGGCAGCCTAGCAAATTCATGGCCGCGCCCACCTGCCACACTTAGGCCACGCCCCCGCACCGCCGATCGCTGCCAACAGAACGCAGATCGCAGTTGTCAGCTGTGCACGCGCCGCCTGGACACCAGGCACGCGTGCAGCAGCCTCCAGAAGGACCTTAGCCTAAGGCTCCGGCCCCAGTCCTCCATGCGGCGCGTGCAGAGACTACAGCTGCGATCGGCGGTCTGTAGGGGAGCAGGGCATGACGGGGGGGGGGGAGGGGGCGCGGCCATGCTAGGGCATTTCTGCCCTGCCATTGGTTGCGCGCCGACCACGTGACCGCGTCATGGCACGGGAAAATACAATTCTTGTATTCCCTGCTAGCGTACGCGTCACAGCGTTTTGCGCGCACTCACAGCCACTGGGGCCTGCCTCATAGTGGGCTGTGCTGTGGGGCGCGCACGTCGCCATTACCACCGGGGACTCAGCCGGAAGCATTGATTGTAACTGAAAGACGGCCATTACGGGAGAACATATTGATAGCCAGCTTAGGTAATTAGTTTACATTAAATAGCAACTTGTATATATATATATATATATATATACTGCTGCGGCAGAGTTTATTCGAGCATTTGCCCGTTCTCTGCCGCAGCAGTAACCTGGCGCGCGCCGGAGGGTGCCGGGCGCGCGCCGAAGCAGCGGAAGAGCGCCCTCCGATCGGGGCGCTCTCCCTACCGCTGCCAGGTCCGCCGGGTCCCCCGGAACCCCCTGCCGCCGTCCCGCGATCGCGGGACACCAGGGCTCCCTCGGGGAGCCCTGGACGCGCGTGCAGGGGGCGCTGACACCCGATGACGCGTGACCGCGCATCGGTGACGCGCGGCACGCCGAGGGAGTGGGGCTAGCAAGCCGGGGCATCCCCCGGCTTGCGGAACTAGCCCTGCTCGATTTAAACGTGTCGGCAGTGTATATTTTTTTTTTAAGTGCCGCCAGACATGCTGCTTTGCAGGGCCAATCTCTGCTAGCACCAAAGTAAACAGCATTTATAGCAGCAATACTACATTCTCCTCTTTCTTTCTTTTCCTTATTTTTGTAAAACGTGACAATGTATAATTCTACATTCTTACCAATGCTGGCAAATCATTTGGTGCTCCGGTTACAAATCTGTAACAATCCTGATTGTGTGACTAACATAATGGCTGCTTCAGTCCGTGAAACTCAGCAGCTTCAATGTATCCTTATGTTACCAAGGTAACATTATCTACTGTTGCAGTGTGCATCTCACGACTGCTGGGAATATTGGCAACAAATTATCACAAAATAGGAAAGTGTTGCAAAGATCTTGCACTGCTGGGGAGTGGGGCTAATCCCTGCTATAGAGATCAAAGGATGCTTTAAAACTGATTAAAAATGTCAATAACCGTTGAATTAAAAAAAAAAAAATCACTAATACTACAGAACTGATTTAAAAAAAAAATGATTTCAAATGTTTTGCTGCTTTAATGGATTATAGCTGACATCATTTTGCCAAGTATTATTATTATTATTATTTTTTCAGTTGGTTTGATTTCCTTTGGCTGCTCCCTTATATCTGATACCACAGTGTGTTCAACAAGAGTTTGCAAAGGCAAAGCTCCCCGCCCCCCCCCCCCCAGCACTGCGCTGCCCCTTATTAGCTCTCCGATAAGGACAGGGTGGGAGAAAGCTCAAGAAAACACTCGAGTAACAAACCCGTTCCCTATTCAAAAAAAGGTCCAGAAGAAAAAGTCAACTTGTACTTAATTTCCAAATAAATGAAAGCAGACAAAGCGTTCGCACGGTTAGATTAGTTTGTGGAAGCCAATTACTTCCTTTGAGAAAGGAATTGCACCTCTGTCGGGGGTGATTGATGCTTTTCCTTTTACCAGAGCCCGAGCATCTAGAATTATTTGTGCAATTTGTGAAGTTATTACTGTATTGTAAACACTGAGCGGGAGGCTTGGGAGGGGTTTGATTTCCCATGGCTGCTCCCTTTTTGTCTCTGTCTGTTCATCATGACAAATACAACTGTTAAAAAAAAATAAAAAAAACACAATACAAATACACACAGCTGCTAATAAAACCTCAGGACAGTGACAGCTGTAAAAAAAAAAAAAAAAATCAAAAAAATAAATCAATCTATTTGACTGGAGACTGAAAAAGAAAATCAATTTGCGGAATTAAACGGGAGGAGAGTGGCGGAGAAGGGAGGTCCTGTTGATCCATGCACTGGGCCGCAGGACACTTGGTAGGATGCCCACCCATCCCCCCTATGCTCCACAATGTGCCAACACCCTCACTCTGCTGCTCAACCACGTTTGAGTAAAATCTGGGCGATTTATGCATTTCGTCAACAAATTCGAAAATCTATAAGTGCCATCTTGCTAGTTTTTAAACATGGTAGGCTATTTGGAAGTGGGGGAGGGTTAGAGAACCAAGAATTTTTTTTTGGGGGGGGTGGGGTTGAGGGGGGGGGGGAGAGAGGAGAGAAAGCCTTATCTTGTCTGCTCACTTAGTTCAGCGAGTGCTTGTTTGCCAGATTACCCCCCCCCCCCCCCCAACTCTCACCCCATACCTTTGTTGGCTCACTCAAAGTCAGGGTGAAAAGGTGAAGTCAGCACCTGGTTGACAAACACTCCCCCCACTCAGCAGCCCCGAAGGAACGCAATATGAAATACATTTCCAAAAGGTACTAAAGCTAAATTATTTTATATGGTATGGTGCCAACGTATTCCTCAGCCCAGCAAAAATGTATTAATTTAGAATTTTTTCTAATGCGTTACTCACCAAGAAACTCGGTACTAGGACGCATGTAGGAACAGGGAGGACACGCATCCCAGACCCTTTGCTCCACGAAGAGCCAGTTGCAGATCTTCCAATGCTGGTGAGATGTAGTCTCTCCATATCCGCTAAGAGACAGGTAGTGGCATTTTGCACAAACTGCAGGGTTTTGGATATGTTTTTGGAGAGAATGTGCAGAGAATTTGAAAAATCTAGTCTGGAGAGGAACTGTGCTACCATCTGTAGATTGAGAGAAACACTTTAAAATTCGTCTCGCCCGATGGATTTGGAAGCAAGAGTTTTTCACAATAGATGCAATTTGAGGCTGATCAATGATGTTTTCGTCAATAATAGCTCCAAGGCGTTTCACCTTCTCTCTACTTGGGATGGCAGAGTTATTGATTTTTAGACCGTTGAAGGCATTACTCATGGCATCTGTTTCTGCTTTAGGGCCTATTAGGAGCAGCTCGGATTTAGACGCATTAAGTTGTAGCCAATTCAATGCCATCCAATTAGAGATGTCACTAAGGCAATTATTCACTGCTCACTGTGATGATTGGATATCGTCCGCGTACTGATGGAACTGAATTTGTTTTTGACAAATAAATGTCCCCTTGGGCTTTAATATATATGGAATAGAACCGGGGAGACGGCAGATCCCTGAGGGACGCTACAAATCAGCGAAATTGTGTTTAAAAACAATTCTCTGAGGGTGACTTTGACAATGGTTACTAAGAAAGGACTGGAACCAGTCCAGCACTTTACCTTTTAACCCAACTTCTGATTTAAGGCTGGTCAGCAAAAGTGTGTGATCAATTGTGTCGAAAGCCACTCAGGTCTAGAAGGATCACAGCAGCGGCCCCCACTTTGTCTGTGATGCGAAGCAGGAAGTCAGTGACACCTATCATCAGGGTCGTCTCAGTGCTGACATTTTTTCTAAATCCAGATTGGTGGGAGTCAAACATAATAAAAATCGGGTTAGGTGGTTTAAAACGGTTTTAGAGCTAGTTTTTCAATGATTTTAGCTGAAAATAGAACATTAGAAACCGGTATGTAGTTATCCGCGCTCAATGGCTTGAGGGAGGGTTTCCTTGATTAGAGGTGGAATAAATGCTTCCTTTAGCGAGGTTGGTAAAAAGACTGAAGTTTGTCATTTCAAGAATGAAAGGGGCCAGATCCAACACCGCTTCCTTTAATAGCCAGGCCGGACAAAAGGTCCCTGGTCAGCTAGATGGTTTGACCCTTCTGATCGTGATAAGGAGCTCGTCCATAGAGAAAGATTGGAAGATTCTCCAACTAAGTTTTAGTCGGTTCGATTGTGGAAATATCAGATTTGTTAACGGACAGTTGTGTGGCTGTAATTTGATTCCGAATTTGAGACTTTACAATGTGGGAGGAAGGACAATAACATTGTACGAGGAACGAGTAGATATATGTTGGGACAGGCTACGACAATAAGAAGTAGGCCCCTATCCCAAGGAGCTTACAAGCTAGGAGGGGAGCGAAGGCACAAGAATGTGTGTGTGAGTTTCTTAGCAAAGGTTTGGCCATCAACATAAGGATTCTGGTGTATGCGGTTCCAAGATGGAAGTAAAAGACTGAAGTCAGGATAGTGTTGGATAGAGCCCTTGAAAAAAAAGTTTGCATTTAAGAAACGTTTAATTGTATGTATCATAGGGGAAGAGTCTGATTGAGCGTGGTAGAGAATTCCAGAGTTGAGGTGCGGCACGTGAAAAGTCTCGGAGGCTGGAGTAATAGGGGAGGTGGAAAGACAGACAAAGAGCTGAATGTAGACAGCATGTAGGAAAGTACAAGTGCCTTGAATTTCTGCAGGGCATGGTTAACCAATGGTGTGACTTGCATAATGGTGCAGCAGAGAGAAAGCAATTAGTGAGACAAAGGAGTCTGACAGCAGCATTTATAATGAACTGGAGAGGAGATAGATGGCAGAGGAGAGCAACTAGAAGAAGGTTGCAGCAGTCCAGTCGGGATATATTGAGTGCACGAGTAAAGAATTATGGTGGATTGTTCTGTGAGGAAGGGGCGTGTTTTAGCAATATTGCAGAGGTGGGAATGACATGATTTGGAGAGGCACTAAAATGAACGCGATTAAGGTTAGGGAGGAGTCAAGAATGTCTCTTAATCATCTTACTTGAGGTATCAGGATTAGAGTGGAGTCATTTATTGCAAGTGAAAAATACAGTATAGGTGTAGTTGGGAGGGTGTGGGGGGGGGGGGAGAGAGTGTATAAATTCAATTTTTGGCATGTAAAGTTAAGATTGAGATTGGACATACACGAGGAGATAACAGAAAGTTAGTGACATGAGACTGGAGAGAAAGGGAGATGGGGAGAGGTAGATTTTGGTATCGAATAGTCATTCTGTTTTCCCAAATGGAGGAAGGATAAAATGGACAAGAGTAGAGGTCCTATGACAGAGCCCTGTGGTACACCAACTATGAGTGGGAGGGAGAAGGGTGATGTGCCAGCAACGGAAACACGAAAAGTGCTGTTAAATAGGTAAAATGTAAACCAGGAGAGGGCAGTGTCATGGAGGCCAATAGAATGGATGCTGTGCCGAATGAGGGTATGATCAACAGTATAACAAAGCAGCAGAAAGGTCCAAAAGAATAAGGAGACATGTCCTCGAGCAGATAATTAGTGACTTGTTAGGGCAGTCTTTGTGGAGTGGTTAGGACGTAATCCAAACCGCAGTGTGGAAAGGAGAGCGTTAGAAGAGCGAAAACATTTGTTTTTAGCGAGATTGAATTAATTTAAGTCAAAAATATTGTTACATTATTTGCAAAAAGATTTTTTGGTTGGCAACTTTGTAGCTTTAGGATAGATTAAACAAAAATACCGCTTACAAAATAATAATGACAAGGCGATGGATGTGCATTTTACTGCTGTTGCTCTAGTTTCCAAATTGCAAAATGAACCAACTATAAACCATTTGATCTCCATGATTGAGGTATTGAAAAGATTTGACACCAAGCAGCCAACAACCCTATACTAGCCATGACTTGAATGTCAAGAAAACTGTGGTCATATTTTAGCTACCCTTATGACAGCCCCCAAATGACCCAAGGGCCGTCACACCAGTGACCCTTATGATGTTGAGGGAATGTCATGCTATTTCAGGTAGTTTCTGGGGGGAGTTCAGGAGGGTGACGTTATACTTCCGTTCGCATGATCAGCGGGTCTGCCCGTGATTACCTAGTCACTACAGAAACAAACACGTGGTTGAGTTTCAGTTTTACTTTGGTGCTGCCAAACTTCCAGCACCCAATAGGTTAAACTGAATAAGCGACTTTCAAAAATATTCTGGCGGAGGATTGAGTTATAAAAAAAACAAAACAAAAAAATCACAACAACAACTTGCACCAACACATTTCAGTGGAGGCAAAATAAGTGCTGTGGCTTAGGCATTGGCCTCAAAATACAGATAGTCCTCGCTATCCAACGTTTCACTTCACAACGAATGGCATATCCAACCCCTTGGTGCCATTTTTCGACGCCGGAATTCGTTATCCGACGCTCACCGCCACTGATTAACATGGGACTCACTTTACAACGGTTTCACTATCCAACGCTACTTCCAGAACAGATTCCGTTGGATAACCGAGGACTGCCTGTAATGGACTGGATTCCTGCTTCAGGTTGGCCGGAAAAAGGCATATGTTTTCTCTAAAGCATTCAGCCTGTTGCCTTCTGTCACTTAATTCATCTCTAACATGTAATGATACACGTGTTCATCAACAAATGGTGTACTCTGGCTTCTCTTTTTAACATGCCACTGTAAGAAGTTTAAAAAAAAAAAAAGGGGGTGGGGGGTGTTTCTGGACCACTTCTAACAGTATTCTAAAAATGTTCGAGTCAGGGGTGGCTGAAGATATAAAATACGTAGGAGCCAGGAACAATTTTTAGGAGCCAGCGCTTTGTTAGGTACTCGGGTTGGGTGAAGGGCGTTCCGTCTGTGACATGACGACATCTCAGCTCCTACTAGCCCCGCCCCCACCTCTGCCTCCTGCTCTCCTCACTGAGCAGCGGGCACTTGACCAGTCAATCAGGTCAGTTATCACTGTGCACAGCATATGGGCCAAGGATAGGGGAGGGAGAATTTTAGGTAACCGGGAATTTACCATTTCTGGTTAATGTAGAGCGGAACATATTGGCTATTATATATAAAAACGCTTTGCCTTTCGTTTTCAAGTATGTCCTGGGCACAGAGTTACGACGATAAATGGTTGCCTTAAACTAACAGTGGTAATACCTTCAATTTATAGACGTTTCAAAATATTTAGAAATAATATATGATTATGGGCACATGTAACAGTTACACCCCAGGTTAAAATTGTGTTAGAAGTAGTAGGCTAGGCCTGCAACGTGCTTTGATAGAACAGCGGTGCGCAAACTGGGGGACAGATTAACTGCGGGGGGCGCGGGGTTTACAGAGGCCCCGCACACTTCCCGAATGCACTTAATTTAAGTGCCGGGGAAGCGGCGAAGGCCTCTAAACTGCACTTACTGTGGTTCAGGAGGCATCTGGAGACGCGTCATTTGACGCCGCGGGGTCATGCGACATTGCGTTGCTATGGCAACGTGACGTCATGACGCCGGGAACTACGGTAAGGAGGAGCGCGGAGAGCAGGACAGCCGGCAGGGGGGCGCAGGGGAAAAAGATTGCGCTCCCCTGTGTTAGAAGACTTTACTCAACCCATCAGTAAACAAGCAGCTGCAAGAGCAGCAAACGTCTGACACCCTTCGGCTGCCCGTCTTTGGGGCGACGCAGATGTAGGCTGAAGGGGTTCAGAATGAATTTAGCGGTGCTTTGAAATTCCTTTATACACTGCAAAGGGTGGGGCTGACTAAACAAGGTAGCTCGTGTGTCCAAGGTATGACTTGTAATTTCCTTGTGTTTTGCACAGTAATAATACATTATGCAATCTTGTACAATTTATTTATTTATTTATTTTTAAACACGAGGAACATATTTAGTGCGCGCCGCGAAAGATGCATTAAAAAAAAAATTGACGGAAAAAATATATATCTCTTCACACGTTTACCAGACATACTGCAAGTATGAGAAGAAAGCTGTACTTACACACAATAACTCGCGTGAACATAGCAAAGTTCCTGCACTGGCATATGAGCAGACCCGAAGTGACACGAGCACCTGCTCAGAATCCTGCTCTATCCCACAGAACACGCAGCTGAAGATATATACTAGGAAGAACGCGTAGGCTATGGGGAGAACAACCAAAAGCTATATTCCCCATTTTATGTCTAAATTAACCAGGCAATTACATGTTCGTGTGTTTATTTCTAAAGCACCCTTCTCAATATTATATTTTATATATAGTTATAGAAGTACCTTTCATCAGTAGGCCATCTTAATTTGTTGGCACTGGATTTTGTTTGTGAGAGTAAAATATTTCTGGCACAATAACCAACCATTATGCAATAGGAAATGACAAAATTCACAGATTAAATAATTACCTAGCGGAAGTTGAAAATAAATAAATAAATAATTAAAAGACAAGTCCATCAATTTCAACTTATGTTACATTTAGATGACAGATACTTTTCTTATATATGTACTTACAGCATATTGACCCAGAGGAAGACCAACAAAAAAACTCCAGTGAAACATTATCCAACGAGGTCTCATAAAAGGAAAACAATATTTCCTTCCCGACTCCAGTAATGGCAATCAGATTACTCCTTGGATCAACATCCTTCCTGTGTTTACTTATTTGGTATATCCCTGTATACCTTTAATTTCTAAAAAGATGTCCAACTTCTTTGTGAAGATCTCTATTGTGTCTGCCATCAGTCTCCATGGGTAACTAATTCCACATTTTAACTGCCCTTACCGTAAAGAATCCTTTCCTTTGTTGCTGGTGAAATCTCTTTTCTTCCAACCTTAAGGGATCTAAACAAATCAAATATAGCTAGCCTCTCCCCATAAGTCGGATTTTCCTCCCCCTTTATTAATTTGGTGGCTCTGCACTCTCTCTAGTTCCATAATGTCTTTTTTTCTATATTCTCCATGGCCGTCATAACTAATGGGATATAGCCCCCCCTCTTAGCTGGGGTAGGACAAAGTTCTGACACAGGTATAAAAAGGTGGTGTCTCCTCGTCCCATGTCTATTATTTTTGTCCTACCAAGCTGGGGAAGGATGTGTTCATCCCTCCCGTCACATTTTACAAACATCTGGGCATTTATTTATTTTACAATTTCATAAAGACGGCTTACTGCACCGACACACTTTATTCGAGCAAATACCCAGTATGTACCTGGCAGATACCTGGAATGCGCCGCTCCTCACCTCTAACAAGCCCCGTTGCGTTTGCCTTCCCAGCCTGGGTTCATGCCTGGCTGACGGGCGGCTGATCTGTTAAATTATAATGATTAGGATTTAATAGGCTGCAATGCTTCGCGTGTCTACCAGATGGCATAAATTCATGAATTGTAATGCAGTATATATATATATATATACTGTGCAGTATTGCAGCCAGCGGGAATAAAATGCTTCAATCCCTGCCTGGAAAATAACCCAATGCACTCGGGCAGAAAACAGTCAAAAACCTCAATACACCCGGGTATACCCGAATTCGTGGGACTAGCCGAGCTCGAATAAAGTGTGTCGCCAGTGTAGCTTATGGCATTGAGGCGGGCTGTCTGTTATTCTCCAAAGGTTGGCTGCTCTTAAGCGGATCTATGAGTGAAGGACCACCTCACTACCAGGTTTAGGTATGTGTTCACATATTGGAGTCAGGTACAGGGCTACTCCACAGGGGGTCTGGGGACGCATGCTTCCATCTCCCGCAGCTCCCACGGTGGTGGTGATAGCATCTCAGGGGGCAAAGTAGGCGAACGCATGGTACTTCAGACTTGTACTATAGAGTCTGTCTGGGAGGACCGCGGCTCCTGTTCCTACAGCCTCGAGGACCGAGAGTGTCACTTCCGGTGATGTGCGAAGCAGATGATGTCACTTCGGGTCTCATGGGACGCCGGAAAAGGGCAAATGCAGGTTCAGCCAGGTATCTAAAAAGGTAACCGTTTGCCAACTGCACTAGGTTCCAGCAAGGCTCTTTGCTCAATTTGCTAGATCAGCGTTTTGTGCAAACAGTAACTGCCTCTGGGATTCCGACTCTCCATGCAGTTACTCCATGCAGCACAGCCAATCTACCCCACAACGTGGTTTGCTTGTCCGGTGATAATATAGTGTGCCTGATAATTTTGCTCTCAAAAAGTTAAAGACTTCTGCTCTTGCAAAACATATGAAAACAATTACATGCAATCAGCAGCCTGCGTGCCGCACAATGTGGTGTGCTGGCTCTGCTATACTATAGCAACCCTGCAAGTCTGCTATTAAGCAGCTAAGTCACACACACAAACACTTCAACTTTGAAGATTGCAACCTGCCTACCCACAAGTGGTTTGTTGGTGTTACTCAATTTGGACCTTACTTAGTATAGTTGCTTACAAGTAGGAACCAGGCATCCGCTCATTAATCATGCCTGTTTCTATGACAAACAGCAGAGCACAAGGACTCCCCAGCTGTAAAATCTAGGAAAACAACTGCAAAGTCCAGGTATTGTGCCATCTGTGAAGTTAATATACCAGCATCTCACCCCAAAAGACTGTGCGCTGCTTGTATTACTAAAGTTATAGAGGAAGACGCCCAGTGGTGGATTTAAAAATCCACCGCCCATAGGCACTTAACTTGGGGCTGCCCGGGCCACAGTTCCTGCCACACGAGACAAAATTGCAGTCCTCATGTCCCAAAAAAAACAAGACGCAATCAAGAGGCCAGAGACTAGAGACCAGACATGCCTTTCAATACAAACTCGGACGTGCGACCTCAACAGCCTCAGTGTCCTCCTGGGGGAAGACCAAAAAAGCGGAACTCCTTACGTTTTAAGGACACCAGCGAGAAACTTTATACCAGTCGGAGAAGACGATGGCAGACTCGTGTCCTCCAAATTATAATAGACTGTTATACCTTAGCACTATACGTAGGCCCAGGTGACTTTCAGAAACCCCGACTACCCAAAGATCCATTGAATGCCAGTGAACTGAATCAGGCTATTCAAGATCTCTGGATCACCATAGCCATTCAAGAGGCATCTCTTGAGCAGCACGGTCAAGGGTTCTACTCAATACTCTTCCTGGTCCCCAAGGCAGCAAGAGGAGAGAGCAGCATTAGACCTCAAGCAGGTCAGATACTTAAAACATCCGTCATTTCAAGATGGAATCCTTGAAGGTGGTCATGGCAGCGGTGCAGCAAGGTGATTATTTGGCATCGACCCAAGAGATGCGTATTTTCATATACCAATTTGCCAAGCTCATCGAAAATGTCTTAGTTTTAGCGTACTGGAAACTGCGATCGGCTCTGGTCCATGCTGCGCATGCGCAGCTCTGCCTTACGCGTTTCTCAAACTGCTGTTTGCTTCGTCAGAGGCACCCAGTGAGCAGAGAAGAGTGTGGCGGAGAGTGTTCTGTTCTACCTAGTGCCATACACAAGATGGTTTTTTCCCTAGAAGGCTCCCATACACTAAGGGAGTGCCATGGAGACCGCTGACGTCACAGGAAGACGAACGCAGAAGCAGAGGACACACGTGGGCACAGGGACACCTCAAGGCAAGACAGATACAACTTTCATCTACCGGGAACACAAACTCTGCATGAGGAACAGCAGCAAAGGGGCTGTGACGGCCTGAACGGTAACCTGCGAGATTTTAAGAGGGAATTCGTGAGTGTGATTCCAATTGTTTTTGTTTTAAGTTTTTAGAAAAGTAATTTTTGTAACATTATTGCACTATGTTTGGTATCCATTTTATTTTTTATGTGGAACACAAGGCATCTCTACATGCAGTGTGAACTGCACGGAAGACAACAATTAGCTAGAAGTTAAGTTTCATCATTCAGGTCCAATTTGTCCAACCACCACCACTCAATGCAAAAAGGGTTTAAGGTCTAATAAGGAGTGAATCATCTTTTTTTCCAGGCACACCTTTCATTTATTATTTTAAGGTATCCCAGGGATCACAAGTTGTGGGGATCCAGTAATTGCACTGAGTGGGATTTCACAATAAGGTGACAATAGGAATACAGTATTGTACTATGTATTGAAGCATATTCTATTGTTACATTTTTTCCAACATATTCATCAGAGAGATAAGAAGATAAAAGTACCAGGACTCCAGCGCCACAGAGGACTATCTTTGGGTACATTAAATCAAGAAGGACTTTTGAACAGTCCTTCAAGTCTTCAGGGCTGCAGGACACTGGACTTTCTAACGAAGTGGTATCGTATTTAATATAATTGCAATACTGTAAGAAAGCCTATCTTTGAGCGCTAGAGATGTGTTTTGGTTGATACTACAGCACGCAGTTGGAGAATTGTCAGCCTCATCAAGCAAAGAACCATACTTCCAAATTCATCAAGAGAAAATTGTGATGAGGACAGTTCCTCACTTCTGTGCTAAAGTGGTATCCAAATTCACGATGAATCACTATCTGTCCATGAAATGTCTGTGAATTGACTGTTTAACCCTGTTCTTTTAATGTAACCATGTATTTTTTTATAACTATGTGCCCAGGACATACTTGAAAACAAGAGATAACTCTCAATGTATTACTTCCTGGTAAAACATTTTTGTAAATAAATAAAAAATATTGTAGTTCCTGCCTTTTACCCATTATACCTTATAGGCATTCTTGAATATTATCCCATATAAACCTTCAAGTAGTTTCCCCACTATTGATGTTAGGCGAACAGGTCTGTAATTTCCCGGTTGTGATTCAGCTCCCTTTTAAATATAGGCACCACGTCTGCTTTATACTAATCGTTTAGTACTGAGCCAGTATAAATGGAGTCCTTAAATATTACATGTAATGGTTTGGCTATTGCTGAACTTAGCTCCTTAAGAACGAACTCTACGGTGCATGGGGGCCAGGTGCTTTATTTACCTTCATTTTATCAAGTGTGATGTGCGAGCGATAGCTATGACACACACACACAGGATTGTGACTTATTTCATTGACTTGTCTGGAAAGCTCTGTCGGGGCGCATATTTGTCCCATATTTTAGCACCTTGATGTGAAATGCCTGAATTTAATATTACTGTAATGAAATCAGTCATAAAAACATCATGTAGGTTTCTACTTGGGTGTAATAGTTACCTTTTCCAATAGCTGTCCCTTAATTAAATTAAAATAATAAAAGTTAGGACGCTGCCTGGTCATCTCACAATACCATGACACCCACGCCTGGAGGCGTTACCCAATGCACGTCTTTCCCCGAACAGTCATGAGCAGAGATGAAAAAAAATCATATAGCGGTGAAGCAGGAGATACCATTCATAGTTACATAGTTACATAGTAGATGAGGTTGAAAAAAAGACATAGTTCATAGACAAAGCATCAAGTCCAACCTACTGTATGCTAAATTTAGACAACAGATACTTTATCCTATATCTATACTTACTTATTGATCCAGAGGAAGGCAAACAAAAAATTCCATTAAGGGGAAAAATTAATTCCTTCCTGACTCCAAGAATTGGCAATCGGATTAATCCCTGGATCAACATCCTTCCCATGTATACTTATTTGGTATATCCCTGTATACCTTTCCCATCTAAAAAGACGTCCAACCTTTTCTTGAACAAATCTATTGTATCTGCCATCACAGTCTCCATGGGTAATGAATTCCACATTTTAACTGCCCTTACTGTAAAGAGCCCTTTCCTTGGTTGCTGGTGAAATTTCCTTTCCTCCAACCTTAAGGGATGGCCCGAGTCCTTAGTACTGCCCGTGGGATGAATAGTTCTTTTGAAAGCTCCTTGTATTGTCCCCGAATATATTTGTATATAGTTATCATATCCCCTCTTAGACGCCTCTTTTCTAATGTAAATAAATCTAATTTAGCTAGCCTCTCCTCATAAGTTAGATTGTCCATACCCTTTATTAATTTGGTGGCTCTTCTCTGCACTCTCTAGTTCCATAATGTCTTTTCTTAGGATTGGTGCCCAAAATTGTACTCCATATTCAAGGTGTGGTCTTACTAGTGCTTTGTAAAGGGGCATAATTATGTTTACATACATTGCCCGTTTGATGCAAGATAAGATCTTGTTTGCCTTTGCAGCTACTGCATGACATTGGGCACTATTGCTAAGCCTGCAGTCTACAAGCACTCCTAAATCCTTCTCCCCCAATATATCTCCATTTAATTTGTAAGTCGCCTTTTTATTCTTGCATCCCAAATGCATAACCTTGCATTTATCTGTATTAAACCTCATTTGCCATTTACCTGCCCACGTTTCCAGTCTCTCCAAGTCATTCTGAAGAGAAATTACATCCTGCTCTGATTCTATTACCTTACACAATTTAGTATCATCAGCAAAGATGGAGACTTTGCTCTCGATCCCAACCTCAAGGTCATTAATAAACAAGTTAAAAAGCAGGGGTCCCAGTACCGAACCCTGAGGTACTCCACTCACGACTTTAGCCCAACCTTGAATTGGACTGCCAGGGACCCCCGCTGTTAATCCGATGGGCCATTAGTCTGTCTGCAGAAATGTCACTGAAATGTTGAAGCATGTACCCAGCATGTACCTGGGTCTTGTTGGTGATTGCCCCAGATTTGTTTTAGAATACTCGTCGGCACTACAGTATGTTGCAACCCTAGGCTTCCTCCTATTGCAATAGACATCTCTGGTAAATACAGAGGTAAATGCATTTATTTAATACCTCCGCCTTTTCCTTATCTCCAAAAATGTGCCTGCCCATCATACACTTGAAAGCGTCCGATATTCTCTTTTCTAAATCTTTTTGTTACTGAAGGTCTTACATTTAACAATTTTTTTTTAATATATATATTAATCAATTAATATTAAAGATATTGTATGTATTTTAATGCAACAGGCATTTTTGTTCCTATAGCAACCATTTACAAAGTCACATCCCCTTCCCTTTCTTACATCACCTTTTTGAGCCCTGCCCTCTCTAGCAGTGAACCGATTGAATCTAGTGCCTGCCTAGTCACATGATCTTCCTCACAGAATTTCTGCTGTCAGCGAAGCAAAAGTTTACTCAAGATGGATTTAGTGAACCCTGAGCCGAATTCCAGCGATCGATTACAGGAGAACGGATCGATAAGCAATTTAGCTAATGTGTACATTGCACTTATTGAATTATTTATTTATTTTTTAAACGACAGCTTGAACTGCAGCTTTAATGTTTCCATGTTGTGTCATGAGGTATAAAAAGGTGGGGGAGGGAGGCCCTGTAAGTCCTATGGCTAAGAGAATTCCAGTCAGAGTTCCAGGGGGAATGCCAGCCAGAGCTGGTTCCAGCCAGTTCCAGCCGGTCCCAGCCTGAGCCAGCCAGTGGCAGTTACAGGTCTGAGAGTTCTGAGCAGCTGTGAGGCAGTTGGGGGCCTCTGAAATCGGTGCTTGCAAAACACTGCATGGGAGCAGAACGGGGAAAACATCCTCACGGGGGTCCCCGCACCTAGCTCTATAGGGTGTTCCCAGTTACCCCAGGCGGGAGTGTGTGTTTTATGTACCGACAGTTGTGGATAATTCTTTTTCCAATAAATTCATTTTAACTGTTGTTCTGTCTGGCGAATTGATCCCTGGTGTGATAGTCCTGAATTCCCGTGACAATATGGTTTTTTGATCATTTATTTTAAATGAGACCAGCTTATGATCACTGTTACCCAAATATTCCCTCACTTGAATATTTATTACTGCTACATGGTTTGATATTCTCAAATCCACCATTGCCCCTCTCCTGGTTGGTTCCTCGATAAATTGGGTCATGTAATAGTCTTAAGCACCCCAAAAAACCTGTTCCCTTTTGTTGTAATGCCCCAGTCAATGTCTGGATAATTAAAATCACCCATTATGCAAACATGTCCCAGTTTTGATGCCTTCTCCATTTGCAATAGAATTTTGGCTTCCTCAATCTCACAGATATTTGGTGGTTTATAGCATATCCCTACTAACATTCTCTTTATACTTTTACCTCCGCTGCTAATTTCAATCCACAAGGTCTCTACATTTTCATCATTCTCTTCACAAACATCTCCCCTTATGTGATTTAAATCCGGTTTCACATAAACATACAGACAGCCCTCGGTTATCCAACGGAATCCGTTCTGGAAGTAGCGTTGGATAGTGAAACCGGTATAATGTGAGTCCCATGTTAATCAGTGGCGGTGAGCGTTGGATAACGGCATTCAGGCGTCGGATAACGCATTCCGGCATTGAAAAACGGCCCATAGGGTTGCATTGTAAAGCGTTGGATATGCCATTCGTTGTAAAGTGAAACGTTGGATAACGAGGACTACCTGTACTCCACCACCTCTCTTCTATTTGCTTGATCCATCCCCCCAAAAAAGGGAATAACCCTCTAAATGAACTGCCCAGTCATGGAGTTTCATACCCCCATGTTTCAGTAATGCCTATATCATATCATACCGCTCCCCTTGTAGCTATTAATTCAAGCTCCCTCAGTTTATGCCAGGCTT
This sequence comes from Ascaphus truei, assembly GCF_040206685.1. Lineage (NCBI taxonomy): Eukaryota > Metazoa > Chordata > Amphibia > Anura > Ascaphidae > Ascaphus > Ascaphus truei. The sequence goes on from NC_134484.1 coordinate 468,116,286, forward strand.
TTTGCATTAGCAAGCATGCACTAAGGTTTTTTCCAGTCTGTGGTACGGTTATCATATCCGCTCCTGCCTTTCTACTCCAATTGGAATTAGTCTTTAGACGTTTACTAGTATTAGCTGTATTTAATATGTGCCTCCCTGCTCGCCAAACTCACACTTTCCCTTCATGACCCTTAGCTATTTTCCCATTCCTACCTATTGTGTACAGTTCATCTGTTTCTTGTACCACCCCCTCCCTTCCGAGTTTAAAATCTCCTACCTTTTAAACATCCTAGCACATTGCATATAATAAAAATGTCAACACCATCTTGTCCCAATCTTACGTACAAGTGGGCTTAAACCCCAAATTAGAATTTGGAGAATGAACACCTAAGCCTGCGCTTATAGTGCTGGCTAGGGCGATGTCGCAGCAAGTATATACAGCCCGTCGCGGGTGCCCATAGTGGGCGCAACCGCGCTGCAGAGCAATGGAGCGGTCGCTGGAAGTCAAAGTATTTAGATTTTTTCGGCGACCATCGCATGATGTCAGCGGTACGTGAGCGGCTCAGATAATGAGGGTGAACCGCTCACGGCCACGCCTCTGCCACGCCCCGCGGCCGCCCTCCTCTCCTGCACTATAAGCAGGAATCGCTATTGCAACGTTGACGTCACGAGGTCGCCGTCGCCTGTACTATACGCGCAGTCAAAGGTTAAGCAACCTGACCCCATCAAATACCACCCCAAACATATTGCAATGCAAATCACAATTACAATGCTGTCCACTGGTCATACTACAAAATGGACACACAGAAGATATGTGCAATTATCACTGGCATATAAATTAGGAGCCCAATTCTAAGGCCTCGTCTATACTTGGTGTGACGTGAACAAAAGGCGGTGCCTCCAAGAAGCAGGCCACAGAGCGCGCCATGAAGTGCGACCGCCGAGCAGACAAATACAATTTGATTTTGTCGCAATTTCAGCCAATGAGGGCCAACTAGCTCTGTGATGTCACGGCCAACCTTCCCCGTCGCGTCACCTAGGACACAAATCGCCTCTGCGGCAGCCACGCGCAATGTCATGTGCGCCTAGTATAGTCGCAGCCTGAGCGAAAATGTGTGCATCTATAATACTAATACTTATAGAATATAAGTACAGCGATTGGATAGTTAAAATACCTGTTTTTTTTGTTTCGTTTTGTACTAATCAGCTTTTGCATTCATGTCTCTAATAGGGAAAAGTTACATTTGCTGAGACAGACGAAGATGCTGGCTCCCGGGTCTCCAGTCTGTGAGCAAAGTGAGAATTGCCGACATTTGGTGAAGTGATTTACATAAAGGAATCCCCAGCTGTGACGTTCGAAACGCGTTGGATGGGTCTTTTATCACATTAAAGTGCCCTTTTTTTTTCAACACAGGTTTTTATTAAGCACTTGATACATGTATACAATAATCTTTCAACCCATTGTCTGGGAAATCAGTATCCACAGCACTTGATTTTTGGTAACATCACTAAGAACTGTACAAACTGGGGAGACGTACAGACATACCGACTTACAACACGAGAGGGGGGGAGGGAACAGGGGGGGGTTGCAGTCTGGAGAATCGCTTTCGAGGAGTCGATATCACTGGTCCTACTTATGGGGGATCTGCGCGGGTGTGTATTTGCTTCCTTAGCCCATGCTGTGGCCCATTTGTAGTCGGCCCTACCGGTCTTGTGCTACTTATTGTCAGTTCTGATCCATCCAAGGAGAATGCATTTCTCATTATCAAAGCAGTATAGTAGTGGCATCTATCCCTGGGATATCTGTGTGGGCAAGCCAGGGCGCCCACACTTTGAGGAAGTTTGTGCCGGTGTCATTTACCATGCTCGTCAGCTGTTCCATCCGGCAAACGTACCAGATTCGGTTCCGAATTTTTGGGATGTTGGGTACTTCTGGTTGCTTCCATAGTGCTGCGATCTCGCACCGCAGGGCCATGGCAAAATGTGCAATCAATTTATGGTCAGATCTGTTTAGGCCCCTGGTGCGCCGTCCCAACAGGAGCAGCCAGGGGTCCAAAGGGACCTCGCGGCCAAGCAAAGTCTGCAGCCAGCTTCTGATGTCATCCCAGATCGGGGCCACCTTGGTGCAACCCCACAGCATATGTAGCAAGTGCCCTTTTAATAATTTTTTGTCCTGGGTTCTTCCTGCTCCGTTTGTGCTGGTGCGCTTTTTGGTCTCCCTTTTCCCTGTATTGCATTGAGTAGCTGCATAGCCTGCCTGCCCTACCAGGATGTGAGTACTTGTATATTTTTCAGGAGAACCTGCCAATGAGACTGATGGTGAGTGGGTTGCACCACACACCACCTGTCTTCAGGAGGATAGTACCCATTATATGACACAATAGGTACTATATCAATTGTTAGTACCCTGGTACAGTGGTCTGGCTTATCATTTTGAGATATACCTGCATTTGAGCGCTTCAGCTATTTTCCATATAGTTAATAAATAAACATCCTACAAAAGAGTGGGGGCTTTTTTACCTTCTTCAGAAACAAGGTGTCCCGCTAAGCTGAACCACAGCACTAAGTGATGGGGACCTCCCAGATCTTCAGATATTACATTTTGAAACCCCCTTACATTCTTGTCCAGGAGAAACAATATGGCCGCTGGAGCAGCCTCACCTTGGCAAGCAATAGAAAGCTGTGACATCATTGTGAAAGGTCATTGGAGCTTCTGATCGGGTGACCCTGCAGCCATCTTTGTGTTTCCTTGCAAGTACTCACAGAAGTAAAACATTATATATATATAGAAAGCTGCAGGGGAGGGGTGTTCCTTGGAGCTTTTAGTGCTGGAGATCCCCCAAGTTCGTATAATGTAAAAAAAAAAAACTACAATTACATTTGGGGGTGGGGGAAGAGACTGCTGCTTTCAGACATTCTTGCAAAACACAGGTATTCCTCGACTAACTCAGCCACATTTACCGCCTTGCATCCAAGATCAACTTGTAGGTCATGCTCCGTGTTACATACGCACTCATATTGCTAGACTATATTACAAGTAATGCAGCTGGTTTACTACCCTTGTCAAGGCCCTGATCAAAGCCTTTTTTTGTATAGCATTATTGCTGGTTGGGCAGATGTCTCTCCTAACCCAATCTTCTACATTGTGGTCATGTGATGGTCAGATTCCAGAACAGGGGAGCGCAAAGATACCCCACTGCACCCCCCTGCTCGCACGCCCCTCCCTCGGCGTCAAATGATGCCCCCGCGGCCTCGTCGAAGACAAGGAAAGGTATGTTGCAGAGGCCTCACACGATCCCCCGGCATTCATTTAAATGCCTTGGGGAAGAGCACAGGCCTCTGCAAACGCCGCGTACCCCCCACCCCCTGAAAAATCTTGCGTCCCCCCAGCTCCAGAAGTGCACAGAAATAAAACATAGGGCCAAGGAGGCTGACTACTAAAACGCTGAGCTCTGGAGAGAAACGTAGTGACACAGTGATCAATAACCTCCCATTCATGTCAAGGGAAACACACCTTTCACCATATTGTATGGGGAACTCTATGCCCAAGTACAGCCTCACCTAGGACCAAAATCATACCAATGGGAGAAACGGGGTTAATAAATTAAAATGTGGAATGTTATTTTTATAAACTAGATAAACACCCACTTAGATAGTAAGCTCTCAGGGAAAGGATGGACTTGAATGACATTCTCGCAGCGCGTCTCGGACTTTATCTCATTGGCACACTTAAATATAAATATTCTTATTGTCGTCACAATACCATTACAATATTCAGTATTTTAATAATCAGCAAAATAAAATAAAAAAGAGGGGGGGGGGGTGTTAATTTGAGTTTTACATTTGCCTTATCTATGAAGCCAAGTGGGATTAAAACTAGGATTAAAACTATGAAGATTAAAACTACTGGGATTAAAAAACTATGAAACCAGGTCTTAAAACTAGCCCTGGTCAATGAAGTGATAAAACAATAAACATGTTTAGATATTAGTTCCTGGAGGGGGTTATCCAAGAGAAGCTGTTATCCAATTCAAATCAGTGATTGTGGGGTGATTAAGTCATTACTCAAGACAACAGTTGTCAAGACGTGTATACACAGAAATAGCCTTTATGCCAGAACCCCACCATCAAAGGGATCGTAAAATTCCCCCTACCAGGCCAACAAGGTGACAAAGTAAATATTACACCCCCACAAACACATATACCTGTGCACACAGGAAATACCGGGGAGTGTTTGTCAATCAAGTATTTGCTTTTACTTTAAATCAATCTCACCTTTGCCAGGGAGCAAATAAAGACTAGGAAGGCGTGTAGGAGGAGCGGGGTTTGCCTGCGCACACACAACGATATCAGACACAAAGGGAGCAGCCAGAGGAGATCATACCCCTCCCAAGTCCCCGCCTCACAAGAATCATAAACAAACTCAAAATATTTTAAAATACTTCTTGGTCATCCGGATTTTGGTAAGGTCACTGGCATTAGCATACTTTGGGCCTAGGAGGGTCTGCCCATTTAACCCCGTTGAGTGTGTTTATACCCTTGGGTGCTGATGAAATGTGTGTTTTTTGCTGCGAGCAATATTAATGCCACAATGATAATATTCATACTACTGTATATACCTAAACAAATCGTATTCTTTTTTTATTTATTTTTACGGCAGATCCTGTGTATTATAATACTTTATAATAATTTTATTTTATTTTGTCCCCATTATACAGAAATTCCAGCCCAAGTGCTAAGAAATGCATGAGCGCTACATGACCCTCTGGTTTAGGCAAGGTGTGTTTATAAAAAAAAAATAAAAAAACAGATCCCAGTACTGGGGCTATACGTGTGGGTGCAAGAAAGTATATTACATTGTTAAATATTTTGTGTCAGATACCAGATGTCACTATCAGGGTCGACCAAACTACCAGGGATCGCAAAGAACCAGGCAGAATAAGGATTTCATAAACCGGAGTATAAATCAGCCAAAGACAAAAAGGTAGAAGCACATTCACAGAATGCAGGTACAGATGCAGCCACCAGTATTAGAACACTTACCTGGGAAATTCTGGGGCAGTCTCACAGTAAATGCCCCAACTTTCTGTGAGATTCTTAATGGCCCATCGGATTAACACAGTGAATGGGACTGCAGGGACCCCTGCTGTGTTAATCCGATGGGCCATTAAGAATCTCACAGAAAGTTGAGGCATTTACTGTGAGACTGCCCCAGAATTTTCCAGGAAAGGAGTTCTAATACTGGTGGCTGCATCTGTATAACTCGCCGAAACACAGGGAATATGGGGGAACTCCTAGCTAACTAAGAGTATGGAGCTGCCTAAGCAAGGTGATACCCTGAATGTTCCTAAACTATCCGTCCTGTAGGGCCCCCCAGCTTCCATCCTGAAACATGGTAGTCTGGGTGCCTACCAATCAATAAAAAGATGGTCTTTGTGACACCAATCATAGCTTGAGGACACGCCCGGGACAGACCAAATCAGGGCTGGGGGAGGTGACCATACTCTAGAACAGCCCATTCAAGGGTGAAATTTGACTTGTGGTTTCCTGTTTAACTTTGTGTAGCCCTGGTAAGAAATTGGGCTATATGTCTATCCTCCTACTGGTGTAAGCCCTGCTAAGGGCAGGCTGCCAGTAGTTATCATGGGTTTCCCCCGCTTCAAGCCCTGCCCTGATTGGTGGAGATAGACCCCTGACTCTGTGTGGAAGGCAAGAGACACAGGGGAGGGGCCTGCTGACATCATGATGGGTGGGGCTGTCTAAAGTTAGTTACCTGTTCCTGTGAGAGACAGTGGAAGTTGAGTTCTGTCCTGGGATCAGAGAGGAGTGTGTTCCAGGAGAATGCGGTGTCACAGTTGGAGAAGCTCAGGCCAGACTGAGTAGAGTTGATAGAACTTTGGTGGACCAATGCCCCTCACCCTGCCTAAGGGGTGAGGGAAGAGCTAGCCCAACCCTGAGTGTCTGTACCTTGGGGTGGAGGCAGGGAGCAGTGAGAGCCCCAGACAGCCATCCTGAAGGGGTACAGTCTGGAGAAGGAGGAGGAGGAAGAGACCACTGTACATGATCTGCTATTGCTGCTGTGAGCTGTTGTGCTAATAAAGAGACTTGCTACTTTTACAAAGAGACTGAGACTGAAATCTCTCACCCCTGGGAGGGGTTTTTCTGGGAGGATTTCACCCTACCCTGATAGGGCTCGCCAGAGATGGAGGCGCTGCACCACTAGAAGATGAAGGCAATAACCCCAGAAGCCTGTCCCTGTTGTCCCCCATACCATCGCGGGAGACTCAGGCCCTCCTGTTACCAGCAGGTAACACTCATACACATGTAGCCAGCCCTCAGTACACTCTAGGGGTCCGATCTGCGAGCGGGGGAGGGGGGGGGAGAGATGGGTTACATTTGCATATCTCTCCCTGTTCACATATTCTAAGAAAAACAGTTAAAAAACAAGGTCTGTGGTTAAGCTAAAGTAGAACATAAGCATTTTTCTGCAAACACCTGGTTTTACCCACAATACATTGCTATAGCAAAGCCTGAAGTTTTAGTCTACACTAGGGAGTGCGGGAAATTGGATCTTACCAATGACAATCAGACTAACGGGGCTAGGACCCAGGCCCTGATTCCTCATTCCAGCTCCAGACCTCCCGCTGGGATAGGCTCCATGCTGTCTGGGACGAAGCAACACCTCCACTTGTGAAGTGAATGTCCTACCAGCAGGTGGGCAGGCCTTTCCCCAGCTCACCATTGTTCTCTAAGCACAGCACCTGGCTCCTGACAAAAGATGGCAGTTGGTTTCAATGTGGGCTGGCCATGCTTAACTAATGACAGGCCCGGCACACAATTAAATCCCATAGAAATACACACCACTTACATATACCTAATTACAAAGGCAAATGTAACACAGCAACAGGTGGCTAAACTCAGGTTACACGTTATACTTAGGCCGGCATCCATCTTGTGGCTTAAGATAGCTACTGAGGCCCAGGCCAATCATGAAAACGAGAGGTAACTCTCAATGTATTACTCTCTGGTAAAACATTTTTGTAAATAAATACATTTGATCACCATCTTGATGGGTAGGGGCAACTAGAAGACATAACCTTTAAATGTACGATGTCAGGCTGCCCCTAACGTCACACCTGGGCGGGCACCTTTAATTGGCCATGTGATAAGAACAAGGAGGGCAAAGGTTAAAGACGTGTGAAATATTTGTGCACATTTGCGTTCGCTGCGAATTAATGCCGTTCACTGCTGGGAAAAAAAATAAAAAGTGAGGGGGATGCAAAGATATTCAACCTCATTAAAAAAAACGCAAACATGAAACCGACTTTCGCCATGACGCTCCGGGAAATCTGGCGTTATCAGAAGTTGACAAATGTCACACTGACATCTAGAGAAAATATAAAGACGAGATCTTATTTTTGGCCTGAGGTATCGATCCACTGCACTTTCCCTCTAATGTCTCCCCCTCACCCCCAAAAAAAGAGATGAATATTTGCTTTAGGCATATAGAAATGTAGTTAAAGCTGCAGTTCAGGCAATATCCTGCATGTGTGTTTTTTTTAATAAATCAGTTCTGTAGTAAGAAAAAATACTTTTTAGCATTTTCTGTTTTAAAAAAAAAAACAACTTTGAAAGACCAATTTTCTTGTATTCTATTTTAACAAGCATGCTTGTTCCTATAGCAACGATTTACATTCCCCATATTTAAAGATGTCGCCAAACTTTGCAGATCAAAAGACGGAGAACGAATTGACCGGCAGCTATGCAGTTCTTTTTAGGTAAGTAGAGATTGCCCACATGAAACTAGTGAAGTTAAAAAAAAAAAACGGGAGCCTGAACTGCAGCTTTAATAGAGCCAATTACATTGCCAAAATGTTTTTATTTACATTTTTTTAATGAGCTCTGAGGTATTGGTCCCTGAACACCTGTAATTTACTAATTAAAATTCCGCAAGTTCTAAGCTCTACACCAGGAGCAGTCCAACTCCAGTCCTCAACGGCCACCAATAAATAGGTCAGGTTCTCAGGACATCTCAGCTTCAGCACAGCGGGCTCAATCAGTGGCTCAAGTCAAAGACTGAACCACCTGTGCTGAAGCTGGGATAGCCTTAAAACATGACCTGTTGGTGGCCCTTGAGGACTGGAGTTGGCCACCCCTGTTCTACAAACGATGTAGATATATCAAAAAGGAGCCATTTAGTTAACATTAAACACCCAGAGAGGTGCACCCAACACGCCAATAGATATATATGGTGAGCCAAGGAAGTTTACATAGAGAACTCATTAAAATTATTTAATTAGCAGTCACGTTAAAGTTATATTACGCAAGAAACATCCTATTGATATTGCGTGTCACATAAAAAGCACATCCGGGTATACTGCAGGTCACCAAAGCATCCAATGAAGATAGCATACACAAAGCATGGCAGCCTGTCCCCATCCAATGTAATACAATGAATCTGTGCGGCCATCACAAACAGGCCAGAAAAGCCGGGCTGTAATGCACGCAAATTAGTAATGATCATCATTTATATGTCAAGCGCCAACATATTCCCCAGCGTGGTACAGTGTTATATGAAAATTACACAAACAGAATGACATACCAAATAAGGGCAAACACGCGCATACGAAGAGGTAATGAGGGTCCCGCTGGTGGGAGGTTACAGTCTCTAGAGCAAGGGTTCAGGACAGGTGACAGTGTGGCTCAGCCGTCAACTGAGCCACCTGTGCTGAAGCAGGCATCTCCTTAAAACCTGACCTGTTGGTGGCCCATGAGGACTGGAGTTGGCCAGACCTGATCTAGAGGGAATAAGGGGCAATGTTGGAACAAAAAGGTCAAGTGGCTGCTCATTGCAGGACGGAGTGTGGTCCAAACGCACTGCTACACCCAAACACCCACAGGAAGTGATGCATATCCCCTTATTAGGCTGCGATTATACAGGCCGCGCTCATCGCGAGAGCCTGTCGCCCGAGTCATGTGTGATTGTGAGGGAAGCGATTAGGGAGGAGGGGGGGGAGGGGCGGATGCGGCACGAGGCTGGTTCGCAGTGATCGGCTGAACCGCCCACGTGACTCGGCCTTCGCTTGAAAAAGACAAAAAAAAAAATTGCCTTTTCAAAACGAGCTCGGGCCATCGCGCCATCGGGCTGGCGAGCGCGCTGTATAATCGCGGCCTTAGTGTAGTAAAGTAAAACACTTGTGAAAAGGAGTAATAGTGTCTCACATGAATAGTCCCAGAGCAGATATGTAAATCCACCAAATAAAACAGCCGATATTAAGGCAAGAGACCACGTTTTTTTTCCTTCTTGTCCTTTCCAGCGCGGGATTTTAATCTGATCCGTTCAGGCAAATATAAAAGTTAGAAATATTATGTGTACGGGAGTTTAAAATTGAGTTTCCCCACAAAGGCCAGCGCAGTCTAAAAGGTTGCCATGGTAACGTCGGAAGCTAGCTATTTTTTTTCCCCTTGGTTCTCAGTGCATATATAAAATTATTTTTTTACCCAAAAAGCCCCTGATCATGGGGCAGAAATTCTCCCACTAGATTGCAAGTTCCTGGGAACAGTAACTTGCACACGCCTTGCATTATTTTCCCCTCGCACCTTGAATATTTCCATTGCATGTTGCAAAGTGTTATATTCCATCCCCGTTAACCCCTTCCCATACAACGTACGTTAACCCCTTCCCTTACGTCCGTTAACCCCTTCCCATACAACGTCCTGTAGCTGTTTAGAGTACTGTATGCATGAGAGACCAGACTTTATACCCAAGCTTTTTTACATGAAACTATCGTATCCGTGTCTTCCAATATGCTCCTTAGGCCGCGCTTATAGCGACGGCGACGCGACGGTGACGTCAGGCTGCCGTTACTTTAAAAATTAAATTGAGATTACTTTCAGCGATCGCGACCAAGCTGTCGCTCCACGCTTACTATAAGCGTGCGGCGACAATGCAATTGTTTTGACGCGACACCGTTAGTGGTGGCGATGGCGACGTCACCACCAGCGAAAGATGTAATTTGATTTGAAGCGACTGTCGCCAGCGATGTCCCCAAAGGGGGCGGGCCGCGGTCTCTGATTGGTTAAGGCCTGGGACATAGTGGACTTGAAGCTCGCTGAGGCGCGCTCCTGCTCTGCCTCGCCTGCTGAAAATTGAACTTTTTCCTGTCCTTGCAGGCGAGGCAGTGAGCGCGCTCGGGGGGCGGAGGCGGAGCGGGAGGCGGGGCTAGTCCCCCGCTCCCATTGGATGGGAACGGTCACGTGACCGCTCCTCTGCTTCCCCGAGCGGCAAATTTCAAACATGCCTGTCTCGGCAAAGCTTCTCAGCCTCCGCACACATCAGCGCGCATGCGGAGGGGGAAACTATAGCCGCGCTGATGACAGATGCAGGGGCTTTGTGCATCTGCTCAGCCCGGTTCAGCAACGTTTAAACTCACTATGTCCCAGGCCTTAGAGACATGTGGCGACTGTCTCTAAAAAAAATCAAATAGACCCGACTACCAAATTTTCAGACGCAACGTCGCGCTTACTATAAAGCGCTGGCGACAGAGTCAATTGATTTGTTTTGGAGCGAAGTTGCGTCACCGTCGCAAGCCACTATAAGCGCAGCCTTAGGCTGGGGCCATAGAGGGGGTAGCAGGGCTGAGGCGCGCTGACGCTCAGGCTCGCCTTCTGAAATCTGCGCGATTTCATCCCCATGCAGGCGAGCCAGCGTGCGCGATCGGAGGCGGGAGACTGAGTGAGGCGGGGCAGTGACGTCGCTGGGCCAATCGCCCGCGACGCACCAACGTCAACGTCATGTCGCCGACGTCACGGCCTCGTGACGTTGACGCTGCTCCGCGCTGATTGTATGTTTTCAGCCGACAGCGCGCTGAAAAACAGCTTGGCTGTCGGCTGAAAAATCCAGCGCCTCAGCACGCCTGCGGACGCTCGCGTGAGCCCCCTCTCAAGGCATCCTCATTGAGGATGCAGGGGCTCAGCGCGGAGCGTCCGCACGGCTCAGCACGGCCTGTCCTCAGCACGGCCCGAATGGTCCCTGCCCCCGCTGCCTCCTTCCGACAGGGCTGACTACGTACTGTGACGCGTCAGCCGGCCGATGCTGCAAGATCCTAGTGATTTTTGGCGCTGACCTGTCACGTGGTACGCGAGTCAGCCAATGGGGAGGAAAGGAGCTAGATGGGAGGCGCCTTGGGCGGGAGCAGGGAAGGAGCTGCGGGTTAAAGTGTATGTGTGTGTGTGTGTCACCACCGATCAGATCCCGCCCCCCTCCCACTCCCTCCCACTCTGGCTCCCTACAGACCGCATATCGCGGTCTGTGTCTGTCAGCGCCACGCCTGTCTGCCGTGCTGACTGAGGGAGAGGGGCCTTAACCTAAGGCCGAGTCCATAGAAGGACAGGCCGTGCTGAGCCGTGCGGACGCTCCGCGCTGAGCCCCTGCATCCTCAATGAGGATGTCTTTAGAGGGGGCTCACGCGAGCGTCCGCAGGCGTGCGGAGGCGCTGGAGTTTTCAGCCGAGCGCCAAGCTGTTTTTCAGCGCGCTGTCGGCTGAAAACATCCAATGTGCGCGGAGCTGCGTCAACGTCACGGCGCCGTGACGTCGGCGCCGTGACGTCGACGTCAGTGCGTCGCGGGTGATTGGCCCAGCTACGTCACTGCCCCGCCTCCCTCAGTCTCCCCCCGCCTCCGATCGCGCCCGCTGGCTCGCCTGCATGGGCATGAAATCGCGCAGATTTCAGCAGGCGAGCCTCAGCGTCAGCGCGGCTCGGAACTCCTCATCCCTCTATGACCCGGGCCTTAGGCTGCGGCCCCGCTGCCGCTGAGCTCGCTCATGCTTGGAGAGTGGTGATGTCACCAGTTCACCAAGCATGAGCCTTCGCTGTCCTGCAAAATTTTTAGAGCAGGAGTGGGGGGCGTGTTATTGGCTGTATAGGGGTTGTCTGTGTATCCCTCTCCCCCCTCCCACACACCCAACAGCAGTCCGTTTTGCCCCACACACACCCCCCCCCACACACCCCAGCAGTCCGTTTTGCCCCTCACCCACCCCACAGCAGTCTGTTTTGCCCCTCACCCACCCCACAGCAGTCCGTTTTGCCCCTCACCCACCCCTCTCGGCTAGAAATCCCATGTTTGTGTTTGCAGTAGAGAGGGCATTAGAACACGCCCTCTCTCTTCCTATTGGTCAGAGCAGTGTCATGTGACCCTGCTCTGATCCTGAAAGTATCTCTGCAGTGTCTCCTCAAGCACAAAGCTTGGGAGAGCGTGCGGGCACGCGCATGAGCGCGCGAGCACAGCATGAGAGAGAACGGGAGGATTCCCATTCACAGAGGTAAGCGCGCTAAGCGCATAGCGAGCTCAGCGGGGACTCAGCCTTAGGCTGCATCCATGCTGACGCTGGGCGCTTTTACTTCAGTGAATGTCAATCTGCACGGACACGCTCAAAGGTACGTACGCTCTCCCAAGCTTGGCGCTTGGTGATACAGATCAAACTGATTTTGAAGCGCGCTCAGCAGCAGTTAATGCACACAGCGCCGCCACACACACAAACACACACACACACGATCCACTCCCCGCGCTTGCAAAATTATGCAGCACAGCGATCGCTCACGCTTGGAGAGCTGGTGACGTCACCGCTCTCAAGCATGAGTGCGCTCAGCGGCAGTGGGGACGCACAGGCAGGAAGCAGGTGCTCTGCCGGGCGATTCGTGGCTGGCTAGGTGCGCGCGTTTCTGGGGGCGCAGCCCAGATGTCACGGAGCTGGTTCGCCCTCAATGGGCGAACCGCTCACGTGACGCGCGAGCGGCAAATTCAAATTTGCTTGCTTGGCAAGCAGGTAAGCGCCGCGCATGCTCAGGCGCTTGCTCACACACATTGCCGCAATGTGGTTCATCGCTGCCAGCGTGAGCGCGCCCGCTCAGCGCCACCCTCACCGAGGCCTTAGGCCGAGTTCAGACAGGCTACTACACGTTCACGCCTCTGTCTGCCGGCCGATGTGTGCTCATCCCCAGCAGACAGAATGAACCGACTTGGAGGTGGGACTACTCAGCCATTACATTTAAAAAAGAAACAAAGAGTGTGTGTTTGTGATTGGCTGGCGAAGTACACGACGCGGCTGCCGCTTGAAATAACAACTTCAGTTGTCTCCTTCAATTGCAGCGGCGTCAAAGCTGTACTTCGCCGCCGCGAGTCGTTTTCTGTTTGAAAGCTCACACCCACCAAAGCGCAAGAGTGGCAAACGTGAGCGTCGCATTCTGTTTGCACTCAGCCTTAGAGCGTAAAATCTTGGGATTCCGTACGAAAATTATATTTAAAAAAAAAAATTAGTTTCAAAGTTTTAGTGCTAAAAAGTTGTAGAGACCTTCGTAAAAACGTGCGTCGTACGCATAAGGGTCTTTGACTTCCTTTTAAAAACGCAGAACTATAAGTCATATGTATGAATTTTAATGCATCGCATACAATGTAAAAGAAACCAATTTAAAAACATTCTGTTTATATTAAAAGCAGAATAAGGAGCACGTTTGTTTACTACTAGTGTTAGCAAATATAAAAATTAGTGTAATATTTATAGTAGCCACGCGGTGAAAAGAACACATCTTATTAACCATCCGTGCTAGGCCTGCGTCAAACACAGAGCATCTTAATTCTGCAATACAAACATTTCTGGGGGTGACGCTAGGTTGAACATGGTGGACGGCTTTGACGCAGATTCAACTTTTCAATTCAATTTCTTTGGGTGCACAGATGCCATTTGTTTAGTACATGCAACTGACATCTGTGCGCCCAACGCCTTCCATTTCAGCGCACTAAAAACGCGGAAGGCACACATTATAAAAAATAAAAATATATATATATATATATATATATATATATATATATATATATATATATATATATATATACACACACACACACACACACACACACACACACACACACACACACACCCCGGCCCATAGAAGCGCAATATAATTTGTGATTTTGATGCGTCCAGAAAAAAATGCCATTGGCGACGTTTGGTACGTAGGCCTCTGTTTCTATGTTTCTTTAGCACTTACTAGTTCAATGCTCTTATATTAAACTATTTAGGCATTAGTGCTTCTAGGAATATTTATTTATTTATTTTATTTATAAAAATGTTTTACCAGGAAGTAATACATTGAGAGATACCGCTCGTTTTCAAGTATGTCCTGGGCACAGAGTTATAAAAAATACATGGTTACGATAAAAGAACAGGGTTATACAGGTAATTCATAGACATTTCATGGACAGATAAAGTTGGAAAATTGGGTACAGGGGATAAAGAATATATGGCGCAATAACAGCTTATTCTGACACTGAAGCGTATAAGAACAATCCGTGGATGCTGTGTAGCTAGAAACTATTTTTTCCCCATGACAGGGATCTGATTAGTTATGCATTTATCACACGCCCCTTACTCCCCCATTGTGAGAAGGGATCCCTCATTCCCGACACAACTCCCCTATACTGGGTCTCCTTTTTGGACATAAGGATCTCCCTGTTGCAGTAGCTTTTACCCCATCTAAACCTCAGCGGGATCTGCCTCTTGAAAATAAATGACATTTCTCTTATTAGTGAATCCATTGGTTGAGAACTCATACATACAGCACACACACTATACAAGATAAGATATACAGGAGCAGGGCTTTTTGTGGGAGGACAGAGTTAAGTGGCAATAGATAAACACATTGGCTATCACATCTTATTTTTATTGTAGTTTAGATATCAGAGGCATTAGAGATCTGGCACATTTAACCTGCAAAAAACACCACAAGAGCAATCTAGCCACTGATTATATAACACATGCACACACAAGCAAGATAGCTGCAAATATATATACACACAATATTTCTGTTGGGGGGAGGGGGGCTTGCTCTTGTGTAGTGATTTGTTATATCACTACACCAGAGCAAGCTAGCCAAGCCAACCCAATATATATATATATATATATATATATATATATATATATATAATTAAATCTCACTACACCAGAGCAAGCTAGCCAAGCCACCCCAAAATTTTTTTATATATATATATATAATTATTAATTATTATTATTATTATTATTAAATCTCACTACACAAGAGCAAGCTAGCAAATCCCCCATTTTTTTTAAATATAACATTATATATATATATATATATATATATATATATATATATATATATATATATATTTTATATTAAAAAAATGGGGGGTTTGCAAGCTTGCTCGTGTAGTGAGATTATATATCATTACACAAGAAAAAGGTAGCAAACCCCGATAGATATATATATATATATATATATATATATATATATATATATATATACACGAGATATATACACACACACACACATACACACGAGAGCTAGCTATACACACACACACAGACACACACATACATACATACATAGATATATATATCTATCGTGGGTGTATAATATATATATATATAATCATGATATCTATACACACACGAGCAAGCTAGCCCACCCTCCTAAAAAAAAAAAACCTCCCCCTTCCTCTGTAACCAGAGACAGGAAGCCTGACCCCAGCCTGCAACACACACAAAGCAACACAGCCAGGCACAAAGCATGCC
The DNA here is from genome assembly GCF_040206685.1 of Ascaphus truei. Classification (NCBI taxonomy): domain Eukaryota; kingdom Metazoa; phylum Chordata; class Amphibia; order Anura; family Ascaphidae; genus Ascaphus; species Ascaphus truei. The sequence continues at coordinate 468,131,858 of NC_134484.1, forward strand.
ATCAACAACTTTACTACCTGACAATCCCCTTCAGACATCTTGAGTCCTGAGTGTGCACAGGGCCTGGCTGGGTCTTGCACACTCTTCTCTTGCACACACAGCTCTCTCCCCCCTCCTGCCGCTGCTGCTTTGCATCTGCTCCCCTCGCTTGTCTCCCTGCTTCTGAGGTTGCACCCAGCTTGGCTCCCTTCACCCTGGGTGGCTGCTGTGTATGTTGGAGCTGAGGATTGGAAGAAGGGAATGAGAGAAGGGAAGAGGGAGGAGGAGCAGCAGGAGGAGGGAACATACTCGCTGATGCCAAATGCTCTGAGGAGGAGCCTGTGCTCTGGCACAGCAAGAGAAGTTACACCGAGAGAAAACTCACAGCACAATGACAGAGAGAAGTCACTGCAGACCCGTGCTTTTCATTCTTTTTTTTCTTGTTAAGGAACCCTAAGGGAAATGCTGAGAAACCCCCAATTATGTCTAAGGCTGCGTCCCCCCCCGCGCTGACGCTGACCATGCTGTGCGCTCAACGCTTTTACTTCTTGTACTCTTTATGTTGATGTCCCCGCGCGGGTACGCACGCTCTCCCAAGCCCGGCGCTTGAGGAGACGAAGAAAGAAAAGTGTGTTTGAAGCGCGCTCAACATGCTCCCACGCGCGTGCTTGCAAAATAGACAGGACACCCGGCGCTTATGCTTAGAGAGTTGGTGACGTCACCGCTCGCAAGCATGAGCGCGGTCAGCGCCAGCGGGGACACAGCCTTATAGTGCGTCTGAGATCAGATGTATTGTAAGGAACCCCAACCCTCTCTAATAACACGTCTGAGATCAGATGCATTGTAAGGAACCCCAACCCTCTCTAATAACACGTCTGAGATCAGATGCATTGTAAGGAACCCCAACCCTCTCTAATAACACGTCTGTGATCAGATACATTGTAAGGAACACCAACCCTCTCTAATAGCGCGTCTGAGATCAGATGTATTGTAAGGAACCCCAACCCTCTCTAATAACACGTCTGAGATTAGATGCATTGTAGGGAACACCAACCCTCTCTAATAGCGCGCCCAAGATCAGATGCAATGTAAGGAACCCTAACCCTCTCTAATAGCGTGCCCGAGATCAGATGCATTGGAAGGAACCCCAACCCTCTTTAATAGCGTGTCAGAGATCAGATGCATTGTAAGGAACCCCAACCCTCTCTAATAGCTTGTCAGAGATCAGATGCATTGTAAGGAACCCCAACCCTCTCTAATAGCGCGTCTGTGATCAGAAGCATTGTAAGGAACCCCAACCCTCTCTAATAGCGTGTCTGAGATCAGATGCATTGTAAGGAACCCCAACCCTCTCTAATAGCACGCCCGAGATCAGATGCATTGTAAGGAACCCTAACCCTCTCTAATAGCGCGTCTGAGATCAGATGCATTGTAAGGAACCCCAACCCTCTCTAATAGCGCGTCTGAGATCAGATGCATTGTAAGGAACCCCAACCCTCTCTAATAGCGCGTCTGAGATCAGATGCATTGTAAGGAACCCCAACCCTCTCTAATAGCAACTCTGTGATCACAAGCATTGTAAGGAACCCCAACCCTCTCTAATAGCATGTCTGATATCAGATGCATTGTAAGGAACCCCAACCCTCTCTAATAGCGCGTCTGAGATCAGATGCATTGTTCATTTTTCTGTATTTGATACAATTTTAAAATGACCAGAATGTTGCAGGGAACCCTTTAAGGATGCCCTAGCAACCCTGGTTAAAAAACACTGCTATAGACTAATGCTTTAGAAACTGCCCTGGTTTATGATAAGTAGTGGTATTAATGATAATGCTAAATAATCTACATTTTGTAATTGGAAGAGCAGATCTTTGGACAGTGTTTTAGAAAGAAAAAAAAACTGTTTTTTTTATTCAAGCCGTAAAACGGCTTTTCGAGATAATCAGTTTTTTTGTTAACGACATCGGGATATCTCGTTCTCAGCGTGAATATCCAAAAGGACTCTCTACAGTTCAAAGTGTTCACAATGTCTCCCCCTCTCTCCTTTTTTGTAATTTTCTCAATACCCAAAAACGAGAAGTTTCTAATGCCCCCCTTATCACATTCTGTAAAGTGCTTTGATACAGGGTGCTTGCTCTAGGTCTTTCTTCCGTATTAATCTGCAGTACTCCTGCATCCTTGTCTTCAAGGCTCTTGTGGTCCGACCGACATATCTCTTCCCACAACCACAGCTGATCAGATAGACCACCATATTCGTGTTACAGTTGATAAAGCTATTGATATTATACTGCTTGTGTGGATTGTGGGAAAAGACATGTCTGGATGGTCTCATAAATTCGCACATGTTGCACTGATTGCACCTAAAAGACCCTCTGGTCGGGAAACGGTCAGGATTACCCAATGGGGTGGAAATAACACTTGGTGAGATAAATGCAGCCAATGTTTTGGCGCGCCTATATACACACTTTGGACCTTGCTTAGTGTATTCACATAAAATAGGATCCATTTGTAATAGGTTCCAATGTTTGTTTATAATGTTTTTGACTTGACTACTAGATTTGTTATATTGTGATATGAACATGGGACACACTTTCTCAATCCCATGAAGATCCTTTTTTATTTTCCTGGTATTCCTCACCCTGGAGTTTTGGGGTAATAATGTTTCTCTTTCAATCTCAACTACTTCTTGGAGAGTTGATTGGAGGGTCTCCCTGTCATAACCTCTTTCAACAAATCTATTAGTCAGTGCCTCAGACTGAGTCAAGAAATCACTCATTGTGGAGCAATTCCTCCTCAGTCTGAGGTACTGACCCTTAGGTATGCCCCTAATGACAGACCTGGGGTGACAGCTGTCCGCCCTCAAAAATGAGTTTCTTGAATTGATTTTTTTGTAAACATCTGTTTGTATATTTTTTTCAAGATCAATATAAAACAGAATGTCCAGGTAGCTTATGTGATGTGCATGATAATTCATAGTAAAGTGAATGTCTAAAGTGTTATTATTTACATAATCAAAAAATGCTAATAAACTATCTGTGCTCCCGTGCCAAATAAAGATAAGGTCGTCTATGAAACGTTTATAAAAAATAATATTGTGTCTATAAGTGTTAGTGCTATTAAAGATGAAATTATTTTCCCACCACCCCATGAAAAGATTGGATGTGAACATGAAGAAAAAAAAAAGTTGTTTTATCCCGGTTTCCAGAACCAAAATATTAAGATTTCGCCCAAAACAATAAATAAAAACCACGTGTGGACAGACCAATATTTGGACACTCTGTCCAGTACAAAATTAGACTTAATACTGGACATGTATGTGCCTGGTATTACCTCTTTGGACAGTGGCTTGAGGGGGCCGCGGGATTTCCCTGAGCAGGGAGGGAGCAGGGCTGTTGGTATGTTGCTGGGCAGCTTTCTCCATCCTAAGTGGCTGGGTAATGCAGCGAATCAGGAGCCTGGGGTGGGGCAAAGGAGAGGAGGAAACAGCATGGAGAGGTGAGAGGGTGTGTGTGTGCGTGCGTCACACCTTTCACCATTGTGTCCACCTGGCAACCCTACTTGTGCATTTGCATGTCTCGATCTGGTCTGGAGCCCACACAATGGTATTCTAAAGGTAATTTGCTCACTCAAGTCTTTGAGAAGCTGGTGCTTAACATCAGCGAGACTGTCCCCAAATCAATGCAATTCAGAGAATCGGTGACAGTTGACAGGTCTGCCCTGTTACCGTTATCCGTTGACCACTGATTATTATTATTAATAATACCATTTGGGGCTAGAGCGAAACGTTCAAGTAAATGGTGACACAATCCAATAAATAATTTTTAAAAAATGCTTGAATCAAGCAGCCCCACTTCGAGCTAATTGATGCTTTAAATCAGGGGTGTCCAACTCCAGTGCTCAAGGGCTCCCAACAGGTCAGGTATTAGGGATATCCCTGCTTCAGCACAGGGTGATGCAGTCTTTGACTGAGCCACCTGTGCTGAAGCATGGATATCCTGAAAGCCTGACTTGTTGGCGTGCCTTGAGGACTGGAGTCGGCCACCCCTGATTTTAAATATTATTTGATTGATGGTTGAAACAAATCAGACACGTTAAAGGAGTTTATGTCCCAGATTCACTCAAATTTGACCTTAAATTCCATGTGTTTGAATTGAAGTTAGGACGCATTAAAGCTTAGCACCATGTAGTAAATCTGGACCAATGTATCAAGACAAAATGCAAATCCCATTGACATCAATTGGATTTTTTCTTTGACATACCTGGTGCAATTGTTTTGCCCCAGTATTGCACCACTTCGGCCTTGATACCTGGGAACCCTAGACGTTCTGCACATTTATACGTTTGGAAGTTTTTGTTTATTGCACAGTCTCTGAGGGAGGGAGGTTACTGTGTGCCTGGTGTTCTCCACCCTAATTATCATGTAATCTAATTACAAAGCATAATCACAGTAGTAAGTGTCCTCATATGCCTCGTATAATTGTGTGACTCATTTCATTTAAAGTGTCACCCGATTTGACACCATTAAATACATCTCTGCCACTGATTTTCGTCCAAGGTGGACTGTACCTTTCAATGTCCCCCGTCACACATAGGGCCCTAGTCTAGGGCTACCAGGTGTCCAGTATTGAACCAGACTGTCCTGTATTTGGACATACTGTCCAGTAATACATTAGAGATAATACTGGACATGTGTATAGCGGTATTAGCTCTCTGGGCGTGTATGTGTATACCGGTATTACCTCTCTGGACGTGTATGCGTATACCGGTATTACCTCTCTGGACGTGTATGCGTATACCGGTATTACCTCTCTGGACGTGTATGTGTATACCGGTATTACCTCTCTGGACGTGTATGTGTATACCGGTATTACCTCTCTGGGCGTGTATGTGTATACCGGTATTACCTCTCTGGACGTGTATGTGTATACCGGTATTACCTCTCTGGACGTGTATGCGTATACCGGTATTACCTCTCTGGACGTGTATGTGTATACCGGTATTACCTCTCTGGACGTGTACCTGTATACCGGTATTACCTCTCTGGGCGTGTATGTGTATACCGGTATTACCTCTCTGGGCGTGTATGTGTATACCGGTATTACCTCTCTGGACGTGTATGTGTATACCAGTATTAACTCTCTGGGTGTGTATGTGTATACCGGTATTACCTCTCTGGGCGTGTATGTGTGTAACGGGTTTTCCCCCACCCAATCGCAGAGAGAGTGCATGTGAGGGGGAATCTATATGTTACCGGTGTGGTGCGTATACCTGCAGGTTCACAGGAGCCTCCGCTGATGGGAACCTGGGGTGCTTCTCTGCAATATTCTCTCGTCGGTCAGCGCCTCCACCTATGTAGGTAGGAGTGTAGAATGTACCCCACGCAGGACCCACATATATTAACCACATACACCAAAGGTATATATAACACAGGTTTACTATATGCAGATAACATCACACAATACACATGCATCAACCTCAGTGTCACCCTGTAACACTACTTCCCAGGGATGATAACCCCACACCGTGTCCACAGTCCCCAATGTCATTCGCTCCCACTTAGGAGTATATATTCCGTGCCCACCGCCGCGTACCCCCACACCGTGTCCACAGTATAACCCTTGTCCCATGGTCAGCGCTGCCACTATGTGTGTGTACTCTGTTGGTGCCCTTATATAAGGATACCTGCCCAGTGCAACGCCACCTGGGCTTTAAAAGATCTTCAAAAAGGATCCGTTGACCTCCTGCGCGACGTCCTGGTCTCACCCGGGTCTCGTTCTGGTCAGCGCGGTGGTCCGTCAGGGACGAAGCCACCCTGAATATAGTCCTGCTCTCTCTCTGTAGAGTAGGCCTGATCCCAAGCCTCTTCTCCACGGGAAGCGCAGCGTCCGCTTTGTCCCTCACTGACAATATATGTTACTAAGGGGCAGGGTCCCTGATCTAGGGCCTGTCCCTGAAGCACAACAAACTATATATGGCTCAGGACCTAACTGTGGCCTCAGGGGCTGCTGGCCTAATGCAGTAGGTCACAGACCCCTGCACTCACCTCCTACCCCTAGCTCTTCCTGGTCCTGACTGCCTAGCGTGGTCTCAGAGCGCGAAAAGTATAAATTCCTGGCAGCAGGGGATTGCTGCAGCCCTATTGGCTCCCTGGCGTCATGTGGGGCACTCCTGAGGCTCATGGGACATGTGGTCCCTGCCCATAGCCTCTTCTCATTGGTGGGGGGTTTGCGCGCTATAACTGCGCATGCACGACATCTAATGGCCACCGCCGCTCTGTGCATGTGCAAGCCCTTCAAGATGGCGACGCCCTGCACTGTCGGGCCGGCGCAGAGTACCGGAGCGCTCCCTGCTTAGCCCCCACCCTTCTGACATGCTGGCGGGTCTGCCGCTTGGCTCCAGCGGCACTCGCCATCACCCCTGGCAACGGAGTTAATGGGGGTCCGGGGCTACACGTGTATACCGGTAATACCTCTCTGGGCGTGTGTGTATACCAGTATTACCTCTCTGGGTGTGTGTGTATACCGGTATTACCTCTCTGTGCGTGTATGTGTATAACGGTATTACCTCTCTGGGCGTGTATGTGTATACCGGTATTACCTCTCTGGGGGTGTATGTGAATACCGGTATTACCTCTCTAGGTGTGTATGTGCATACCGGTATTACCTCTCTGGACATAGTGACCTGACCGGCTTGGGGCTGATGAGTCTTCCAAGCAGGGCTGTTGCTAGGGGGATGGGCAGCTTCCACCATCCTGATTGGTTGCTGCTGGGTAATGCTGATCAGCAGGAGGTGTCAGGAGCCTGGGGGTGGGGCCAAGAGGACGAGTCAGCACGTGTAGGAGGCACCTGGCAACCCTAGGCCCTATATGTATTCCAGATATGCCATCCGTTGAGCGAAGGGAAGGAAGCACAGAACAGTTGAGCGAAGGAGTGAAAGGGAGAGTGGAGCGGATGAGCAAAGGAGGGGGAGGGAACTGGGCGGTTGAGTGAAAGGGCAAGAGGGAGAGGGAGGCAGTTGAGCGAATGGGCGGGAGTGAGAGTGGGGTAGCTGATTGAGTGAGCGGGAGAGAGTGGGGGAGGTTGAGCGAAGAAGCGGGAGGGAGAGTGCGCAGAGCCGGCTTTAGGTTTTTGGGGGGACACTGTCCCCATCGCTCACACAGTATTGTAGACCATCCCGCTGAGCAGTGTCGCAGCATCTGACAGCTATTGGTCGCTGTCATGACAATGTCACGAGGTATTAGTTATTTTAATCCCTCTGGTGCTTAAGGGGTTAATGAGCTACAGTTTGAGTTTAAAATACAAAATTTGTGGTCTGTCTGTTCAGAAATCTGTTGAGGCTTCAAAAGGGCTTGATTGAAGTTGGGTGTGAAAAGTACAAAGAGTGGGTTTATTGCATGTTAACACCTTTTTGCAGGCCTAGTGTATATGGCTGGTAGAGTCCAGATAAGGGCAATGTCTGGAGACTTGGGTGTAAAATATAGCCCGTGTGACAACTGTCTGTACACAGGAGACCGAGCTTCAAAGCATTTCTCGGCAGGGGCGTGGCTACAGAAGGAATCAAACAAAAAGTGAATTATTATTAAATATGAGAATATCATGTGACGTCCTCTGCTGAACATGCTACAAATTACATGTGTGTTTCCGTGGAACCGAGTCACAGATAATGATTACAGACACATTAGGTCTAGTAGGTACTAGGAGACAGATATTAATATTTCTCTTAAAGTTAAGATTTAAATGTTCATATTTAGTCTCATTGTGTCCGCCATGAGTGTCTGAATGTATTGATGTGGCTCACGTGTGAGTAAGTACAGGCATACCCCGCATTAACGTACGCAATGGGTCCAGAGCATGCATGTAAAGCGAAAATGTACTTAAAGTGAAGCACTACCTTTTCCCCACTTATCGATGCATGTACTGTACTGCAATCGTCATATACGTGCATAACTGATGTAAATAACGCATGTGTAACAGGCTCTATAGTCTCCCCGCTTGCGCACAGCTTCGGTACAGGTAGAGAGCCGGTATTGCTGACAGGCGCATGCGCGAGCTGCTGTTTGCCTATTGGGCGATATGTCCTTACTCGCGAGTGTACTTAAAGTGAGTGTCCTTAAACCGGGGTATGCCTGTATTACAGAAGTGAAGTTATGAGTACATTTAGATATGGAAAAGGAGTTTTAAACGTCCTTTGGGGGGGGAGGTGTTTTACTCAATCTCACCACTGATTTACGACAGGGGCTGGGTTTAGGTTGTGTTCAATGGGAAAGAATTGTATTTAAGTCTGGGCAAGTATTATGAAAACCAGATGTCCACAGAGGAGTATTTGGCACCAGATACAGGATATTTCATTGTCTCTTACCAGTGACCTCTCTGGGGGGAAATCTATGGCATTTGGTAAAGTATAGGTTTTCTTTTATGTTCATCACATTATTTTAAGAAGCTGTTCTGCCTTGTATTGTAACTTCATATTTTTTGTAATACCTTTTCTGTAACCTAAGCACTGTATTTTTATATGTATATATTAAAACATTTAATAAGTAATGCTTTGGGCTCTGAATGAACTTGTGCACGCTCTGGAGAGTGTAATTTACGCTACCAATGATTTTGGTGTGTTAAAGCGCATAGTTTTTTTCTATAATAAACAGGGATCTGAGGGCCCTGGCAAATATGAGTCTGATACTGTATCTTTTATCATATTTGCATATCCGCAGGTGGTGGCAGTGGATAGATATGATTTGCAATTGAGTAGGGGTCAATATTAACTCACTGGTACCTTGCGGAGGAGAAAGGTGGGGTGGCTAGAGTAGCCGTGTGTATTAACCCTGGTTGCATGTCTAAGTCACGTGCTCACTTGTGTGCTGTTCATGGCGGTGGTATATTGGGACGGATTGAGGAGAGATACAACTCATTTGAGGGACCTTTTGTGGGGGTGGAGTGAGGCAGCTTGCGGGTTGTGTATTGATCCTTGATCCTGTAGAGGAGATCTTGTCCATTTGACGGACCTTTGCGGAGGTGAAAAGTGGTAGCGCTTGCGGGAGTCAGTATTAACCCTTGTCCCGTATGCAGGTCACGTGCTAGCTAGGTGTCATTCGTGACAGTCGCTCACGCTTTCGCAGGCGAGCAAGACCAGGAGGCAAAAGCCGGAACACGGACATCTGACTCTGAGAGCTCACAGCAGCGATCAGTGCTCCAGGGCACGAAATCATTGTTTTTAAATGGCTTGACATATTTCATCTCCCAAATTGGCAAAAGTCCTACCAACCAGATCCCTTTGTGGGGTTATATATCTTGAAGACTATCTGTACTGCTAAACTAGCACAAACAGCACCACAATATCTAATACAATTTTAAATCGAGTGTTAATTTCCCCAGTTTATCAGAACGGATACTTTGATATATAGCCCATGTTATGAATGGAGTTGATCAGACCGTATTTGGATCGCCGTTACCAGGCAGAACACAGATTAACAAACGTGCGTTTATTTAACCAAAGCTAACAGTGGATATAAAACAACAACACCCCCAATACAGGAAGACTTATAGGGCTCCTACCTCAGTGTCAGAGTGATGCTGAAGCGAGCTTACAATGGATGCCGCAGATAAAGTCCTTAACCTTAAGGGCTCTGTGTGAAGGACCGCCAACTGCCTACCTCCAATAGTGTCTGGGTTACAAGTAACAAGAGGGGGCCCCTCCGGGGTCTGTAATTCCGCAAACAAGATGGTCTCTAATCACCGAGACCAACCTACAAAACTCCTGCAGCTCGGACCGGCGTCGGCTTGTAAAGAATCCCGGCCTCCATTCAGAATCGCGGAGGACCGGGGGTCGACCAATCAGCGGTGTCCCTTTAACCGCCCAACCAATTCCGAGCGAGGGGGCGCGTCAGTAGCGAGCCAATCTGTTGAGGAGGTGGAGCCGAGAGCTGAAGAACGGCTCAGGGGGCGGGGTCTGGGAGCATAAATTTAAACTGACCAATAGGAACCATGCTGACGGGGCTAGGACCCTAATGCCTGTTCCCGAGAGCAGTTCCCGGCACCCCACAGGGTTGAACGCCATGCTGTCGGAGAGAGAACAATACTCCGGGCTTGGTGTATGTACTCTCCCAACAGACGGGCGTTTCCTACCCCACTCTCCCATTGTCCCTGAACTATGACAGTTTGCCCACATAATAACCAGCCCATGACTCACTGTATTTGTGATACATTGTCCCTGCCCCAGGCATACAATGAGTCATACAGAAACCCATACACAATTACACCAACACACTGATTTACAAGTAATGCATTAACCAGGGCTAGGCCACTTTGCAACCCCAGAGTGGCAAGTTAACCCATGAATCAGGCTTGTCCTGTTGAGCGGCAGAGGCAGAATGCAGGCTTAACCTTTATTGTGGGCGCCATACTGCCACTGCCGTTACAGTCCCCAATAACGGTCATTGGGTTTAACCTTCAATTTGCTAGGAGACAAAAATAAAACATGTAACACCCCTTCCCTCCTCCAACGGGAGATTTGGCTGATACGGGGGTTATGGTGCTAACCTGTTCGGATTACAAGAGGCCGGAGCCTCCGCGCTTGGGGAGCCTCGGGTAGCTGGTTCACAGTGCACCACTGCCAGGCAGAAGACAAGGGAGGGTACACTGCTACACATGCACTAGATATAAATACACACATGTATATGTAGACATACATACAGTACTGTACATTCAGAAACACGGACATACACTAACATATAGACACATGGGAACCCTAGACGTTCTGCACATGTATACGTTTGGAAGTTTTTGTTTATTGCCGAGACTCTGAGGGAGGGAGGTTACTGCGTGCCTGGTGTTCTCCACCCTAATTATAATGTAATATAATTACAAAGCACAATCACAGTAGTAAGTGTCCTCATATGCCTCGTATAATTGTGTGACTCATTTTATTTAAAGTGTTCCCCGATTTGGCACCATTAAATACATCTCCGCCACGGATGTTTTTCCAACGTTGACCGTACCTTTCAAAGTCCCCCGTCACACTTAGGGCCCTACATGTATTTCAGATATGTCAACCGTTAAGTGAAGGGAAGGAAGCATAGTACAGTTGAGCGAAGGAGGGAGCGGGCGGTTGAGTAGAAGAGCTTGTTGGAGAGGGGGGGGGACGTTGTGTGAAAGAGCGGGAGGGAGAGTAGGGAAGTTGATTGCGGGATGGAATGGGAGTGGCTGAGCGAAGAAGCGGGCGGGAGAGTGGCAGGGGCGGCATTAGGTTTTTGTAGGCTCAAAGTGAGAAATGTAGGGGCCCAGTCCCCATCGCTCACACAGTATTGCAGTGCCGCAGCATCCGACAGCTGTTGGTCGCTCACGCTTTCGCAGGCAAGCACGACCAGGAAGCAAAAGCCAGAACACAGCCGTCTGACTCTGAGAGCTCACAACAGCGAGCAGTGCTGCCGGGCACAAAATCATGTTTTTTAAATGTCCTGACATATTCTTATCTCCCAAATTGGCTAAAGTCCTACCAGCCAGATCCCTTTATGGGGTTTCTGTACATATCTTGAAGACTACCTGTACTGCTAAACTGGCACAAATAACACCAGAATATTTAATACAATTTTAAATTAAGTGTTCATTTTCCCTGTTTATCAGAACAGATACTTTGATATATAGTCGAAACAGGCTTCTAAGGTTTAATTTGTAGAAAGGGGATAAACACGTGTATACACACAAGGGGCAATCAACCCTCAACCTTCAGCTGTTTATTTTTCCATTAGTGACACTAAACATTTTAAACACCATCACTTTAAGAAACAAAGGAAATCATAAAAGGAAACATCTACTCCTGTCAGGAGTCTACGTCACATGCATATCCCTATCTGCAATGAGATAATATTGAGTCCTTAACTGTCAGATGGGGAAAACATCCCAATAGGTCCTCAGATGCTGCAACATGTGGGGGGAGGCCGTCTACCCCGAACTGGATACTGGGGAGCAGCAGTTTCCTCCCAGCCTCCAGGCTCTAAGAGAGAGAGACAGTGAAGCAGCCAAACTAACTGCAATATATTCCTGTTCCTCAATAAGGAGAGCAGGTGAGGGAAACCAGAACCCTTGTAAAGTCTGGTATGGATTTCCTATCTACCAGCCTTAGTGACTGTGAATCTGTGGGGTGGATCACATCCACACTATATCTGCACTTTCTGTTATAAATCTGTAAGGTCCGGGGGAACACCTCTCTCTAAGGGGGTTCCCCCCGCGGCTTTACCTACCCACGCTCCGGTCCTGCTCCCTCACCGCCGCGGGCAGGATCCTCCTTCCGCTCCACTTCCCGCGGTGGCTTCTGAAAGCGCGCATGCGCGCGCACGATCGAGGACTTTTACGTCCTCCCTCAGGAGGAGTTCTCGCCCCCAGCTCAGGCCGCGAGTATCTCTCCCGCGCGGCGCACGTGCCTGATGCGCATGCACCACTCACAAGCCTCGCATCAAGCGCAGCTGTGGCAATCATCTCCCCACCAATTCCTATCTTACCTGGGGCCGCTCTCTTGTCACTCCCCCTCTTCCTATTGGTCCTTCCTCCTCTTTATACCTTGCTCAGCCATTCCTTCTTTGGCTGAGCATAGCTTTGTGTGACCTGTGTTACCCACGGTCGTGCCTGCCTCAGTTCCTTGTCTCTTTGTCTTCCTTAGTGATCCCTTGTGTACCGAACCGGCTTGGCTGTGGACCTGCTCTGGACTTCGACCCTTGGCTTATACCCTGACCTCCTGAACTCTCCGACCCTTTACCTCGGCTTGCGGATTCGGATCAATCCCCCGGCTCTGAACCCCAGGCTCTCGGTACCAGCTATTTTCTGGAACCTCCCTTCTCGTCTGGCGAGTATCTTACTTTATCTTATACTCCCAGACGGTTCCAGACGCATATTTTCCACTTTCCAGGCGTGTCCCCGTAGCTGTGGGTGCAGTTGTTACCCATCTCACCTCAGTTTCGGGGTCCCTCCTTGTCCGTGGTGAGCACAGCGTAACATTATCAGACAGGAAGCTTCTATCCTGGGACTATGTAACAATACATATAGCTATTTTAGATCTGCCAACCTATTCCTGGTAGTTCAGTGCATTAGGGTTATCTTGCCGTGTGTTTTTTATTTGGTGTTAGTTGTTCTGGACTAGATTAATGCTGGGAATTTAGCATTCTACGGGTATATCTCCATAATATGGCTTGACATTCCAGTTGCAAGGCAGCAACAGGCTATTTAAAACGTCTGTTCATAATCCTCTGAAAAAGACGCTATCTTGTGTGACGAAACGCAGCACTACATCATCACGGAAGGAGTTTGACGAGGCTGGGTCCTGCTCCGTGTACTTTTGGCCGTGAGATTTTGAATCTCCCTAACATCAAGGACTCCCCTTTCAGTCTGGACTTTTGCCGGATCGAGTCCCCGGCGGACCTCCTCTAAACATCTCTTACGAGAGGATTGCAGGACTGAGGTTCTAACCTGATGGGATCGCTGGCTGGTGATATTTCACACACTGATTTTAAAATCCCTTCCCTTGTGAGTGCTCTTGTTTCCCTCCCCCTTAATTTTATTAAAGGGTTGTACGTTTTTACGCTGTGGGGCATGCGCTTTCTTTTCTTTTAGGTTCCTTATCGGATGTGGTTCATCCCATTGGATGCAACCGTGACCCCTTCCACCTGCTGGGATTTCATCCAGGAAGAGCAAGCTACTGTACATGTGGCATTATGGGATTGGTTTATTGGTGTTTATTTTATATCTGTTTATGCACTTATTATGTATATTTTTGGTGTATATCTTCACTTCTATATTTTTAATTTACTAGACACTTATGCGCCCATTGAAATGATGTTCGTCTCAAGCAGGAAGCGGGCCTGCAGGGCTGAGGTAGGAAGGTGAAAGAACCGACCTGAGCCTTGGGACAGAGTCCTGATAGAGTTGTGCGTCGTAGGCCTAAGGTCAGGGCTAGTAGCAGAGTTGCGCAGTCGGTGTGGATGCAGAGGTCAAGGCAGGCTGAAATCAAGGATAGTCGAGGTATGTGAGCCGGGTCTGGTAACGTGGAAGACAATAGATAAAAGCGCGTTGCATGAACTCAGCAGGAACTGGAACTTTGCTTGCCAAATTCCTGCTCAGAGGGCAGTCCTTTTAAAGGAATTTGCCAGAGACAAAGATGAACGATTCGTCCACAGAAGGCAAGCAAGAGCAAAATCCCAAACCGGAATCTGAAAACCAAGAAAGGATTTTGCCAAACCTCATAGGAACCCCCGCCCCTCCAGATTCGATCTCCGGATCATTTAGACAGGCCTGTCGGGGAACCTCCGGTGGAAACCTCGAATCAAGGAGGAAGCGTGGACATCACCAGCCTTCACCCAGGAATTCTCTTCTGGACCGTATCCCTTCCAAGATACTAGGTACTGGAGATTACCTCGAGATTTACGGGAATCCAGAATCCGGCGAATTACATTTTGCCAAACCTCATAGTACTTCCCCCCCGAATTGATCGGCGGACGATTTAGATGGGCTTTTCGGGGAACCTCCGGTGGAAACCTTGGATCAAGGAGGATGCGTGGACATCACGACCCTTCACCCAGGTAGTCTCCTCTGGACCATATCCCTTCCAAGATTTCAAGATACTAGGAACTGGAGATTACCTCGAGATTTACAGGAAACCAGAATCTGGTGACTTACATACTCCTCTTGACCATCCACCAGACCTGGTCCTGGAAGGGTGGGAGCAGCAGAGGAATCCTGAAGGTCCCCGATAGCTCCAATTTAAACGTGACCGGATTTACTTGTTTCGTAACTTGTAGGGACCTATAAACCTGGCCCGAGGTTCAGGGAAGGAATCTTCAGATGGATGTTCCTGGCAGATAGCCAGATGTGGTCTCCAACCTGGAACTGCAGACCTGGCCGCCAACGCTTATCCGCATGATCCTTCTCCTGAAGGGAGGCTTTTGTTAGGTTGGCATGGATACGCTTCCACAGAGACTGTAGATCCTGGACATTGCCACAGGAACTCCAGAACAGGAGAGAGACAATGGGAGGGCAGAAGGATGGTACCCGTAGGCACAGAAAAACGGGGACTCTTGTGTAGAGTCGTGTCTCAACGAGTTACGTGCAAATTCGGCACAAGGAAGAAGATCTACCCATTTATCCTGACTTTCAGCGATGAAGCAACGTAGAAATTGCTCCAATGATTGACTGGTCCTCTCCGTGATGCCATTGGACTGAGGGTGGTATGGCGACGAGAAGTGGAATGAGATCCCCATTGATTTGCAGAATTCTCTCCAAAATTTGGCAATAAACTGGGAGCCATGGTTGGAGACTATCTCAGTCAGAAATCCATGAAAGCAAAATATCTCCTTGGTGAAAATTTCAGAAAGTTCGAAGGCAGTGGATAACTTCCTGAGTGGTACAAAATGAGCCTGTCTTGTGATGCGATCGACCACTACTAGAATGGTCATCATATCCTTAGATGGTGGTAACTCTACGTTAAAGTCCATGGATAGGGGGCGTCCATGGTCTGGTAGGCATCGGCAGAGAATGAAGCAACCCACAAGGCAGAGCCCGTGGTACTTTTATTTGAGCGCAGACAGAACAAGCAGCTACAAAGTCTTTAACGTCTTTGTGAATATCTGGCCACCAGAAGAGTCATTCTATGAAATACGAGGTCTTCCTAACTCCCGGATGACCAGCCACCTTGGATTGATGACCCAACTGCAACACCTCACTACGAAACTGGGGGGTACAAAAAACTTGGATTTACGCGAGGACATAGGCCTGGGATCCTCAGCCTGTGCTTGCGAAATCCGTTGTAGTAGAGCGGAAGAAACTGCCGTAATAATCTGAGACGGTGAAATGATGAGCCCATGATCCCTCTCGTCAGAGTCTTCTGAAGAGAATTGTCAAGACTGTGCATCTGCTTTCACATTTTTGGATCTTGGTCGAAAGGAGATAATGAAATTGAAGCGTGTAAAAAAAGAGAGCCAACCTCGCCTGTCGAGTCTCGAGTCTCTTTGCACCTTCAATGTACGCCAAATTCTTGTGATCCGTTAATATAGTGATGGGCTGTGTGGAACCTTCCAGAAAATGTCGCCACTCTTGAAGAGCTATTCTTGTGGCAAGTAATTCCCGGTTCCCAACATCATAATTTCGGCGGAGGGAACTTCTTAGAAAAGAAGGCGCAGGGGTGTAGTCTCTCTTGCATCTTCTGCTGTTGGGATAAGATGGCCCCGGCTTCCACATCGAATGCATCCACTTCCACTTCGAAAGGTTTAGAGGGATCGGGATGAACCAGGACCGGGGCGGACGAGAAAGCAAACTTCAGTCTCTCGAAAGCCTGTACTGCTTCAGGTGTTCCACTTCTTGGGATTCTCCCCCTGTTTCGTAAGAACCATAATGGGACCCACCACTTTGGAGAAGTTTTTAATGAACCTTCTGTAGTAGTTGGCGAATCCGAGAAAGCGCTGAGTGATCCTTAGTGAGCCTGATTTAGGCATTCACTTTGTGAGTGTAATAATTACTCACCCAATCTGTAATATTTTCAAGTATCAGCTAAATACTGCAATATGTCTTCTGTGTTGTTATCCTACATATGCTTCCTGGGAGTTGCACTCTAACTCCACTTCAAAAATTCCTGTAAGACCACTTGGAAGGTCTCTTTGCTGAAGCAGCACCCCAGAAGCTTAAGAGAAGCGTTTGTATTTCTAATTTGGATTCTGATATTATATTTTACACTTCCGTTTTTTTGTATACTGTACACAGTTATAGATACATCACATTATATTCACTTTATCACAGTATACAAAAAAACGGAAGTGTAAAATATAATATCAGAATCCAAATTAAAAATACAACATGCAAATGAGCATACAGTAATATTTCCATTTGCTATAGGCTTTGCTGTGGAGGGGTTTTGTCACTTTTTTTTACCCACCATAACTTAGTATGGTAAAACCTATCCCTTGAACAAACAAACAATCTAACTAAACTCACTACAAGCGCTAACCTAAACCAATAGAAGTGATGTGCAAATGAAAGTGATAATTCTATACACAAATGTGAAGTGATCAATAAAAAGCTGCCAAGGGGAACTTCATAAACAGATAGTTCCAAACCTGTTAAACAAAATAAGAATACAAAATATGCGTCCCCAGCGCTAGTGAGTAAATGTCCAAGATACCGTAGTCCAATTGACAGTCTTTAGATGAAAGACATATCTGGATGGGTAGATGGAGAATCAAGGAAGTTCCAGACAGGTAAGGGTGTCCTTATGGAATGACTCAAAATTAGTTCTGAGAAAATACAAAAACAAGAGGACACACCAATTGCGCAGTATTTTCTCAGAACCAATTTGGAATAAAACCTATCCCTTGCTTCATTTTTTGCATAGCCAGTATAACCAACCCCACACTGAACAGACCCATTAAGGTTGAAACAGGCTGTCTGTGGGTGTGTTTACTGGCTCTGCATCTTAACCCTGGATGTGCTCAAAGCTGGGAAATGCAGCAAGCTTAAGCCTATAGGGGAACCATGTTAAATGGTTTTGAAGCAAAAGGTGGCACTGTGTGCTAATTTGCATGTCATTTCCCAGAATCCCTAGCTGCAGTGGAAGTGCTGTGTGCTGGGTGATAATGGTGAAAGGTGGGGTTGCAGACCTGTCTAAGACATGCAAATGAGCATACAGTAATATTTCCATTTCATATAAGCTTTGCTGTGGAGGGGTTTTGTCACTTATTTTTACCCACCATAACTTAAAAACACACACACACACACACACACACACACACACACACACACACACACACACACACACACACACACACACACACACACACACACACACACCCTCCCCCCATTATCATTAAAAAAAATGCTAAAAATAAATTCTAAATATACCAAACTAAAAACTATTGATATATATATATATATATATATATATATATATATATATATATATATATATATATATATATATATATATATATGTATATATATATATATATATATATATATATATATATAATATATATATATATATATATATATATATATATATATATATATATAAACAAAAACAAGCAGCTGGCACGCTATATAATGCAATACAGTGGTGGTGCTAGTCCCATAAAAAATAAACAAAACATATTACCATCCTTGCGTCAGGCAAAAAGAGGCAGCACTCACATCCAGGGAATAAAAATTGTGTATTCAGGCATATGTAGACAGACAACCAATCCCGACGTTTCAGTTCCGGAATGGAACCCCCTTTGAGAAAGGTTCCATTCCGGAACCGAAACGTCGGGATTGGTTGTCTGTCTACATATGCCTGAATACGCAATTTTTATTCCCTGGATGTGAGTGCTGCCTCTTTTTGCCTGATGCAAGGATGGTAATATGTTTTTTTTAATTTATATATATATATATATATATATATATATATATATATATATATATATATATATAAAATCACCACAATTATTAAGGTTATGGTGGGTAAAAAAAGTGACAAAAACCCTCCACAGTAAAGCATAAAGCAACTGTAAATATTACTGTATGTTCATTTGCATGTCTTAGACAGGTCTGCAACCCTGTCTTTCCCCTTTCTGTGAGTGGGTTTAGTGGCTTTGCATCTCATCCCAGCCTCTGTCTAAAAGCGGTGTTTTAAACAGCATGCATTGGCTTGAGGATTTGCTTGTGTAATACGATATAATATTTATTACCTAGACAGTGCATCTCATCCAATACATGTTGCCTCTAACACCTAGTTTCACCACTGACCATCAATTGGGCTAGTGTTAATGTTTAATTAACATCACATATTGCATGCTGTCTATCTTAAGAATCTTAAAATCTTTAAACCTTTAAAGTTAATATCCATATTGATAAATTGAATCATCACAATGATCTTGGATTATATGTTTATATGTTTTTAATGTGTTTAACTGTTTGTCTGCTAACCAATTGTTTTTATACAATTGTCTTTATACAATTTTTGTGATGTTGCTGATATATGCGGCAGTATTGATTTTGTACTACTGCGCATGACCGGGACTCTATTATGGTACTTGTACCTTTAAATTTCTCCTATAAAAAAACGGACACACAGGGACTTCTTTATTCAATTTACCCCTGAGGAAGGAGGCAGCAGCTTCCGAAACGCGTTGGGTGGTCCCCGTTATCCCTGCGTTGCCATCAGCTGCCGTTACCCATTGCCAGCCCTGCCGTGAGGCTTTGTGACCGAAAGCATCTTTTGAATTTGCCGCCTTTGGAGCACACGCGACCGCAAGAAGCAGGGGATTTGGAGACACCATCTACACTGTGTCGGGCGCCTCTGCGCATGCCCGTACTGCTTCAACATCAGACAGTGTTTTCCTGCCCCTGCTACAGCGTGGATGAATGCGTCCTCCATTACAAACATCTACACGCGGCGCCTACCGGTTATACATCTGGGAGCTGTGCCAGCCACTGTGAGAGGGGATACTCTCTAATATATCCACTGCGGTTTTACATCTTGGCTTCGGTAAGCGGGCAATTCGGCTAGATATCGATTGGGCCCTACACTTTGTCTATTTGTGCATAATTGTACTGTATGTTTTTATAATATATTAAATATACCTTTTTAGTTTAGTGTGTGGTTCAGCAACATTGCCATTTTTTGTTTGTTTGTTTGTTTATATGTTTGTTTATTAGTGTCTTAACAGTATCACACTATGTATTTCTTTTTCTTTTTTCATGTTTGATTCACGCCGGCTGAGATCTTCTCTCCATCACATCTGGTTGTATATTCAATTATTTACTTTAATTATTCACCTTATTTCATGTGTATAGCGCCATTGATACCCATCCAGTACCATGTGTAATACGAGCTTGAGACAAAAGGTGGCACTGAGTGCTCATTTGCATGTCATTTCCCAGAATCCCTTGCTGCAGTGGAAGCGCTGTATGCAGGGCAATAATGGGGAAAGACAGGGTTGCAGACCTGTCTGAGACATGCAAATGAACATACAGTAATATTTACAGTTGCTTTATATATATATATGTATAAATTTGGATGGGTGAACACCAAAAAGTCAATAACTCTCAACTGTGGGTATACATGGTGATATGATAAAAAGTCCAGTAAAACCATATGTTTTTTGAGTCCACTTGTAAAGGTTCCCAATTTGTAGAATGCACTGAACTTCTGGCAGCCTTCTCCAATGGCTGTTTTGCACTGAGTTCCTGCTGGACGGTTGCTCAGAGGGAACAGTCCGGATGAGCAGAGCGGAGGAGCAGAGTTCTAGTGACAAGACTGGGGCATGAGTATTAATCTCATACAACGCTTTATTACTTTTGTTGTTTGTGAGTTTGAATTTGTGAAGCTTTGGAATTATTAAATGTATTTTTTTAGACTTAATGCACTAGGATCGGGCGCTTTCTTCTTTTTTTCTACATATACATACATATACATAGTATAAAAGTATAATGACAAGTTTCACTTAAGTAAAAACTTTGTAACTACAATGGGGTTTACATCTAAACTGGGCGTGACGTAGGCAACAGGATTTCTGCTGAACACTAACGCCTCACAAAATGCCTACATTGTTAAAATAATTGCCTATGTCACACCCAGTTTAGCCCTAATCACAGACACTTAGGGCGAGTTATAATTGCCTAATACCTCCATATTATGCATGAATCTTATGCATGAATGTGCTCCTCCCCTTGGGTATCTGTGATTAGGGATAAACTAGCCGTGACGTAGGCAACAGGATTTCCACTCAACACTAATGCCTCACTGATTGCATACATTGTTAAAAGGGAGAATGATTATCTCACTGATCAACCGAACTTTTGTTAACCAATGGTCAAATATAAGCAAGATGTTTGCGCACCATCAGTGGTGGATACTTGTCTGCTGCTCCCAAAACTTAAAACAATACATTATTATACTTTTATACATATAAAATAGAGACATTGAAACAATACATTACTATTTATTTTAAATCAGTATAAAATTAAGAGTTTCACTTAAATAAAAACTGCAATAAAATATATAAAATAATAAAACCGCTTTTTTACTACAGTATATTAATTGGAGTAGGTACATAGACACATTAAAACAATACATTACATGTTTAATTTAAACAATGCACTAATTGCATACAGTACATTGTTAAATACAAATTGCTATGATAGTTTCAATACTAATACTCTAATAAGCTAGCTATTGCTATCCATAGCTATACACTAAGCTATGCATGAAACATTCATGTGCTCCTTCCTATGAGTGTCTGTGATTAGGTCTAAGGTGGGTGTGATACGGTCAACAGGATTTCTGCTCAACACTAATGCATCAGTGATTGCATAGATTGTTAAATGCGAGAACGATTATCTCACCTTCTGTTAACTAATTGTCAAATATGATCAAGATGTTCACACCGCATCAGTGGTTGATACTTGTCAGCTGGTACGGAAGAGTCCAAAACATATAAAGGAAAATTGTTTTGTTTATATAGAATTCATTTTTGTACTATAATCACATAACTATAGCCATTCCAAATCATTCAGAAACAACCGCTAACACATTATTTATATGATTTATGTAATTATTGTAACTTTTGACACTTAGATACTCACTTAGATATATAGGATTCCCTTCTCAATTTCTTTGTTTGCCAGCTTCACATATTTCCTAAGACTGTGGGCCGATTCACAAAGCAGTGATAAAATCAGTGCTTTTGCATGCGACTATGCATTTTTTTTATCGCGCTGTAAGACATGAAGCCAAAAGCGGGATTCACTAAGAAGTGAAGGCCATTTTTAAAGGCCGATAAAAAAATGCACTATCGTGCGAGCTGTTTTTTGTATCAGTGCTATCGTTATGGGGTGCCGGTTTCCCCTGTCCTTTTAAATCTCCCGCATCACGTGACCATGGGATTTAAATGCTGCAGGGGGATACCGGCACCCCATAACAGGGCCTGTATCTCATCTCAAGTAAGGGATCCCCGCGGCTGAAACCAATGCGGTTTAGCTCAGGAGACCCCCTGCTCATGTACACTAGTATCAAAACACCAATAACAATACAAAATAATTAATTACCGTAGCGGCTATCCGCTATGGTAATGAAGC
Organism: Ascaphus truei; assembly: GCF_040206685.1. NCBI lineage: Eukaryota > Metazoa > Chordata > Amphibia > Anura > Ascaphidae > Ascaphus > Ascaphus truei. The sequence goes on from NC_134484.1 coordinate 468,153,922, forward strand.
TGTTTTAATGTAATTTTTATTAATAGTGTGCGGGAGATGAACCGCATTGATTACAGCCTCGGGGACCCCCTGCTTCCCGAGTTACCGGCCCAGATATGGGGTGCCGGTATCTTCTTCATTATTTAAATCCCCCGGTCACGTGACGTGGACGATTTAAAAATGGCGGTGATACTGGCACCCGATGCCCCATACCAGGGCCTGTAACTCGGGAAGCAGGGGGTCCCTGAGCCAGAAATCAAAGCGCTTCAGCTCAGAAAACCCCCTGCTCTCGCACACTATTTAAAAAAAAATACATTAAAGCAGCTTCATTACCATAGCGGCTATCCACTAAGGTAATGAAGGGGTTAAGGCCCAATAGCAGGTTTATTGGGGGCAATTGCCTCCAATAAACATTGCAATATGTACTACTCACCCACCCCCTGTGCCCCCAACAACACCTAGATCCTCTTAACATATGTAACAGTATTTCTGGCCCGGCCTGACCCACCCAATCTCACATTGGCCCCTGTGGTCTAACCGGTCCCCATTACATGGTAGTGATGTCTGGTGGTGCACCTGTTGGCAACAGGACTCCTGAGTCTCCCGCATGATGGTGTGTGGGGAGAACCCGTCCAGACAGGCAGCTGAGGTAGTGGCTTGAGTCTCACCTAGTTCCAGTGCAGCGCCACCACCTCATCAGGGTCCCTTCGGTCACTTGGGGATGGTCCTGACGAGGAACTCCTCTGTGGTGCTCCCCTCTGTACATTCACTCCACACATGTACACGAGAGGGTGTTTGAATAAGAGCATCTTTATTGTTTGAGGTGGGCTAGCTGCCCCTCGCAGTAGATTCTCTAGCCACTCATCTTCAGTCAGTGCTTCCCTTTGAAAGGTGTAATTCTCCTTTAATAGGGATTCCCTATCCCAGCCGGGATATCTTTACCCTGTGCCAGGTCCCTGGACACAGTCTCCTTACAGCTACTATAACATAACCAGATTACTAGACTTGCACTTGAACCAGAACTAGCAGAACTCCTCCTCCACTTAGCAGAACTAACTTTTAGACACAGTGCTGTGCCTTATGTAACCTCTGGGGCTGACACAACTCTGACATCACCAACCAGGGAGTCAGAGTCTGTGACCACTCCCATCCTTACACAGGGCACCTCACCAGGGTGTGAGGGCAAACCTCCATAATTACTGCTGGCATGCCCACAACTTACCAGGCCTTACTGTCAGCAGGAGAGATGACTGTAGCCATTTTACATGGCCGCTACATTCTCCCCCTGGTGAATCCCATCGTCCTCGCAGGGACCTAAATTTGTACGCCTTCTTCCAGGAAGCACTGTAACACATAACATAATTATTAACATCATACACAAATTTTCCTATCAATAACAAAATGTCTACAGTACATTCCGCCAAGCCCGCCCCGACCAGCAGCCACGAACCCGCGTAATGCATATGTACCTCCTAAAAATAGTGACTCGGGTCAGGTTTCCTAACCTCCCTATTACCCATATCCAGGACCGTGACATGGTAATGTCTAGGCAGTCCCCTCTCAGGCCTATAGGTCACCTTATGTTTGTGTATGTTCCTCCCTATGCTCCACACTCGCATCAGGTGATCTATCCTATCCTCGGCCTTCTTTCCTACAATTGCGCTCCCCCTATTGACCAGGTACATCTCAATGGTCTCCCTGAGCCACCTGTCCCTATTATCCTCTATTTCATCCATGAGGGGTTCAGGGACATAGGGGTACTCCAACCCGTGGGATGACTTGTACTTGGCTATTATAGCCCTCTCTGCTCTACTGACCCTGGTCAGATCAGCATTACCTGCCCTCCCAGGTAGCACCCATGATAGGGGTTCATCAGGATCCACAGGATCTGACAGTGTGTCGGGACCCATGGGCTCTATTTCCATACGCTCTATCTGAAACCACCTCTCCTGTAGTGCCCTATCTCTCTGTTCAGGGGTGAACTCTCCTACAGCCCACCAGTAGTCCACTACATCCTCCCTATGGATGAGAAACCGAGTACGGTCCATCCATGCCACATATCCTTCAAAGAGTGGAGCCCACCAACGGTGCTCTTTAAATTTGTGTGAATCCCCTGAGTCACTTTTGCCCATGTCTCCCCAAGAAAACACCCCCGATATCCGTGCCGACAGTGGTACAGACCACCGTGATGATCCCAGGGTCTTTTTCTCAGGTTCATTGATCGCAGGAGGCAACCACCGGCCTACCGCGGCCTTACCCAACTCTCCCCCTCCCCGGGAGATGCCTTCCGTAGCGCAACTGCGCTGTCTTTCCCCAGTCCGTTTCCCCTCCTCCCCCAATGGTATGTCCACAGATTCCAGACTAGGCAGGGAACCCGGGGACCGTGTGATTGGGGCAGGGGTTTTATCTAGGGCATGGGATTGGGCGTAGGGGCAAGCGATTGAACCCCACGAGGTTACGACCCGTTCCCGGCTGTCCGTAGACTGGTCCAATGAGGATAGCTCACCCTCCTCAGTCCTTGAATTGCCCTTCCAGCTCCTGGGCCCTTGAGGTGATCGGGGACCTTCCCCCGATCGCCGAAGCGTCGCTGCGTCCTTCTCAGCGGTTCCGCCGTCGCCACCGGAAGTGATGTCCTCCCCGGAACCGGAAACGCCGCCATCTTGGGTAGGACCCCCATGCGGGATCTCTTCCTCGATGACGACATCCGGAAGCTCCTCCGTCGTCCGTACCGGAAGTGATGCCGTCTCCGCACGTGCGTCTTGGGCCTGGCATGGCCTCTCTACTGCTACACCATCTGCCGGGACAGGGTAAGTGAGGGGACTTCTCTTACCAGTCCGCAGGGGTGCAGGTGTCTCTCGCCCGTCGCCGCCATATTCTGGGGCGGAGGGACTCCGTCTCTCGGCTCGCCGATCTGCCAGGGACGTCCTGTTCTCCTGACAGCTACTCACGCCACGGGGTGTCGTCCTCCCCGGTTCTCTCCTATGCCCCGACTTTACCACCGCTAGCTCACGGAGGTCCTCGTCTGAGTAGTCTCCCTTCTCTGTGCGGTCAGGGGGTGACCCGTCCGTCTCGGTTGCTGCTGACCCAGCCGATTTGATCGGCTCCAGTCCCCTTTCTCCGGGACTCGCACGCCCTATCCACAGTGCGCCAGGGGACTCGGTGGCTCGCCTAGCCAGGTCCCCCGGGGGGTCAGCCGATTGTATCGGTATAAACGTTGGCATTGGCCATAGATATAGTGTCCCGCATTGTGGGCAATGTGCCGCCGAGTTGACAGTGCCTCCGGGCAGCCCGCATTGAAGGCAGAGCCCGACCACCGTCTCGGTGTTGGCCACCCTGACCACCAGTAGCCCGCCGGGTACCGAGTAGGGCTGGGTGGAGACCATAGTGCCCACAGTGGAGGAGCAGACCATTCTTTTGCTAGGGACCACTCTCTGTACCGGTCTCTCCAGGTCAGTGGTTCCTCGCAACTGACTGATAGAAGTTGCTGGACCAGCCACTCCCTGCTTCGGCTCCTCCCTCCGCTGACATAGCTGGAACCCGCCCCCAGGGGTTGCAATAATGGGCGGGTCCCACAGGGGAATATCATGCCCCTTAATTAAGACCGCTCCTTTCTCAGTCCTGGTGGGCGCGGTCTGTGTTTTCGCGCCAGTTTCCTCATCAGAGTTGGATTCTTTTCCCGCGGCTAGTTCCCGCCTTCTCCTTGCAGCTGCTTTGCGTGCAAAATATCCCTCTTTCTTGCAAATCACTTCCGCGGCCGGAACTACTTCTTGTAGTGGCGCCATCTGGATATCAGTCCCTGGGCCCAGTGGGTGCATTCCCACAGGCCATAGTTGAAAGTCACTCCCCCTGGTTGAAATCAGGGGAGGGTCCCATAGACTAAGCGGTTGACTCAGCACAGGGGCCGAGTGAGTCACTGTCCATGTAGGCGCAGCCATAGCTTTCGCGCCATGCCCCCCATCAGGGCGGGGCTCTGCTATTCGCGCCATTCCCGGCCAGCTCTTTGCAAGTTCTGCATCAGCCACATTCTCTGTGACTGGCCCACGCGGTCTCCCTAGCAAGCGGGAGCCGCCATTTTGGATAGCTTTTCCAGATGAGGTAGCATTCACTGTGCTTCACCCCAGTTATTACAATGTCCTCACACTCCTCAAGGGGGGTACCTCGGTGTCCCAGACAGGACAAAAATGGGGCAGCCACCGCCTTCGCTCCACTCCAGAGCAGATCAGTTAGCGACAACTCAGCGACAGTTTGCTCTCCAGTGGGGCGCACGCCACGGGTGCCTTCCCCATCAGCCTCTGATCGCCATTTTGGACTCTCCGCACCACGCGGATCCTCCATTTCTTGGGTTGCCACGTTCTCGTACCAATTATGGGGCTCCGCTCTGCGGGGCAGCCACCACACCAGTACAATAAAGAGTTGCTCAGATGCACCACCACATGTGTACCTGATCTAGGCTGGACTCATGTTGCACTACCTCAGGCTAGGCTCACTCTCTCAGTGTCTGTTGTAACTCCTTCCTCCCAGTCTGTGCTCCCTATGGTAAGTGTTTGGAATGGGCTAGGTACTCTGGCTCTGCCATGCAGTACTTGGGGCATCTACCGGTCTTGGTTAGCCTAGCGCAGACCCTCTCCAGGATTCCTGACCTCGTTAACAGGCTATCCCTTCTGGCGTCCTACCAACTAGCACTACCTCAAAGTGACTCGGTCAGCTATAGCCCGGCTCCAAACCCCTCACTCCTTTCAGGCCCCTAGGTCGTCCCTGCGAACTGACAATATCCTGTCAGCCCCTGACCACCCCTAGGTCCGTCCCTTCGCAGCACAGAGTGGCAGCAGACACTCTCCCTGTTTCCCAGTGTGCCTGGCTAGAGCCTGTCCTGATGACAGATCTGATTTCAGCAGCTCGCCTCCAAATGTAACGGTATTTCTGGCCCGGCCTGACCCACCCAATCTCACATTGGCCCCTGTGGTCTAACCGGTCCCCATTACATGGTAGTGATGTCTGGTGGTGCACCTGTTGGCAACAGGACTCCTGAGTCTCCCGCATGATGGTGTGTGGGGAGAACCCGTCCAGACAGGCAGCTGAGGTAGTGGCTTGAGTCTCACCTAGTTCCAGTGCAGCGCCTCCACCTCATCAGGGTCCCTTCGGTCACTTGGGGATGGTCCTGACGAGGAACTCCTCTGTGGTGCTCCCCTCTGTACATTCACTCCACACATGTACACAAGAGGGTGTTTGAATAAGAGCATCTTTATTGTTTGAGGTGGGCTAGCTGCCCCTCGCAGTAGATTCTCTAGCCACTCATCTTCAGTCAGTGCTTCCCTTTGAAAGGTGTAATTCTCCTTTAATAGGGATTCCCTATCCCAGCCGGGATATCTTTACCCTGTGCCAGGTCCCTGGACACAGTCTCCTTACAGCTACTATAACATAACCAGATTACTAGACTTGCACTTGAACCAGAACTAGCAGAACTCCTCCTCCACTTAGCAGAACTAACTTTTAGACACAGTGCTGTGCCTTATGTAACCTCTGGGGCTGACACAACTCTGACATCACCAACCAGGGAGTCAGAGTCTGTGACCACTCCCATCCTTACACAGGGCACCTCACCAGGGTGTGAGGGCAAACCTCCATAATTACTGCAGGCATGCCCACAACTTACCAGGCCTTACTGTCAGCAGGAGAGATGACTGTAGCCATTTTACATGACTGCTACACATACATAAAAGCATTTTTTGTTTTTTATGCAGAGGAATGATACTAGAGGCCGGCAGGGGCCCTCAGGTGTCTGGGGGCCCTCGGGTGGTCCCCACAGGTGCCTGTCAGTCCTCAGGTGGTCCCTGTGGGTGTCCGGGGGCCTCCAGGATATCCCCACGGGTGTCTAGGGGCCCCACAGGGGTACCCAGGTGCTCCCCACTGGTGTCTGCGGGCCCTCGGGTGGTCCCTGCAGGTGTACGGTGGTCCCTGCTGGCCTGCAATATTAATCCTGTACCCTCCCCCAAAAATGGTCCAATATTTTGAAATAAATACACCCCCCTCTCCCTCCCCTCTCCTCTCTCCCGCATAACACATATGTATTTTGCAGTGAATTGATTATTCCCTGAAGAAGTAGTTATGCTATGAAACGCGTAGGAAAGACATTAGAGTGCAAGCTCTTTATACTTGTGTGGATACTTGACACGCTGTTTCAGCCCACTTCTAATCACAGTAATACAAGTTTTTTGATTGTCCAACAAAGCAAAGTTGCGCCTCTGAGCACCTCAGCCAGTGATGTCATCATCAGCTGCCGAGTGAGGCAAGTGTAATCGGCAACCGCGGTCGGCGTGCAGATCCCTGCAGTAGCGCTTTAGCAATACAGGAGCGCTTCCATCGAGGACAGACTCACACCACGCTAGGAACCATCTGCCTAATTAGGTCTAGGACGTTGGTTTTGCTGCAGCCTGCAGATTGAGTGACTGGTGTGGAGACGGAAGTCCTTGCCGTGGTAACATGTCCATAACATGTCCTGCTTATAACCTTTTACCTTGATGTACGCGTATTACCTATCCATCTGTACAGACTTTGGGGCCTATTCACAAAGCAGTGATAAAATCAGTTCTTTTGCGTCCGACAATGCATTTTTTAAATCATGCTAAAAGACATGAAGCCAAAAGCGGATTTCACTAAGAAGTGAAGGCCATTTTTTAAAGTCCGATAAAAAAATGCACTATTGTGCGACCTGTTTTTTGTATCAGTGCTATCATTCTATAGCATGACAGCTGATAGAAAAAATGCAGCCTGTAAGAGCTGCATGGAGAAGCTGCGTCTCCATGCACGGCTCTTACAGGCAATCGTGCAGTAAAAATATTGCTTTTGATAATTGTGTACATGTGCAGGGGGTCTCCTGAGCTGAACCGCATTGGTTTCAGCCTCGGGACCCCCTACTTCCCGAGATACAGGCCCCGGTATGGGGTGCCTGTATCCCCTGTGCGTTTAAATCTCCCGCGTCACGTGACCGTGGGATTTAAATCCTGCAGGGGGAAACCGGCACCCCATAACGGGGACTGTATCTCAAGAAGTAGGGGGTCCCTGAGGCTGAATCCAATGCAGTTCACTTCAGGAAACCCCTTGCTCCCGCACACTAGTATCAAAACCCCAATAACAATAAACGAAAATGCATTACCGTGGCGGCTATCTGTTATGGTAATGAAGCGGCTTCAATAACAATTTTATTAATAGTGTGCAGGAGCAGGGGGTCTCCTGAGATGAACCGAATTGATTTCAGCCTCTGGGACCCCTTCTTGAGTTAAAGTACACAACCCACCCACCCCCTGTGCCCCCAACAACCCCTATACCCCCCTAACACACATTAAAGCAATTTCTTGTTTTTATGCACAGGAATTATACCAGAGGTAGGCAGGGACCCTCGGGTGGTCCCTGCAGGTGTCTGGGGGCCCTCGAGTTGACCCTGTGGATGAATGAGGGCCCTTGGGTGGACCCCACAGGTTTCCGTGGGCCATAAGTTGGTCCCCACCGATGTCAGGGGTCCCACTGGTGGTCCTCGGGTGGTTCCCAGGGGTCCTCGGTGGTCCATGCGGGTGTCCGGGGGTCCACGCTGGCCTACGGTATCAATCCTGTGCCTAAAAAAAAAATATATGCATACATTCAAATAAAAAAAACCCTCCCACCCAATACATACAGTACAGTAATGGGCAAAATTACTATTATCCAGATATGGAAAATAGTGCATTTACCCATTTAAAATAAAACATTAACCCGCAGAAATAAAGTAAATAAAACTTGCACTCACCCCTGCCAGCCTGCCACGATGAAGGCCGTCCTCATCTTCATCACCATCCATGTCCTCCGTTGCCAGAAGCAATCCAATAAAAAAATACAATCTAATGGCCTCTAACCCCTTAATCACCTTAGTGGTTAGTAACTGCTATAGTAATCAAGGGGTTAACCCACCCTCTCCCACTACACACCCAGGAAGCCTAACCACATTCCCCAGGCAACTACCCCCAGCCTCCACCCATTCATTGGTACAGTAGGTACATCATGCTCATCATGGGCATGATTTGCCACTCTAGCAATAAATGGTGAAGCAAAAAAAAAAAAAAAAAAAGAACAGGGCCAAAATAAAACACATTACATAGAAAAATAAACTCATTACATATGCCAATAAACCTATTGATTGGTACAGTGGGTACATCATGTCCATATACTAAATTAAATAAATGCCAGAATAAACAATTAAAACACCAAAACAAAACCCATAAATAAATAAATAAAAGAAGCTCCAAATAAACACCATCATTAAAAGCAAAATACTAAAAATAAACCACAATTAAAAAGCAAACAACAATAAAGTAACAGAAATAAACAATTGAAAACACCACAAAAATTCCCATCATTAAAAATCAAAACACAAAATAAATAGCAGAAATATTTTAAAGCAAAAAACAAAAATTCATTTAAAAGAAATACAAGCAAGCATTTGTAAAAAAAAAAAAAAAAAAAAAGCATTGTTTGTCACTGTATGTATATATAGCCCTAAGGGGGCATACATAAATACAGAGGCAATAAAAAAAATTACAATAACAAAAATAATACAATGAAAAAACCTGAAAAATAACATACATTCAATGTTTTTTCTTACCTTTAGATGTCTTCACCCTCCGATTCCCGGGGTCTTAGCAAGCTCTTGAACAAATCCATAATCCAAAACAACAGTGGGCCTCAGGTAAAGTACAAAGTCCTTTTCTTCTTTCTTTATCTTCATCTGTTAATTGTAATCCATTTGGGTGTCTTCTTTCTTCTTCTTCTGTATCTTCATCTTCAACCATCTTCATCTGTAATGCCATTGTAATCCTATTGGGGTGGTCCTCACTCTCCAGCTTCTTGGTGTCAAATGAGGCTGCACAGGCTTTTATACGGCGTGTGATGTCACATTTGAGTGGCAAATGGTTCCCATGCCATCTGATTGGCTGGGATAACCATGTTACAATTTTTTTTTAGACTGTGACGTCATGTAAAGTGAGGGAAGCCAGACAATCAGAAAGGCTGTGCTTCCTTTCCCTTTAATATGACATGGCCACAGTCACATGTTATTTCAGACAATCATATTGTGAAAACAAAAAGAAAAGAAACAGCGCAAAACCTCATAGTGTAGTATTAAAAATATTTGTATATATTATTGAGCAGCAGGTGAGTATCTCACGTACATCAATTCAAAGATTTATAAGCATGGCATGTTATGGACATGTTACCAAACTGCTACCACAACAGCACACGACCATCCGATCGATCGAGGGAGTGGATCCTTCTCTCTCACACGATTTCTTCTCAGCCAGTGTGGGAAGTCGCGGTCTGCAGGTAAGGTGTTGGCTTCAGTCTCAGAGCGCTCCCTTCCTCGTTGGATGTGTAGTTCCGGTATACAGCCGCCCACTGATGACGTCACCAGAGTTCCGTCGCAGATGTGACCGGAAAAGGACTAGATGGATACTGTCCGTGAGGGGTTTCAGCCTCTTGCATAGACTTCAATGTCCATAGAGAATAACAATCAGAGTGACACTGGAACGCGCCTTCCAACGTGTTTCGTCATAGGTCATAGGTCCCCTTATGAGACATGATTGAATAATGTTTCACTGGGGATTTTTTTGTTTGCCATCCTCTATCAAAATATTGTAAATACAAATATAAGGTAAGTATCTGTTGTCTAAATATAACATGCCTTTTTTCAATCTCATCTACTATATAACTATGTAAATATGTAACATCCTTTATGGGGAAACACACTGCAATGATAAAAAAATAATGGGTTTAATAAATTATACTTTTTTTCCATGCGGTGTATTTACATGTAGTGACTGCTGACATTATTTATTTGGGGATTTGGCTACTATAGACAAATACAGAAAACCCAGAAATGTGGTTTTAAGAAAACAAAGACATTCCTTTGCAGACAATCCTCCCTTGTCCACCTCCTATACTGCAGTACAGTACTTCAATGGAATAAGCCATATAGTACCGCAGTGTAATATTGAAACTTTTCTACATAATAAACATGCTAAAGCTTAGGTAAACAGACATTAAACGTTATTTGTACTTTATTTATTTATAAAAATGTTTTACCAGGAAGTAATACATTGAGAGTTACCTCTAATTTCAAGAATGTCCTGGGCACAGAGTTATAACAATACATGGTTACATTAAATGAACAGGGTTATACAGTCAATTCCCAGACATTTCATGGACAGTTAGATCTGGAAAATTGGGTGCAGAGGATAAAAGGGTTCGTGAGTTTCAGATTGAAATACAGAAATTTTAATACCAACAAACATCAGTGAATGGCAGCAAATGGCTCACACCCTTTGGCTGCCCTTCGGCTGTGTGCCTTTGGGGCGATGCAGATGCTGACTGATAGGGTTCAGATTAACTGCAGCTGTGATTTCAGATTCCTTTTGTCCTCCATAGCATTAGCATTCCAGAGGGTGGGGCTGACGAAACACAGCAGTAAGCAAACACAGAGATTAACCCTTAGCACGCTGATTTTGTGCAGAAGGGAGCAGCTCTTGGGGAACCCCATCAGGCATCTGCCTTTGGGGCAATGCAGATTTAGACTTATGTACAGTACAGCACTTTACCTCACACATCCAAAGTTTCAGCCCAAATAACATCTCATTAGTCTGATGCTGGACTCAGACACTGGAATGTCATGCTTCTGCTTCAGAATATCCTGAACCTCTGCAGTAGACCACTCATCATTTTGTAGGCTGATCTCATCCATTAACGGAATCGTTTCACTGTGAAAGACAAAACTAAATGAAAACATTGTAACTGCAATGGGCTGTTTCTTGTGTTATATTTACATGTATTGATTGCTGACATTAGTAATGTGGGGTTTGGCCACAATACGCACACAACTTGCCTACACTCTACTGCATAGACAAAGCCTGCACACAGAACCCTCCCTCCCCCACTCCCTGCTTCTAAAGTCTAGACCATGACTGTTCCTATGATCAAACAAAAATGCCTGGAGTGAAACACCGGTGGCTAAGATTCCAAATGCAAGTATTCAAGTATAGGCATATAGATATATACATTATTATACTTTTATACTATGACAGTTTCATTTCATGCGTATATTATTAAACTAATTGCGTAATACCTCACATTATGCATGAATCATTCATCCGCTCCTCCCCCTGAGTGTCTGTGATTAGGGCTAAACTGGGTGTAACGTAGGCAACAGGATTTCTGCTTAATACAATACCTTACTAAATGCCTACATTATTAAAATAATTGCCTAATACCTCACATTATGCGTGAATCATTCATGTGCTCCTAACCCCGAGTGTCTGTGAATAGGGCTAAATTGGGTGTGACATAGGCAACAGAATTTCTGCTCAACACTGATTGCATACATTGTTAAAAGCCAGAATGATCATCTCACTGATCAACCAGCCTTTTGTTAACCAATGGTCAAATATGCTCAAGATATCCCCACACCCCATCAGTGTTCAAAACGTGTCTGTTGCTCCCCAAACAATACATTATTATACTTTTATACTGTACATATAAAATAGACATTGAAACACTGCATTAATGTTTTATTTAAATAAAAGTTTAAATTAAGAATTTCACTTAAAGAAAAACTGCAACAAAATATATTTTAAAATGATAGCTGTAATTTTACTATATTAATCGAAGTAGGCACATAGACATTAAAACAATACATTACTGTTCAATTTAAATAAATAAATAAAACGTTAGAGGCAAAAGTGTATAAAGTACTATACTTACTCTGTTCTGGCTATGCATACCATCCTACAAATCTTTGTCTTCCCTCGGGCATGGTACAGAACATAGAGTAGTGTCACATACTGTACATGCCCCCTTGCAGTAGCCACCATTGGCTGTCCCTTGTTGTGAATCCCTTCTTGTACATCTGCATTATTGCAATGCTAGTTTGTTTGTTAATTATTTTGGTCATAGCTGGTATTCAGAATGTACTGAACTACTAATGAATGTGTATTCAATGTATATTGCTTCGTTATTTTGTTGTATTGTACAGGTAAAGGGACAGGTACATGTACACTTCTACTTTTGACATCTTGCAACAGTAGAGAGCCAATCACCAACTTAATCCCGCCCACCATTAACACCTAGTGCCGAATGCTCCCCGTGTGACATCAATGGTACTGACATAAATTCTCCCTGAAATTGTATTGCCACACTCACTGATCTCTATCACAACTAGCTCTTGTACTAACTCTTGTTCTCTCAGATCTTTTGTGCTTGACCGATGGATCAATTCATCTTCTACGGACTCCAGAATATGCTTACTGCTGTACCAGTAATGCAGAAGATTCTTGGATGGCGGTGCAGCTGCCTTGGAAAAAATTAGTGGGACCAAACTTGCAAGGAACTGGGAACAACAAAGGCCCGATGCGGCTGAAACGCGTCAGAGTTTGTCTGTTGCTGTTTTTATGTGCCATTAAAACTTTGTTGTACCCAGTTCCTTGCAAGTTTGGTCCCACAATTTTTTTCCAAGGCAGCTGCACCGCCATCCAAGAATCTTCTGCATTGCATACCACTTCGGTAGGAGCACGCCCCACAGCACCTGGATTTCCAGAGACTTGTGAGTTCTTTTTTTCCTTCTTTCACTGTACCCATGGCCTGTGACACCCATACAAAATATACCCCTTACAGAGGTTAGTGGGAGTCCACAAAGAGTGGCTTCAAAGGTTATTATTGATATAGATATACTTATTCAACTACAAAGCTGTGTGTATATGGAACAACATTACTGTTTGCATTGATACATGGATGTTCCCTGTGAGCATTGCATAGGAGTTCTATCTCCTATTCCTTCACCTTGCTGTACCAGTAAGGAAAGTGAAGGATGCTTGGAGACCCAAGTCTACCTGTGACCCCCAAAAACAAAGACTAAAGTGAGAAAAGAAAACAAAGCAGCACCCAAAACTCCAAAGGTGAATCCTGGCCCGATGGTGAGAAAGAAGATGGTCAGAACCCTTGCTATTCGTGTACCCAGAAACCTGCTTCTGCACCAGGTACCTGTACCCCAATCTTTATTGTTCCCTGCTCACCTCACCTCAGACCTAGCTTAGTCCAACTTTGACCCTGCTCACCTTTCCCCAGACCTACCTCAGCCCTACTCGGACACAGCTCAGAGGAACTTGGACCACCCTCACCAAAGTACTGAGTTCCAGCCTAGCTGCAACTGGAGACTTGTTCAGATGCAGCTTGGAAATGTGGAGTGAATTTGAATGTACAATTATGAACCCCTATACAAGACGCATGAAGACCTGTGACCAGACCTGTCATTGATCGAGCCCTGACACCGCATTTGGAGCAGAGACGGGAAAGACCAGTCACAATGGAAGGAAAAATGTACCTGATTTAGGCGTGCATGGCCTAAATGGCGAGTGACATAACAGGAATGGTGAGAGCCAGCATGGGTCTCTATTTTCATATAGGCCCACAGCAGCAGGAGAGAGGAAGATATTTGGAGGAACTCTCCCTTCGCCCCCCTGTTTCTCATGCCATACCCAGATTTCAATGTAGATGCGGAAAGTGGTACGGGCGCTCTAATACAGGGCCAATGCTGATAAACAATCCAGGTATTGTGGAACAGTGGGTAAGGCTTTAACCATATAGGGGTTGAGTATATGTCCATGAAATGTAAAATGACAAGTATTCTCTGAAAAAAGGGATGAGTGAAAAAAATTACAAACCCCCTGTTTCATTGGGAGTGTCCAAATCAATAGAAAGCAATAGGTACTCACAGTCTCTTTGATGAAAGGAATATAGAATATAATCCACTTCCTGTAGCTGGAAAAGACTTGCAACTGCGGAGTGGAAGTCCACAGATAAGATGAAAAGTATCCCCAGCCAAATAACGAGGAGAGAAGTCCAATAATGCAACTTATTGGATAGACAATAGCATAGAAGGAAAGCCTCCTATGCGTTTTGTACCTTAGTACTTTATCAAGGAGTAAAAAAACACTTGCATCGTGCAGTCCTTTTGATTCACAGTTGAGCTCTCCATTTCACGGCCAAAAATGTAGTGATGTCATGACGTCCAAACGTATGCACAAGCGCACCGCCCAGGGACGCCCCTATAATGCGAAATTTGACTTTAAAAAGGCATTTTGTCAAGTTGGAATCCATGACCAATCAGTCAAATCAGTCTTCATCGGTTTGGTGTAGACTTGGATGCTATTAGTAACACAGAGATACAAGACACACCATTGGTAATTGAACCTCAGGGTGTAGTTTTGAATAATACACAGCACGCTCCATTTAAACCACCCTCTAATTTCTATCCAGTTCATTCAAAGGGTAACTTTATAAAAACCTTCTTTCATATGGTGAATAAAGATTTTATGGATCTAGTTAAAAATAATAATAAACCAAAAAAAATGTAACCTATCCAAACTTGAAAACAAGGCTCTCAAATCTTTACAAGATAATAAAGAAATAATAATACGAGAAGCCGATAAGGGGGGTGGGGAGTGTTGTGATATTAAACAGATCTGATTATGAAAAAGAAACATTACGGTTACTTTCAGATTCTGTTTCATATTGTACTCTCACTAAAGATCCTACAAAGGAATATGTTATCATCTTTAAAAAATTTCAAGAAGAGGCTGTCACCAATGGGGTTTTGATTAGAAAGGAATTCGGTTTTCTATTTGACTAATCCACGAATACCGATTATTTATTATTTACTGAAGATACATAAGTCACTTGATAATCCGCCAGGATGCCCAATTATATCTGGGATTGGCTCTTTAACTTCTAATACTTCGCAATATGTTGACTATTTTTTGCAGAAACATGTGACTACCCTGCACCCATTTATAAAAATTCTGCTTCGATACTTAATATCTTCAAAGATTTCAAATGGGAATCTGGATATAGCTGGGTAACATGCGATGTCCAGTCGCTTTACACCAGTATCCCCTACACCAAGGACACAGAATCGGTGGAACTATTCCTTAATCAGGATGGTACTCTCCATTTTTTAACTATCAAATTCATTATTAATTGTATTCAATTTATTTTATCACATAACTATTTTCCGTTCAACAATCAGTTTTATTTACAGGTTTGCGGTACAGCGATGGGCACACGCTTTGACCCTAGTTACGCTAATTTATATACAGGGGCATGGGAACATCGCTGTATCTGGCACAATAATCCTTTTTCAGACAATATTATTATTTGGAAGCGTTTTATTGATGATGTGCTCTTGGTGTGGAGGGGTGATGATGATACCCTTAAAGCATTTCTTCTCTATATCAACTCTAATGATAGGAATTTAGTCTTTACTTTTATTGACCATCCTGTTGAAATCGATTTTCTATATATACATTTAGAGACTATGGTTGATGGGTCAGTTGTAACCAGTACACACTTTAATGAAGTTGATACAAATAGTTTTTTGGTCATCATAGGCAATGGATTAGGAATATACCTCTGAGACAGTTCACTAGACTAAGACGGAATTGTAGTAGAGATGTAGACTATGATAAACAAGCCAGTGATTTATGTAAGAAATTTGAGGATATGATCATGAACTAAATAAAAAAGCACGACATTGTGCTCGTTCAATACCAAGAGAACAGCTATTGTTAGTTAAAAATAAATCTATGACCCATTTTGGAGATTCAGATGTAGCTAAACTAATTGTTCCCTTTGTGACCACTTACAATTGTAAAAGTACAGCTATTAAACATATTATCTGGAAAATTTTGAATATTTTGGTTAATGATCCAGTCCTAGGATCTAGGTTATCAACAAAGCCACATGTAATCTTTTGTAAATCAACTAATTAATAAAAAAAACTCACTGGCACCTAGTGATAATAAAGTGAACAGTCAGGGTAGCACTAATTCATGGTTATCACTCAGACCTTTGGGAAACTTTATATGCGGAAAATGTCTGGCATGCAAGTATATGCATCATGATAGGAAGTTTTTTTAAGGCTTCTGATTCCAGTAAACAATATGCTATTAAGGAGTGCATTACTTGTACTACAACTCATCTAGTGTATCTCCTCGAATGTCCCTGTGGTCTCCTTTATATAGGTAGGACTAAGAGGCATTTGAGGAGACGCATACTCGAACATGTTCACAATATTAGAATTGGTCTGGAGACCCATAGTGTCTCCAGACACTTTAAAAATTATCATTCACAAGATCCGGTATCTTTGAGATACAAGGGCATCCAACATATACCAATTGATAGGAGAGGTGGAGATAGGGTCAGAACACTCTCCAAAAAGGAGAGTTATTGGATTTTCCAACTTGACACTATGACGCCAAAAGGGGTTAAATGAGGACATTATCTCATTCATTTAACTTTCTCCTTTATATCTTCCCTTTTTGGGACGTTAAGGACAATGTATTTAAGGGGTTAATAGGGAGAGACTTTTTGAGTGAACTTTGTGACTATAGTATGAAATTATATTTTCTTTTGGCTTTCATGTTATTTTTGAGGAATTTCTTTCTGCCTCAAGCTATTATAATTGTTTGAGTTTAGTATTGTATAGTTAGGATTTTAAGATTTTATATAATGATGTAATGTTTAGTTTCTCAAGGAGGTGGGATCATGCTAGATCCACTCTGTTTTAACTACAGCTGATGCTGACAGTAAGTTTGTTCAGTAATTTACCTATGAGATGTGAGAAGCACTAATTGATTTCTTGCACTTTATCTTGATGCTGCGAGCCATCATTTTCTGTCCATTAATCCCTAAACAGCCCTAGTATTCTGAGGTTTTTGGGGTTAGTTATACAATTAGTTTGGAGCGCATTCACTTTTTTTCTATACAACCATCTTGGAAGTACCTTATATGCATTCTCTTTTAGAGTCATACATATTGAGCTTTTAGCAGCTGTCAGGAATATTTGATACCATGTTTCTTCCTCGTACACCTCCCCCACGTCTTCTTCCCACTGGATCATAAACTTTTTTTTTTTTTTTGCATCTTCTTCTGCTATAAAAGTTAATTCTTTGTATATCTGGGATATAAGGCCTTGGGTGCTTGTGTCTGCCTAACATACAGTAGTTTCTCAAACTTTGTTAAGGGGCCTGAAGGGTGGGATTTGCTGTAAAATGCCCTTAATTGAAGATACCGAAAAAAAAATCCGAGTTGGGAATATCCTTTGCTGCTCTAATTTGTTCAAATGATTTGATACTCCCACCTGGGCCTAGATCCCTTAGTCTTGAGATGCCTGCCTGGGACCACAGGGTAAAATCATTATATTTTAGGCCAGGGATAACGATTGAGAATAGGGGTCATTAGTGAGTTCTTGGATGTTAGAGTGAATTTATATTTTGTAGCGTCCCAGATCTTTAGCAAGTTACGCATTGTGGGTAAAATATAATCAAATCTATCTCTGTTTTAACATGGGAGACAGATTAGACGATTTAAGTCCACTGGATGGCTTACTTAGTTTTCTATTGAGATCCATCTTTTGAGACCCGGATACGAGTGCCACTGAATCAATTGGCGAAGATGGGCTGCCTTATAGTAATGGATTACACGACAGAGAGAAAGAACCCTACGAGGACGCACACTAAACTCTACTAATAGAAAAATAAATACATTTTATTATTAATTATATAAGATATGAACGTGAACACAGATAAAAAAGCGCGCTAGCACAGCGTGTGACTCTGTCATGCAAACAGATACAACTCCAAGGTGTGCAGCCGGAAACACTATAACTTGTGAGTAGAATACATTGTATATAGATGCATGAAAATATGCGTTGTTTTACTAGTATACAAATAGACTCATTGTATAGGTCTGCTGTACCTTAATAACAATGCCTAAGTATAGCTGTGTCATATGAATGTTGCAGATTCATATAACTTAGTTGC
Organism: Ascaphus truei; assembly: GCF_040206685.1. NCBI lineage: Eukaryota > Metazoa > Chordata > Amphibia > Anura > Ascaphidae > Ascaphus > Ascaphus truei. Next base: position 468,171,792 of record NC_134484.1, read on the forward strand.
TAGAGAAATTCAAGGTTTTTTTTGATAACAGACAATGAATAAGCTATGTATTTAGACAGTGCCTGTATTGGGAGAACTACCTCCCAAAATTATGCCACTAATATGTCCTGCCCCTAAATCACGCCTCTAACTCAAGCCACACCCAGGTTACACCTACGTTACGCCTCTAACCAAACCTTTTTCTTTTCTGTATAAAAATCTTTACCCTATGCTTAATAAACTGAGGCGGAAGGATTGAAACACTGTCTGTGTGTTGGTTCTTTCATTTTCCCGGGCCCGTACGCTTATCAGATTGGAGATAACAGTGCTAGTGTGGGATAAAGCTTCCCGGGGAGTCTGCTGCAGGGTGCAAAGTGTGTATATCCAGTCACAGAAGCCTCCAGCTCATTGGCAGAAAAAAAGTTTCCTTCAGTTCTGGTGTCAAGAAGTGGGATCGGGTATCACTGGGGTAAGTACGAGATATACATTTTATCCGTATTATCTTACCAGTGTCACCCGATCCAGAACGAGACCCCTAAATTTAGTTGTGAGTGATAATAAATCACTGGTTATGCCCCCGGACCGAACGTCTGAGTCGCGGACAGGCATAAAATAATTATATATTTACATCTGGTGCCAAAAGTGGAAATTCACAAAGGCAGTGAGTAAATGTGATTGATTTTTACATTGTCCCACCCCCTTCTGGGAATTCAGTAACCTAAATTGTGACTGTAAATTGGGTTTGAGTCCCTTGACAAGATTTTGCTGGTTAAAGTCCAGATAATCTTGTGCACGACTGGACTGTCATCTCTTATCTGGGTAAACGACCATTGTATATTGTGTAAGTATAAGTATTCTATTATTACTTATCTGCAATTATTTGTCATAATTTAGCTGTTTTTTTCGATAAGCTACTAATGGTTTATGCTGGTCACAGAAATGAATCAGGAAGAAGAGCCCAGAATAATGGTGCCTGTTTTAACTGTGGTAATTCTGGTCATTGGCAGAGAGAGTGCCACTATCAGAGTCAGAAGCAGGGAACTGCTGCTTTGCCCGTGGGAGCTCAGAGTGCAAGTCTCTGTAAAAAAAAAAAAACACGCTACCTTATGTAAAAGAGTTTGTTTGAAACCCTGATGAATTTTTCCTGAATGATTTATTTTGTGAAAGATACTGTGGGTCATGCTGATTATCATATGTGTATAGGTCGCCATATATGAATTTGCAGATATTTAATTAGTTGCTCATGATGAAATCTAAATTTTAAAAGGTATACACCAGTTATAGAAATACATCACAGCGGAAAGGAACGAGTATATTCAGCTCTGTCCCTGGTGATAGTTTGAAAGGTTTATTCGTCCTGGCCTGGCAAATACTTTTTAAACCTGACACATTCTTTCCGTTTGCTATATTTCTATATTAACGAAAGGAGGGGCAGAGCATCTCCCTTCCAGTTTAAAGAATGTGCAGCATTCACATTAAAATTAACTAGCTCTGTGCTTAAGCAGTTTATTTATGAGAACAAGGTAATGTAGAACTGTTTTCTCGTCTGTTTGTTATTTCTGTAAAGTTGGTTGGCTGTGTATGAGACACGTTATTGTGTTGTGTGTCCTGTATTGTGTGTAACCAGTAAGATAACACATTTCAATTTTATTTCTACAGGATTAGGATATGTTTGGGAATGTTTTTGTTTAAAAATGCTGGTAAAAGCTCACAAGCACTGTTTGAATGATATATTATATATATATATATATATATATATATATATATATATATATATTAATATATATATATATATATATATATATATATATATATATATATATATATATATCACCATTACTGTGTATTGCGCTTCACAGGAGTGGTGCACTTGGTAATCATATAGGTATTTAAAACCAGAGACAGAACATGAAACACAGATAGAGCTCAGTGCACATCCAGTGAAACTTATACACGGTACAGTGCCTAAATATATATGTATAGATATCTATTAATTAAAATGGCCTTTTAGTTTAACATTTTGGCCAAAGTGTTGTAAGCCCCTGAGCTACTACACGGCAGACCACATCTCAAGGGTCCCTAACACTAATATAAATTCTTAATAACCTGTGCATTACCAGGAAGAATGATTTATAATAAATCTGTCAAAATTAGTTGCATAGTTCTAAGTCTGATTGAAGCTTTTATTAACCTGTACATTACCAGGAAAAGCACTCTGTATTAGATTTGTCACAATCATACTGCACGCAAGCAAGTTCCCCTGAGAGTGGGAGATGCTATGGAGTGAGCTTTTAACCATTTAAATGTGGGAGGGGGTGAGCTTTAATTAGGTAGGAGGTAGCCACCCTCCAATCAGCTAAGACCAGCTGAACAGGATTTGTAAAACATACAGGACACCTACCAGCTCATATTGAACCCCCAAAATAACCACAACATATATAAGCATATAAGTGTCACAGAGGAGTGCTACTGAGCATGGCAATATATATTTAAAACCAGAGACAGAACATGAAACACAGATAGAGCTCAGTGCACATCCAGTGAAACTTATACACGGTACAGTGATTAGATATATATGTATAGATATCTATTAATTAAAATGGTCTTTTAGTTTAACATTTTGGCCAAAGTGTTGTAAGCCCCTGAGCCACTACACGGCAGACCACATCTCAAGGGTCCCTAACACTAATATAAATTCTTAATAACCTGTGCATTACCAGGAAGAATGATTTATAATAAATCTGTCAAAATTTGTTGCATAGTTCTAAGTCTGATTGAAGCTTTTATTAACCTGTACATTACCAGGAAAAGCACTCTGTATTAGATTTGTCACAATCATACTGCACGCAAGCAAGTTCCCCTGAGAGTGGGAGATGCTACATTTCATCCACAAAATGTTAGTTTTAACATTACATTTCATCCACAAAATAATATAGGTAGCAAATGGTAAAGGTAATAGGTCATGGAATAAGTGATCCAGACATAAAAGTAACATTAATGTGAGAGGAGTCAAGTGTGACCCCTAAGCAGCGTGCTTGAGCTACTGGGTGAATGATGGTGCTTCCGACAGTGGTGTGGAAGGTGGTCCATGGTGGCAAATGCTGCAGAGAGGTTGAATAATATGAGCAGAGTGTAATGACATCTGTCTTTAGCAGCATGGAGGTCATCAGTTATTTTATTGAGAATTGTCTCCGTTAAATAAGCAGTGTAGAAGCCATACAAGACAGGTATGGTCAAGCTTGCTGTTTGTGAGTCATGGTATAACTGTTGCATGTTTGAAGAGATTTTGTTTAGTTTAAGAGAGGGCAGAGTTGAAACATAGCATAAATTTGTAGTGAAGGAAGTTTGCAAGAGTATGAGATTTCTTTCAGAAGGCATTCAGAGGAATGAGTGGAAGAATGTAGCATGCTCTTGTTGGCATAGATTTGGTGTTTAAAAGTCATCTAACCTCGTCTATATAAAAGTTCCATTATTTTATTTTTGAAAGGCCATACAAAATGTAGTTTTTAGGGCTGTGAAGTAAGCTCCATTTATTTTTTTAACTCAACATTAATATTCCAATCCAGTGATTAATAATTAGTTTACGGAGAAGCTGGTATGTTATCTGTACTGCTCAAGGTTTTTGGCGAAATGCCTGGAACAAGCTGGCTGTTTGCCGAGAATAAAAAAAAAAATTCAAAGCTTTTTTTTTAAGTCAAATGAATAATAAGGAATGTCTTTAAAAGTAAAATCTGGCCGTGTGCTCGGCACTTCGCAAAGAGTTACAAAAAATTAGTGTTTATATCTTTGTTCACATAGAATATAGATAATATATGAACAAAGGAGGGAAGATACATAGGTTATTGAAGGACTCTTTGAGATTCCTATAGAGGGTCCAGAACTTGATATGTTTGTTGACAATACACAATGCACAACAGGTTTGGAATTTATTTGAAGCAATGTTAACTCCAAGGGCTCTTGCAGTAATAAAGGTTGCTGCCATATTAACAGGGCTGACAGGCTGTCATTAAGAAAATACCTTTGCAGATGTTACAGCAAATCAGGTAGCAAGCCGTCCCTATGTTGAGGGATATATCATATCTGCCAACTTTATAATTTTGTAACCATTTATTCATTTTTGGGTGTGTCCTGGACATAGAGTTAAAGGACAGGTGATGCATTGTTTCAAGTGCAGTTGCATAAGTGAGCAGGCTATACATTATATACAAGGCATTTCACATTTTTAGCAGAATAGTTACAGTGGAGTGTTTGAGGTGAAAGCAAGGAGTGACTGTGGGTGTGGGACAATAGCCATGAGTGCAGGCTGTTGGGATGTGTGATTTGTGGGGTGAGTTTTAAGGTTAGTTAGTATTAAATGACTAAAAGGTTGACACCATTTGCATCAGAGGAGATAGCAGATGGCAGTTAGGTATGAATGAGAGCAAGTGTGTATTGGGAGAAGAGAGATTGATCTGTAGTTTGAGACAGTGTTTTTGTCCCCATTTTTTGAAGATTGGGACAACTCTGGCATTTTTCCATTTCTTAGGGATATGGCCTGCATACAGGATAGAGTTGATTATGGAAGCAATTGGTTTGGCACAGGCTGAGGTACCAAGTTTTAGGAACTTGGATTGTAGCGAAGTCGAGTCCACATTGGTTGCTTAGTTTGAAATTTGAGGAGCGTTAATAGGGGATACCTCTGTTTTTGCGGATGCTAATACAGTAGTAACCATATTAACACAATAATTTATTTCTAGGTATAAATTATCTCCCTATGAGACACTTATGGGATGACTTATGACTATCAGTAGTTCAAAGGAACTAATTAAGGACCATGTTATTGGTAATAAAACAATTAATAAGTATTGCATGCAACTAATATATTTTTGAGTCTCTCTAGGCACAGGTCAAAGTTGAAAGTGCACCTACGCGAGACGGGTTAATGGTCAAGCATTTTCTACGCAAGCACGCTCTTCATCCCTGATGAAAAGGCCATTTAAAAACTACCCATCACTAGCATTGCAGTAAAAGTTTGCTTATCATCATGGATACACGTCAAAATAGTGCCAGCCTCGGCACAAACAACTAATAAAGACAAAGACAAAGCACCTGCAAATTAGTGTTTTGATGGGCATTATACTCCCTGACCACTAATCATCAAGGGAGAAAGGTCACAGGCAAAAGTCCAGGCCTCAACACACGAACTTTGAACTTTTTATTTTTACAGGTTTTTATTATTTTTCAGTTACAATGTATGCTCCATTGGGTTTGTGTAAATGGCGTCCCATAAGGATGACAAAAATAGTCTAAGGTATTATTTGTTTAACTCTGTTTATTTTGTTTGGATTTATAGATGAATAAAAACTCCCTGCAGAATGATATCCCAGTGGGAGGATGTTTTATCAGTCAAACACACGGTTATGTTAATTGCTCACAGGTAGAGTTGGAAACAGAAGAGAGACACCCAATACACAAGTGCTAAAAAAGTAGTCTATGGGAAGAACAAGTTTTGGGGAACTTATTCTCAAATGTAGGAGTTGGGTTACTGTATGACAGGTTAGATATCCTCAATCATACAACCACAACCATTTACTCATTTAACCAAGAATAGGTTTAGTTTAGACTAATGGCCCTACAGAATGGAAAAGATCTAGACTATATTTTAGCCTCAAAGGGAGGGGTATGTATGCGCCCCAGTTAAAGCGCAATGTTGTGTATTTATTCAGGATTCAGGAACGATTGGGTCTTGGTGGTTGGATTGATTTGCTTTGAGCGAAGCTAGCGAATGCTTTTGTATGTGTATCTGTCCTACTCATTACTCTCTATGTATGTGTTAAGTACAGCAAAACTCTGATCCAGAAGTGCGTTTCAACCCCCACCAACGCTATGCCTCTTTGCGGTGATGATGTCGCCAGTCCCCCAGAAGAAGAGACCGAAGAAGAAATCAACTGGGCTGATATAATGGCCGGAAAGGAAAGGAATGAAGTTATGCACAACTTGGACATCTTGGTCAGCAGGACTATGAAATGGTTAACTGTTCTGTTCTTTAAATAGACTGTCTCTTAAGGATATGGGGGGACTGAGAAGACTGGATATGAGGATATGAGGAAGGTGGGAGGTCACCAAGGGCCATGAGTCAACCACAAGGAAAGGATCACAAGTCAGTCATTTTGACTATAGCAGCCATTTTGTCCGTTTTGCCATTCTGAGTACATGCAGTATGAAAGATGCGTGCAAGAAGGATGCTTGTGCAGTCGCTCTTAGCAGAAATTAGCCCCCACCAATTCTCACAAATAGCTTAAATTATGTGACGTATTGAGACGTATTGAGACTTATTGAGACGTAAGCCATTTTTTTAATCTGTAGAAATGTTTAATGTTATATATATATATATAACATTAAACATTTCTACAGATTAGAAAAATATATATATATATATAAATATATATATATATGACACTATTGGTCACTACAAGGCTCTAGTCATAGAGAAGAGTACCAAGTAAGGGTATTTGTTCTTTAGAGAACAAAAAGGAGGGAATTGTTAGGACCAGTCGGTCAGGCCAGAATCTGCACTTGTGTAAACCATCCATTTTGTCTGTAATAACCAGTTAAGATTCTGTAGTCAGCCTTTTGCTGAAATATAATTTCTCATGTATTCAGCTGATGCCAAAATTACAATTTCCTCCCTGCTCAGGATCTTGCTAAGATACTTTTTATGTTGTCAGCTTCCTGCTGTTTTAATAAACAATAGACTGGTTCTCTTAGAGAGGCAGTTTCATATAACTTAGTTGCTAGAGAAATTCAAGTTTTTTTTTGATAACAGACAATGAATAAGCTATGTATTCAGACAGTAAAAACACAAAAATAGCGCAAGACGCAAATGGTGAAGTATATCAAAGTATTCAATATTAGTATTAAAAGGGTAAGTAATCTGCGTACATCAATGTTGGAAAATTAGCGCATTTACGTGTTAATAATAAGAAATTACCACACGGCAAGCATCAGATGGAATGGTCTGGTGGATACAGCTCTGGTCAATCTGCTCCTGCAGTCTGGAACTGCTGCCTGCGTTTCCCACGGTCTCTCACAGTCACAGCAACATGTGATTAGCATCCACAGCATCCAGCAAGATCGCTCGATCACCATGTCATCTGTCCCATATTAGGCACTGTACACATATAGTGAGAGTCTCCTTCAGCCGGTATCGTGACAGTGTCCAGATATATCTCTACTGCGGTCTCAGCAGCTGGCATTCAACGGTGGAGTCCCGTCGGTAGGCGCGCACTGAGATGACGTCACACGCGCAGCACGAAGCTGCACACCGGCCGTGTTAGATCAATGCGGGCAGAAGTTTAGCACAATAAAATGCTCAAAAATACACAAGATAATGGCGAGGGGTTTAAAAGGTACCGCAAACATTACAAAAAATAATCCTACGCGTTTCGAAGCTGAACAAAAGCTTCTTCATCAGGGATAAATTCACTGTCACTGACTCTGAGCTTAAATACATATGGCTAGTAGGTAATTGGTCAAACAATTGGACCAGGGCCAATCAGATAGAATCGCTCAAATTAGAGGGCGTGACAGTGATTGCTAATCACATGTTGTTGTAACTGTGAGAGACAGTGGGAAACGCAGGCAGCAGTTCCAGACTGCAGGAGCAGATTGACCAGAGCTGTATCCACCAGACCATTTCATCTGATGCTTGCCGTGTGGTAATTTTGTGTTATTAACACGTAAATGCGCTAATTTTACAACATTGATGTACGCAGATTACTTACCCTTTTAATACTAATATTGAATACTTTGATATACTTCACCATTTGCGTCTTGCGCTTTTTTTGTGTTTTTATCTCATAGTTCGTGGGAGTGTTTGAGCCACTCTTTAATTTAGCAGCAAACGCCACATCCAACGGTTTTGTATGGATTTACTATAAGTTTTTGTCACTTCCACAGTGAGGTTGAGCCTTGCATTTAGATAAATTTATTACCAAGGCCTGATTATATGGTGTATGATTTAGACATTGTCTTTATAACGATTAAGTGTCGTTTGGGTTGCGCACTTTTCTTCTGTTTAACTGTTCACTTGCTCTTTATTTGTGCTGCACTTTATTTCACTTACTGTAGTTACTTTTAGGGCTGAGCACGGTTTACTCTCTTGCAATATGGTGTGGAGTTTAGCCAATTGCAGAGCTAAACGAGAGGAGCATTTCAATCTCCTCTTTTCTGAAGAGGTTGTTAATGTGTCATCTGAGTCAATTGTTTCAACATCTGTTTAAGATCATTTTAAAACTTTAGAAAAATTGCTATTAGAAGAGAATAAGTTATGGCTTGAAAAAAGGACCATACAAAGCTATATGGATTGCAAAAGGGTTCCGAGAGGTCTGCGAGTCCTCAAAAAAACAACTTTTGGGAAAGAAAATGCACATTTTATGCAAGAATGGAACCGTATTTTAGATGCCTGCTCAATGGACTTAATGAGACTGATTATTTTTGAAAGGAGCCGTACGATTAAAAACCTTGAAAAGGATATTCTTGAGATCATAGCCATACTTGAACCTTTGGTTATTGATAATGATTGTTCGGAATTAGAACATGATCTCAAGAGTAAACTTGAGAATGAGGAAGAGGAGCTCCTAAAGGTGAAACATGATACATTCCTACGTGATAAAGGAGATTATATTAACAACAGACAAAGAGATTGGGCTAAAAAAGAGGAGCGAGGAAGGGTGGTTGGTCAAACATATGTACCTAATACAAGGGATAAGTCCAACTCCTCCCGCTCCAGACAGAGAGATCCCCATGATCAGAATTATAGGTCTCATGATCAATCACGTGGGAATTTTCATGGGAATGGAGGTGGTAATAATGTTACAAGTGAACACCCCCATCACCAATATGATAATCATGTCCGTAACCCCAATTATAGGGGTAAAAATTATATAAGAGATTTTAAACCTAATTATAGACCAAACCCTTATCAACATCAACATAAGAGTAATAAGGAGTATATTCCAACAAGGACTGAGTCCTATACACACTCTCCTAAAGTGATACCCAAACGTAATATATACTCACGTTCCCCGAGTCATTCATCTCCCTCTTTTTTAGAAATGGTGAAAACAAGATTGGCACCCCCACTAGGGAAAGAAACAAAGAAAAAAGAAATTGTATTAGATCCTCCGCCAGCCAGACAGAGAAAAAGATCCCTGTCAGGCGAGGCACTAGAGGAGGTGCCAACATCCAAAAGAAAAGAGAGCTATCAAGAAGGCTCCCCCCAGTAGTTAATGGTATATTCAATCTCTCTACCAGCATTCTGACACAAGATCAGATCAGAGTGCTGAGCAGGGGATTGACTTTTTCACGTACTTGTGGTCCTAATTCATTCCAACTATTCAAGGACCTCCATAAGTTCACTCGGAATTTAACACTTAAAAGACATTTTCTGAAGAGTGAAATGGAGTCCGGTCCCCTTGCTATAGAACCAGCACAGAATATACAAACTAGTCAGCAAACCCAGAATTTAGTTCCTGTTATTAGACACACGCCTTTCAAAAGTCTGTCTAAATTTTACCCAGCACAATCAAAGGGACACCACATCGATACATTCTTTACAGTGGTGAATAACGAACTACATACTTTGACACAGGAGTTCGATATGGGCAAAATTAGACAGAACCTTAATGCAAAAGAGAACTTTGCCTTAAAAATGCTAAGGGATAATAAAGAAATCATTATCAGGCAAGCGGATAAGGGAGGGGGGGGGGTAGTTGTGCAAAATCGCAAGGATTATGAAAGCGAAGCCCTTAGATTACTAAGCGATACTGCCTTCTATTTAACATTGAACAAAGACCCTACCTTAGAGTTTCAGGTTCTGTTTAAAACTTTCTTGTATCAAGCCCTAACACAGTCAGTTATTTCCAATGTTTAATTTTATTTTCTTTACCCTGCCTTCCTGAGAATACCCATATTTTACCATTTACCAAAGGTTCACAAGTGTACTGTTAATCCCCCAGGGAGACCTATCGTTTCCGGGATTCAGTCTCTGACCGCAAATGCGTCCCAGTACGTCGACTTTTTTCTGCAGTCCTATGTAGCTAAATAACCATCCTATATTAAAGATTCTACTGCGGTTCTAATCTTGTTTCAATCTTTTGAGTGGAAAGATAGCTATAGGTGGCTGACTTGTGATATTAAGGCTTTGTATACCCATATTCCTCACACTAAAGGTCTTGAGACCATCGAATTTTGCATGACACAGGATCCTCTATTACATCCCCTAAATAGGGAGTTCATTCTGAAACTGATAGATTTCATACTGAAGCATAATTATTTTATGTTTCTCACTCAGTTCTACATACAGGTTTGCGGTACAGCTATGGGTACTCGTTTTGCCCCTAGCTTCGCAAACCTGTATGTAGGAGACTGGGAAGACCATTACATTTGGACTGACAACCCATTCACCAGGAATATCATCATGTGGCGATGCTACATAGATGATGTCCTGGTGGTATGGGATGGGGACCTGGAGTCAGTTAATCAATTTCTGACTTTTATCAACAGAAATGACTATAATCTGGTCTTTACTCATCAGACCGATGAAAAGGTGACTAATTATCTAGACCTTAAACTGACATGCACATGTGAAGGGATAGTGTCAACTGAAACATTCTTTAAGGAAGTCGACACACATAATATTTTAATGGCAACAAGCAATCACAAGGATACCTGGATTAAAAATATCCCAGGGGGCCAATTCACTAGACTTAAAAGAAATTGTAGCAGTAATGACAGCTTTAACGCACAAGCAGAGAAATTGTATAGTCGTTTTATTGAGAGAGGATACAATTCGGAACATCTTGCAAGAGAACTTGAAAGGGTCAGAGTTATAGATCGTGATGACCTGCTGGTTCAGCAACATAAAAAATCCAAAAAAACAGGTAATATGGAGGTAAAAAAAAGCAGATGTGGCGTTTATAACCAATTATAATTCAGCACACAGGAGTATTGAGAAGGTGTTCAAAAAACATTGGGACATCCTTAGTCATGACCCGGTTCTGTGTGAACATCGGACTAAAAAAACGAGATTCATTTACAGGAAGGCCTCAAATTTAAAAAAAACACATTAGCCCCTAGTGATATCGGTCAATCAAAAAGTGTGAATAACAACATAAACTGGCTTGGGACTAAACCAAAGGGAAATTTTAACTGTGCTAGGTACTCCGCCTGTAAACATATGCACTCTAATCGTAAGACCTTCACTTCAAAGAAAACGCAAGAGATTTTTCAGGTGGATGATTTCATCACTTGTGATTCAACCTACATAGTGTACCTACTTGAGTGTGGCTGTGGGCTGCACTATGTGGGGAGGACTAGACGCAATTTGAAGGTCCGAATACAGGAACATGTCCGAAATATTAAGAATGGCTATGAAAAGCATAGTGTTTCGAGAAATTTTTTGGTTCACCATAAGAAAGATCCCTCCTCCCTAACCTTTATAGGCATTAAACACATACCAACTAATAGGAGAGGGGGGGATAGACTTAAAACTTTATCTGCTGAGGAATCCTTTTGGATCCATAAATTGGATTGCATGGCCCCTAAGGGGTTAAATGAGGACCTGGACGTTTGGGCTCTCTATTAGGAGTTTGGGTCCCATATAATATGACTATATACTCACGAGTGAAGGGTTCAGTTTTATTTATATTTTTATTTTCATCTACATATGTCCATTGAGCAATACAACAATCCATTTTATATCTTTTGGAGTTTTTCTCCTATTATATAATACATATGTCATATGTTAATTACTCATTCATGAGATAGTAATCACAGTAATCTAATTTTAATCTTGCTGTATTTTAATCATGTTTTTTCATTTTTTCTTCCCCTTTTTTATGTCCCTTTTTGCAGATGATTGTGTTATATTACTGTATGCTCATTTGCATGTCTTAGACAGGTCTGCAACCCCGCCTTTCACCATTGTCCCCCAGCACACAGCACTTCCACTGCAGCAAGGGATTTTGGAATATATATATATATATATATATATATATATATAGAGCGTGCGCTCTCTCCTCCTTTTTTCCTTATATACATATATATACATATATAAGGAAAAAAGGAGGAGAGAGCGCACGCTCTATATATATATATATATATATATATTCCAAAACCCCTTTGTGGTATACAATCATGATAACACAGTTCCCAAATATATCAGAGCTATAACAATATGTGAAACATACATGTATAGCAAATAAGTACAGGTATACCCCGCTTTAAGGACACTCACTTTAAGTACACTCGCGAGTAAGTACATTTTTCTCAATAGGCAAACAGCAGCTCACGCATGCGCCTGTCAGCACGTCCTGAACAGCAATACTGGCTCCCTACCTGTACCGAAGCTGTGCACAAACAGGGAGACTATAGAGCCTGTTACACATGCGTTATTTACATCAGTTATGCACGTATATGACAATTGCAGTACAGTACATGCATCGATAAGTGGGAAAAAGGGAGTGCTTCACTTTAAGTACATTTTCACTTTACATACATGCTCCGGTCCCATTGCGTACGTTAATGCGGGGTATGCCTGTATGGTGGTGATTATATCACGCAATGCTTGATTTTATTGTACTTTTGTAAGTGCATTTTTTACCCCCTCCTCCCCTTCCCCTCATTAAATTTACACTTTTACGCTATGGGCGTGCGCTCTCTCCTCCTTTTTTCCTTTTAGATTCCCTGTGGACGTGGTTTGTCCATATTGAGAGCAGCCGGAGACCCTCTACACCAGAACCCACATTATCATTGGACTTATCTTTGAGGACTGGTTATCACACTTTTTTGCTTTTCTTTATATATGTTGTCATTTATTCAATGCATTATTCCTTTATGGTTTACAGGTTTTATATAGATTTGTGCTAGATTTGATTATTTTAGTTATTCACTATTATTAGTTTATATTGTGTAGATTAATACGATTTTCAGTCAGTTCATACATACACACTGGAATAACCATAAGCAGAGGCGCTGCTTTCTTTTTCTGTTTGTCCTGTATTTAACCTATAAGCAGCAGCCTCTATTTCAGAGTTTTTCATTTTTTGCAAATATGATGCAATCAGCTAAGGAGAGGTACTCCAGAAGGAGTGGATTAATTCCCTCATTAATTACAGAGACCAATATGGATATTGAAAATAAAATAGATATCAAAGGAAACTTTTTTACATTAGAAACATTAATGAAGGAAGAGATGAGGCACTGGTGGGACGCATGTTCCTTACAAGATTATATAGATCGTAAGATCATCCCCAGAGGTCTAAGGGTGACTAAATCCCCTACATTTGAAACAAATATAGATTTTACCAGGGAATGGAATGAGACACTAGACAGGTGTTCATTTTCATTAATGAAACTTTTAATTGATTTTAGAGACACGAAAGTTAAAGAGTTGGAGTTGGAGATTGAGAAAATTCAGGTTATATTAAAACCGCACTGTGATACTGAAGAGTTTAAGGAATATGATGAGAAAACCAGTAGGAGAGTGATTACCTTTGAAAAAGAGGTTATTGATAGGAAAGATATTAAACTCAATCGTGATAAGGAGGATTATGCCACGAACAAAGTGAGGGTCTGGAAACAGACACAGAATCACAATTATAGGAAGGGAGGAAGGTATAGGTCAGGTTCCAGGTCTGGAAGAGGTGGCTCCTACCAATCCAGGGACACATCCAGCCACGCCCCCTCTAGTCATGCTGCTCAGCAGGGTACCCAGGGGTTCTCCAGTGGCCCCCCACAGTTCCACACTGGTGGAGGTTATACGGTCCTTGAGGTCGAGCCTCTTCCTGGGGACGCTGGGGGGAGGTCTGGTGGCCCTGGTGTGCGGGATGCGGATGGGGTGTCAGCTGATACTGGTAGAGGGGCCAGGTCCAAGGAACCCACCACAACCCATAGGTCAGCTCATTTTTTGGACAGGACTCCGAGGCAGGAGGGGAGGACAAAAGGGAGAGATCCAGACAAACACTATCCCCTTTGGGACCGAGAGGCCCCAAACAGGCCATCAGGTCAGGGAAAAAGAGGACCAGAGGAGTTAGGGCAGGCAGAGTCGTCCAGAGGAAGAAGGAAAACAGAAGAAGAGTAGCTACAGCTATAGAGAGTAGTAATATATTTAACCTCTCAACCACTGTATTGACAGATTGTGAATAGTCATTATTAGAGAAGGGTCTTTCTTTTGCCCCTAACACGGGCCCCAATTTATTTCAGCTGTTCATTGATTTGAATAGTTTTATTAGAAAAATGACATTGAATAGACACTTTAAGATTCAGGAGACGAATATCAAATGTAATGATTCTACAATTGTTTTTGATACACAGGATAAAGTCTGTATTGATGCGCTCACCTCGTTGCTGACAGAATCGGACTCATTATCTGGATCACCAGCACTTATTGACAATTTTGAACGGTCCATTCATCCTACCAGGTCTGTGGAAGTCGACTTTGATGAGGATTGTAATATTATACATTCACCTTTCAAACCTAGGTCAGTCTTCTTCCCTTACCAATCTAAGGGGGGATTTGTGGACACGTTCTATAACCTGGTCCTACGTGATTTTGAGCTATTGTGTGCGAAACCAACTAAACTCAACCATAATTTGTTCAGAGGTGAGCTGGACGCATTGAACAAGCTAAAGGCCAACCATGATATAGTCATTAGACAGGCCGACAAGGGGGGAGGCATAGTCATCCAGGACATACCAGCGTATCTCTTAGAGGCACGTAGACTCCTGGGTGACTTGGCCTCCTATACCTTGTTAGAGTCCGATCCAGTGGACTCCTATCAGTTGTTATTGAAGGAACTCCTTACCACTGCACTGGGTGATGGGATAATTTCCAAGTCTGAATTCAAATTTTTGTATTCCTCACATCCCCGCACTCCTATCTTCTATCACTTACCCAAAGTGCACAAATCCCTGTCCAATCCCCCTGGCAGACCCATAGTATCGGGCGTGGAGTCGATGACATCGAGCCTATCCCAATATGTTGATTATTTTCTCCATCCCTATGTAGCCACGCTCAGGTCCCATGTTAGGGATATGCTCCATGTCATCGACTCCATTTCTGACAGGTGGAAACCCACCTATCTATGGGCGACATGTGATGTCACATCACTTTATACCTGCATTGAACATGCCAGGGGGTTAGAATCAATTAAATATTGGTTGGACAGGGATCCACTATTTCCGGAAAAGCACAAGCACTTTATTTTACAATGCATTCACTTTATCCTCACGCATAATTATTTTTTATTTGAAGAGAATTTTCACCTACAAATCTGTGGAACGGCCATGGGCACGCGATTCGCTCCAAGCTATGCCAACCTCTTTATGGGGCACTGGGAGGAGTCCTTTGTGTGGCAGAACACCTTGCTTGGGGCGGGTCTCGTGTACTATGGCCGCTTCATAGATGATATCATTATGATTTGGGATGGAGAAGAGTCGGTGTTATCTGGCATTTTGAGTTCCTTCAATGACAATCTGTTAGGACTTAGATTCACATTTGAAATTAGCAATTTGTCCACTGTCTTTCTGGATCTGGCTCTCAGTACAGACACAGACCTGAACATTATCACCACCACACATTTCAAGTCTGTGTCTGTGAATAGCTATGTTCATGCATCCAGCAATCATCACAAGCAATGGCTCAACAATATTCCCTTGGGGCAGTTCCACAGAATACGTAGGAACTGCACAAGGGATGTTGATTTCAAGAGCCAGTATGCAATACTTGGAAAAAAGTTTCTTTCCAAAGGATATGATCCGGTTTTGATTTCCGATTCTTTCGACAAGGTGAGCTCATTTGACAGATCAGCCTTACTGAATAAGTCTAAAAATAAACAAAATAAGGGGATCCGCTTAGGTTATGATACCCCAGCAGTTCACTCAGAGATGGAGGCATCCACATTAAGGTTTATAACCAACTATAACCAGTCATTTAAATCCATAAACAAAATTCTAAATGATCATTGGTCTGTCCTCAAATGTGACCCTCATCTACTGTAGGACCCACTTTGCCCGATAGAGCTACTGTGGTATACAGGAAGGCTAGAAGTATTAAGAGTATGCTAGCTCCCACTAGACTCAAGTCCTCCTCCACTTCTACTAATGCCAAGCTTCACAAGGGTCCACTGGGCAATCACCTATGTGGTCGTAGTCGATGCATTACTTGCAGGCATCTCCTGAATCAGACTCATGTCTGTTCTTCAATTAGAGGTACTACACATGCCATTAATAGTTCCATCAACTGTCTTAGCACGTATGTTGTGTACTTAATCCAGTGTGGGTGCAGTATAAAATATGTTGGACGCACCACTAGGACTCTTGGAACGCGTTTCCTGGAACACAGGAGAAATGCAATTAAAGGTCTCAACAACCATAGTTTATCTCGACATTTTAAATCATTCCATCAACAAGATCCTAAAACCATGAAAATAATGGGAATTGAGACCATCTCACCATGTACTCTTGGTGGTGACCGGTTTAAGGCCCTGTGCAGGCGGGAAACTTTCTGGATCCACCAATTGGGCACTTTAAGCCCGGGTGGACTTAATGAATGCCTGGATGTGAGTACATTTGTATAATGGTTCCTTGGACGTCTCTTCCTGTTAAACTTCCTCTGCCCTCTGCCATCTTTTGTCTGGATCTCTCCTCGGGGTTTGTCGTACGCTCCCCCCCTCCCCCCTTTTCCCCCCCTCCCGCCCCCCTTCCCCCTACCCCTCCTCCCAGTCCGGAGTTTGGGTTATATTTAATTTAAAGACATTTCAATTTATATATTTTGTATTAGACATTCATATGGGTTTATTGGGTTAGAATATTTAATATTTAATATTATATATAATAATAATCACATATTTAAGCACACCTTAGTCACACTCATCAAGCACTTGGAGCTAGCTCCATCACAATGATGTACATGTTTATAAATGGTAGTATAAAAATAATATTATCTTCACTAGTAATTGAGAATAATATAATATGTATGAGTTCACCTATTTGCACCTGTACACTGATTCATAAATACTCATTTATTACACATATTATGTTTATTCACATTAGTATTAATTTCCTTCCTGATACCTTGCTTTGTTCGTGGCTTATAGACTCCTAACATTAATGTTCTTTAATTATCCTATTATGTCTGTATATTCGCAGGACATAGGCTAGCATGGAAACTATCCATCATAAAGGGTTAACTATCTGGTAATTTACGGTTTTGACTGCTCTTGCGAGTATTTAAAGTCTATTGTATATGGAAAATATACTTATTTGCTATACATGTATGTTTCACATATTCTTATAGCTCTGATATATTTGGGAACTGTGTTATTATGATTGTATACCACAAAAGGGTTTTTTCACTGACCCATATATTTCTAGATAACTAAATAGCTGCTTAATTTGTTTTTAGAATTTTATTATGGTTTCATGATGAGTTTAATATCTATTTGTTTAATGAATGTGATATTATGTGATATGTATGTTCCCCTTAGATTCACCATCTGCGGTTTTATCTGCTTTAC
The DNA here is from genome assembly GCF_040206685.1 of Ascaphus truei. Classification (NCBI taxonomy): domain Eukaryota; kingdom Metazoa; phylum Chordata; class Amphibia; order Anura; family Ascaphidae; genus Ascaphus; species Ascaphus truei. The sequence continues at coordinate 468,189,329 of NC_134484.1, forward strand.
TTTACCTCCTATACTCTATCTCCTCCAATTCTTATAGGTTTTAATATGTACTTTAAATGCATTGGTGATATATTCTATTAGCACAAAGCACCTTTCAGCTGAGAGGGGGGACGTTCCAACCAATTAAGATCATTAGGTTGTGCATTTAAATACCGGACCTTCCCCTTCTCCACACTTCCCTTTGAAAAAGTTACCCGTGAGTGCCGAAACGCGTCAGGGAGCGTCATCACGTCGGACGCATTGACACTGACGTCATCACCGAGCGCTGGAGCAGATTGATCCATGCGCGAGTGCTGCAGAGGCTTGAATCATACGGAGCCACTTTCCAGGACTCTAACACAGCATTGTACAGCATCACCTGCCCTGGATACCTGCTGGGCCGTCGATCCTTTATACTGCAAGACTGGGATTGCCCCAAGATGTTGCAATACTAACCGGATGGTGGTGATTATAATCACGCAATGCTTGATTTTATTGTACTTTTGTAAGTGCATTTTTTACCCCCTCCTCCCCTTCCCCTCATTAAATTTACACTTTTACGCTATGGGCGTGCGCTCTCTCCTCCTTTTTTCCTTTTAGATTCCCTGTGGATGTGGTTTGTCCATATTGAGAGCAGCCGGAGACCCTCTACACCAGCACCCATATTATCATTGGACTTATCTTTGAGGACTGGTTATCACACTTTTTTGCTTTTCTTTATATATGTTGTCATTTATTCAACGCATTATTCCTTTATGGTTTACAGGTTTTATATAGATTTGTGCTAGATTTGATTATTTTAGTTATTCACTATTATTAGTTTATATTGTGTAGATTAATACGATTTTCAGTCAGTTCATACATACACACTGGAATAACCATAAGCAGAGGCGCTGCTTTCTTTTTCTGTTTGTTATATATATATATGTAACGGTATTTCTGAACCGGTCTGACCCCCCCAATCTCATATTGGCCCCTGTGGTCTAACCAGTCCCCATTACAGTGTGATTGTGTCTGGTGGTGCACCTGTTGGCTACAGGACTCCTGAGTCTCCCGCATGATGGTGTGTGGGGAGGACCCGTCCAGACAGGCAGCTGAGGTAGTGTGCTGAGTCCTACCTAGTTCCAGTGCAGCGCCTCCACCTCATCAGGGTCCCTTCGGTCACTTGGGGATGGTCCTGGTGAGGAACTCCTCGGTGGTGCGGCCCCCTGTGCAATCACTTGACTCTTACACACGAGGGTTTCTGTGATCAGCTTCATTTTTATTGATACGGTGGGCTAGCTGCCCTCCACAATGGGGTATCTCTAGCCCGTCATTGTGCCCGTACTTCCCTTTAAAAGGTATTTCGCCTTGATCAGGGATTCCCTATCCCAGCCGGGATATCTTTATTCTGCGCCAGGTCCCTGGACACAGACTCTTACTGCAGCTATTAGAACATAACTGTCTTAACTACTTGAACTTGAACTTGACAGAACTCCTGCCAGAACTAACTTTTAGTCACAGTGCTGTGCCTTATGTACTCTGGGGGCTGACACAACTCTGACATCACCAACCAGGGAGTCAGAGTCTGTGACCACTCCCATCCTTACACAGGGCACATCACCAGGGTGTGAGGGCAAACCTCCATGATTACTGCTGGCATGCCCACAACTCACAAGGCCTTACTTTCAGCAGGAGAGATGACTGTAGCCATTTTACATGACCGCTACATTCTCCCCCTGGTGAATCCCATCGGCCTCGCTGGGACCTAAATTTGTATACCCTTTTTCAGGAAGCACTGTAACACAAAACATAATTAGAACATCTTACAAATTTTCATAATGCACACAAAAAAAATGTCTACAGTACACTCTGCCAAGCCCGCCCCGACCAGCAGCCACGAGCCCGCGTAATGCATAGTACCTCCTAAAAGTAGTGACTGGGGTCAGGTTTTCTTACCTCCCTACCACCCATATCCAGGACCGTAACATAGTAATGTCTCGGCAGTCCCCTCTCGGGCCTATAGGTCACCTTATGCTTGTAGATGTTCCTTCCTATGCCCCATATGCGTACCAAATGTTCTATCCGATCCTCAGCCTTCTTTCCTGTCACTGCACTTCCCTTACTGACCAAGTACATCTCAATGGTCTCCCTGAGCCACCTCCCTCTGTTCTCCTCTATTTCATCCATGAGAGGCTCAGGGACGTAAGGGTACTCCAACCCGTGGGATGATTTGTAACGAGCTATTATCGCCCGTTCCGCTCTGCTGATCCTGGTCAGTTCAGCTCTACCTGCCCTCCCAGGTAACACCCATGACAGGGGCTCGTCAGGATCCACAGGATCTGACAGTATGTCAGGACCCATGGGTTCTATCTCCCTATGCTCAATTTGAATCCACTGATCCTGCAGCTCTCTGTCCCTCTGCTCAGGGGTGAACTCTCCTACTGCCCACCAGTAGTCTACCACATCCTCCCTCCGGATGAGAAACCGAGTACGGTCCATCCATGCAGAATACCCTTCAAAGAGTGGGGCCCACCAACGGTGCTCTTTGAACTTGTGTGACTCCCCTGAATCGCTTTCATCCCCCTGGGAAAATACCCCCGATGTCCGTGCCGATCGCGGTACAGACCGCCTTTTTCACTGGGGCGGGAGCCACAGGGGGCAGCCACCGGCCTACCGCGGCCTTACCCAACTCTCCCCCTCCCCGAGAAATGCCTTCCATAGCACAACTGCGCTGTCTCTCCCCAGTCCGTTTCACCTCCTCTTCCGAGGGTATGTCCACCGATTCTAAGCTAGGCGGGGATCCCGTGGAACAGGTGACAGGGGCAGGGGTTTTATCTAGGGCGTGGAAGGGGACATAAGGGCAAGCGATTGGACCCCACGGGGTTACGACCCGTTCTCGGCTGTCCGTAGACTGGTCCAATGAGGATATCTCACCCTCCTCAGTCCTCGGATCACCCATCCAGCTCTTGGGCCCTTGAGGTGATCGGGGACCTTCCCCCGATCGCCGGAGCATCGCTGCTTCCCCTCCAGTGGTTCCGCCGTCGCCACCGGAAGTGATGTCCTCCCCGGAACCGGAAGCGTCGCCATCTTGGGTTGGACCCCCATGCGGGATCTCTTCCTTGATGACGACATCTGGAAGCTCCACCGCCGCCTTTACCGGAAGTGATGCCGTCTCCCCACGTGCGCCTTGGGCCTGGCATGGCCCTTCCTCCGCTGCGCTGTCTGCCGGGACAAGGTAAGTGATGGGGCTGCTTCTCTTACCAGTCCGCAGGGGCGTAGGCGTCTCTCTCCCGTCGCCGCCAGGTCCTGGGATGGCGGGACTCCGTCTCTCGGCTCGCCGATCTGCGGGGGACGCCCTGTTCTCCAGACTGCCACTCACCCCACGGGGTGTCGTCCGTCCTTGTTCCTTCTTTGGTCCCGATTTCGCCACCGTTAGCTCGCGGAGATCCTCGTCGGAGTAATCTCCCTTCCCTGATCTCGGGGTCACCGAGCGTGGCGAAAGTCTTTTCTCTGCGTGGTCGGGGAGTGACCCCACCGTCTCGTTGCTGCTGACCCAGCCGACTTGGTCGACTCCAGTCCCCTTTCTCCGGGACTCGCACGGCTGATCCACAGTGCGCCAGGGGACTCGGCGGAGCGCCTAGCCGTATCCCCCGGGGGGTCAGCAGGTTGAATGGGTATAAATGTGGGCATGGGCCACAGATATAATGTCCCGCAATGTGGGCAACGTGCCACTGTGTTGACAGTGCCTCCGGGCAGCTCGCATTGTAGGCAGAGCCCGACCACCGTCTCGGTGTTTGCCACCCTTACTACCAGTAGCCCGCCGGGTACCGAGTAGGGCTGGGTGGAGACCATCGTGCCCACAGTGGAGGAGCAGGCCATTCTTTTCACAGGAGCCACTTCCTGTATAGGTCTCTTCAGGTCAGTGGTTCCTCGCAACTGACTGGTAGAAGTTGCTGGATCCGCCACTCCCTGCTTCGGCTCCTCCTTCCTCTGGCATAGCTGGAACCCGCCCCCAGGGGTTGCAATTATGGGCGGATCCCACAGGGGAATAGCGTGCCCCTTAATTAAGGCCGCGCCTTTCTCAGTCCTGGTGGGCGCGGTCTGCGTTTTCGCGCCAATTTCCTCATCAGAGTGGGATTCTTGGGCCTCGGCTAGTTCCCGCCTTCTCGTGGCAGCTGCTTTCCGTGCAAAATATCCCTCCTTTTTACACGTTACCTCCGCGGCCGGAACTACTTCTTGTAGTGGCGCCGTCTGGATACCAGTCCCTGGGCCCAGTGGGTGCATTCCCACAGGCCATAATTGAAAGTCACTCCCCCTGGTGGAAATCAGGGGAGGGTCCCATAGACTAAGCGGTTGACTCAGCACAGGGGCCGAGTGAGTCACTGTCCATGAAGGCGCAGCCGTAGCTTTTGCGCCATGCCCCCCATCAGGGCGGGGCTCTTCTGTTCGCGCTATTCCCGGCCAGCTTTTTGCAAGTCCTGCAGCCGCCACGTTTTCTGTGACTGGCCCACGCGGTCTCCCTAGCAAGCGGGAGCCGCCATTTTGGGTATCTTTTGAGTCTGAATTGTCAGTGTCTTTTCTTGATGAGGTAGCCTTTACTTGGTTGTGCGTCCACTGACATTCATCCTCACTGTGCTCCATCCCAGTTATCACAATGTCCTCACACTCCTCAAGGGGGGCACCTCGGTGTCCCAGACAGGACAAAAACGGGGCAGCCACCGCCTTCGCTCCACTCCAGAGCAGATTAGTTAAAGACAGCTCAGCGACAGTTTGCTCTTCAGTGGGGCGCACGCCACGGGTGCCTTCCCCCTCAGCCTCCAATCGCCATTTTGGATTCTCCGCACCGCGCGGATCCTCCATTTCTTGGGTTGCTATGCTCTCGTACCAATTGTCGTACATGGGGCTCCATTCTGCGGGGCAGCCACCACACCAGTACAATAAAGATTTGCTTCAGATGCACCACCACATGTGTACCTGATCTAGGCTGGACTCATGTTGCACTACCTCAGGCTAGGCTCACTCTCTCAATGTCTGCTGTAACTCCTTCCTCCCAGTCTGTGCTCCCTATGGTAAGTGTCTGGAATGGGCTAGAGTACTCTGGCTCTGCCATGCAGTACTTGGGGCGTCTACCTCTCTTGGTCAGCCTAGCGCAGACCCTCTCCAGGATTCCTGACCACGTTAACAGGCTATCCCTTCTGGCGTCCTACCAACTAGCACTACCTCAAAGTGACTCGGTCAGCTATAGCCCGGCTCCAGACCCCTCACTCCTTTCAGGCCCCTAGGTCGTCCCTGCGAACCGACAATACCCTGTCAGCCCCTGACCACCCCTAGGTCCGTCCCTACGCAGCACAGAGTGGCAGCAGACGCTCTCCCTGTTTCCCAGTGTGCCTAGCTAGAGCCTGTCCTGTTGACAGATCTGATCTCAGCAGCTCGTCTCCAAATGTAACGGTATTTCTGAACCGGTCTGACCCCCCCAATCTCATATTGGCCCCTGTGGTCTAACCAGTCCCCATTACAGTGTGATTGTGTCTGGTGGTGCACCTGTTGGCTACAGGACTCCTGAGTCTCCCGCATGATGGTGTGTGGGGAGGACCCGTCCAGACAGGCAGCTGAGGTAGTGTGCTGAGTCCTACCTAGTTCCAGTGCAGCGCCTCCACCTCATCAGGGTCCCTTCGGTCACTTGGGGATGGTCCTGGTGAGGAACTCCTCGGTGGTGCGGCCCCCTGTGCAATCACTTGACTCTTACACACAAGGGTTTCTGTGATCAGCTTCATCTTTAATGATACGGTGGGCTAGATGCCCTCCACAATGGGGTATCTCTAGCCCGTCATTGTGCCCGTACTTCCCTTTAAAAGGTATGTCACCTTGATCAGGGATTCCCTATCCCAGTCGGGATATCTTTATTCTGCGCCAGGTCCATGGACACAGACTCCTACTGCAGCTATTAGAACATAACTGTCTTAACTACTTGAACTTGAACTTGACAGAACTCCTGCCAGAACTAACTTTTAGTCACAGTGCTGTGCCTTATGTATACTCTGGGGGCTGACACAACTCTGACATCACCAACCAGGGAGTCAGAGTCTGTGACCACTCCCATCCTTACACAGGGCACATCACCAGGGTGTGAGGGCAAACCTCCATGATTACTGCTGGCATGCCCACAACTTACCAGGCCTTACTGTCAGCAGGAGAGATGACTGTAGCCATTTTACATGACCGCTACATATATATATATATTTTTTTAAGAACTATTTTTCTTGTGTTTCTGTGAGGTCATTTAAATTTACCTGGTCTGTTCTGTGCTTGTCTATGGCATAATTAAGCAATAAACAGGGAGATGGGTATATATGAGTGGCGGGTAAGTGTACCCAGAGTACCAGAACTGAAACTGGGTTTTGTTCTTTATGGCCCCCCAAAAAAAGGTCTGTGTATATTATGGATGTCTGAGACCCTGGGTGCCAGCTTCAAAAGGGGTCGTACATTACTGAAATCCCCCCCTTTTGATTAGCAGAGAGGGCGACAAGAGTTCAATATTCTTTTCCTTGCAGATTTACAAAAGATCAGATATTTGGAATCTGATACTGTGTTATTCACAAGGATAAAATAATATAACATTGTGACCTGTGACGTCAGGGGGACTAAATGAGATCCAACATGACAGTAAATTGTATGACGAACAATTTCCTACATTTTCTCTGAAATTGCAATTGGCAAGATCAATTCTGTTTCCATTATAAATGAACTCTCAGGAACCTGTATCTTTAAACTACCTGCATTACACTTCAATTGATATGGTGAATTATGTCTCCATTGCTAATTAACTCTTTGTTAAGATGCATGGTCCCTGCATTACCTGGCCCCCGATTTCAATTGTTATGTGAAAGCCGCACTCCCACCCAATTTCGGTATGGATTTCTTTTTACAGAATTCAAACCAGGGGGTCACTAGTTGTATGTGTGGTGCTTTCTTTTTGTATTAGAGCATGTGTTCTCCTGGGGTTTTCCTTGCAGGTGTGATTGTTTGGCAATAGTCTTTGGTTTGTATCTCTTCTGTCTGAATGATTTAGTCAGAGCTGTGAGGTGTCGGTTCTGATCTTCAGTTTCGGAACATATGCAGAGATATCTTATAGCCTGGCTGTTTGTGGGTTTCTTGCAGGCAGATGTGTGTATCTTGCCATTCTTCAGTGTTACTGTTGTAGCTAATGTAACACCCCCAACCCCCTCACCCCTTTGGCAAGAGGGACAGGGGGTGCAGTGAAAATGAGGGATATTAAACAGTCTGTCACTTTAAACAGGTTTGGGACCTGAATAAAGGTTTAGGTGCTCAGCGGGTTGTCTGTGGTTGTCTCAGGGTTGATGTCATGGATTCGTGTCGGCTTGTATGAGGAGCTGGTGCCAGAAAAAAAGAGGAAGGCGCCAGGAACTTTTAACTTGGTTTATTATAACAGGGGAACACTTCTTCATATGCAATTCTACATTCTTGAAGAGGCCCACTCTTGTGAAACAGGACAGGGTTTAGCATATCCAAAAAGGTTCTTCCAGCTCATAGCACTACGAGTCACATAGGGGCTCATCTCTAAAAAGAGCCCTTTGCCCTGCTTGACACAAACCCACTATCCAACAGCCTACCCAGACCTCTTCCAAGTCCTGTGATGGAGACTACTACGTCATGTAGTGTAGTTACCTTGGTTGCCTTTCCTTGGGAGCCTTTAATACTGGGATACTGTCCCTATGCTAAAACAGAAATAAAAGGTGTCTTAAGTACCAGCCAGGATAGCTGGGAGCCCTCCCTCAATCACTCTGGATGTCAAGGTGATCCTCTTGATGTTAAATGGGATCTGGCTACAAAATGGTGGATCCCCATCTTTTATACCCAGTGGGTGTGGCCAACAATCTACCACAGTATCTGGGCAGATTATATGTTGCAGAAGAATCACACCATAACCATGTGACCCTGTGGCAGTTTCTAGAACTAGCCAGTAATTACCCTGACCTTTAAAAGGAACAGAATAGTAATACGTGAAATAAGTGAGGCCTGGTGCGGATTTAACCCCTACACTGCCTACATCTATCAGGGCTGACATGAAGGGATTTCTCAATTCTAGCAGGGTGCTACACTAAGAATTAAAAAAAAAAAAAAAACATCTAGTTTAGTTTATTAATATATTTATAACATGTATTGTTTATATTATTTATTGCAGGTTGCAAAATAGCATTCAAATTGCTACAATTCTTCATTTGTGAAACCACATCTTTGGGCATCATTATCAGTGAACACACTACGTTAAACGTAAGCTCTTAAAATATGTATGTTCTTTTCATAGTCTTTAACATGAGTCATTTTAAATAATACATATATGATTATCATTTATGTATGTATATTTTTATTTATATAGCACCATTTCTGTACATAGCGCTTCACAACACGTGGCATAATAATATAACACATACTGGGAATAAGTGCTTCCGACATGAAAGTAACAATAGGAAAGGGGTTCCCTGTCCTGAAGAGCTTACAATCTAAGTGGTAATTAGGGAGAACTTATAGAGACAGTAGGAGGGTGTTACGATAAGTGTGTGTGCAAGGGGCCAATGTCAGTGCTTATGAGATATATACTATCAGCCAGCGGAGCTACCCATATGCTACGTTAAAGAAGTGCGTTTTTAGATAGGTCTTAAAGGTGGACAGAGAGGGTATCAGTCAGATATTGAGTTGAAGGAAATCCCAGATGTGTGGGCCAGCGATTGAGAGAGGTTTTAGGCAGAAGAGGGCATTTGATAGAAAAGTGTTCTGACAGGAAATGTACTGATAGAAAATACTTGTGTATATTCAGATTGTCAATGTCACCAACAAAATACACAGACACTCACCCCAATTGTTAGTGAGATTTGTTTATTGTTACTTAGCTTCGGTTATATTCAGCAGCTTACAGCAATCAGGATACCATGTACTGTATGGTCAACCAGGGAACCCCCCGGCATCTCTCCTCAGATTCCTTGTAGTTAAAGTTGTTTATCTGTGATCACTTTGATCCAGGCAAGAAACGCAGCAGCTTCACCATTAACTTTGTCCATGGGCAAGGTTCTGCTATCTCTGTCCGAGACAAATGTATAGAGAAGCAGAGGTCCCAAAATGGGGCCGTCGCGTCCGTAATGGATCCGTGCCTCCAGGGGGTACTTAACGTGCCTTCCTTTCCTTCCCCCCACCACGAGGTTTGGTGGATTTGCGCGCGAATCAACAAGGGGGGGGGGCTAATGGGGCGGGCTATTTAAGCCCAGCGCTTGCAGAAACTGATCACTGATTCTGTTTTCTTCTCACCCTGCAGGTCCCTGCGGCTCACAATCGTGATCACCGATCCCCAGCACAATGAAGCAGCCCAACAGAACCCAGCCTCCTGCATCAGCAGCCCCACGGAAGCAGCAGCAGCCCTCCCCCAGCCCCGCTGCCAGCCGGAGACTGAGAGAATCAGCCCGGCATGCCAGCTCCGCCCCCCAGCCTCACTCCGGTGCCTGCTCCGTGCAGAGCAGGGAAATGCAGGCTGCTTTACTCCCCCTCACAGAAAAACGGCCCCCCTCTCCCCATGCTGCCCATGTCACCTCTCCCCATGCTGCCCTGGTCACCTCTCCCCATGCTGCCCTGGCCACCTCTCCCCATGCTGCCCTGGCCACCTCTCCCCATGCTGCCCTGGCCACCTCTCCCCATGCTGCCCTGATCATCCATCCCCATGCTGCACTGATACCCTCTCCCCATGCTGCACTGATACCCCCTGCCCATGCTGCACTGATACCCTCTCCCCATGCTGCACTGATACCCCCTCCCCATGCTGCACTGATACCCTCTCCCCATGCTGCACTGAAACCCCCTCCCCATGCTGCCCCGGTCACCTCTCCCCATGCTGCACTGATACCCCCTCCCCATGGTGCCCCAGTCACCTCCCCCCATGCTGCCCTAGTCACCCCTCCCGCTACACAGCACATCCCCTCCATGCTGCCCACACCATCCCCTCTCCTGCTGACCAGAACACCCTCCCATGGCTGGGCCGAGCCAACCCACCACCGCCGCAGAGTTACCCGCCATGTTCATGGCGCCTTACCATCACGCGCCCTACCCCCACGCGCCCTACCCCCACGCGCCATACCCCCACATGCCCTACGCCCACGCGTCCCAAGCCCCCCGTATGCACCGGCACATTACACGCACTATGCCCCTGCGCCGTACGCACCTGCCCCCTATGCGCCATACCCATCGGCGCCGCTAGCACAGCCACCCACACAACATGCCCCCGCACCTTATGCGCCGGCACCATCCTTGGATCCAGCAAAGGCTGTCCCACTGCCCCTGGCTGCGGGGTGCCCCCCAGTGTCCCGGGCCCCTCCCCCGGTGGAAGCGCCGGCGCCAATGGCGCTGGAAAGTGTTGCCGATCCGGGGAGCAGCAACAGGAGTCATGCAGCGGCCAAAAGACCCAGGACCGGTCACCCAGGTGCACAAGCCGCAGGATCAGGTGAGCATGAAAATGCAGCATTGGAAAGTAATGAGGGTGATGTTGATGTTAGTGATGGGGGGTCGGTTAGGTCAGGGTCGGACTGTGAGTCCCAGGGGTCAGACAGCGAGGATAGTGAGAGCACAAGAGTGAGCAGCGAGTCAAACGCAAGCAGCGGCGCAGACAGCGATGAGACCCCAGGGGTAAAACGCATAAGGAAACAGGTAGAAGCTTTGAGCAAGGCGGTAAAGCTGAGTAGGACAGATAGGGGAAAACGCAAAGCGCGCAAAGACCAAGGGGCGGCTTCCACCCACAGCGGGGAGGATTCGTTTGCAGTCGAAACTAGCTCCCTGTACACACACCTGCCCAGGAGAACACAGAGAGACATAGTAACAGGAAGTATGTGGATATGTTTAAGCTGTCTGTAAAGGGGCGAGCAGAGAAGAAACGCGCGCAAGAGGCTGGCGAGAAAGGGCAGTTAGGGAGGAGTAATGCGAACTGGATTATGGGTTTCATTGTGTTCTGGGACTGTTTCATTTCAAAATGTCCCAAGGAATTGCATAATGTGATGAGATACATGAGTGTGATACAGAACATACATGACGAACACAGGGGGTCAGCGTGGCGGGATTATGACGAGCAGTTCAGGCATAGGTGGCAGGGGGATACACGGTTGAGTTTGGGGGAGATGGACATGGAATTGTGGATGAAGTTAGCGGGACGGGGGAAGCAGGGGGGTGACGCCCTCTTTTCCAAGGGTCCAGGCGATCGGCCCCGGGAGTGATTCAACAAGCAGGGGCAATAAAGGGGAGTGTTGGGCGTTTAATGATAAACACTGCAAGCTGGGGGCGGGTTGCAAGTTTAGACATGTGTGTATCCGGTGTGGGGGTAGCCACCCCATCAAGAACTGCTTCAAAGGCCCTGGGCAACCGCAGCCAGGGGCGAGGGAAGGCACCAACATCGGTCAGCCTTAGCGGTTTGGGCCGTTGGCTAAAGGGGTACCCGGACAGGAGAAGGTGGGTTTTTCTTGGAGGAGGGTTTAGAAGGGGGGTTTTCACATACCAGTGGGGGGGTGAGTTAAAGGAGATAAATTGGGATGTATGGTGGGCCCATGCACACCCCCCCCCCTATTGCTCAGTTAATTATTTCCCCGGGTGCAAAAAAAAAAATTATATTCAGGCTAATACAACACCTGTCATACCCAAGGGGGGTATGAGGCCATAGACCCAAGCTACGCCGGATACAATACCAATCATTCGACACTGCCATAAGGGATAATTAAGACATATGGGGAGGGAGCACTATTGGTAAAATTGAAATAGAAGCAGCCTTTTCGGCTGGGCCCCCCAGCAGCTTCAGATTCACAATCAAATGCTTAAAAGGGGTACAGTAGGGCCCGGCAGGCGAGTAATTAAATAATCTTCTAACATGATTTCTGTCTTCACAGCGGGGGCCCCTCGATATTTTATTAATAACATGTCTAGGCCTTTGCAAGCGATCAGCAGTCAGGGTTTAGGGTCACAGCTTGGGGTGTGGGGTGAGTCCCTAGTAAGTGGCCTTATTGGGTCCTCCGGGTGGCGGAACTGTCAGGCCAGTCATTGTAGGGACACCGTGAATACCCGAAATGGGGCTCCATCCGATGTAGATGGGCTGCTAGGTAACGGTCCCCCTGAAAAGATTGTGCGGGCTGGAGGCGCCGACGCAGGCGGTCAGGCGCTGTACCCCTGGCACCAATCTTAGGCAGCTGGGCTCTATCCTATGTGGGTAGGCCCAGGCGGCTCTGATAAGGGGGACCTAGGGGCCGTGGAGAGTGTCTCTCGCGGCGGAGAGTGTCTCTCCCAGTGAACGGTAGACGGGGGCCGTGGAGAGTGTCTCTCACGGCGGAGAGTGTCTCTCCCAGTGAACGGTAGACGGGGGCCGTGGAGAGTGTCTCTCGCGGCGGAGAGTGTCTCTCCTGGTGGACGGTAGATTAGGGCGGGTGGAGGAGGGCTCCCCCCGCTGGAAGATACCGAGAATATGGATGACAAAGGACTAAGATTATGGCTGACAGTTATTTTCAGGTATTGTTAAAACAATAAAGCTGTGACCATTTTTACTTCCACAAAACTGTGTCGTCTCAGTTTGTTAGGGGGGTGTAAGTAAACCACGCAGTAGGCACACTAAGCCGTTAATAGTATAGCTCAGGAAACAGGAGGTGGGGAGCTCCACAAACTAGTCATTAGAACTTTAACTATTTGAGTGACACAACCTGAATAAGGCAGTCATTGGAAAAGAAGAACTCTTCTCTGGAGAAAAAGGAACTAAGCCGTTAGACAAAAGGGAACTAAGGTGTTAGAGAAAAAGGAACTAAGGCGTTAGAGAAAAAGGAACTAAGCCGTTAGAGAAAAAGGAACTAAGGCGTTTGAAACTCCCAATCAAGCTATTTCTCAAGCAATGTCTACAGAATTCTGAGAACTGACAAAACAAGCTACAGCTCAACTCCGTTATAACGCGGTCCTTGGGGTCCACAGCCCCTAGACCGCCTTATATCTGGGATCGCGTTAAAATTTCACCAGCAGTCACATTTTTTTATACCTCCATTTTGCTGCACGAGGACCTTACCGGCATCTCTCTCCTCACTTCATAGAAGCTTTCCTCTCTGCAGCCGTCCACGTGCTCTCCTCTCTCCAGCTGTCATGTGCAGTGGATTCGCGTTCTAACGGACCGCGCTATAACGGGGTTGAGCTGTATTTACAGGAATTTAAACAATTCCAGTTACAGTAATCATTTAAATTTAAACCCTTACACACCTAGGCCATCAGAAGCAAGACAAACTCCATTGTCCCTACATTCCACCTGTTGGTTCTGAGGCCTACGATGGTTCACCCCTCAGTGTCATAGATACGAGGAGTCACTATAGTTTTTACAGGTAAGGCTTGTACAGTGAATTTAGTGATGCTGGAGATCAGACACATAAACAATTCCCAACTTAGCATGCATAGTAAAACGCCTCCCACTATCATAACAAGGATTTACAAGATCTTCTGTCCCATCTCCCCCAACTAAGCAAACCACCTTGAGTTATCTCCTTCTCGTAACTTAACTTGAACTTCTTGTATCTTATATAATTGCGTCCTTTGTAGCCTTAGAATTATCCTTTACATACATGCACCATTCCTTACCTACCAATGCACAGACACCTCCCTTAGCAGCAAGAAGATAGTCTAAAGCTATACGATTTTGAAAAGCTTCAGCCATGATCTGTACTTCTTCTGTGCTTACTGTAGCTTTCCTATAGCATCAACAGTAGAGTTGAGGGCCTCGTCTAATAGCACGACTAGGGCAACAATACGAGTGTAAGATAAATATATCCCATATGGAGGGAATGCAATACACACAGCATCGTGGGGTTTGCCAACGAATGAACTGCACTTTTTCTACTTACGCCCCTGGGGTAAACTAGGGCTGTGTCGAATGTCGGATATACATAACGAATATAACAGGTCCCTGTCCAATCCACAGGCAGCCATTGGTATGCCCAAGAGCCACACAAGAAGTAAATGCCCTATGGCAACCCGAGCATGCTCTACCCAAGTAAATTATACCAGAGTGTCATCATCTACCATTATCTCCCCTGTCACCCACTTTAGGGTATGGGGTCCTATCACCCGGTGAGTGTTTTCCCAATGTTTCAACCTGTACCATGTGATGGGGGATCTCTCAGTGTCGGGGGCCCCTTTTATCCTATTGTACAGGGTTGTTTCCCCACTGGTCATGTGTTTAGCAACAGGAGTGCCTGTAAGACTACCTATTTCCACCCTCTGAGGGTGTGCGATGCTGTGTGTTCTTTTACTTGCCCCTTAAGTAACCCATTGCTACTAACGTGCCCAATGGAGACTTCTCGGATCTGTGCTTGTGTCTAGATATATTCCCACATCACTGCTCCACCCCACACCGGCTTACCTTGAATGGACTACTGATTTACTTTCCCCGTGGGCATCCAGGCCAAGCTGTCCATGTAAATGTGTACAGGTCCTTGAGTCTCCTCCAGTACAATCACAATCACTTTGAGTTTCACATACTGGCTTGATCCACCCATCCCTTTGTCCTGGAGAATGGCATCCTTAACAGTGTTATAGGCTGCGGCTACCCAGTATGGTCCTTGGTACATTACTACAGCGGATCCATCAGTGAACCAGGCACTGCTCCTTTCTTCTTCGTCCAGCTGCTCAAATGACTTTGCTTCTGACACAGTTGAAGGGTCAAGTATAGGCACCACTCGTAGGTTACGAGCCCGGCCATTTGTTGAGATAGCTTTCTCAGCTCCCCGGCTTGAATTCCTCCCCTCTCCCATAGGTACCATTTCCACTTCAGCATGGTGGCCTGTTGTACGACATGGCTATGGGCCATCAGGCCTTTATCTCGTACCCATGCCCCTATGGGTAGGTCAGTTCTTACTGTGATTTTGTCTTGTCCGGTGATTCGTTCCACCACTTGAAGGGCCATGCAGACCGCAAATAACATATTTTCCAGTGGGGTATATCATTGTTGGGTCCCTGTGAGTTGTTTTTTACCAGAATCCTACCAGCGTTGCTACTCTGGTCACGTTTACTGGTCTCCTGATCAGGGCCTTCTTAACAGCATTACAGGCCCCCGGGCAAAGCAGTGCACTGGGCCTTGCCTACACAACCACTCACAGGAGTAAATTATCGATAAAATAAACTTATATTTATTGGTACCTCCATCAAAATCAGTGTTTTGACATTAAAAAAACAACATGCTAGTACAGCAAAGATTAATCAACACAAACAGCTTCCGATAATGGAAATGCACACTGTCAGCAATTGTTGTCCCCAGCCATTAATTGCCTCCCGCGAATCCGTTACAATATTCTGCTTCCATAACATTGCAAGCAATAAAAACGGCAACATTTCTCTTGCGAATGCAGACATGCAAACTCTCCGCTACAAGTCGTAATTTTTCTCCTTCTATCGAGTTAGCGGGAGATTTGAATGTTGAGGCGGGTGATCGGAAAATTAGTGTTAAATTCTGGTCTGTGCAAGATTAGCATGGGGTCCCTATGCTCCTGGGGCCCCCGGGCAACTGCCCAGCTTGCCCATATGTTAAGACGGCACTGCTTCTGATATTGTCCCCAGGACATCACATTGTCGGTGCAGGTAACATCCTTCTTGAAGGTATTCGGACGGTATTCGGACACCACAACCCTTGATGTTGCAGTATCGCTTCCTTAGCTGCTTTCTGCTCCCCCACCACCCATAATAATTGTGACATCTTGCAGGTCACATTGTAGATGGGCCACAAAATCAGTCCCAGGTGAGGTATAAAATGCCTCCAAAAGCCAAGGCACCGACAAAGAATTAGAGATGCTGTACATTTTAATTATAACACATCCAACAATAGAATTACATTTACTCGAGACCGAAAGCATTGACCTTTAGATATGTGCAATTATTATTGCATGATACACAAGACCATAAGGGTCCTCTGTATATACTAAACACAAACAAAGATTCCCCAATGAATGCACTCATAGTAGTCAGTGTGAAAAATTATTACATTTAAAATTCTTAAAATGACCTGCAGCTAGTCATGTGATTACAATGAGGAGATGATTGAAGACACCTGCAGCTAGTCATGTGATTACAATGAGGAGATGATTGAAGACACCTGCAGCTAGTCATGTGATTACAATGAGGAGATGATTGAAGACACCTGCAGCTAGTCATGTGATTACAATGAGGAGATGATTGAAGACACCTGCAGCTAGTCATGTGATCACAATGAGGAGATGATTGAAGACGCCTGACACAGATTATGGGACGCACCTGGACTATGAGTTAAATCACATGGACTGTTATTTGCTGCACTGACTATATAGAGAGGACCCTTATGGTCCAGTCACGTGCCGCTCCTTGACAAAGGCTGCTGTGACGGCCGAAACGTTGGACACTTTATTTGGCTTCAATAAATGATTTTATTTAAAAATCCGTGGAGCCTCTACGCTTCCTTCCCTGTGTAACGTGTACTTGGATTGCAGCCGGCCTTCCCTTATCGAGTTAGAGAGCACTGATATTAGTATCTCAGATTAATTTAGATTTTTGGTGTGCAACATTTTCCCTCATTACAATTATTATTGTGAAAAAATAATCAAGCGCAAATAACACCATTTTAGACCGAAATAACATTAAACAGTATACTGTCCTTAGAGAATGCAGCTCCCGATACAGGATTCAGACCAAATCCAACCAGCAATCGAAGAAGAAGAAGGTGCACAAATCACATCAGGACATGGAAAAGAAGTAGAGACACCAAATAGTGCAATATTGTCAACCCCAAAAAATGAAATCAATGTTGATAGCTCTATAAAGTTTGCACTCACGTGTACAACGTAGGGCGTTGTGGTTATTAGAAGTTACCAACTTTAGTTTCCAGATAGGTACTCCGGATCAACTTCAGTAATGTTCCATAGGAAAGGAAGGGAATCCATATACAAAGAAGAAAAAGCAAAATAGTATAATACTGCTTTTAATATTAAAAACACAAAGTATTCCACTTACATAAGTGTCTTTGTGGTAAGCATTCAGACCACCCTGGGTCATATGGACAGACAGTTATCTCCACAGCAACAGCATCTGCTCCACGGCCGTCACAGCATACACTGGGCTGGTTAATGTAGTCCTCCACTCTGGATGTCACCAACAAAGTGCCACTCTGTAGTCAATGACTCACCCAAAGTGCGTTTCTACTTAATAGTCTTCCTCAGGGGATAATCTAACATCCTGCACTGTTTCCCTTCCTTAAATAACCCACCCCATTAAATTTCAAATTGCGGAGCGTCACATGTGACGTCATCACGTCCGACGTCACGCGACGCGTCACGTAACGCGTCATCACGCATATTTAGCATATTCAAATATTCAAAACTTTACAAAGTGTTGGCAAACAAAATCTGTTACACAGCCATCCAATGGGCACATAGCACCATTTACATTCTAAACATAACCCACCGCATTAGGTTTAGATTGCGGAGCGTTGCGTGTGATGTCATCACGTCCGACGTCATGCAACGCATCATCACACATATTAACATACTCAAGATTTACAAAGTCTTGGCAAAAAAACTGGGCTTAAAGCATCCTACTAAATATACCTCATAGCTAAACGCATTATAATCAGTGAAAATTCTCCCTCAGGGTCACAAACTTAATGATATTAGATACAAGAACATTAGCAACAAATTTTATACATTAGTCAATAATTATAAGAAATTACATTAACATAATGCCATAACAAGCATATATTATACATATAGGGAAAAGTTCTATTTATATATAGCAGGGTCCCGGGTATACGGCGCGTTCCGTTCCAGGGGCCCGCCGTATAGTGAAAATCGCCGGAAAGCGGATCCGGCGATTTTCAGGGATTTTACATGCACAGAACGGCGTTTTCGCCGTTCTGCGCATGCACGGCCTATGGTCTGCGCGCGCAGAGAACGGTATGCGCATGCGCGGCGGGCGCAACCGCCTATTCTGCGCATGCGCGACCCGAAATCAAAGATGGCGGCCCCCTTCTCGGTGCCGCCGTATAAGCGGATCGCCGGAAAACGGGGCGCCGAGAAGGGGGGCCCTGCTGTAACACTATTTCTTTGTCAGTGTGTCTGCCAGCCAAAAAGGTGTGATTTCCAAAATTACTTGCACAGACAC
This sequence comes from Ascaphus truei, assembly GCF_040206685.1. Classification (NCBI taxonomy): domain Eukaryota; kingdom Metazoa; phylum Chordata; class Amphibia; order Anura; family Ascaphidae; genus Ascaphus; species Ascaphus truei. The sequence goes on from NC_134484.1 coordinate 468,207,476, forward strand.
TGACAGGGAAATACAAACCCAAGCAAACATCCTATTCTAGCTACTGCTAATTAACATAAAAAAATTAATTGATGGATTCTTGGCAATGGATATCTAAAAATAAAGATAAAATAATTAGACATGTAAAAAAATTAGACATACTGATGCAGCGGCCGTTATTCGAACACTTCACGCGGCAATTAATGCTGGAAACCGTGATCACAACGGGGACAAAGCTCGCTGTGTTTAATGAAATGACCGCGATGCATTAGATGCCGATAGCAGGGACCCCTGCTGTGTGAATGCTACCGGCGTCTGCCTTTGTGTAATAGACGCGCAGAAAGAGAGTCTGAATCAGTCCCTCTAACTGCGTGCCTCTCACAGGCAATCGCGGGGGTTTTATTAAAATTCTAAAATTACAGTTTTGTAGCAGGGGGTCTCCTGAGCTGAACAAAGTTGATTTCAGGTCCGGGGACCCCCTATGTCCCGTGTTACAGGCCCCGTTATGGGGTGCCGGTACACGCGCCATGTTAAAATCCTGTGGGATCGAATCAAAACAATGCAGAGGGATACCGGCACCCCACAACAGGGCCTGTATCTCGGGAAGTAGGGGGTCTCCAAGGCTGAAATAAACTTTGTTTTGCTCGGAAGACCCTCTGCTCCCCCACACTAGTATCAACCCCCCCCCTCCAAATAAAAACTCATTACCTTAGCAGCTACCCGCGGGTAGCTGCTAAGGTAATGAAGCTGCTTACATTTTATTTTTATTCATAGTGTGCGTGAGAAGGGGGTCTCCTGAGCTGAACAAAGTTTATTTCAGCCTTGGAGACCCCCTACTTCCCGAGTTACAGGCCCAGTTATGGGGTGCCGGTATCCCCGCCATGTTAAAATTGTGGGTCAAGTGACCGCGGGACTAGAGGGATACGGGCACCCCATAACTGGGCCTGTAACTCGGGAAGTAGGGGGTCTGCTTCGTTCATTTCAGGAGACCCCTTGCTCACGCACACAATAAATAAAAATTAAAAATGTAAGCAGCTTCATTACCGTAGCAATGCCCGCTAAGGCAATGAAGGGGTTAAGGCACAGGTGCCAACCCTGTGTGTAAAAAAACTAAAACATGGCCTACACAGTACAGTACATTTAAATAAATCACATCCCCCCCCCCCTTACCACCAAACGCACATACAGTACATTACATTAATGGGCCAAATAACTATTATCCAGATATGGATAATAGATTATTTGGCCCATTATTAAACACATTAACTATAGTAGCATAATAAAATAAATACAGTTCTACTGTACTTACTACCACCGCAATACAGTACATTCTGACACATACTACACTACAGTACTGTATGCCAAGCAATGCTCTAAATAAAATAAAATAAATAAATTACCATAAATCAATCCATTCACAAATCGATTACAATACAATCCAAATCAATTACTGTACACAAGTCACTATTCAAATCCCAGAAACAAAACAAGGAATCAGAAATAAATTACCATAAATCAACTAAATCTAACCAACAATAAGCCACTATTAAAAAGCAAGCCCCCCCCTGAAATAAACCATAGCAAACACATTTGCACACCAAGCTGCAAAATATAGATAAAAATGCATCAAAAAAAAGCAAGCAAACATGAGTAATACAGGCTTTTATTTGTATTGGCTAGAGTACCATACGACTGTTCTAATGTGATATTGGTTGTAACGTCCTCAACCTATGTATCCAAAAGGATTCCCTCTTGGATAACGATTGAATTCTATTTCCACCTCTCCAGTGAGCAGATATCTGCTCAATTCCCATATATTTGAGTCCAGAGGGGTAAGAAGGATGACATTTTTTGAAATGGAGAGACACATGTGTTTCCAACCCAAAACTGATGTTTCGTATATGCTCTAGTATTCTCACCCTTAAAGGGCGGATAGTTCTCCCTACATATTGATAATTGCAGGGGCATGTCAGAATGTATACCACATACGTGCTTTTACAGTTTATAAAACCCTTCTTCTTTAAAGTTTCCTTGGTATTATTAGAGATAAAAGTGTCAGTTTTATCAACCCCAAATTTACAAGCCTTACATTTATCGCACTTGAAAAACCCTTTAGGCTTTCCAGGTATCCATGAATTATTACCAGTTTTTAAATCTTTCTTTAAAGCACTTGGTGCTAAACTGTCTTTTAGGTTTCTCGCCTTCGTGAAAACTACCTGAGGATACTCTGGAAGATAATCTTTCAGGATCGCATCCTGTTTCAGAACATGCCAGTATTTACGAATTATGTTCTGTATTTGGTTTGATTCTCTATTAAACTGAGTAATGAAAGGTATAACATTGTTATCAACTCGTTTCTCTTTAGGAATGCCTAATAAACTTGTTCTTTCTTGTTTTAGGGCTTTATTCTTGGCTTCTTCTATCATAATTGGATCATAATTTTTTTCTACAAATCTTTGCTCCAAGATTTTTGCCTGATCCTGAAAGGTGTCTACCCCTGAACAGTTTCTTCTAATTCTTTGAAACTGTCCAAAAGGGGACACCCTTAAGCCAATTTTTGTGATGGCAACTAGAATTGAGAATAATACTATTGCAATCTATATTCTTAAAATGGGTCTTCGTTTGAATAGCTTGATCTTCTATGTATATCAATAGATCCAAATATGGAATAGACACTGTACTATGCGTCTCTGTAAATGATAGATTATAATCATTCACATTTATATATGCTAAGTATTCCATTAATAAAGGTTCTGCTCCATTCCAAATAAAAATAATATTATCTATGTAGCTCCGCCATAGGGCGAGGTTTGCGCCATATGGGTTAAAAATAACCTCCTCCTCCCAGTTTCCTAGGAAGAGGTTAGCATAACTAGGCGCAAACCTCGTACCCATGGTGGTGCCACATAGCTGCAAATAAAAATCGTCATCAAACATGAAATAGTTATGGGTAAGAATATACTTTATACTCTCTATAATAAAATCTATCTCAACCTGATCCAATTTGTGGTTATTCATCAAAATAGTTTTGATGGCATCCCAACCCTGGGAGTGGTTGATAACTGTATATAGTGAACATACATCCACAGTACAAATCCCTCCTTCCACGCAATATCTTGTAATAGATTTATAATATGGGTCGTATCCTTAAGATATGATCTTAGTTCTACTACATAGCTTTGGAGGAATTTATCTATGTACATAGATAAATTGGATGTTGCAGACCCAATTCCCGATATAATCGGTCTTCCCGGGGGTCGTATGGGATCTTTTTGCAGTTTAAGTAGAAAATAAAAGATAGGAATTTTGGGAAACAAAATATTTAAAAATTGAAATTCCTGATCGTTTAATATTCCCTCATTTAGACCTTTATTTAATAGTATCCCCAACTCTTGTGCAAATGCTTTAGAGGGGTCTGTGGTCAAATGTTTATACAGTATGTAATTGGATCACCTAATAGGCGTAAAGATTCCTCTATATACAGTAATATGTCCTGTCCATGATTACAGTACCACCGCCTTTGTCGGCGGGTTTGATCACTATGTCTGTTCTTTCTGACAATAGCTTAAGAGTAGTGTTCTGTTTTTTGACTTAAATTTCTCTTTTTTGACTGTTTACTTTCAATTTTTTCAAAGTCATTTATAATCAGATGATAAAATGTATCCACAAAATTACCTCTATCCTGATAAGGATTAAAGGTAGACTTAGATTTTAATCCTGTGTGGACATATTTTTCATTTGATCCAACCACTGCATCATTTCTAGGATCAGGTGAATCAAATTTTCTTTTTAAGAAATGTCTCTTTGCTGTTAACTTTCTTAAGAATTTGTTTGCATCAATAAATGCATTAAAAGAGCTAAAGTGAGCAGTTGGGGCAAATTTTAAACCTTTTGCCAAAACTGATTGTTCCTCTTTAGACAAAACAATTTTACTCAAATTAAAAATACTCTGCGCATTATCTATTTTGCTCTCTTTGATTGAATTAGTCCCTCCTCTTGTTCCTCTTCTACGAATTCTTCCCATTTTCTCCTCTCCCTGGGTGTTTGGGGCCTGTAATCTTCCCTCAATGGGGAGAATCTGTTCTGGTGTGACCATGATGTTAATGGTCTCTCCCAGTTCTGACTTCTCCCCTCTCGTGGGGGATAACGATCCAACTCTAAAAAATGAGCCAAAGCAGAAGTGGTAGGGACCTCACCATCATCCTCTCTTAATTGATATTTAGCATAGGGTTTATAATCCCTCTTTTCATATCTTTCATGACTCCTTTCCCTCCTTGGAGGGCTCCTTCTTTTCTCTACATATCTTTCCCTATAATGGGTCGGCCATTCTTTCCTACTGTCCCGGCCGAGCTGAGTCTCACAAAAGACGGGAGCCGGCCGGGCACGTGACGGGTATTTCCCGGAAAGTTGCGTGCGCGCACCCCGCACGATCGCCGGACTTTCCCGCGCCTCAATAGGAAAGCGCTATGGTGCTTTCTATTGAAAGCGCCTGAGGCGCGGGAAAACGGCCGCGAGCCTTCCCGGTTCGTGGCGGGGCACTGCCGCTCGGCGCCCGCGTTTTTTTTAAACCGCGGTGCCAGACGCTTTAGGCTCTGCGGCGCCGATACTGTATAATATCTAGGCAGTGATTGTTCTTTTTTCCTATAGGATGAATTTGATCCTTTTTTATTTTGAGGTACTTTAACCCATTCTTTAGAGGGATCTCTTGGTTTAGTTTTTACCGGTACTTTTTGTTGCGATGCCTCCTGTTTAGCCTCATGTTTGGCCCAAGTTTTTATTTTACCGGTAGCATAGTCTTTCTTATCTCAGTAAAATTTTGATTTATTCACAGAGATAAGGTTGCTCCCCAGCAAATCCAATTTCTCCTGTAATTCAGTGTCTAACTTTACATAATCGGATGAGGATTCAAAAGGAGCCAACTTTACTTCTAGTTCTTATATAATATAATTATATAAGCATATATTTAAAATATGACTGAATGACATTATTTAATATAACTAACTTTAAATAGTTAACATTTATAATATTATGTCTAAAAAATTTAATGTATGGTTGTAAACTTAAATACAAAATGAGTAACACAATCTGACATAAAATAATCAACATGCCAATCCACCAACAATAGCTTACATCAGCAATTATTAGACCACTATTTAAGACAATACCTTCCCTCAGCAAAAAAAAAAAAACACAAATAAACATACTATTAAGGAAAATAGCTTCCCTAAGCAAGAGGAAATAGCTTCCATAAAAAGAGGAAACATAACATAATATATACAGGTAAACCCCGTTATAACGCGGTCCTCGGGGTCCACCCCGAGACCACCGCGTTAGTAACGGGGTCGCGGAAAAAAAATGGCCACCGCATCAGCGCATCTTCACCCCTTCACCCCGCGGGACAGGAGATGGGAGGGGGGATGCCCCTCCGGTCCCGGCTTCCCCCTGTCACCGCGTGACAGCCCGCGGGACAGGAGATGGGAGGGGGGATGCCCCTCCGGTCCCCGCTTCCCCCTGTCACTGCGTGACAGCCCGCGGGACAGGAGAGGGGTGGGGGGATGCCCCTCCGGTCCCGGCTTCCCCCTGTCACCGCGTGACAGCCCGCAGGACAGGAGATGGGAGGGGGGATGCCCCTCCGGTCCCCGCTTCCCCCTGTCACTGCGTGACAGCCCGCGGGACAGGAGATGGGAGGGGGGATGCCCCTCCGGTCCCCGCTTCACCTTCTCCCCACCGTTGTCCCCACTGCCTGCGCAGGAGGAGGGGGGAGGGAGCGGGTGTTGGTGCTGGTGTGTAAGTGTGTGTAAGTGTGTGTAAGTGTCTGTGAGTGTGTGTAAGTGTGTGAGAGTGTGAGAGTGTGTGTGAGTGTGTGTAAGTGTGTGTAAGTGTCTGTGAGTGTGTGAAAGTGTGTGTAAGTGTTTGAAAGTGTGTGAAAGTGTGTGTAAGTGTGTGTAAGTGTCTGTGAGTGTGTGTACAGTGTGCAGTGTGTGCAGTGTGAGCAATGAGCAGTGTGTGTGCAGTGTGCAGTGTGTGTCAGTGTGAGCAATGAGCAGTGTGTGTGCAATGTGTGTGCAGTGTGCAGTGTGAGCAATGAGCAGTGAGTGTGCAGTGTGTGCAGTGTGAGCAATGAGCAGTGTGTCAGTGTGTGCAGTGTGAGCAATGAGCAGTGTGTGTCAGTGTGAGCAGTGTGTGTGCAGTGTGCAGTGTGTGCAGTGTGAGCAATGAGCAGTGTGTGTGCAGTGTGCAGTGTGTGTCAGTATGAGCAGTGTGTGTGCAGTGTGTGTCAGTGTGAGCAGTGTGTGTGCAGTGTGCAGTGTGTGTCAGTGTGAGCAATGAGCAGTGTGTGTGCAGTGTGCAGTGTGTGCAGTGTGTGTGCAGTGTGTGTGCAGTGTGTGTGCAGTGTGTGCAGTGTGAGCAATGAGCAATGTGTCAGTGTGTGCAGTGTGAGCAATGAGTAGTGTGTGTGCAGTGTGCAGTGTGTGCAGTGTGAGCAATGAGCAGTGTGTGTGCAGTGTGCAGTGTGTGCAGTGTGAGCAATGAGCAGTGTGTGTGCAGTGTGCAGTGTGTGTCAGTGTGAGCAGTGTGTGCAGTGAGCAGTGTGTGTGCAGTGTGTGCAGTGAGAGTGTGTGCAATGTGTGCAGTGTTTTTTGTTTTTTAAAACGTCAGCCACGGGAAAACCGCGTTATAACCGAATCGCGGTATAATGAGGCGCGTTATAACGGGGTTTACCTGTATATATAATATTATATATATATACAGCTGTAGCGGCCGTTATTCAAAAAAATCACGGAGCCGTTGTCGTTGGATCTGCTGTATTCCACGCAGTGTTAATTTTGCATTCCTGTGTTCATGCCGCATTCACGCCACCTGTCACCCACGGTTGATCCGCGGTTGGTCTTTTTAATTTAATGGTTTCGGATTTAATTGGGTGCATTTCTTCGCGTATCCGCCAGGTGGCAGAAATTCATGAATTGTAATGTGTACACTGCTTGTGCTACTGTGTCGACTTGCAGGTGTTTAAAAAACCCCAGATAAAAACCATGTCTACCACAGTGGTCCATTGTGAATTGACCTTGGTACTTGAAGACCCTGAAGAAGTTATCAATTTTAGGCGTTTCGTAATAAAAACTATAAAACTCAATGCTCTGTGTCTTTTTCTTACATTCTTTCTCCTGCACAATTGCTGACTGGACACAATGAGTACACCACAGGCATATAAAAGACCTGACTGTACGTATTCATTTTAAATTTGTTCTGCAATTAATGCTGCAGAAGATAACATGGCGACTGTTGCCGAAATTTATGAATATTTCATTTCGAACTATGATTTTTACAAATTTTCACCTGATGCTCGTGTGTGTAAGCGTGCAATAAGAAAAAAGTTAAGTAGCGATCCGTGTTATATTCGTATTGACCCTGCACCCGGAGATAGAAGAGAGTATGCGTTTCAACAAGGTTCCAATGAGACGTACACGCATGCGCATTAAATTAAAACAGTATGAAAAGAAGAGCAAGCCTAGCAAAAGTATTGATTAATAAATAATACATATAGAAATATGATGACACACATATGCGTTTTAACAAGGTTCCAATTAGACATACTGTACACGCATGAGCAGAAAAAATACTTTACATTTGGAAGAAGACGTGACGTTGTATTTTTTTATTACTTATTTTCCCTTTATTATCCTGTATACAGTATGTGTCCTCATATTTTTAATCTGTGTATGACTAAGGAGCCTCAGACTATACAGTATGAACTCGTAACGTTAATCTCTGCTTCAAAAATAAATCTTCAAATTACAATTATTGCACACACACACAGACTTGCAGAACTGTACGTACGGCTGTACTGTGTAGGTTGAATTGCTATTAGATTTTTAAGACAACAACTCGCGATTGCCCACTTGAGTTTCTAGACGGTATTGCAGACAACGCTAAAATGCAATTTTCTGCACCCGATAGAAACCTGAGTCAATGGCGGTACGGTTGGAAAACATCACGCGCCATGACAGTGGTATTCCGAGCGGTACAACGGGCAAAGTTTTAGAATAACGGCCGCTGCAGCTGTATATATATATATATAACAAGATATAGACAGTGCCCCATTGATATAGTGAACACATAATAGTTGTACTGTATATAAGCAATGAATTGCTATATAAAACACAATAATTAAAATTATAGCAAAGAGCTGACTATCTTGTGGAGATGTGACCATGAGTATGTTTATTATACTGAATTTAAAATGAGCAATCTAAATATCATTTGAGGACCAAAAATAAACTGCATTCGGTCTTTTATATTATAACTAAACCATATGGATATGTCAAAAGCAAAAATTAAAAAAATAATAAAACAATAGTAAAATGTACAATATTAGGGAATAGGATATATAACCAGTTCCAATTTTCACTCCTCTGGAGTCTTTGCAGCCTGCAACCACCACTTTACATAATTATACCTATAGGGGCTATGCTTAAGCAGCGCTTTTTTGCTCCCGATTAGAACATTTTTGCTCGGCCATTACAAAGTGAAGCCAAAAGCGGGATTCACTAACAAGTTCAGGGCATTTTGGTCCGGTCGAGCAAAAATATGCCCGATCGGCCGAGCTTTCCCCCCCCCCCCTCCGCTAGCATGCTTAAACTTGTAAAGCGCGATAGCTGATAGAAAAGAAAGCCGCATGTGAGAACTGCATGGAGACACTGCGTCTCCACGCATGGCTCTCACAGGCGATCGTGAAGCATAAATATACATTTTAATGATAGTGTACATGTGTAGGGGGTCTCCTGAGATGAACCGCATTGGTTTCAGCCTCGAGGTCCCCGTACTTCATGAGATACAGGCCCCGTTATGGGGTGCCGGTATCCCCTGTGCTTTTAAAGCTCCCGCGTCACGTGACCGGGGAATTTAAATCCTCCAGGGGGATACCGGTACACCATATCTGTGCCTGTATCTCATGAAGTAGGCTGTCCTCGAGGCTGAAACAAATGCGGTTCAGCTCAGGAGACCCCCTGCTCATCTACACTAGTATCAAAACACACATTACAATAAAAAAATTATTAATTAATGTAGCGTCTATCCTCTATGGTAATGAAGCTGTTTTAATGTAATTTGTATTAATATTGTGCGGGAGCAGGGGGGTGTCCTGAGCAGCTCAAGTAATTGATTTACGAAACGCGTTGGAATAGGACGCGTTACAGTCTGTACTTTATCCAGTAAAGATTCTACATTAGCCTAACATCTGTTCGTGTCCGTGGACATTACATCGATCTAACCCGTAAGAGGCGGGACACCTGGATTGATGTCATCAGCCCGCATCGGACAGCCCGATACAGAGCATTGGCGTGGAGCAGGATACACCACGCATTGTCAGTGCTGCAGTTTCCCATTTGGACGGGAGATGCCCCGTGTGACGTCATCGGTACATACCAGGAAATAGAGACACACAATATCGGCGTGGAGCGGGTCTCGCGTCGGCTGCATTGCGGCCCCCCATCCGGTGAGATGATGATAATCTGAGGGGAGAGAAACCCAAGAACACCAAGGGGGAGACGATAGCCCATCCATTCTCCAGCCCAGCTGAATCCTGAGTGGTTCCATGCTGCTAGCTGTTGTGGTAACATGTCCATAACATGTCATGCCTAATATTTATATTTTTTATGTACGTGCAATACTCACCTGCTGAATGTATCTAATACAATTATTTATATACTACACTATGAGGTCTTGCGCTGTTCTCTCTTTTTGTTTTTTTGTTCCAGGTATGGGGTGCCGGTATCTCCTCCATTATTTACATGTAACACGTCACGCGACGTGGACGCTTAAAAAATGGCGGTGACACTGTCATCCGATGCCCCATACCTGTAACTCGGGAAGCAGGGGGTCCCTGAGCCAGAAATCAAAGCGGTTCAGCTCAGGAGAACCCCTGCTCCCGCACGCTATTAAAAAAAATACATTAAAGCAGCTTCATTACCATAACGGCTATCTGTGAAGCAATTAAGGGTTAAGGCACAATAGCATGTTTCTTGGGGGCAATTGCCCCCAAAAAACATTTTTCTCAAATAGTAGGGGAGCCAGACAAGTGCCATTAAATAAAGAAAAATAACATAGTGCAAATATGACAAGTAAAAGTGATAAAGTTAAGTGATCTGTAGGTATTCTACTCACAAGTGGAGTAGAATAATAGGCAAGATCCCACACAGTGGTAAGTTCTTCCGGTGGTAGTGAACCTTCAGGAGCTCAAACAGAAGAAAAGAACCAATAGTGCAGACTATAAACAGATTTATCAGCACAGAAATAAAATGGAGGCTTACATCATGTCAGCATCAATCGGGCATTAAGATAAACAGGGCATCTCAGTCTGTAGTTTGTCGCGACCTCACTGCAGCATCTCCCTGCGTCCGCGGCCTCGATCAACGTCACTTCCCCTTTTCCTGGGTTAGACGTCCACGCTGACACGCTCGCTGTTTCCGGGTTCCTTCTCCTCTCTTCCTCTCTTCTCTACGGATCCTCAGATGGTCCAAAAACTCTACGCGTTTCGCTGCGCTTGAGTGGCAGCTTCATCAGGATCATTGCAATATACAACACTCCCACCACCTGTGCCCCCAACAACCCCTATACCCCACTAACATACATAAAATATCTCAATTATTTTATGCACGAGAATTATACTATAGGCCGGCGGTGGCCCTTGGGAGGCCCCATGGGTGTCCAGGGGCCCCACAGGGGTCCCTGGGTGGTCCCTGGAGGTGTCCAGGGGTCCCCGCTTGACTGTGGTACCAATCCTGTGCCCAGCCCCCCCCCCCCATAAATAAATACTTTAAAATAAATACACCCCCCCTCCCCACCCCCTAACACATAGATATTGATAATAGTGCATTTGCCCATTTAAAATACAACATTAAGCAGCATAAATATTGTAAATAAATCTTGCACTCACCCCTGCCAGGCAGCCACGATGAAGGCCGTCCTCATCCTCATCACTGTCCATGTCCTCTGTTGCTACAAACAATACAGAATAATAAAAAAAAGACAATCTAATGTCTCCTAACCCTTTAATCACCTTAGTGGTTAGTAACCGCTATAGTAATTAAGGGGTTAACCCACCCTCCCTCACTACCAACCCGGTATGCCTACACACCCATCCTAGGAGATAATACCCCCTTCACCCACCCCCATTACCCACAATTAAAAAAAATACACACAACAGCCCCACTACCCACCTCCTAGGCCCCCAATAAACCATTACAATATTTAATAAACCACAATACACAACCCACCCATCCTGTAACCCCACATAAAACCATTTTTTTTTTACACACAGGATTAATACCACAGGCCGACGGGGGTCCTTGGGTGGTCCCCACGGGTCCGCAGGTCTCACAGTGCACCCCGGGGGTACCCACTTGTGTTTGGGGGCCCTCGTGTGGTCCCTGCTAGGCTCCATGGCCTCCAGGTGGTCCCCGCGTGTCCCAACGGGGTCCATTGGTGATCCCCATGGGTCTCTGGGTCATCACCAGGGGTGTCTGGGGGCTCTTGTGTGGTTCTCACGGGGTCTGGGGGCCCTTGGGTGGTTCCCACAGGGGTCTGGTGGCCCTCGGGTGGTTCCCCACAGCTGGGGGCCCTCGGTTCTTCCCTGCAGGTGTCTATGGGTCATCAGGTGGTCCCCATGGGTCCCTGCTGGCCTGCGGTACCAATCCTGTATTTAAAAATAAAAATAAAACATGGCCTACATTTCAATAAATACACCTCCCCCCTCCCACCAAAAACACACAGTACAGTATGGGGCAAAATAACTATTATCCAGATAAACTGTTTTTATTTACTTTATTTATGCTTCATGGCTAATGTTGTGTTTAATAATGTGCAACTAATCTATTATTCATATCTGGATAAAAGTTATTTTGCCCATTACTGTACTGTATGTGTTTTGGTGTGTGAAAGGGGGGGGTGTTTATTGAAACGTAGGCCATGTTTTATTTTTTTAAACTCAGGAAAAAAAGATCCGACTCTCTATGGATTTATATTAAAGCTAATTTATTTGTGCCACACAAAATAAAGAAAAATAGATACATACAGTTTACCGGTGCTGCTGGTTCAAGGAGGTGTGCAGCATATCCTTTTTTTTTTAAATACAGTATTGGTACCACAGCCCAGTGGGAGCCCCGGACACCACCTGAGGACCCGCAGACGCCGACGGGGACCTCATGTGGACCCAAGGACACCTACAATGAAAAAACCGGGGGCCCCACAGCTATGGGGGCCCGGGAACCAGCAGAGACCACCCTAGGGCCCCCAGACCCCTGTGGGAACCACCCGAGGGCCCTCAAACACCCGTGGGGATGACCCGGAGACCCCCAGACACCCACGAGGACCCGCGGTGACCACCGGGAGGCCACGGAGCCTAGTAGGGACCAAACGAGGGCCCCCAGACACCCATGGGTACCCCCCGGATAGCACTGTGGGACCTCTGGACACCCGCGTGGACCACTCGGGGACCCCCGGCGGCCTGTGGTATTAATCCTGTGTGTAAAAAAAATGTTTTTGGGGGGGACACAGGGTGGGTGGGTTATGTATTGTTGTTTATTAAATATTGTAATGGTTTATTGGGGGCCTAGGAGGTGGGTAGTGGGTCTGTTGTGTGTATTTTTTTTTATTGTGGGTACACTTTGTTCTTAGATGAATTCGAATTCTTTATAAATTGGATATATTATTATAATTATCTCAATTGATCATTATCTTTATTTGTGGAGCCAAGGTCTTCTAATATACATTGGACTATTGACATCTATTAAATGATGGTGCTTAATGAACGCATGACTCATTGAATGACTAAAGGCTGAATTATATGGTGGATATTGATTGCGACCATTTCACTGTCTCATGGTATGTAGTTGTGTATAATAATTGACTATTATTATATTTGTCTTTTATATATATATATATATATATATATATATATATATATATATATATATATATATATATATATATATATATATACATATATATACAAACAAAAAGACTGCGCCTGTTGGGATCTATATACACTTGTAAATTTAACATATAGAAATTATTTGAAATTATGATTAACTATATTCTATTTCAATAGCAAAGAGAAATTTCTAAACACATGAAAAATTATGAACAAACATATAAATAAATGTAAATATCCTAAACAAAAAAATTGCTAGTGTCTATGAAAGCATACTGTAGATCAAAAAATGGCTGTGATAAAAAAATGTTGGGAAAAAAATCTATGTGGATAAAAAACCATGAATGGATGAATAAAAAATGTATACTCAAATCAAGAATATCACTCTTTGCAGGATACTGGCAGCCTTCTACGTGGAACCAACAACCTCCCAGTAGATCTATAAAAACGAAAAAAGAGAGCGCCCGATCCTAGTGCAATATGTAAAATAATATCATTTAATATACAAAAAAGAGTCCAACAATCTAAAACTCATAAACAACATGAATAAAAGAGCATTTTATGAGTAATACTCATGCACCAAACACAGGAACTCATGCACGGTTGCCCAATTAGTTGGTATTTTTGATTGGATCACATGGGTATATATACTAATGATGAACATTCACTATCCATCCCCTGATGAAATCACTTGATGTGAAGAAACTAGTAGGGTGAATTGCTAGTGAGAGCAAGCAAACACCATACCTCTACATTTGGGACACAAAGACATTGATGCTGACAGAATAAAAAACAATAGGTACTGCACCGACACACTTTATTCGAGCAAATACCCAGTATGTACCTGGCAGATACCTGGAATGCGCCGCTCCTCACCTCTGACAAGCCCCGTTGCGTTTGCCTTCCCAGCCTGGGTTCATGCCTGGCTGACGGGCGGCTGATCTGTTAAATGATAATGATTAGGATTTAATAGGCTGCAATGCTTCGCGTGTCTACCAGATGGCATAAATTCATGAATTGTAATGCAGTATATATATATATACTGTGCAGTATTGCAGCCAGCGGGAATAAAATGCTTCAATCCCTGCATGGAAAATACCTCAATGCACTCGGGCAGAAAACCTCAATACACCCGGGTATACCCGAATTTGTGGGACTAGCCGAGCTCGAATAAAGTGTGTCGCCAGTGTAGCGCTAATAATAGAATAAAGAATAATAATGAAAGAACATGTGCTCTGAAATAAAAATATATAATGAAAAAAGGGGGAGGGGGGAGGGGGTGAGGGATAGCAGCCTAGATACACTTCTGACCCCTGGTGAGACAAAAGTATATGAACTGGATAGGTATCAGTGGCGCTGACCACACAATAAAATATGAAATAATAAAAATGATTATACAACCAGATGGGATGAAAGGATGATCTCAGCCGGCGTGATTCAACCGTGAAAAGAGAAGAAAAAGAAATACATAGTGTAATACTGTTAAAACATAAAACAACAAACAAACAAAAATGGCAATGTTGCTGAACCCCACACTGAACTAAAAATAATGAATTTAATACATATAAAAGCAACCAGTGCAATTAAGCACGAATGAACAGAATATAGGTCCCAATCGATAACCAGCTGAATTGCCTGCTTACCGAAGCCAGGATATAAAAGCGCAGTGGATACTTAAGGAGAGTATCCCGTCTCACAGTGGCTGGTACAACTCCTCAATCAACCGATCGATTCTTGGTGTTGGCCGCATGCAGAATGGAGAACGCGTTCACGCTGTGGCTGGGGCAGGAAATCACTGTCAGAAGCTTGGGCATCCGCAGTGGCGCCCGACGCTGTGTAGACTGTGCTTCCAAATCCCCTGCTTCTCGCGGTGGCGTATAGTCCAAGGCGGCAAGTTCAAAAGTGCTATGCAGACACCAAGCCTCACGGCAGGAATAGCGATGGATCACGGCAGCTGGTGGCAACTCAGGGGTATCGGGGGACCACCCAACGCGTTTCGGAAGCTACTGCCTCCTTCCTCAGGGGTAAATTAGTTGGTATTTTTGATTGGATCACATGGGTATATATACTAATGATGAACATTCACTATCCATCCCCTGATGAAATCACTTGATGTGAAGAAACTAGTAGGGTGAATTGCTAGTGAGAGCAAGCAAACACCATACCTCTACATTTGGGACACAAAGACATTGATGCTGACAGCTTACTCCTCACGGTTCATGTTTTGGTTTACCCGGTCTGGCACCCATTGCACATGCGGATTGTTTCCGGAGGACACTAGGAGAAGTGACACGATACCTGAGTTCCTGCTGGACGGTGGCTCAGAGGGGTTTTGATCGTGTCCTGATCGTGTGCAGTGGAGAGGCGTGTGAGCAGAGCAGCAGAGTTCCTGTGTTTGGTGCATGAGTATTACTCATAAAATGCTCTTTTATTCATGTTGTTTGAGTTTTAAATTGTTGGACTCTTTTTGTATATTAAATGATATTATTTTACATATTGCACTAGGATCGGGCGCTCTCTTTTTTCGTTTATATATATATATATATATATATATATATATATATATATATACATATATATATATATATATATATATATATATATACATACATTTTTTTTAAATGTGACGAACATGTGATGTGTATCTATAATGTTTATGTGTGTATTAAATAACTATAATTAAAGTGAAATGTATGAGGATTATCACATTATATATTATAATTTAATAAAATTACTACAGTGTATAGTGTTTGTGATAGTGATATTATGTGATAGTGATATTGTGTTCTTTGCCTGCCAAGGGAACCTCCTCTACCAATAAAGTACATACTTGTACATTGTTGACAATCTAAATACAATACCAATATGATATCAATATTACGATCTGTATTGTACAAGATGAAAATGAATGACCTCATACCCTGAATTAATTATAAATGATATATTCTTAATATATTTTCAATATTTAAATTCCTGTTGTGAAGATTGTATCTTCAGAGGGAACGTTGCTAGCCACATTCAACCCAGACCTCTGGAATCAAACCCCCACAACAGGACAAGAGAACCCAACTAAACTATCATGCTGACATTGATGCACTCATTGAGTCCTCTGGGATGTACTGTTCCTAAGACATAGATCCAGTAGGTCTCCCTGAGGCATAAGCGTTTAAATCTATCGCCTCCCATAAGTGAGGGTGATATGTATTCTATGCCCATCACATATTACCATACTGTATGTGTGCAGTGCTATCTTGTTAAAATGTCACTTGGATGTATATTTTTATAGATTTGTTTTTCCATATTTGTATTTGTTCTATGATGAGCAAATACTATATGTATGCTATTCTATTATGTTGTTGTTGTTGTTGTTGTTGTTGTAGGATCTTCTGATAGTATTTTATTGCATGATTCTCTGGTCTGAGGGATTTTTAAAATGGGTACAGCTTGAAAACACACACATTCCCAGCACGCTCTAACTCCAACACCCACCACATTATATATATATATTTATGTCAAAACAGCTTGAAAACCACAGATGTCTGTGAGTGTTTTTAATCTTCCGTTTTAATCAGTAAAGATCGTAATATACAGCACTACGTTTGCTTCTATATCTCTTTGAGGCGCCCCTGGACGTACTGTATTAAATCAGTAACACAGTGACAATTGAAGTATCCATTATGTAATTGTATACTTAAATGCCTGGTTTACAGCTTCACTTGTGGGTGCACCGATTATACTCTCCAAACATCCACACCTGTTTTTGGGAACATATTGCACCATTTGTGTTCTCCTTTTGTTTTCCTTTTACCATGTGAGGATGTCCGTGCTCTGGATCTGTTCCTGTCCCTTTGCCAAAGTGGGAAGTGTTTTGTTGAGCTGCCTTCCCTCAGGCGTGGTACTTATTATATAAACATTTATATTGTGAAACCACTGATTGACATTGGGAAGTCACTTGTGCTTTAATTTCTTTGTTTGTAGATATTTATAATATTGACATCAAGTTTACTACATTCACTTTTATTTTTAAGTATTTTTGAAGAAGGGTTCTACTGTACGTGTGCAAAATGTTTACCGTTCAAAAAGAGAGAATGTGAAAGTTGGCAACATGTCTTCCCTCATTCAATCCAAGTTCCAGAACATGAAGGATCAATAGAATCAAAGTACCCCAGAAACATTACTTTTTGATGCTGCTCCTGTTATACAAGACTTCACAGTAAATTAATCTTCCTCAGAGATGGACGGAAGAAATTCTCAGGAACAGCATGCAGGTTAGACATATACCCTAACACTATGAAAGGAATGCAGTGTGTTGCCTGTACAGAGTGTAATAATTTTCATTTTGCATTAGAAGAGCCGTCTGATTACGTAATCGATGTTATGACACCAGAAGACCTAGAAATGGATGCGCAAAATGTTACACCCGTGGAAGAGCTTAAACACAAAGATCCATCAT
The DNA here is from genome assembly GCF_040206685.1 of Ascaphus truei. Classification (NCBI taxonomy): domain Eukaryota; kingdom Metazoa; phylum Chordata; class Amphibia; order Anura; family Ascaphidae; genus Ascaphus; species Ascaphus truei. The sequence continues at coordinate 468,224,839 of NC_134484.1, forward strand.
TAATTCAGCCTTCACAATCTCTTTTGGAACATACCATACAGGTGAGTTGTTTTCTGAGAAACAGTGGAAAATCACTTCATACAGTAGTTTGCTGTCCTCAAGGATGCAAATCGGAATTGACCTATAAATACTTCAGTAGACGGTTAAGGCTTTCATCCAGTTTGCCATATGAGAATCCACCAGTTTGGAGCTTAAATATATATATATATATATATATATATATATATATATATATATATATATATATATTATCACCCAGCACACAGCACTTCCACTGCAGCAAGGGATTCTGGGAAATGACATGCAAATGAACACACAGTGTCAGATTTTGCTTCAAAACCATTTTTAACATGGTTCCCTATAGGCTTAAGCTTGCTGCATGGTCACAGCTTTGAGCACAGCCAGGGTTAAGATGCATAGCCAGTAACCCCACCCACAGACAGCCGTTTCGACTTTTTTTTTTTTTCAGGGTTAAGATGCATAGCCAGTAAACCCACCCACAGACAGCTGTTTCGACCTTAATTTTTTTTTTTTTTTTTTTACTTTTATTAACGTTTTACATATTATAACTTTTTGAAAAAAAATTATATAACCAAACATCATACAAAGATAAGAACCATATACTTCAAGACTCTTTCATCTCATTCTTACATCAGCCCTTTGAGAAAGTCGCCGATTGGTGACGAAACGCGTCAGGGAGACTGAGGAAGCGCGATTACGTCACGATGACGCTGCGCACGCGCATGAGGCCACACGAAGCGCGGGAAGATAATAGCGGCCATTCGGAGTGGAGAGCTGAATTCGATCAGCACACAGTCGGTACAAAGGCATCCTTATCCGGTTGGAGGTGATCTGGAGGTGATCAGGAACAGCTACCGTGAAGGGACCTTGCCCAGCAGTACCGGATGGTGGTGAATTTATTCACAAACTGCATTTTAATATTTTTTATCCTGTGAGTGCGATTCCCCCCCCCCCCCCTTCCATCCCTTCCCCATTTTTATAATAAATTACGCAGTATTATGCTATGGGGCGTGCGCTCTCTCTCTTTTTCTGTTCATAGATATCCGTGGAGGTGGTTTATCCCTTGTGAGAGCAGCAGAAGACCCTGTGCATATATCTTATATCTCCCATTATGGACTGACTATTGGATTTTTATTACAATTTTACACTTATTTTGCTTCATATTTTCACTTTTCACCTTTTTTAGCACTTTTTGCACATTTTTTTCATATTTGTATTTTTCTATTCCATGTTTTATTCACATTGATGTATTATTCTATGATGTTGTTTTGAGTATATTTGTATATTTAGTTTAGTATTCAAACAGGTGCACCCATATATACATCTTTATTTTTAAACACATTTAGGAATCTTACACACTTTTTATTTACACGATATTAGCACTACAGTTTATTACACAGAGTAATAGAATATTATTTTGGCGCCACAATTTTTTGTTTTTTTTATATATATATATATATATATATTATCACCCAGCACACAGCACTTCCACTGCAGCAAGGGATTCTGGGAAATGACATGCAAATGAACACACAGTGTCAGATTTTGCTTCAAAACCATTTTTAACATGGTTCCCTATAGGCTTAAGCTTGCTGCATGGTCACAGCTTTGAGCACAGCCAGGGTTAAGATGCATAGCCAGTAACCCCACCCACAGACAGCCGTTTCGACTTTTTTTTTTTTTTCAGGGTTAAGATGCATAGCCAGTAAACCCACCCACAGACAGCTGTTTCGACCTTAATTTTTTTTTTTTTTTTTTTACTTTTATTAACGTTTTACATATTATAACTTTTTGAAAAAAAATTATATAACCAAACATCATACAAAGATAAGAACCATATACTTCAAGACTCTTTCATCTCATTCTTACAACCCAAACCTTAAAACTCAAAACCTTTCTCCACTCTCAAGTAATGTGATCATCTGTTTTAATTCTTCCTCACTACTTTCCAAACCTCTCTTATTTTTCTCTATCTGAAATCCAGTCCTCACATTATATTCAATCGCGTCCCTTACTTATTTCATGTCCCAATATTTCCGCCCAAATCTCCTCCCTAGTCGTTTGTGCAAAACATCTTCCTTTGTGAGCCCTACCTCATCCTTTCCCTGGGTGCTCCTTCCCTTACTATATCCCGCAGAATTTGCCTCTTTTGCCTGTGCAATCCCTTTTTTGCCTGCCTTTTCTTCACTTTCGTTCCCACTTACTCTTCTCTGTATTTTAGTTCCCTCCACGCTTATCTGACTTTTTTGTGAGGACGAGCTATCGCTCACACTTCTCTCCTTCTCCCTCACCTCTCCCCTAGCCTCTTTTATTTTAACCCACTGTACATGCTCCTTCTTTAATTCTTCATATTGCTCTTTTGTCAGCTGTTTTCTTTGGTCCATCATTTCCTCTAATCTTTTTATTATCTGTTCATCACTACTTCCCCCATGCTGCTTCCGGAAAATACCCACCCAAAATAGAACATCTCCCACTGCATCCTCAAAATGTTCAATTTTCTCTTTTAGGGTTACTTTCCCTGATACTTTTCCAACTTTACCCTCTACACCCTTTTCTCTAGGCGCCACTTTTTTTGGCTATCCTTATCTTCCTTTGTTTCTATCCTTTGCAGATTTTTACGCTTTTGAGCTTTTTTCCCTCCTATTTCCATTTCCTCCTCCAAAACATCTTGGGGACCTTCCCTCTCCCTCTGTGCATCTTGAAACTCCATCCTTCCCACCAGCTAGGTTCCACCGCGCTCAATGACTGTATTTCCGCCTCCTCTGCATTTTTCTGAGGGACTGCTCCCGTCTCCTCCCCTCCCCCTCCTGTTTCTGGGCCAAGGAGTCCAGGAAGAGATCTTTCTCTTTTTTCCTCAAGCTCTCTTCTGTCAAACCCGCCAAAGTTTCATCCATTTCTTCTCCTGGAGTTTCCTCAACTACAGTAATTTCCAGAAATCCCTCTGTTCCTTCTGGCATCACTTCCACCCTAGACACTTCTGGAGTCTCCAACGCCACCCGGATTTTGTCCGTCTCATCATCATCTTTTAACACTCCCGAGCTCACTGTAGAAAATCTTTCGCTCACGTCTTCTGTCATCTCCTCTTCGTCTGGATGATCTCTTACTGCCGCCGCGGCCCGTGCGTAAGAGCGTTTCTGGCATTGCCTTACCAAATGTCCCTCCTCCCCGCATACAGTAGATCACACTTACGAGGGGCTTTACAACTGGCTGCCGTGTGCCCCTCCTGCCCACACACTCTGCGCACAACCGAGGACTTATCGCATGTTTCTCTTAAATGTCCATACTTGAAACAGTTCCGACAGTATTGCGGTTGGCCCAAGTAGGTCAGGAAGCCCCTATCCCCTCCAATACTGAAACTGGCCGGGGGCTGCCTCACCCCCCCGACGCAAGAAGGGTCTGGTCTAAAGCGCACCCAGTATTTCCTTTTGCTATTAAACACTCCATATGCGTTGGTTTGCTCTGAACCACCCTTCACCACCGTGCAGTATCTCTCCAAAAATTGGGTAATGTCCTGTTTGTGTGCATAAGGATTATACATATGCACAGTAACTTGCCGTTTTTCCATCATAAAGCATGGATGCACCGATATTCCCTTGAGGCGCTTGTCGTTCTTCTTCTCCTTGCATGTTTCGTACACTCTGTAGGCATCCTGTTCGTACACAAAAGTGACATCGAAAATTCCTTGCCTTGGGAAGTCCTGTAGGCAATACAGCTTCGCCGTCCCAACTTGGCAAATCTCTCGTAAGATTTTCTCCACGATAGTCTTCAGATTGACCCAGGAACGTGCCTCTTCCTCCACCAGGAAACAAACCGTGTTCTTCAGACGCACCTCTGCCGTGAAAGCCGCCATGATCGCCCTCCAAACAGCTCGGGATGGCGTGCCCCCCCCCCAAAAGCAGCGAGTGGCTTAAAACTCCCGGAGGAGCCGATGCCACAGGGCCAAGGGGGCACAGTTCCAGCTAGTACCCTGCAGAGGAGAGCATGGCTTAAAACTCCCCTGCCAGGTAAACCCACCCACAGACTGTTTCGACCTTAATGGGTCTCATCAGTATGGGGTTGGTTATACCGGCTATGCAAAAAATGAAGCAATGAGGATGGGTTTTACCATACTTAGTTAAGTTATGGTGGGTAAAAAAAGTGACAAAAACCCTCTTTGCTGTGGAGGGTTTTTGTCACTTTTTATACCCACCATATCTTAACTAAGTATATATATATCATTGTCGGACCCCCCCCCCGCCCCGCTCCTGTAGATGATGCTCCTTATAGATTCTCTCCAATGTTTGTGTTATTTTAGCATCTTGTAAGTGTATCTCCTAGGGACACTTTCCTTTAAATAAATTCACCCTATTTGTACACAGTTACGCGCTATGGAGCTTGCGCTCTTTTGTGTTTTGTTCTTCCTGGTTTATAGTGGGCGGCTACACCACTTTTTCTGAAGCAGCAAGGTGCTCCTGGGATCATTGTGTTGTTGGGATCCTCCCCTCCTCCAAATCATCACTAAGTGGAGACATTTGGACTTTATCCTTTTTTTTTGGACTTTATATTGTTATGTTTATTGCATCTTTTGGTTACATTTACTATTAGATTATCACATTCCCAATTTATGTGTTTATAGTGTAGTTTCACATTTATTTACGTCACTTAGTAGCGCTTCTTTGTGTGTGTGTGTGTGTGTGTGTGTGTGTGTGTGTGTGTGTGTGTGTGTGTGTGTGTGTGTGTGTGTGTGTGTGTGTGTGTGTAAAAAGAACAGTAAGCGAAATGAAAATTGAATTACACAACAGGTGTACACAAAAGTGACACAATATATACCGGAGGAGGTGCAACCAATACTACCTTTCCCTATTCAAATTGCTGCCATTTAGGTCCACGACCCCACCACAGTCGAGATAGAAGAATTGGCGTAGATGACCTAGGCGCAAAGGAAAACGGGGAAAGAAATATTAACCAACTGTGAAATTAGTGTTCAAAAAAGAAAACTAAATATTGAAGAGGCACCAGAGGATCTTCGGATAAATTGACTGTTAATAATCACTATAATCCGGTCTCAGTAGCATTGCTAGGGGACAGCATCACCTCTTTTGGCTTCTTCTACTAGATCACCAGCAAGTATTAATGAATGAACAACTGTAACAATCCAATCTGGGGCTGAAATGGATAATCCTTAGATATTCGTTTAGAAATATTTATTAAAATAGCTTGTCAACACAAGAATATAAAATTGCTATATTGCAATCAGCGAGAGAGGATCAAAGATATCTCTGTGTATGGAATATTGAAGTCCCAATGTACATATGCGTCTTTAAAAAGACAATCTGTATCAGTTAGAGAAAGTTCATTTCATATAAAATGAAGTGTACTTATACTTCCAGTAGTTCTCCTTACCCCCGGGGATGTTCTTCTGGATGGTGGGCTTGGGACAATATGTTTTTCCAACAGCGTGATATACTGAGCATGATTAGGGGGGTGATTACCCAGCTTTCCTCTCCTCATTGGAGGCTCTCTCTCCACAGTGAACATGGGTAACCCCGTCTGTCCACTCAATCTTCTTTGCGTCTCCCGTCTGTGCTCTAGATTGGAATCCGGGCTCTTCCACGTCTCCAGACGCACGGTACACTGAAGCCTCTCTCCTGCTTCCTCTGCCTCACTCACCACTTCTGCATCACGTGGGGGTACTCAATCGTGTCTCGCGAGATCTTCGGCAAGTGTTGTACTCTGCCTCCAAGTCCTGTCCACACAGCAGCCTATTCAGCCGTTCAACCAACAGATCTGCAAAATCTCTCCCAAGAGTTGGCACACCGACAATCCAGATCCTCTCTCTGCTATTCACCCAGGGTGTGCCAACTCTTGGGATATAAAGCCCATGTGAGAGGGGGAAGGGGGGGTGCACTAGGATCTATGCAACCATCTTGTTTTTCTCTGTCTGTCCTCCATTTTGTTTTTTATGTTGTTATGAAAGAAGGGTGAGCGAGTTTTGACCTCTGTGATTTTGCTCTTCTGTAAATCATAGATTCCCTCAGGGTCTTTCTCTCTTCTGAAACTAATCTGTATATATGCCAGGGGAAGGGGGGGTGAACGGAATGCAGAGCCAGTTTGAGATAAGAACTATTCCTTTGTAAAACTCCCATTTGTGTTGGTGAAATGTGTTTTCAAAATAATTGGAAGTTAGGAGCGGAAAAGATAAGAACCTGCTTCTCCCGCTTCCTCCTTATTTTTAATAAACAACCCTAATTTAGGAATGTGATAATTGGATTGACAGGAAATATCACTCCCAAGGTGAGCCGAAGTGTAGAGGTTATTTATTAAAAACCTGTATTTCCGGCGAGGCGCATGCGCGAAGGTGAGGTGGATGGCAGCATAAGCTGAGAGCTCTGTCCCCCACTACGAATTCACTAATAAAATATCCATATTAAAGCGCCTATTCCAGCCTAGAATTATCACAACAAGAGCAGTGACTGTTCTGAGATTGCTCCGCCGAACAACCGGAAAAAGAATACGGGGGATCTCCGAAGATATTTAAATAGATCTAGCTCGCGGGCCGCCGAAGCAGAAATGGCGCCGCATTCAAATGGCGGCTCGGACTCGGAGCGTGAAGAGGACTTAGTGGAGGGGCCGGAACAGCTACCGGTCCGCCGCTGTGACTTCGATAGACTTTACAAAGACCTCAAAACTCTGCTACAGGCCGAGATCCAGGAGCTCCGGAGAGAGGTACAACATGTAGGAGAGCGTACCGGAGCGATTGAAGAAAAAATGGCGGCCGCGTCCAAGTCAATTAAAAAAACAGAGAAGACTGCTCATCTGCAGACACAAGTGGATGAGTTAACAGATCGGCAGGAGGATGCAGAAAATCGGGAGCGCCGGAACAATGTCCGGATTTGCGGAGTTTTTTTTTACCCACCATAACCTTAATAAGTGTGGTGATTACCTACTCTTAATCTCAAACCAGCAAATGCCAGCAACCAACCTCACACTGATGATACCCATCAAGGTTGAAACATGTCTGTGAGTGGGTTTACTGGCTTTGCATCTCCCAAGCCCTTGCTTAAAAGTTGTGTCTAAAGCAGCATGCATTGGCTAAGGGTTGCTCATGTAATGTGAGCTTGAGATAAAAGGTGGCACTGTGTGCTCATTTGCATGTCATTTCATGGTGAAAGACAGGGTGCAGACCTGTCTAAGACATGCAAATGAATATACAGTAATATTTACAGTTGCTATATGCTTTACTGTGGAGGGTTTTTGTCACTTTTTTTACCCACCATAACCTTTTATATATATATATATATATATATATATATATATATATATATATATATATATATAAACAAAGAAAAGACTGCACTCCTTAAGTGTAAACTCACACTGAAATACACAAAATAAATGTACTAAGTATATATACACAATAGGAAATAGGCAAAAGGCTAATAGATCAATAAAATGGCTGATTGACTCACACTAATAAAAATTGCACACAATATGATGATAATTGAATGCTAAGTGCCAATGTTTAAAAAGCTGCTTGTAAAAAAGTACCAATATACAAAACAATGACTGTGAAAGTGCATATATGAGGTGATTCTACTGCTGCACAATTTAAACCCTCCTGGATGGTACTACAATACTAATGGAATGAAAAATGTAATAAAAATAACACATGTGTGTATATAAAAAATGAAAAATGAAAAAATATATAAAAATGAAAATAAAAATATAAAATGAAAAAAATATCAACCAAACCAAGGGTCCATAACTAGGATCTGGCTGCTCTCCGCAAGGACCAACTAACTCCCAGAAATCTGCGAACAACAAGAAAAGAAAGCGCCCGATCCTAGTGCAGCATGAAAAAATACAATTTAATAAAAATGAATAGAACCAACAAATGCAAACTCACAAACAAATGATAAATAAAAGCATGTAATGAGTATACTCATTCGCCAACTGCCCACGATATGCCTCTGTTTGCGCGCCAATCTCTCCGTCTGTGTAGTCCCAGCTCATCCGAACCGACATCCAACAGGGAATACAGGAATGAGACCGCCACAGGAATGAAACCATCCAAGAGGGTTTCAATTGTGCAGCAGTAGAATCACCTCATATATGCACTTTCACAGTCATTGTTTTGTATATTGGTACTTTTTTACAAGCAGCTTTTTAAACATTGGCACTTAGCATTCAATTATCATCATATTGTGTGCAATTTTTATTAGTGTGAGTCAATCAGCCATTTTATTGATCTATTAGCCTTTTGCCTATTTCCTATTGTGTATATATACTTAGTACATTTATTTTGTGCATTTCAGTGTGAGTTTACACTTAAGGAGCGCAGTCTTTTCTTTGTTTGTAATTATTGTGTGGTATCAACGTTTTTAGACAGCAACACATTAGGTGTCACTCAGAACACAAACACTTTCAAAATGATGCTAAGCAGTAAGGAAAGATTGGCAAGAAGGCAACAGTATATGGCTACCACTGAGATTAATCTTATAGAAGACATGGAAGATGATAACAATGATGTTATTAAAGTAGATTTACAGTAAAAGCCAAATTCTATGGGCTAGAGAAATTGGCTAAAGAAGAAATGAAGCATTGGCTTGATTTATTAGCTTTGCAAAAATATTTGGACAAAAAATTAGTTCCAAGAGGCTTGAGAGTCTTAAAGAAACCTACCTTTGAAACCAGTAAAGAGTTCTCAGCCAATTGGAACCAAACATTAGAGAATTGTTCATTTGCTTTAATAAGGCTCCTCATCTCCTATCGTGAAGACAAACTTATAAGTTTAGAAAAAGAGATTGAGGAATTACAAGAATCAATTATTCCCTTCATTGATAGTGAAGAATTTAAAGAACTAGATGATTTGGTCTCAATGAGAGTTCTCAAGTATGAGGAGGATGTCTTAGAAAGGAAAGATAACAAATTTGAAAGGGATGTTGTAGATTATGCAACAGATAGGGTAAGAAATTGGAAAAGAAATAAAAGAGATAGTTCCTACCATCACACTCCACATAAGAATGGGCGTAAAAATAGCAGAAAAAGGGAATATAGCAAAGAACCCACTCATACACATACAGAGAAACCTAAAGTCTTCAAACATTTTTCTAAATCAAATTATAAAGAAAGAAGAGGACGTAGTGGGTCTAATACTATATCTCCCCAACCCATATCTGTAAACAATAGATTTGAAGTATTGGGAGACGAACGGGAACCAAGGAATTCAGAAATTATTAATAAAAAGGCCACATGTGGTACTATACCAAAGACACAAAATAAAGATATAGTTAAACCATCCTGTGGCAAAGATAAAAAATCTGGTTCTCACACTGCTTCTTTTTTAGAGATGGTGAGTCAACAAGAGGCATTAGAGAAAAAAGAAAAAATATACCCTCTTTGGAGTCAAACACCGCCATCGACAACACCACGCAGAAAACGAGATACAGAGGAAGAAGAGGAGGGAAACAGCAGCAAAGAAAGGAGACAAGCAGACTGAGACTTTTGACGCCAGAGAGTCACGGTATTTTCAAGCTGTCTAGTTTTGTATTGTCGGCACATCATGTATCTCTGCTGGCTAAGGGTTTATCATTTGCACCTAGCAGCACTCCAAATAAGTTCAATTTATTTGTTGACCTGAATAGATATATTAGAAAGGTCACTCTCATGAGACATTTTGCAATTAAAAGTAAAGAAAAGGAAGTGTTATTTAACACACAGGAACAAAATTGCATAAGAGCAATGGCATCTCAAATATCCATGCAGTCACAATATCTGGTTGAACAAACATCAATAAAAACCAATATAAACATAGAAGTCACAGACACACAAACTGAGTTAGATTTTAATCTATTTACTCAACATTCCATACATACTCCAGGCACACTGTCAGTCATGGCAACTGAAGATTCTATGGTAGAAACTGAGCCTCAGATTCTACATTCCCCGTTTGTCCCAAGATCCACATTTTTTCCCTACCTGTCTAAAGGAGGATTCATAGACACATTTTATACCCTAGTCCTACGTGACTTTGAAAAACTCTGTGAAGAAACACCCATATTAAAACGTAAAAATCTACATCAAAATGAACAACAAGCTTTAGATGAACTAAGCAAAAATAAAAATGTGGTCATTAGACAGGCAGACAAGGGGGGTGGGGTAGTCTTGCAAAATAGGGATTCATACATATTAGAAGCCAAACGCCAATTAGATAATGAAGTTTTTTACATCAAGTTGAATGAGGATCCCCTAATTGAATTTCAAACACAATTAAAGGCGCTGTTGTTAGATGCCCAGGTACAAAATGTAATAAGTAGATCTGAATTTGAATTCCTATTTAAACGTCATCCAAGGACTCCAGTCTTTTATCACATACCAAAAATTCATAAGGATCTAAAGGCACCCCCAGGAAGACCCATAGTATCGGGTGTGGAGTCAATGACGTCCAGCGTGTCCCAATATGTGGATTATTATTTACAACCAATTGTGGAAGAATTGAGGTCACACATCAGGGACTCGCTGCACGTCATTGACCTCATTTCCAACATTCCCTGGAAGTCGTCATACATGTGGGCCACGTGTGATGTATCATCCCTCTACACGTGTATTGACCATGAAAAAGGTATACAAGCCATTGACACATTTTTAGAGACAGACACCAAACTGGAACATGTACAAAGGGAATTCATTATAAAGGCGATACGATTCATCCTAGAACACAATTATTTCCTGTTTGAGGACCAGTATTATCTCCAAGTCTGTGGAACGGCCATGGGAACGAGGTTTGCCCCCAGCTACGCGAACCTATACATGGTCTGTGGGAGAGTATCCATGTGTGGGACAATGCAAGGCTGGGGGCGGGACTTGTGTTCTATGGCCGTTTCATTGATGACCTAATATTCATATGGGATGGTCCCGAACAGGGACTAATAGATATTCTTTCCACATTTAACAACAATACTATGGGGTTGAGGTTCACATCTGAGATCAATAGGTCCATTATCACCTTTCTTGATTTAGAACTTAGGGCCTCATGCAGTAAGCGACGAAAATATGAAATCGGCAAGCTTACCGATTAGGCATGTTATTGGCGATTTTCCCTCTCCGTATGCAGTAAGTGCCGAATCCATTCAAAATCAACACGAAAACAAAACCGCCCACTCTCACGATGATGTGCCGATCACACACAGGTGTATCGGCGTGCGTGGCGGGGTGCTGTTACGTTCGCCAGTCAAAAATCTTGCTGAATTAGGCGAAGCCAGCATGTATTGGATAGCGCGCCATATTTAAAGGCAACGTGTACTGTTAATCATTCTCTGTGTTGTTGGGAGTGAGAGAGAGAGAGACGCACAGAGCTGGGTGATTTAAGATTTGCATATTGACTGAGAGACTTGTTGTGTATTGTGAAAGCTTTGTCCATTGTAGTTTTGTTTACATCTTTGTCTTGTTTTCTATGTGGAAGTGTTTCGTGTGATTGGCTGTACATTTGTTTTCTGTTTTTTGTGAGTGCTGTAAGTATGCCCGCTAAGCGTGGGAAGAGTGATGCTGGTGTGAGTGGTAGTGCTACTCGTGCGAGTATGCGTCAGAGTGAATGTACTGTTCAGGCGAGTGCTGTTGCTAGGAGTGCGAGTGCTGTAGCTGGGAGTGCGAATGCTGTTGCTGGGAGTGGGAGTGCTGTTGCTGGGAGTGGGAGTGCTGTTGCTGGGAGTGCGAGTGCTGTTGCTGGGAGTGCGAGTGCTGTTGCTGGGAGTGTGAGTGCTGTTGCTGGGAGTGGGAGTGCTGGTGCTAGGAGTGCGAGTGCTGTTGGTGGGAGTGCGAGTGCTGTTGGTGGGAGTGGGAGTGATGCTGGTGGCTCAGTTGCTGATGGGGTGTCTGGTGGTGGCGTGCTTGCTGGTGGCCAGCTTTTGGAGTCTCTTCCATTGGAACAAGGAGAGTCCAGTCAGCAGCAGCCAAGCTCTGAGCCTAAACCTGCTCGGAAGAAACGTGTGGAGAAGCCACGTAATCCTCGCTTCAATGACCAGGAAAATACAGCTCTTGTCACTGGGATTCTGGAGCACTATGACAGTCTCTATGGACATTTATTAGGTAAGTGTACCTTTCCATGTATTCTTCAAATACATGTGATCCCAGGGCATGTGAGTTTTGTTAATATGCAAATATTGCTCAAGAATATCTTTCTATGTTAATTATTGTGGAAACACAGCTTTTTTTCATGCGTTACAAGGACAACAAAACACAGGCGTTCAATTTGCGATAACTGCATTAAATATGAATGCAAGCTTGCTTACATGTCTACGTTTAGTAGTGAATGCTCATGTGCTTCACATATTACACGTAAAACAGCATGTTTGCTATCTCTTTGAACAGCTAGCAGTGTAGGAAACTGGTGCTTCTATTATTATGAATTAACGTCATATATTTTGTTTGTATTTCAAGCGCGGACAAGTTCAACAAGCAAACATGAAATGTGGGACACAATAATAATTGGTGTCAACGCGTGTGGGAATCGTGTCAGGGACAAGTATCATTGTCGCAAAAGATTTGACGATATTAGGTCAAAATTGAAAAAGAAAATACAACACCAACGCGTGCATGCTTCTGGCACTGGAGGTGGGCCGCCACCACAACGTCTGATCTTAACTCCATTGGAGGAGCTGCTTCGGGCAAAATTACTTCCCGTCGTCGTGGAGGGTTTGGCCGGTGACCGGGACATCGGAATTTATTCCTCACAATTTCCACCAGGTGAGAAATCTTACTGTACAAGGCGTGTCGTTGCTTACAGTTATTTTACATATTTCCGCTGCTTATTATACTGTCTTCACAATATAAGCATACCTACATCTATATATGTATATGTCTGTTTCTCTCTATATATATATATCTCAAAATATACATATATGTTGTAGTCCTAATAAAAGCAGTAACTAATATACCACGTGCCATTGCGTGGTCATTTACATGTGAAGTCCCAAAATGCATTGCTGCAGTGGAACCAATTGATGGTTGGCGAAGATGGGGAACAACAGCGTAGCATACATGTGTAACACATGCTAATGAGAAATTATGACTAGCTACTAGTACAGAACATAAATATGTATAATATTAATGTGTATATTATTTATTTAACTCCTAAAAACACGACATTATGGGCTATTCTAATCATGCATTGAATATATTGCATGCAACGGCCTACAAACATCACTTGCACTAACAAATGTATAGTTGTTTATGAAAAGGTCCATTTTTGCTTCATGTCATATACAGACATCATAATGAGGCATACGTAGCATATGTTATGTCATTGTGTTCATAACTTGCACACTGCTGACGACTATTTAGCTCCTCTACCATTGTGTTAAAGCAGCTGCAATGAATGTCATCACAGCATACACGTCATCAGAGGGGGTGGGGTTCAGCACACACCCAAATTACAGGGTCATGTTACGGTCAACTTAGTTCACACCATTTTCACCTGTTTGAAGTAATTGAAAGGTCTGCCTGATTAGGGTTTTAGGTGAAGGGAATACCGTTCTTACAACCTGACTAGCAAAACTGAAGCTAATCACACTCATTTGAAAGCTTAACTCTAGGTACTAAATCCCCCAACAAGTCATTACTTATCAAACCGTACGTCACACATTCGATCACTCCTATCTATAGTTGAACTGATATCAACAACACATTATCACACACTGCATGTGTTGTGTTGTTGAGTGACAGCCACATTCAGGTATCCTCTACCAAAAACGAATCTTTTTGCTATATGACCACCTACATGATAACCATTGTGAATGTTCATCTCATGAAACTTATGAACTTTATGATACTGATATGACTTCACAACATATGATTTGTATGTACAAATTTAATAAATTTATCCTAAGGCATTACTGCAGAAACATAGTATGTTGTATGTTAGGGAACTCAAAAGTTCTAAGTACAGAGGCATGTACATTGTTATTACAACTATTTATGTTCACTTTCTCACACACATTTTCGGTTAAGGAACTTATGCTGTTAGTTACTCATAAATACAGAACATACAATAACTGTTTGTTCAATATTTACACATGTAAATGTACAACTGATGTTATTGTTATATATAGTTGCCCCTGGAGGACATGTGTCACCTGAGACGGAACAAGTGTCTTCACCTGGGTCATGCAGCTCAACACACCTAGAAGGTGGGTGTATGAGGTGGTGCCCATATAATATGTGCACTTCTATATGTTATGTTGTCATGTTCATTATTTGTTTTGCACATGTTCTTCAAATAGGATTACTTAGTGTCAGTGAAAATGAAGTTTAACACAACATGTATTGTGTTGGTGATGTTAAGTATCATGTAGGAGTTGTGAGTTTAGAACAACTTTTCATTCATTCTTATTTCATACTGAGTCCAAACAGTATTCGTAAGTCAAGGTAGTTTTTAATGGGACGTTATAAAACTTTTGGAAACATGTTAGTTGTTACTTATGACACAGTATAATCACAAAGTAAAACAGCAGAGATTAACATGACATTTCATAATGTGTACATTTATTTTTAGAACATGATGATGAAGATGATGAAGTTGATGATGATGATGATGATGATGATGATGCCGCCATAGACACAGAAATGCAACCAAGTGACCATGCAAAGGTTCCCATTGAAACAGTTACACAGCCAATTCGTCCATCAAGTAACACATACGATGCAATAGTAGCTTCTGAGGGAAAAATTGTTGAAGCTGAAAATCGTCGCCATTCAGATCTGATGACAGTGCATGAAAGGATGATATCACTGCAGGAAGAAACGATATCACAATTGGCACATCTCCACAGAGTCTTCATTGAAGTGCCTAAACAATTGCAAAAAATCAACACGTCATTAGAAGCATTAGTTGTTCAGCAAACCCAAGCTAATTACTTGAGAATGACTACAGTACCAAATTTTAACTTTAACACATCACAGGAAGGATCTTTACATGGTGGTCATTTTTCACCCCATGCATCTGATGTTCATTCCCCAGGTCGGGATCTTACCGGTAAAGTAGCAGAAAGTTCTGTGCATGTTCCTGACAACATCCTACCGCTGCCATCTGTAGACATTCTGGAGCTGACACCTACAAAGGAGGCGGCCAAAACAAAAAAGCACAAGCAGTTACTACTGACGAGTTTTTGGTCACAAACAAAAAAACCCACACATGAAAGGGAACAACCATCAGTTGTGCACAGTCTACCAACTTGCTCACATGTGTCACTGGCCACAAGCCCTGCCCGTGATCAGTCACTGGCCACAAGGCCTGCCCGTGATCAGTCACTGGCCACAAGCCCTGCCCGTGATCAGTCACTGGCCACAAGCCCTGCCCGTGATCAGTCACTGGCCACAAGGCCTGCCCGTGATCAGTCACTGGCCACAAGCCCTGCCCGTGAACAGTCACTGGCCACAAGCCCTGCCCGTGAACAGTCACTGGCCACAAGCCCTGCCCGTGAACAGTCACTGGCCACAAGCCCTGCCCGTGAACAGTCATTGGCCACAAGCCCTGCCCGTGAACAGTCACTGGCCACAAGCCCTGCCCGTGAAGTGCCACAGCCCACTCAAAGTGGCTCTGTTGTGACAGAAGTTGTAGCCAAACGGAAAAGAAAGATCCAAGAGACAACAAGCAGGCCTGTGACTCGCTCTCAAAAGGAAAAAAAAATAATGTTATAATTAAGTCAATATGTCTTTGGCCTTCTTTTGTTGACTTCATATTATGTAATGAATATTGTATGTATGGTGAAGACCTGTTGTTTCCAAACATTCAAGTATGTCATTGTACACGTGAAGTTTTGGAAATGTTAACAGT
Organism: Ascaphus truei; assembly: GCF_040206685.1. NCBI lineage: Eukaryota > Metazoa > Chordata > Amphibia > Anura > Ascaphidae > Ascaphus > Ascaphus truei. Next base: position 468,240,668 of record NC_134484.1, read on the forward strand.
CCTAATGAATGGTGTTATGAATATTTATGTATTAATCATCTGCTCAGTCATGGTCCACCAGGACCCAGTTGCTATGTTTAGATAAGCTGCCATTTACTTACCTGCAAAACATTGTATTTGGGTGTGTTACTTGATGTAATCATTGCATGTAAATATTATTCACATGCAATTAAAAACACACATCTACTTAACTGCTAACATCTTTCTTGTCCGTGTACAGCATGATTAAGTGTTAAATATTACTTAACTTCACCTTGATTGAACATTCTAATTTTGACCTTTAATCATTTAGGAGTTCTGTTTTCAATAACATATCTGTGAATGTTTAGTAATATATATGTAGTATGTATGGATATATGTACACACACACAGTGTGTGTATATATATATATTTATATATATATATATATATATATATATATATATATATATATATATATATATATATATTATTTGTACTATCTAAACTGGTATACATGTATTTTCACAAAACATACACTTAATGCTTCCTTGTCAAAACACAGTATTGTAATAATACAGGCCTACTGTTTGTGAAAGATACTTACTGTGCGCCTATAACAGTATGGGCCTTAAACAATTATTCATCACTTCATTCACTCATGTTTACCACCATTTAATTAGGTTTCATACAAGGCCTACTTACTGCCATCAATATGATCTGTGTAGAACTGGATTACATAGATATATTATTGGTGGTAACACTACAGGCCTTTATAATTAAAAATAGGCGTTGTTTGATGTTAAATCACAATTGCTCACAAGCCAATGTGAAAGGCCATACAACATTGTAAGCCTCTATTATTTAAATGTTTACATTAATGACACCAATATTTAAATCCCTCTTTACATATAAGCCATTAAATATTGTAATATACACACACATTAAAACTTTGTGTAGACACACATATACATATGTCTACTGTAATTATATATATATATATATATATATATATATATATATATATATATATATGTAAATATATATATATATATATATGTAAATATATATATATATATATATTATATATTTATGAGTCAGATAGATATATATATATATATATATATATATATATACATATACACACTTACTTAAACTCTGATGCAGTCAGGGAGTTAACCAGACTGAAAAATAGACACTGAAATGTATGAGAAAAAAAATAAAGATTACTACATTTGCAGGTGTCTGTGTATTTCATAATATGTATGTGTAAGCACTATTTTCATAAAGCGTTCAATGTTTCTTTCATCAAAGCACAGTGTTTTTTAATTAAAAAGTTATAGTTGTTTTGAGAAAGTAGATACAAGTAGATTAATATGGCATTCACTCTGAAGTGCCTATCACAAACCACAAATGAAAACCAATTATTTGAACAACTCCAATTGGTCAAAACAAAACAGGAGTAAAACAAGAAACAGTTTGTGACCTTGAATGGAAAGACACAAAATAGATAACATTGTAAAAGTTTGACCATTCTGAGCAGACAAAATTCACGTTCAGTCAGATTTTGTGGTAAGCTGCAATGGCTAACGATGTGATTGAAAAGACCCATCCACACAAAGGATACAAACGGATGATAGCTGAGGCGATCCTATCAACTGCAGAACAGAAAGCCAACGTGGGTCAAATCTATGATTTGATTAGAAAAATGTATCCTTATTACCAAGAACCTGGGCGAGCACAAAATTTTAAAGCCTCTGTAAGATTCACTTTATCAACTAATGAATGTTTTGAACGTGTGCAGGATAACCTACAAGAAAGGTATGGTTTTTGGCAGATTGCTAAGGAAAAAAAAATCACCGTGGAACACGGCACATATATTCTGCTAAATAGCATATTTATTCCTAATAACAATAGCAATGGATCCGCTACTACTGTTCCGTTTGAATCGATACCTGCTGCAATATCTGCACCCTCCATTCCTGAAACACACATTCTACAAGAACATAACTACTATGATTTGTTACCAAGCCTTTATGGTGGTAACGCATTAGAATAGATAACCGAAGAAATGAACCTACCTCCGGACCAACTGTTTGAAGAACGCAGTGGCGATTCCTATGAGCGCCTCATGGAGGAGATGTGTGTCATACAGGATTCAGCGTTTGGGTCAAGCATGGATGCAAATGCATTGGTTTTCTGGAGCGACCAGTTGCAGGCAGACGAAGTGTTACTTCTACAAGAATGGTAAATATAACAATCGTTATGCCTTGACTCAGCCTTAAAAAAAAAAATGTTGTAATCACCATTTTCACTTTAAATGCGTGGATACAGCGTAACATTGCAGACTGCATAACATGTAGCGATCACAAACACATTGTTTCCTATGACAATATAGTAGAACCAGAAAGATTAGTACACATTGCTCACGGAATAAATATACGTAACTTACTATCCCTTTAAACATATTAGCAACATGTTACCATAACTGTAACACACACCTGTTTTTTTATCATGCAACATCTAAAAAAAAAACGGGTCGCCCACGTATGACGTGGGACCCTTGTCATGTGCCAAGCCGTCCTTAAAAAGGATTACGGATGTAAGTCCCGCCCCCAAGCGACATGCGCGCATCAAAGCCTATTGGCTGTGTTGTTTTGTTATAGTTACGGTAACTGCACTGTGTCATGCGTGCGCGTCTGTGTTGGTGGGCGTGCACTGGGCGTTAGCCGAATGTTAATTGAGTGGGAGGAGTGTTTGCGTGCGCTTCACGCTGGCTTAACATGACGTCACACCTATTGCATTTGCACATTGTGTTATCGGCCGTGCTTTCTGTGCACACACGTCTGTTTAAAAAAAATACAGATGTAGTCGTTTAGAACGAATGTAGTTTCTCCTTCATTGTATTAGAAAGAAATATTTTATGGTTAATGGTATTTACAACATGTATTGAACGCACAACGTACGCATTGTTTTGTGCATGCGCTAACACTTAGTCGAACCAAGCTTGAAGTGCGTGCGCACAGTAAGATGTGCGCGCACATTGTAAAGTATACAAGCAACGTTAACTTAATATACATAGTTATGCGTGCTAATAATTTTACAAACGAATACATAATGATGCATAGTTGTACTTCTAACATATAAGTGAGTGACGTGTGTATCTACACAATCATATAGAGATGTGTAACGCGTTGTCACGGATACATATATAGTAAGGTGCCATCTTTGACCATCATGTGTTTGCTGTATTTCAGAGATGTCGGGCAAGATACAATCGGATCAATGTATGATTTCAGAAGAGTCTAACTTTATATGAGATGATTGTGAGGAGGAGCCACCGACTACTATACTACATATGGAACTAATTTTATATTGCTTGCAGCACTTACTAACAAACAATTAAAAAAGTGATACCCTTATGCCTATATTGCATAAACACTTAATTAACATAATGATGTTGCAAAAGAGTGCAGCTAGAATTTTTCTTGAGTGTTCTTTAATTAATACTAACATTTTTTTACATGGTGTGTTTCATATATAACAACCATTCCCACTCTGCTAACACATTTGTGTATTCTATTGTGTAATGGAACGTATGACTGTCAAAACTATGTAATCATAATCATATTAATAATAATAATAGTATGTTGTTGTATAGCGCTACTAGTTGTACGCAGCGCTTTACACTGACATTTTGCAGGCTGAGGTCCCTGACCCGTGGAGCTTACAATCTATTTTTTGGCGCCTGAGGCACAGGGAGATAAAGTGACTTGCCCAAGGTCACAAGGAGCCGACATCGGGAATTGAACCAGTCTCCCCTGCTTCAAACTATCTGTGCCTGTCTGTGTCTTTACTCACTGAGCCACTCCTTCTCCCAATATAAAGGACACTTACAACCAACTAGCCATTTATAGTCAAACATTTCTTGTTACATGGGTATGTTGATGAAATGGTTTGGGACTGTAGCAAAGAATGTTATTGGCAAGATGTTGTGATCCCCTACAATGCATGATGATATGAATATTACATCAACATCATGTAATGAAGTACGTTTATGTGTATATTTCATGTAACAAGCTAAGTATAGTTTACTGTGTTCATTAAACTTTCTAAACATACACTGGCGACACACTTTATTCGAGCTCGGCTAGTCCCACGAATTCGGGTATACCCGGGTGTATTGAGGTTTGTGACTGTTTTCTGCCCGAGTGCATTGTGTTATTTTCCAGGCAGGGATTGAAGCATTTTATTCCCGCTGGCTGCAATACTGCACAGTATATATATATATATACTGCATTACAATTCATGAATTTATGCCATCTGGTAGACACGCGAAGCATTGCAGCCTATTAAATCCTAATCATTATCATTTAACAGATCAGCCGCCCATCAGCCAGGCATGAACCCAGGCTGGGAAGGCAAACGCAACGGGGCTTGTCAGAGGTGAGGAGCGGCGCATTCCAGGTATCTGCCAGGTACATACTGGGTATTTGCTCGAATAAAGTGTGTCGGTGCAGTAAATAGTACAGTCAATATGATGATATAAGCTACCATAATAAACCTGCTGTTATCATTTGTCGGTGTTATACATGGATCATAAACAAATTGATACAGACACAAACAGTTGTCTTAAAAAGTGTGCCTATGCTAATGTGCATGTGATTGACGTTTATATTTTGAGAATACTTGTTCATTATCATCATGATAATGATGAAGTGACGTAAATGACATTCCAAATATATTAAGAACTTTGTGATTGTGGGTAATTATTAATGCAAAATTACACTTACATTTCTGACACAATTGTGGTTTAGATTACAGGTTGCCACTTGTTACATGTAGGTCACATCAACACACACGTGTGACTTATACATACACATGTGACAATATTTCATTAATGTTGACAAATAATTTATAGCATTAATAATCACCTACATTGCTAAATATAAGATGTACAACGCATTGCTGTGATTACAGGCATTCATGCATGTAGTGTTATGATCAGTCAATTTCATCCGTGATTAATGAGCTCCCGTAAGTAAATAAATATCTACAGTTATCCCCTTCTCTCCAAACACCTGTATATTACATCAATGGTACTTATAAGGGAACATACATTAAATGTGATGAAATGGGAGTAATCATTTTATAATACAATGCACATTAAACCTCATTAGTAGGTTAATGCATGTACATGATACAGAAAGTACATGTATGTAACATTTATCGTTTACCAATATGTTGGATTTGTACTTCAAATAATTATAGGAATATTGAGTTAGCCACATCTTATGACAGATGTCAGCAAATATACATACCATGATCAGTCATACTGGAGATATACCTATAATGCAATGGAACAATATATAAATTGCAAACATTGACATGCCATCTTCAGTACCGTAAGCAACACATCTAAGTGTGTATTTGGTGTTAAATGTGCAACAACATGTATATTTTAGGACATTCCAAATGTAAACCAGAATGGTGTACACATCATATGGATGTACATGTTACACTGCAACAATAACTTTGTATGTTACCATACTGCAAGAATGAATGACTATGCCCATACTATGTGTATTGTGTTTGCATGAGGAACAACACAAAGTTAAAATATTACTGGTTTGTTACACCAGTTGTATTCACATACACACAACAAATTTACAATGGAAGAGGGATTATATAACCTGTGCAACAATAACATACCGGTGCCACATCCCTTTGTGCACACAGCAGAGAAAAGAAAGGTGTGCAACCCATATTCATCTGTGTCCTAACAGAAGGTTATATAAAGAAACATTATTGTTAATATAACATAATTAATCTATAACAGTAGTACTAGGAACATATATGTTTTTACTTACAAGAAAAAAAGGAATTGATGAGATTCTGGCGTGTCTGGCCACCACTGGCTGTTTGTTCATTTTCAGCAGCTACATGGGTGGGATGCTTGTCTACCAAAGGCTCAGCTATGTCTGATTGTACATTGTGTCTGAGTGCCACATTGTGCAAAATGCAACAGGCAATAATTATATCAGACACTTTTTGAGGCTTGTATAGAAGAGCCCCACCAGTTCTGTCTAGACACCTAAATCTGGTCTTGAGTAGGCCAAATGTCCTCTCTATAACAGATCTTGTAGAGATATGGGCTGCATTGTACCTCTCCTCTGCTTCAGTTTGAGGGTTTAGCACCGGAGTCAAGAGCCACGGCCTAATTCCGTATCCTGAGTCACCTATAATCAATGGAGCACACATAAGCTTACATTAGTGATAAAATTCTACAATGAAAACATTCCTAAAGCAAAATGTGTTTTGTGTTACAACATCCAAATGTGTACTCACCCAGCAGCCAACCATGTTCAAAATGTCCCTCTTCGAACGCATGGAAGACTGAAGAGTTCCTCAGGATAGAGGAATCGTGACTGGAACCAGGGAATTTGGGTACCACATGCATTATCCTCATCGTGGCATCACATACCACCTGCACATTCAGGGAATGGTAGTGCTTACGATTACGGTAAACATGCTCACTCTGACTAGGTGCAATCAAAGCAACATGTGTGCAATCGATTGCACCCAGCACACATGGTATCCCTGCTATATTATAAAAGCCATTCCTGACTTCCAGCCACTCTGTCGCCTCTGTAGGAAAATGAATATAATTCCTAGCGCGTCTATTGAGTGCATAAAGAAACTGGGTAAAGGCCCGCGAGAATGTAGATTGCGAGACCCCGCCCACTATGCCCACAGTTGTCTGGAATGACGCGGAAGCAAGATAATGTAATGAGCACAGCATTTTAACAAGCCCAGGGACTGCACGACCTCTGGCTGTCACAAAATCTAAATCTCCCCTTATCTCTTCATAAAGAGATAAGATTGCTGCTGAACTCAAACGATAGCGACTGACTATCTCCTCCTCACTCATCCCATCTAACAGGGTTCTCTCCCTGTACACACGCGGACGAGGCACAACTTGTCTCCTCTGTCTTCTCCTCTGATCTCCTGTCCCTCTACCTGTCCCTCGGCCTGTCCCTATCCCTGTCCCTGTCGTATCCGCGTGCCTGTCCCTGTCACTGTCCCTGGCTCTGTCCCTCCCTTGCCCTATGTCATTCTCTTCATCTGCAAGCATGTCATGAAAAAGAATGTTCCTCCGTCTCCTAAACAATCACAACATTTTGAAATGAGTAGCTGGGAATGAGCAGGTAATGGGCGTCCTTTAAATAGGTATGTGATGATGTCAGGTGACATAGTAAAAAGCAAGGTGTTACATTAACATATTAAAGTACTTTGCTCACAAGCTGTGTCCATTTGAAGTAATAATTATTTGTTCTGTGTATTGAGCAGGCAATCATGATATTTGTCAATGATGTAACGTGAAGCTTTGTACAAACATTGTTTGACAATTATGAGTGTAATGTGCAATGCATGTAACACTTCTGAACGCAACAGTCAGTCATGTAAATAGACAAAAAGCCTGAGATTGCCGTGGAAAATGTTTGCTGCAACATGTGTAATTAGCCATGTTATTGTCACATGTTGCCAACAATGAATTGTCGTGTGCATATGCATACATTTATGTAATGAGGATAGTTGCTATAGAATCAGTTTGAAAGGTGTCACAATGATTAATTACTGTACATGTGTGTATAAGTTAGGTTGAAGTGCTTGTAATGCAACGGTTACAATGTGAACATGCAATGTGATTGAGTGTCCAATAAGTGACGTCATGAAAAAAGGGAGGAGCCAAAGTACAGGTAAACATGAGAATAAAGATGTACATGAACGTTTAAAGATGCGTTACACATTACAAGCATTGTGTAATGTAAAGCAACATGAAGATACGGTGTATGTGTTAGATGTGTGACATGTGTAACATCAAATAAAGAATTGTCGCTCAGTTCAGTAAAATGTGTGATATGATGTGAGGTTCTCCTTTAAGAGTTGAGTATAGGATTTTCCCTTGACACATCATCACATGATGAGTAATGTGACACGCAAATGCTGAAAACATCTAAAAGTACAATGTAAATGAAATAATACACGTCAGGTGTGACACAATGCAGTGAATGCCCCCCACACTGTAATGCTAATCACATTTGTATTGTGAGCAATGGAATGTAAACAGTACTATAATGTTAAACGTCCCCGCTCCATTGACTCCATTGATGTGCAGATGATTTTTTTTTCTAAGTGCCGCTCCGGCAGCTTTAGCGATCGTTCTCCCCTCCAACTTGCCTACTTTAGTTGGCGGGAGAAATTGTAAAACATACTGGACACCTAACAAGCTCCTATTAAACCCCCAAAATACCCACAACATATATATAAGCATATGAGTGTCAGAGGAGTGCTACTGAGCATGGCAATATGCATTAAAACCAGAGACATAACATAAAACACAGACAAAGCTCAGTTTTTAGTACATCTAGTGAAACTCATACACGGTACAGTGCCTAAATATATATGGATAAATATCTAATAAGTAAATGGTCTTTTAGTTTGACATTTTTGGCCAAAATTGTTGTAAGCCCCTGAGCCAACGCCAAGGCAGACCACATATCAGGGGTCCCTAACGCTAATATAAATTCTTAATAACCTGTTTAATAACAGGAAGAATGATTTATAGTAAATCTGTCAATATTAGCTGCAAAGTTCTGTCTGACTGAAGCTTTTATTAACCTGTACATTACCAGGAAAAGCACTCTGTATTAGAGATGTCACAGCCAAACTGCAAGCAGGCAAGTTCCCCTGAGTGGAAGATGCTATGGAGTGAGCCCATAACCATTTAAATGTGGGAGGGGGTGAGCTTAAATTAAGTAGGAGGTTGCCAACCTCCAATCAGCCATGACTAGCTGGACAAGAATTGTAAAACATACTGGACACCTAACAAGCTCCTATTAAACCCCCAAAATACCCACAACATATATATAAGCATATGAGTGTCAGAGGAGTGCTACTGAGCATGGCAATATGCATTAAAACCAGAGACATAACATAAAACACAGACAAAGCTCAGTTTTTAGCACATCTAGTGAGACTCATACACGGTACAGTGCCTAAATATATATGGATAAATATCTAATAAGTAAATGGTCTTTTAGTTTGACATTTTTGGCCAAAATTGTTGTAAGCCCCTGAGCCAACGCCAAGGCAGACCACATATCAGGGGTCCCTAACGCTAATATAAATTCTTAATAACCTGTTTAATAACAGGAAGAATGATTTATAGTAAATCTGTCAATATTAGCTGCAAAGTTCTGTCTGACTGAAGCTTTTATTAACCTGTACATTACCAGGAAAAGCACTCTGTATTAGAGATGTCACAGCCAAACTGCAAGCAGGCAAGTTCCCCTGAGTGGACCTATTTTGATCTGGTTTGAAACTGATTGGCCGGCGAAGCCGGCCAATTCAGTTAAACAACAATTCTACTTGTTACCAAGTAGAACAAAGAAAAAACCAGTCAAACAAAAAAGTAAATGAATCCAACAAGTACACTGCTAAAGTGCACTTAAAACAGAAGGGTTAATTCTGAAGAACCCTTGATGGGGGGTACCGAGCAAAGCACCCCGCCTAACGCCCACTGGGAGGCAAACTCTGAAACCGTCCCAGTGGACTCGGCGTACGAGTACTCTGCCCGAATACGGGAGTGCACCAGCGCCCGGAACATGGCCACGATGTTTGTTGGGACCCTCCCCTCCAAACACTGCTTCCTGGTTTTACAAATGGCTACCTTAGCCAATGCCAGGAGCAGGTTGACCAGGAGATCCCTAGGCTTATCGTTCCGGGACACTGGGCCCCCAAAAATAAAAAGTTGAGGGGAAAAACCCAGCCAGAACTGCAGGAGAAGGCTCCTCAAGAAGGACATGAGGGGCTGCAGTCTAGCGCAACTCGAATAAATGTGATATACGGACTCCCGCTCGCCACAGAAGGGACAGGCGGCGGGGGAGTCCGTGAAGTGTGCCAAATACTCTCCTGTGCTCAGTGCACCGTGGAGGACCCTCCAACCCAAATCCCCGGCGGGACCGGGAACCAAAGATGAATAGAGTTCCCTCCACCGGGGTCTCTCGCCCTCGTTCGCAGGGAATACCCGCCTCCAGATGGTGTCTGGGCGGGTGACAAGGGCGAGGTAATGCACTATATGGAGCACAAGAGAATACAGGACTTTCCTCGGCATGCCGCGGAAACACGCCGGGGACATATCCCCCAACTTGCTGAGGTTGGGGGAAAGAAGAGCCCGAGGGGGTTGCCGTGGCTTCGGTTCCACGCAAAAATCCGGAGAGCTGAAGTTGATAGGCTGACAAGGCTCTCCGGTCTGCAATAACCCCTCAATGAAGGTGCGTGAGTCGGGGTGGATGGCATCCGTAATCTCCTGGATCAAGCGACGAGGGACGCGGGCAGTACGCAGACCCATACGGGGCGCGAGCACCTCTGCTCTTACCCAGTATCGCCGCCCATAGTCCAGGAGATCCCCGACTCTGGTCACCTGCGCCAGGATTAGCCGGCGGCAAATAGAGGGTGAATCCAACATCCGAGCCCCCACTGCCGGATTATACAGCAGGGGCTCGGCGAGGAAATCAACCCCCACCGCCTGTTCCTTCCTGGTCGCGGAGACCAGTTTCCAGGCCTTAAGTAAGTCCCGATAGTATGCCGGCAGCACCGAGAGGTCTCTACCTAAACCCTCGGGCCTGATGATAAACAGTTGCCGATCATACCTCATATTGCGCAGCTGGCGAAAGAAACTGGTTGCCAGCTGGCACCACTGCGGAGACGGATCTGCGAATAGGTATCTCTGCAGGTATTGGAGGCGGAAAGTGTGTAACTGGGAGCGAACACACACCACTCCCTGTCCACCCTCCTCCAAAGGGAGACACGCAACTCCCGCAGAGACCCAATGCTTCCCTATCCAAAGAAAATCCATCAACTTCCTCTGGATCTTGTTGATAAATTCGGGGGTCGGACCCATGGCTATCAGCCGGTGCCAAAGCTGACTGGCCACCAGCTGATTAATCACCAGGGTTCTTCCCCTGAGGGAAAGCATTCTCGACAGATACACCCATGACCCCAGACGAGCAACGACCCGTTCTTCAAGATCACTGAAGTTTTCCGGGGCCGGGACCTCCGCAGCACACAGGTAGACTCCCAGATACTTGAGAGTATCGCCCTCCCACGAGACATTCCGAAACGCGGGGGGCAAGGAGTCCACCTGTAAGGGACCCACCAGAATGCCAGAGCACTTGGACCAGTTGATCCGAGCAGAAGAGGCCGCGGTATAGACCTCTTGGCACGCTTGTGCCCGCTCTAGATCATCTAGGTCCTGGGCCACGAGGAGCACGTCATCGGCATAAGCCGACAGGACTACCCGCATGTCAGGTTCCCGCAGCACCAGCCCGGTGAGCCTCCTCCTCAGTAGGCAGAGGAAGGGATCAATGGCCAGCGCGTACAGTTGCCCAGACAGGGGGCACCCTTGACGTACTCCCCTTCCAAACACAAAAGGTGCCGTCAGGGACCAGTTGATCTTCACCAGACACTCTGCAGAGGCGTACAGCATCTGGAGAAAGCCCACAAATTGTGGGCCGAAGCCAAACGCCTGCAGGGTCTGCATAAGGTAACGGTGATCCACTCTGTCAAACGCCTTCTCTTGATCTAGGGACAGGAAGGCGAGTGATAGACCAGTCCTTTGTGCGTAATGCATCAGGTCCCGGACCAGAAAGATGTTGTCATGAATACTCCGGCCCGGGACAGTATAGGACTGGTCGGGGTGAATCACCTCTGCCAGCACGGACTTGAGCCTCAGCGAAAGCGCTTTGGCTACGATCTTATAGTCCGTGCTGAGCAGTGATACCGGTCGCCAGTTGGAAATCTGGCGGAGATCCCCCTTCTTCGGCAGCAGAGACAGTATTGCCCGCCGACACGAAAGGGGCATCTCACCGGTCTCCAGGGCTTCGGCTAGGACCTCGGTGAAATCAGGTCCCAGCATCTCCCAGAAAAACCGGAAGAACTCCACAGTCAGCCCGTCTAGACCCGGCGTTTTTCCGCGGGACATGAGATTGAGGGCTTCAGAGAGCTCGGCCATGGTCAAAGGTAACTCAAGCAGCTCCCTTCCATCCTCACTGACCGTGGGAAGCCCCTCCCATAAGACCCTGCATTTATCTGGCTGGATTGACTCCGGAGAGAAAAGATCTACATAGAATCTCCGGGTTCTGTCCCGGATGCTCTCCGGGTCAGTCAAAGGAGTACCGTCCTCTGCCAACAAGCAGGTGATATGTCTACGGTTTCCCCTCTTTTTCTCCAGCGCGTAGAAGAGTCGCGACCCGCGATCCATCTCGCGAAGGAAGTGGATGCGGGATCGCACATACGCCCCCCGAGCTCTCCGATCTTCCAAGTCCCGGAGAGCGTACTTCCTCTCCACGTACATACTCTGCAGGTATTGGTCTCCTTCCACAGACAGCCTCTTCTCGAGATCGAGCACCTCCTCCCTGAGGGCCTTGATCTCAGCATCGCGCTGCCTGCTGGCACCTCTGGTATACTCCTGACACACGAGGCGCAGATGAACCTTGCCCACGTCCCACCACTGCTCTAACGTGGCAAAGTCTGACCTGCAACCTCTCCAGGCCATCCAAAAGTCTCGGACCGACGTCTCAAACCCCTTGTCCTCCAACAAAGTATTGTTGAAGTGCCAATATGCGGCTGAAGGTGCTGCAGGTAGCAGCGTCACCGTCACGGACGCACAATTGTGGTCCGAAAACGGCGCCAGCCTAATGGCACTGGACTGGGCTCGCGACAGGCTGTGGCTGGAAATATACAGCCTGTCTATCCGGGACCAGGACATCCGTTCACCCCTAAACACCCTAACATGTGTGAACTCAGTGGATGCCTCAGGATGTTGTTCTCGCCAGACGTCTACCAAGGAGTAGCGGGTGATGACCTCCCGCAAGGCCGACGCAGAACACGGGTGTGGCTCCGGACCATTCCGGTCTTTCCGAGCCTCGAGGGTACAGTTAAAATCACCCCCGAGCACCACGTATTCGTTCGTGTCGACTGTCTCCAGGTATTCAGACATTCTGACGAAGAACTGCCTTCTCAGGGGTCCGGTGGCAGGAGCATACACGTTCAGGAAATTAAACGTGTAGTCCTCGTGTCGGACCCTGATATGCAACAGGCGACCTGGAACAACCGTTTTGGCAAGCAGCAGCTCAGGTTGAAAGGATTCAGAGAACAGGGTCACCACCCCACAAGATGTCGAAGTGAGGTGGCTGAAAAAGACCTTGCCTCGCCACTCCAGATGCCAGCTGGCTTCAGCCTCTGGAGTGGTATGGGTTTCCTGCAGGAAACTCACAGAATACTTTCCCTTCTGTAAAAAGGAGAGTACCTGGAACCTGCGCAACCCGTCCTTACAGCTGTTTACGTTAAGCGTACCGATGCTCAAAGCCATTGGTAGTCAAAGAGTTTTTCCGTCCCACAGGCGCTCAGGGTGCTATACCCCGAGAAGCCTTTACGTGCTCTCGCATCAATTTGTAGAACTTTAGGGCACGAACATGTTCATTAGACCCTGAGATTCTGGCCTTGCGGTTGGCCCTGGTGTATACAAAAAGAGAGTGGAGAATGAACGAAGCATCCTTCCACTTCTTGAGGGCCAACTTCACCTTCTTTTTTCCTTGCTTGTGAAGGGTATCTCCTAGGAACTCATCTATCTCCTGGGCAGGGATAACGGGGCTCAAGGAGCCCACCGACTCTGCGGTGCCAGAGGATGCCTCACCGAGCCCCAACTCCCCAAGCTCCTCTTGGCTGAAAAACTCAAGACCCCCGCCCCTCTCTGTGGGAGCCTTTCTCAGCCCTAGAGTGGGTCCCCTCTTCGGTGTTTCCACGAGGGGGTCCACTATATCCTCCACATCCAACCCCTGGGTAGAATCTTCAGGGGTATCTGGAGGCGGTATGATGGAGGCAGCGGTCTCCCGAGTGTCCTTGGGGGCCACAGAGGCACCCAGTGCCCTCCTAATCTCCTCTATCGCCGTGTGGATAAATGGGATGCCACAGGTGTTCTCACCAACCGCGGGAGGGCACTCGCCAACCGCGGGAGGGCACTCGCCAACCGCGGGAGGGCACTCGCCAACCGCGGGAGGGCACTCGCCAACCGCTGGAGGGCACTCGCCAACCGCGGGAGGGCACTCGCCAACCGCGGGAGGGCACTCCTCAGCATGCACCCCAAGGAGAGAGTCCAGCTTGGCAGTCATCTCTGACAAAGACCAAAACTCTCTGCGAAGAGGGCTCACGTCAGACACCCTCCAAGTGTATCCTGAATTGCTCGCTAAAGCCTCCTCTCCTACACCTGCCTTCCCCGCTCCATCCCCTAAATCCTCAACCATGGGGGTCAGCCCTAGCCAATCCCCTCCTTCTGGTGACATAAAACCTGACTCAGCCTCAGGCGCTTCACCCAAAGGTGGTACAGCCGGAGGGAGATTCTGGTCGACCCCCGAGTCTCCGAAGACAGCTACTTTCGGTGTGATAGGTTCACCGAAGCACAAGTCCCCGGGGGATGTTCTCCAACTGGGAGGAGTGTTGGAAGGCTTCCCAACGTCCATTTCTAGGGGCAAAGCCTCATGTTGTTGAGCACTTTGACCTTCCACCCCAGGGACGCCGGGTACCTCCTCTTCCCCTTGTATTCCCTCCAGATCTTCGAGGGGGGGGGGCTGCATATTTATGGATTCCGGCTCACACTGGCTAATCCTAACCAGTGGGCCAGACAGGGCCACCCTGTGCGGAATTGCTGTTACATTCCGCTTCGGAGACTTCTGAGGGTGAACGTAATACGGTTCACCCTCCTCGCCCTCCTCAATCACCCTCTTGTTTTTGTTTTTAAAAGGCTTCTTCCTGGGGGGTGCTTCCCCAGAAGAGGGTGCCACTGTCTCTCCAGCCGGAGCTTCCTCCTGCTCCCCCGCACCCTGTACGGTGCTTACATTGGGGGTAAGGTGTTCTTGGGGGGGGACAGTGACAACAGAGGGTGACTGTTCTGGGGTGACTCTTTTCTTCTCCCTCTTTTTTGGGGGGAGAGGTTCAGATGTCACTGTTTGAGATGGAGCAGTGACATCTTCTGTGGTCCCAGGGGGGACCTGGGCTCTCAAGGGCTTTTCCTTCTCCCTCTGTTCTTTGGGGAGAGGTACAGACGTCACTGTTCCAGATGGGACAGCGACATCTCTTGTGGTCCCAGGACGGACCTGGGCCCCTGAGGGCCCCGCTGTGGTGGGCACAGCGGTACGGGGTGTCTTGGCAGAGGGAGGGGTGGGTGTAGGAGTTGGGATAGGTACTCTGTTCCCTTTGAGGCAACTCCTGCGAGTATGCCCCAGCTCCTTGCACAAATAGCACCTTACCCCCTCCGTGCCATAGTACACGGTGTATGTTATGCCCTCGTAGCGCACCCCAAAAGAACCCTCCACAGATTCAGTGCTCCCCGGCAGCAGCAGTTGTACCTGCCGCCTAAATGAGAGCACATGCCTCAGCGCCCTATCTCTACAGCCCAAAGATAATTTTATTATGGGGGACTTAATGTCTCCCAGGGCTTGCAGGTATGGCTTCATGAGGCTATCTGGGATGAAGGGGGGCACATTTGACAGAATGACCTTTGTGCCTAACCCCTCCATTGGCTCTATAGGGATGTATTTCCCCCCTACACTGATGCCTTTCTGCACCAGGGTGTGAGTGGCAGCCAGCGTACGGAGGAAGAAAATGCCCCTCCCATACATTTTGCTGGCCGCCACCACAGCAGAGGGACCCACCACATCAGCCACAGCCCTCACATATATCTCCATGTTTAGGCCAGGAGACATTGGGCACCTCACCCCAAGCTTCCTGATCAGACAGGGCGTGGCCCCAACATTGTTGTTGCTGGGGCCATCGCCTGCAACTGCCACATGCGCCCATGTTGGAACTGGGACTGCAGGGGTTACGCTGCTAACAGGTGCTGGGGGAGGCGTGGCCAGGGCACTGGAAGGACCAGGCCTAGGGCTGTGACTAAGAGTGTTGCTCCTAGGGGCCACAGTTTTTGGTGTTTTATATCCGGGCGTCGCCCCCGTTGCCGCACTTGTCCTATTCCCCTTTCCAGGCATGATAACAAATAAGCCTCTAAGTCAGGGGAGGGTATTGCTTAGGGAGAGAGGTACAGAGAGGAAACTGTCTCTTTAAGAAGAGATCTCTCTGCAAGGGGAAAAAAACAGCAGCTTTTGAAAACCTGCTGCAGTTTTAAATCTTTTTCCCCTTATTGGTTACTCTCTCTCTGTTGTAATAAGCAATCACCACAATTTTACAAGTCTTTATAGAAAAGACACAGAGCTCTCAATTGCAAGTGAGAAAGGAATCAGGCTTAAGAAAACAAAAGAGTGAAATTGGAAGTTTAAACAACCAGTAAAAACCTCCAGTAGTGAGGGAGGAGAGAGGGGGTAAGACTGCAGTTTTCCAGCCAGCTAAACTGCAGCTATGCTGGGTTAAAACACTGCAGCCCCTGGGTGAAAACCAAAAACGGTTTTTAATCCTGAAAAAGCACCCAAAACCCTCTATAAAACTCCCAGTATACTCACAGTATACTCCCCCACAGATCCACAACAAAATATAACAAAAAAATAAATAAAAAAAAAAAAAAAAAAAAGAAAGAATAAAGCCGATTCCTTACCAAATGCCTGGGAGCTCTGCACATACGCTTCTGAATGGAAGGAGAAGCAGGATCCAGCCAGGAAAAAACACTCACAGCCAAACTGCAAGCAGCCAAGTTCCCCTGAGTGGACCTATTTTGATCTGGTTTGAAACTGATTGGCCGGCGAAGCCGGCCAATTCAGTTAAACAACAATTCTACTTGTTACCAAGTAGAACAAAGAAAAAACCAGTCAAACAAAAAAGTAAATGAATCCAACAAGTACACTGCTAAAGTGCACTTAAAACAGAAGGGTTAATTCTGAAGAAAAACAAAAACACAAATATATAATGCTCACTAAATCAAATGGTGTAATAGTAATATGGTTGTGCCTAAACCTTCAAGATTGACGGTGGGTGCAACTGATGAGCTGAATATACCAGAATTAACTGCAGCTGAGAAGTGAAGACATATTTATTGCCACCACTTAGCAACTAGAAGCTCATTTAGGAGGTGCACTCCTAGGCATTAAAACTTAACATTTAATAGATAAATAGAATAAAATAGGTTCTTAACATAAAGTGATAATATTAACTACATATAATGTACTGTGGCGGGAGGGAGTGAGGAGATGATAGATAGCCAAGGTATATAGTAAGGTATGCTGATGCCTAATAGTACTTAGCAAAAGCAGTGATACCACTTTGGCTTTAATTGGGGAGTGGGTTACTCAGCTGTAAAAGCTCAGAAATGCTTGCCCTATATGTGAGTATTGTGCGTCATGTGGCGTAGCGTACCGAGCACCCAACCTGTATTGATAAATAGCCCAAGTCAGTGTCCTACTCCTAAGTTTAATAAATAAGCTGTTAGATATAAACACTGTATGTGCAACTCAATGACAGGTTGGTGGTACGTGGATTAATTCTGCGCCCAATGACGTTTAACAATCACTCTACATAGATAGTATAACAGGACAGCTATTAGTGATAAAAAAACAGAAAAAACTGATACTGAACACTCTGCTAATCATTAAAGCAGTAAATAAATTATTACTGTGGTTATTAAACAAGCCGTCGATTATATATTGACGGCTTGTTTAATAACCACAGTAATAATTTATTTACTGCTTTAATGATTAGCAGAGTGTTCAGTATCAGTTTTTTCTGTTTTTTTATCACTAATAGCTGTCCTGTTATACTATCTATGTAGAGTGATTGTTAAACGTCATTGGGCGCAGAATTAATCCACGTACCACCAACCTGTCATTGAGTTGCACATACAGTGTTTATATCTAACAGCTTATTTATTAAACTTAGGAGTAGGACACTGACTTGGGCTATTTATCAATACAGGTTGGGTGCTCGGTACGCTACGCCACATGACGCACAATACTCACATATAGGGCAAGCATTTCTGAGCTTTTACAGCTGAGTAACCCACTCCCCAATTAAAGCCAAAGTGGTATCACTGCTTTTGCTAAGTACTATTAGGCATCAGCATACCTTACTATATACCTTGGCTATCTATCATCTCCTCACTCCCTCCCGCCACAGTACATTATATGTAGTTAATATTATCACTTTATGTTAAGAACCTATTTTATTCTATTTATCTATTAAATGTTAAGTTTTAATGCCTAGGAGTGCACCTCCTAAATGAGCTTCTAGTTGCTAAGTGGTGGCAATAAATATGTCTTCACTTCTCAGCTGCAGTTAATTTTAATTCTGAAGAACCCTTGATGGGGGGTACCGAGCAAAGCACCCCGCCTAACGCCCACTGGGAGGCAAACTCTGAAACCGTCCCAGTGGACTCGGCGTACAAGTACTCTGCCCGAATACGGGAGTGCACCAGCGCCCGGAACATGGCCACGATGTTTGTTGGGACCCTCCCCTCCAAACACTGCTTCCTGGTTTTACAAATGGCTACCTTAGCCAATGCCAGGAGCAGGTTGACCAGGAGATCCCTAGGCTTATCGTTCCGGGACACTGGGCACCCAAAAATAAAAAGTTGAGGGGAAAAACCCAGCCAGAACTGCAGGAGAAGGCTCCTCAAGAAGGACATGAGGGGCTGCAGTCTAGCGCAACTCGAATAAATGTGATATACGGACTCCCGCTCGCCACAGAAGGGACAGGCGGCGGGGGAGTCCGTGAAGTGTGCCAAATACTCTCCTGTGCTCAGTGCACCGTGGAGGACCCTCCAACCCAAATCCCCGGCGGGACCGGGAACCAAAGATGAATAGAGTTCCCTCCACCGGGGTCTCTCGCCCTCGTTCGCAGGGAATACCCGCCTCCAGATGGTGTCTGGGCGGGTGACAAGGGCGAGGTAATGCACTATATGGAGCACAAGAGAATACAGGACTTTCCTCGGCATGCCGCGGAAACACGCCGGGGACATATCCCCCAACTTGCTGAGGTTGGGGGAAAGAAGAGCCCGAGGGGGTTGCCGTGGCTTCGGTTCCACGCAAAAATCCGGAGAGCTGAAGTTGATAGGCTGACAAGGCTCTCCGGTCTGCAATAACCCCTCAATGAAGGTGCGTGAGTCGGGGTGGATGGCATCCGTAATCTCCTGGATCAAGCGACGAGGGACGCGGGCAGTACGCAGACCCATACGGGGCGCGAGCACCTCTGCTCTTACCCAGTATCGCCACCCATAGTCCAGGAGATCCCCGACTCTGGTCACCTGCGCCAGGATTAGCCGGCGGCAAATAGAGGGTGAATCCAACATCCGAGCCCCCACTGCCGGATTATACAGCAGGGGCTCGGCGAGGAAATCAACCCCCACCGCCTGTTCCTTCCTGGTCGCGGAGACCAGTTTCCAGGCCTTAAGTAAGTCCCGATAGTATGCCGGCAGCACCGAGAGGTCTCTACCTAAACCCTCGGGCCTGATGATAAACAGTTGCCGATCATACCTCATATTGCGCAGCTGGCGAAAGAAACTGGTTGCCAGCTGGCACCACTGCGGAGACGGATCTGCGAATAGGTATCTCTGCAGGTATTGGAGGCGGAAAGTGTGTAACTGGGAGCGGACACACACCACTCCCTGTCCACCCTCCTCCAAAGGGAGACACGCAACTCCCGCAGAGACCCAATGCTTCCCTATCCAAAGAAAATCCATCAACTTCCTCTGGATCTTGTTGATAAATTCGGGGGTCGGACCCATGGCTATCAGCCGGTGCCAAAGCTGACTGGCCACCAGCTGATTAATCACCAGGGTTCTTCCCCTGAGGGAAAGCATTCTCGACAGATACACCCATGACCCCAGACGAGCAACGACCCGTTCTTCAAGATCACTGAAGTTTTCCGGGGCCGGGACCTCCGCAGCAGACAGGTAGACTCCCAGATACTTGAGAGTATCGCCCTCCCACGAGACATTCCGAAACGCGGGGGGCAAGGAGTCCACCTGTAAGGGACCCACCAGAATGCCAGAGCACTTGGACCAGTTGATCCGAGCAGAAGAGGCCGCGGTATAGACCTCTTGGCACGCTTGTGCCCGCTCTAGATCATCTAGGTCCTGGGCCACGAGGAGCACGTCATCGGCATAAGCCGACAGGACTACCCGCATGTCAGGTTCCCGCAGCACCAGCCCGGTGAGCCTCCTCCTCAGTAGGCAGAGGAAGGGCTCAATGGCCAGCGCGTACAGTTGCCCAGACAGGGGGCACCCTTGACGTACTCCCCGTCCAAACACAAAAGGTGCCGTCAGGGACCAGTTGATCTTCACCAGACACTCTGCAGAGGCGTACAGCATCTGGAGAAAGCCCACAAATTGTGGGCCGAAGCCAAACGCCTGCAGGGTCTGCATAAGGTAACGGTGATCCACTCTGTCAAACGCCTTCTCTTGATCTAGGGACAGGAAGGCGAGTGATAGACCAGTCTTTTGTGCGTAATGCATCAGGTCCCGGACCAGAAAGATGTTGTCATGAATACTCCGGCCCGGGACAGTATAGGACTGGTCGGGGTGAATCACCTCTGCCAGCACGGACTTGAGCCTCAGCGAAAGCGCTTTGGCTACGATCTTATAGTCCGTGCTGAGCAGTGATACCGGTCGCCAGTTGGAAATCTGGCGGAGATCCCCCTTCTTCGGCAGCAGAGACAGTATTGCCCGCCGACACGAAAGGGGCATCTCACCGGTCTCCAGGGCTTCGGCTAGGACCTCGGTGAAATCAGGTCCCAGCATCTCCCAGAAAAACCGGAAGAACTCCACAGTCAGCCCGTCTAGACCCGGCGTTTTTCCGCGGGACATGAGATTGAGGGCTTCAGAGAGCTCGGCCATGGTCAAAGGTAACTCAAGCAGCTCCCTTCCATCCTCACTGACCGTGGGAAGCCCCTCCCATAAGACCCTGCATTTATCTGGCTGGATTGACTCCGGAGAGAAAAGATCTACATAGAATCTCCGGGTTCTGTCCCGGATGCTCTCCGGGTCAGTCAAAGGAGTACCGTCCTCTGCCAACAAGCAGGTGATATGTCTACGGTTTCCCCTCTTTTTCTCCAGCGCGTAGAAGAGTCGCGACCCGCGATCCATCTCGCGAAGGAAGTGGATGCGGGATCGCACATACGCCCCCCGAGCTCTCCGATCTTCCAAGTCCCGGAGAGCGTACTTCCTCTCCACGTACATACTCTGCAGGTATTGGTCTCCTTCCACAGACAGCCTCTTCTCGAGATCGAGCACCTCCTCCCTGAGGGCCTTGATCTCAGCATCGCGCTGCCTGCTGGCACCTCTGGTATACTCCTGACACACGAGGCGCAGATGAACCTTGCCCACGTCCCACCACTGCTCTAACGTGGCAAAGTCTGACCTGCAACCTCTCCAGGCCATCCAAAAGTCTCGGACCGACGTCTCAAACCCCTTGTCCTCCAACAAAGTATTGTTGAAGTGCCAATATGCGGCTGAAGGTGCTGCAGGTAGCAGCGTCACCGTCACGGACGCACAATTGTGGTCCGAAAACGGCGCCAGCCTAATGGCACTGGACTGGGCTCGCGACAGGCTGTGGCTGGAAATATACAGCCTGTCTATCCGGGACCAGGACATCCGTTCACCCCTAAACACCCTAACATGTGTGAACTCAGTGGATGCCTCAGGATGTTGTTCTCGCCAGACGTCTACCAAGGAGTAGCGGGTGATGACCTCCCGCAAGGCCGACGCAGAACACGGGTGTGGCTCCGGACCATTCCGGTCTTTCCGAGCCTCGAGGGTACAGTTAAAATCACCCCCGAGCACCACGTATTCGTTCGTGTCGACTGTCTCCAGGTATTCAGACATTCTGACGAAGAACTGCCTTCTCAGGGGTCCGGTGGCAGGAGCATACACGTTCAGGAAATTAAACGTGTAGTCCTCGTGTCGGACCCTGATATGCAACAGGCGACCTGGAACAACCGTTTTGGCAAGCAGCAGCTCAGGTTGAAAGGATTCAGAGAACAGGGTCACCACCCCACAAGATGTCGAAGTGAGGTGGCTGAAAAAGACCTTGCCTCGCCACTCCAGATGCCAGCTGGCTTCAGCCTCTGGAGTGGTATGGGTTTCCTGCAGGAAACTCACAGAATACTTTCCCTTCTGTAAAAAGGAGAGTACCTGGAACCTGCGCAACCCGTCCTTACAGCTGTTTACGTTAAGCGTACCGATGCTCAAAGCCATTGGTAGTCAAAGAGTTTTTCCGTCCCACAGGCGCTCAGGGTGCTATACCCCGAGAAGCCTTTACGTGCTCTCGCATCAATTTGTAGAACTTTAGGGCACGAACATGTTCATTAGACCCTGAGATTCTGGCCTTGCGGTTGGCCCTGGTGTATACAAAAAGAGAGTGGAGAATGAACGAAGCATCCTTCCACTTCTTGAGGGCCAACTTCACCTTCTTTTTTCCTTGCTTGTGAAGGGTATCTCCTAGGAACTCATCTATCTCCTGGGCAGGGATAACGGGGCTCAAGGAGCCCACCGACTCTGCGGTGCCAGAGGATGCCTCACTGAGTCCCAACTCCCCAAGCTCCTCTTGGCTGAAAAACTCAAGACCCCCGCCCCTCTCTGTGGGAGCCTTTCTCAGCCCTAGAGTGGGTCCCCTCTTCGGTGTTTCCACGAGGGGGTCCACTATATCCTCCACATCCAACCCCTGGGTAGAATCTTCAGGGGTATCTGGAGGCGGTATGATGGAGGCAGCGGTCTCCCGAGTGTCCTCGGGGGCCACAGAGGCACCCAGTGCCCTCCTAATCTCCTCTATCGCCGTGTGGATAAATGGGATGCCACAGGTGTTCTCACCAACCGCGGGAGGGCACTCGCCAACCGCGGGAGGGCACTCGCCAACCGCGGGAGGGCACTCGCCAACCGCGGGAGGGCACTCGCCAACCGCTGGAGGGCACTCGCCAACCGCTGGAGGGCACTCGCCAACCGCGGGAGGGCACTCGCCAACCGCGGGAGGGCACTCGCCAACCGCGGGAGGGCACTCGCCAACCGCGGGAGGGCACTCCTCAGCATGCACCCCAAGGAGAGAGTCCAGCTTGGCAGTCATCTCTGACAAAGACCAAAACTCTCTGCGAAGAGGGCTCACGTCAGACACCCTCCAAGTGTATCCTGAATTGCTCGCTAAAGCCTCCTCTCCTACACCTGCCTTCCCCGCTCCATCCCCTAAATCCTCAACCATGGGGGTCAGCCCTAGCCAATCCCCTCCTTCTGGTGACATAAAACCTGACTCAGCCTCAGGCGCTTCACCCAAAGGTGGTACAGCCGGAGGGAGATTCTGGTCGACCCCCGAGTCTCCGAAGACAGCTACTTTCGGTGTGATAGGTTCACCGAAGCACAAGTCCCCGGGGGATGTTCTCCAACTGGGAGGAGTGTTGGAAGGCTTCCCAACGTCCATTTCTAGGGGCAAAGCCTCATGTTGTTGAGCACTTTGACCTTCCACCCCAGGGACGCCGGGTACCTCCTCTTCCCCTTGTATTCCCTCCAGATCTTCGAGGGGGGGGGGCTGCATATTTATGGATTCCGGCTCACACTGGCTAATCCTAACCAGTGGGCCAGACAGGGCCACCCTGTGCGGAATTGCTGTTACATTCCGCTTCGGAGACTTCTGAGGGTGAACGTAATACGGTTCACCCTCCTCGCCCTCCTCAATCACCCTCTTGTTTTTGTTTTTAAAAGGCTTCTTCCTGGGGGGTGCTTCCCCAGAAGAGGGTGCCACTGTCTCTCCAGCCGGAGCTTCCTCCTGCTCCCCCGCACCCTGTACGGTGCTTACATTGGGGGTAAGGTGTTCTTGGGGGGGGACAGTGACAACAGAGGGTGACTGTTCTGGGGTGACTCTTTTCTTCTCCCTCTTTTTTGGGGGGAGAGGTTCAGATGTCACTGTTTGAGATGGAGCAGTGACATCTTCTGTGGTCCCAGGGGGGACCTGGGCTCTCAAGGGCTTTTCCTTCTCCCTCTGTTCTTTGGGGAGAGGTACAGACGTCACTGTTCCAGATGGGACAGCGACATCTCTTGTGGTCCCAGGACGGACCTGGGCCCCTGAGGGCCCCGCTGTGGTGGGCACAGCGGTACGGGGTGTCTTGGCAGAGGGAGGGGTGGGTGTAGGAGTTGGGATAGGTACTCTGTTCCCTTTGAGGCAACTCCTGCGAGTATGCCCCAGCTCCTTGCACAAATAGCACCTTACCCCCTCCGTGCCATAGTACACGGTGTATGTTATGCCCTCGTAGCGCACCCCAAAAGAACCCTCCACAGATTCAGTGCTCCCCGGCAGCAGCAGTTGTACCTGCCGCCTAAATGAGAGCACATGCCTCAGCGCCCTATCTCTACAGCCCAAAGATAATTTTATTATGGGGGACTTAATGTCTCCCAGGGCTTGCAGGTATGGCTTCATGAGGCTATCTGGGATGAAGGGGGGCACATTTGACAGAATGACCTTTGTGCCTAACCCCTCCATTGGCTCTATAGGGATGTATTTCCCCCCTACACTGATGCCTTTCTGCACCAGGGTGTGAGTGGCAGCCAGCGTACGGAGGAAGAAAATGCCCCTCCCATACATTTTGCTGGCCGCCACCACAGCAGAGGGACCCACCACATCAGCCACAGCCCTCACATATATCTCCATGTTTAGGCCAGGAGACATTGGGCACCTCACCCCAAGCTTCCTGATCAGACAGGGCGTGGCCCCAACATTGTTGTTGCTGGGGCCATCGCCTGCAACTGCCACATGCGCCCATGTTGGAACTGGGACTGCAGGGGTTACGCTGCTAACAGGTGCTGGGGGAGGCGTGGCCAGGGCACTGGAAGGACCAGGCCTAGGGCTGTGACTAAGAGTGTTGCTCCTAGGGGCCACAGTTTTTGGTGTTTTATATCCGGGCGTCGCCCCCGTTGCCGCACTTGTCCTATTCCCCTTTCCAGGCATGATAACAAATAAGCCTCTAAGTCAGGGGAGGGTATTGCTTAGGGAGAGAGGTACAGAGAGGAAACTGTCTCTTTAAGAAGAGATCTCTCTGCAAGGGGAAAAAAACAGCAGCTTTTAAAAACCTGCTGCAGTTTTAAATCTTTTTCCCCTTATTGGTTACTCTCTCTCTGTTGTAATAAGCAATCACCACAATTTTACAAGTCTTTATAGAAAAGACACAGAGCTCTCAATTGCAAGTGAGAAAGGAATCAGGCTTAAGAAAACAAAAGAGTGAAATTGGAAGTTTAAACAACCAGTAAAAACCTCCAGTAGTGAGGGAGGAGAGAGGGGGTAAGACTGCAGTTTTCCAGCCAGCTAAACTGCAGCTATGCTGGGTTAAAACACTGCAGCCCCTGGGTGAAAACCAAAAACGGTTTTTAATCCTGAAAAAGCACCCAAAACCCTCTATAAAACTCCCAGTATACTCACAGTATACTCCCCCACAGAGCCACAACAAAATATAACAAAAAAATAAATAAAAAAAAAAAAAAAAAAAAAGAAAGAATAAAGCCGATTCCTTACCAAATGCCTGGGAGCTCTGCACATACGCTTCTGAATGGAAGGAGAAGCAGGATCCAGCCAGGAAAAAACACTCACAGCCAAACTGCAAGCAGCCAAGTTCCCCTGAGTGGAAGATGCTATGGAGTGAGCCCATAACCATTTAAATGTGGGAGGGGGTGAGCTTAAATTAAGTAGGAGGTTGCCAACCTCCAATCAGCCATGACTAGCTGGACAAGAATTGTAAAACATACTGGACACCTAACAAGCTCCTATTAAACCCCCAAAATACCCACAACATATATATAAGCATATGAGTGTCAGAGGAGTGCTACTGAGCATGGCAATATGCATTAAAACCAGAGACATAACATAAAACACAGACAAAGCTCAGTTTTTAGCACATCTAGTGAGACTCATACACGGTACAGTGCCTAAATATATATGGATAAATATCTAATAAGTAAATGGTCTTTTAGTTTGACATTTTTGGCCAAAATTGTTGTAAGCCCCTGAGCCAACGCCAAGGCAGACCACATATCAGGGGTCCCTAACGCTAATATAAATTCTTAATAACCTGTTTAATAACAGGAAGAATGATTTATAGTAAATCTGTCAATATTAGCTGCAAAGTTCTGTCTGACTGAAGCTTTTATTAACCTGTACATTACCAGGAAAAGCACTCTGTATTAGAGATGTCACAGCCAAACTGCAAGCAGGCAAGTTCCCCTGAGTGGACCTATTTTGATCTGGTTTGAAACTGATTGGCCGGCGAAGCCGGCCAATTCAGTTAAACAACAATTCTACTTGTTACCAAGTAGAACAAAGAAAAAACCAGTCAAACAAAAAAGTAAATGAATCCAACAAGTACACTGCTAAAGTGCACTTAAAACAGAAGGGTTAATTCTGAAGAACCCTTGATGGGGGGTACCGAGCAAAGCACCCCGCCTAACGCCCACTGGGAGGCAAACTCTGAAACCGTCCCAGTGGACTCGGCGTACAAGTACTCTGCCCGAATACGGGAGTGCACCAGCGCCCGGAACATGGCCACGATGTTTGTTGGGACCCTCCCCTCCAAACACTGCTTCCTGGTTTTACAAATGGCTACCTTAGCCAATGCCAGGAGCAGGTTGACCAGGAGATCCCTAGGCTTATCGTTCCGGGACACTGGGCACCCAAAAATAAAAAGTTGAGGGGAAAAACCCAGCCAGAACTGCAGGAGAAGGCTCCTCAAGAAGGACATGAGGGGCTGCAGTCTAGCGCAACTCGAATAAATGTGATATACGGACTCCCGCTCGCCACAGAAGGGACAGGCGGCGGGGGAGTCCGTGAAGTGTGCCAAATACTCTCCTGTGCTCAGTGCACCGTGGAGGACCCTCCAACCCAAATCCCCGGCGGGACCGGGAACCAAAGATGAATAGAGTTCCCTCCACCGGGGTCTCTCGCCCTCGTTCGCAGGGAATACCCGCCTCCAGATGGTGTCTGGGCGGGTGACAAGGGCGAGGTAATGCACTATATGGAGCACAAGAGAATACAGGACTTTCCTCGGCATGCCGCGGAAACACGCCGGGGACATATCCCCCAACTTGCTGAGGTTGGGGGAAAGAAGAGCCCGAGGGGGTTGCCGTGGCTTCGGTTCCACGCAAAAATCCGGAGAGCTGAAGTTGATAGGCTGACAAGGCTCTCCGGTCTGCAATAACCCCTCAATGAAGGTGCGTGAGTCGGGGTGGATGGCATCCGTAATCTCCTGGATCAAGCGACGAGGGACGCGGGCAGTACGCAGACCCATACGGGGCGCGAGCACCTCTGCTCTTACCCAGTATCGCCGCCCATAGTCCAGGAGATCCCCGACTCTGGTCACCTGCGCCAGGATTAGCCGGCGGCAAATAGAGGGTGAATCCAACATCCGAGCCCCCACTGCCGGATTATACAGCAGGGGCTCGGCGAGGAAATCAACCCCCACCGCCTGTTCCTTCCTGGTCGCGGAGACCAGTTTCCAGGCCTTAAGTAAGTCCCGATAGTATGCCGGCAGCACCGAGAGGTCTCTACCTAAACCCTCGGGCCTGATGATAAACAGTTGCCGATCATACCTCATATTGCGCAGCTGGCGAAAGAAACTGGTTGCCAGCTGGCACCACTGCGGAGACGGATCTGCGAATAGGTATCTCTGCAGGTATTGGAGGCGGAAAGTGTGTAACTGGGAGCGGACACACACCACTCCCTGTCCACCCTCCTCCAAAGGGAGACACGCAACTCCCGCAGAGACCCAATGCTTCCCTATCCAAAGAAAATCCATCAACTTCCTCTGGATCTTGTTGATAAATTCGGGGGTCGGACCCATGGCTATCAGCCGGTGCCAAAGCTGACTGGCCACCAGCTGATTAATCACCAGGGTTCTTCCCCTGAGGGAAAGCATTCTCGACAGATACACCCATGACCCCAGACGAGCAACGACCCGTTCTTCAAGATCACTGAAGTTTTCCGGGGCCGGGACCTCCGCAGCAGACAGGTAGACTCCCAGATACTTGAGAGTATCGCCCTCCCACGAGACATTCCGAAACGCGGGGGGCAAGGAGTCCACCTGTAAGGGACCCACCAGAATGCCAGAGCACTTGGACCAGTTGATCCGAGCAGAAGAGGCCGCGGTATAGACCTCTTGGCACGCTTGTGCCCGCTCTAGATCATCTAGGTCCTGGGCCACGAGGAGCACGTCATCGGCATAAGCCGACAGGACTACCCGCATGTCAGGTTCCCGCAGCACCAGCCCGGTGAGCCTCCTCCTCAGTAGGCAGAGGAAGGGCTCAATGGCCAGCGCGTACAGTTGCCCAGACAGGGGGCACCCTTGACGTACTCCCCTTCCAAACACAAAAGGTGCCGTCAGGGACCAGTTGATCTTCACCAGACACTCTGCAGAGGCGTACAGCATCTGGAGAAAGCCCACAAATTGTGGGCCGAAGCCAAACGCCTGCAGGGTCTGCATAAGGTAACGGTGATCCACTCTGTCAAACGCCTTCTCTTGATCTAGGGACAGGAAGGCGAGTGATAGACCAGTCTTTTGTGCGTAATGCATCAGGTCCCGGACCAGAAAGATGTTGTCATGAATACTCCGGCCCGGGACAGTATAGGACTGGTCGGGGTGAATCACCTCTGCCAGCACGGACTTGAGCCTCAGCGAAAGCGCTTTGGCTACGATCTTATAGTCCGTGCTGAGCAGTGATACCGGTCGCCAGTTGGAAATCTGGCGGAGATCCCCCTTCTTCGGCAGCAGAGACAGTATTGCCCGCCGACACGAAAGGGGCATCTCACCGGTCTCCAGGGCTTCGGCTAGGACCTCGGTGAAATCAGGTCCCAGCATCTCCCAGAAAAACCGGAAGAACTCCACAGTCAGCCCGTCTAGACCCGGCGTTTTTCCGCGGGACATGAGATTGAGGGCTTCAGAGAGCTCGGCCATGGTCAAAGGTAACTCAAGCAGCTCCCTTCCATCCTCACTGACCGTGGGAAGCCCCTCCCATAAGACCCTGCATTTATCTGGCTGGATTGACTCCGGAGAGAAAAGATCTACATAGAATCTCCGGGTTCTGTCCCGGATGCTCTCCGGGTCAGTCAAAGGAGTACCGTCCTCTGCCAACAAGCAGGTGATATGTCTACGGTTTCCCCTCTTTTTTTCCAGCGCGTAGAAGAGTCGCGACCCGCGATCCATCTCGCGAAGGAAGTGGATGCGGGATCGCACATACGCCCCCCGAGCTCTCCGATCTTCCAAGTCCCGGAGAGCGTACTTCCTCTCCACGTACATACTCTGCAGGTATTGGTCTCCTTCCACAGACAGCCTCTTCTCGAGATCGAGCACCTCCTCCCTGAGGGCCTTGATCTCAGCATCGCGCTGCCTGCTGGCACCTCTGGTATACTCCTGACACACGAGGCGCAGATGAACCTTGCCCACGTCCCACCACTGCTCTAACGTGGCAAAGTCTGACCTGCAACCTCTCCAGGCCATCCAAAAGTCTCGGACCGACGTCTCAAACCCCTTGTCCTCCAACAAAGTATTGTTGAAGTGCCAATATGCGGCTGAAGGTGCTGCAGGTAGCAGCGTCACCGTCACGGACGCACAATTGTGGTCCGAAAACGGCGCCAGCCTAATGGCACTGGACTGGGCTCGCGACAGGCTGTGGCTGGAAATATACAGCCTGTCTATCCGGGACCAGGACATCCGTTCACCCCTAAACACCCTAACATGTGTGAACTCAGTGGATGCCTCAGGATGTTGTTCTCGCCAGACGTCTACCAAGGAGTAGCGGGTGATGACCTCCCGCAAGGCCGACGCAGAACACGGGTGTGGCTCCGGACCATTCCGGTCTTTCCGAGCCTCGAGGGTACAGTTAAAATCACCCCCGAGCACCACGTATTCGTTCGTGTCGACTGTCTCCAGGTATTCAGACATTCTGACGAAGAACTGCCTTCTCAGGGGTCCGGTGGCAGGAGCATACACGTTCAGGAAATTAAACGTGTAGTCCTCGTGTCGGACCCTGATATGCAACAGGCGACCTGGAACAACCGTTTTGGCAAGCAGCAGCTCAGGTTGAAAGGATTCAGAGAACAGGGTCACCACCCCACAAGATGTCGAAGTGAGGTGGCTGAAAAAGACCTTGCCTCGCCACTCCAGATGCCAGCTGGCTTCAGCCTCTGGAGTGGTATGGGTTTCCTGCAGGAAACTCACAGAATACTTTCCCTTCTGTAAAAAGGAGAGTACCTGGAACCTGCGCAACCCGTCCTTACAGCTGTTTACGTTAAGCGTACCGATGCTCAAAGCCATTGGTAGTCAAAGAGTTTTTCCGTCCCACAGGCGCTCAGGGTGCTATACCCCGAGAAGCCTTTACGTGCTCTCGCATCAATTTGTAGAACTTTAGGGCACGAACATGTTCATTAGACCCTGAGATTCTGGCCTTGCGGTTGGCCCTGGTGTATACAAAAAGAGAGTGGAGAATGAACGAAGCATCCTTCCACTTCTTGAGGGCCAACTTCACCTTCTTTTTTCCTTGCTTGTGAAGGGTATCTCCTAGGAACTCATCTATCTCCTGGGCAGGGATAACGGGGCTCAAGGAGCCCACCGACTCTGCGGTGCCAGAGGACGCCTCACTGAGCCCCAACTCCCCAAGCTCCTCTTGGCTGAAAAACTCAAGACCCCCGCCCCTCTCTGTGGGAGCCTTTCTCAGCCCTAGAGTGGGTCCCCTCTTCGGTGTTTCCACGAGGGGGTCCACTATATCCTCCACATCCAACCCCTGGGTAGAATCTTCAGGGGTATCTGGAGGCGGTATGATGGAGGCAGCGGTCTCCCGAGTGTCCTCGGGGGCCACAGAGGCACCCAGTGCCCTCCTAATCTCCTCTATCGCCGTGTGGATAAATGGGATGCCACAGGTGTTCTCACCAACCGCGGGAGGGCACTCGCCAACCGCGGGAGGGCACTTGCCAACCGCGGGAGGGCACTCGCCAACCGCGGGAGGGCACTCGCCAACCGCTGGAGGGCACTCGCCAACCGCTGGAGGGCACTCGCCAACCGCGGGATGGCACTCGCCAACCGCGGGAGGGCACTCCTCAGCATGCACCCCAAGGAGAGAGTCCAGCTTGGCAGTCATCTCTGACAAAGACCAAAACTCTCTGCGAAGAGGGCTCACGTCAGACACCCTCCAAGTGTATCCTGAATTGCTCGCTAAAGCCTCCTCTCCTACACCTGCCTTCCCCGCTCCATCCTCTAAATCCTCAACCATGGGGGTCAGCCCTAGCCAATCCCCTCCTTCCGGTGACATAAAACCTGACTCGGCCTCAGGCGCTTCACCCAAAGGTGGTACAGCCGGAGGGAGATTCTGGTCGACCCCCGAGTCTCCGAAGACAGCTACTTTCGGTGTGATAGGTTCACCGAAGCACAAGTCCCCGGGGGATGTTCTCCAACTGGGAGGAGTGTTGGAAGGCTTCCCAACGTCCATTTCTAGGGGCAAAGCCTCATGTTGTTGAGCACTTTGACCTTCCACCCCAGGGACGCCGGGTACCTCCTCTTCCCCTTGTATTCCCTCCAGATCTTCGAGGGGGGGGGCTGCATATTTATGGATTCCGGCTCACACTGGCTAATCCTAACCAGTGGGCCGGACAGGGCCACCCTGTGCGGAATTGCTGTTACATTCCGCTTCGGAGACTTCTGAGGGTGAACGTAATACGGTTCACCCTCCTCGCCCTCCTCAATCACCCTCTTGTTTTTGTTTTTAAAAGGCTTCTTCCTGGGGGGTGCTTCCCCAGAAGAGGGTGCCACTGTCTCTCCAGCCGGAGCTTCCTCCTGCTCCCCCGCACCCTGTACGGTGCTTACATTGGGGGTAAGGTGTTCTTGGGGGGGGACAGTGACAACAGAGGGTGACTGTTCTGGGGTGACTCTTTTCTTCTCCCTCTTTTTTGGGGGGAGAGGTTCAGATGTCACTGTTTGAGATGGAGCAGTGACATCTTCTGTGGTCCCAGGGGGGACCTGGGCTCTCAAGGGCTTTTCCTTCTCCCTCTGTTCTTTGGGGAGAGGTACAGACGTCACTGTTCCAGATGGGACAGCGACATCTCTTGTGGTCCCAGGACGGACCTGGGCCCCTGAGGGCCCCGCTGTGGTGGGCACAGCAGTACGGGGTGTCTTGGCAGAGGGAGGGGTGGGTGTAGGAGTTGGGATAGGTACTCTGTTCCCTTTGAGGCAACTCCTGCGAGTATGCCCCAGCTCCTTGCACAAATAGCACCTTACCCCCTCCGTGCCATAGTACACGGTGTATGTTATGCCCTCGTAGCGCACCCCAAAAGAACCCTCCACAGATTCAGTGCTCCCCGGCAGCAGCAGTTGTACCTGCCGCCTAAATGAGAGCACATGCCTCAGCGCCCTATCTCTACAGCCCAAAGATAATTTTATTATGGGGGACTTAATGTCTCCCAGGGCTTGCAGGTATGGCTTCATGAGGCTATCTGGGATGAAGGGGGGCACATTTGACAGAATGACCTTTGTGCCTAACCCCTCCATGGGCTCTATAGGGATGTATTTCCCCCCTACACTGATGCCTTTCTGCACCAGGGTGTGAGTGGCAGCCAGCGTACGGAGGAAGAAAAAGCCCCTCCCATACATTTTGCTGGCCGCCACCACAGCAGAGGGACCCACCACATCAGCCACAGCCCTCACATATATCTCCATGTTTAGGCCAGGAGACATTGGGCACCTCACCCCAAGCTTCCTGCTCAGACAGGGCGTGGCCCCAGCATTGTTGTTGCTGGGGCCATCGCCTGCAACTGCCACATGCGCCCATGTTGGAACTGGGACTGCAGGGGTTACGCTGCTAACAGGTGCTGGGGGAGGCGTGGCCAGGGCACTGGAAGGACCAGGCCTAGGGCTGTGACTAAGAGTGTTGCTCCTAGGGGCCACAGTTTTTGGTGTTTTATATCCGGGCGTCGCCCCCGTTGCCGCACTTGTCCTATTCCCCTTTCCAGGCATGATAACAAATAAGCCTCTAAGTCAGGGGAGGGTATTGCTTAGGGAGAGAAGTACAGAGAGGAAACTGTCTCTTTAAGAAGAGATCTCTCTGCAAGGGGAAAAAAACAGCAGCTTTTAAAAACCTGCTGCAGTTTTAAATCTTTTTCCCCTTATTGGTTACTCTCTCTCTGTTGTAATAAGCAATCACCACAATTTTACAAGTCTTTATAGAAAAGACACAGAGCTCTCAATTGCAAGTGAGAAAGGAATCAGGCTTAAAAAAACAAAAGAGTGAAATTGGAAGTTTAAACAACCAGTAAAAACCTCCAGTAGTGAGGGAGGAGAGATGGGGTAAGACTGCAGTTTTCCAGCCAGCTAAACTGCAGCTATGCTGGGTTAAAAACACTGCAGCCCCTGGGTGAAAACCAAAAACGGTTTTTAATCCTGTAAATGCACCCAAAAAAACTCTCTATAAAACTCCCAGTATACTCATAGTATACTCCCCCACAGATCCACAACAAAATATAACAAATAAAGAAAGAATAAAGCCGATTCCTTACCAAATGCTTGGGAGCTCTGCACATACGCTTCTGAATGGAAGGAGAAGCAGGATCCAGCCAGGAAAAAGCACTCTGTATTAGAGTTGTCACAGCCAAACTGCAAGCAAGCAAGTTCCCCTGAGTGGACCTATTTTGATCTGGTTTGAAACTGATTGGCCGGCAAAGCCGGCCAATTCAGTTAAACAACAATTCTACTTGTTACCAAGTAGAACAAAGAAAAAACCAGTCAAACAAAAAAGTAAATGAATCCAACAAGTACACTGCTAAAGTGCACTTAAAACAGAAGGGTTAATTCTGAAGAACCCTTGATGGGGGGTACCGAGCAAAGCACCCCGCCTAACGCCCACTGGGAGGCAAACTCTGAAACCGTCCCAGTGGACTCGGCGTACGAGTACTCTGCCCGAATACGGGAGTGCACCAGCGCCCGGAACATGGCCACGATGTTTGTTGGGACCCTCCCCTCCAAACACTGCTTCCTGGTTTTACAAATGGCTACCTTAGCCAATGCCAGGAGCAGGTTGACCAGGAGATCCCTAGGCTTATCGTTCCGGGACACTGGGCACCCAAAAATAAAAAGTTGAGGGGAAAAACCCAGCCAGAACTGCAGGAGAAGGCTCCTCAAGAAGGACATGAGGGGCTGCAGTCTAGCGCAACTCGAATAAATGTGATATACGGACTCCCGCTCGCCACAGAAGGGACAGGCGGCGGGGGAGTCCGTGAAGTGTGCCAAATACTCTCCTGTGCTCAGTGCACCGTGGAGGACCCTCCAACCCAAATCCCCGGCGGGACCGGGAACCAAAGATGAATAGAGTTCCCTCCACCGGGGTCTCTCGCCCTCGTTCGCAGGGAATACCCGCCTCCAGATGGTGTCTGGGCGGGTGACAAGGGCGAGGTAATGCACTATATGGAGCACAAGAGAATACAGGACTTTCCTCGGCATGCCGTGGAAACACGCCGGGGACATATCCCCCAACTTGCTGAGGTTGGGGGAAAGGAGAGCCCGAGGGGGTTGCCGTGGCTTCGGTTCCACGCAAAAATCCGGAGAGCTGAAGTTGATAGGCTGACAAGGCTCTCCGGTCTGCAATAACCCCTCAATGAAGGTGCGTGAGTCGGGGTGGATGGCATCCGTAATCTCCTGGATCAAGCGACGAGGGACGCGGGCAGTACGCAGACCCATACGGGGCGCGAGCACCTCTGCTCTTACCCAGTATCGCCGCCCATAGTCCAGGAGATCCCCGACTCTGGTCACCTGCGCCAGGATTAGCCGGCGGCAAATAGAGGGTGAATCCAACATCCGAGCCCCCACTGCCGGATTATACAGCAGGGGCTCGGCGAGGAAATCAACCCCCACCGCCTGTTCCTTCCTGGTCGCGGAGACCAGTTTCCAGGCCTTAAGTAAGTCCCGATAGTATGCCGGCAGCACCGAGAGGTCTCTACCTAAACCCTCGGGCCTGATGATAAACAGTTGCCGATCATACCTCATATTGCGCAGCTGGCGAAAGAAACTGGTTGCCAGCTGGCACCACTGCGGAGACGGATCTGCGAATAGGTATCTCTGCAGGTATTGGAGGCGGAAAGTGTGTAACTGGGAGCGAACACACACCACTCCCTGTCCACCCTCCTCCAAAGGGAGACACGCAACTCCCGCAGAGACCCAATGCTTCCCTATCCAAAGAAAATCCATCAACTTCCTCTGGATCTTGTTGATAAATTCGGGGGTCGGACCCATGGCTATCAGCCGGTGCCAAAGCTGACTGGCCACCAGCTGATTAATCACCAGGGTTCTTCCCCCGAGGGAAAGCATTCTCGACAGATACACCCATGACCCCAGACGAGCAACGACCCGTTCTTCAAGATCACTGAAGTTTTCCGGGGCCGGGACCTCCGCAGCAGACAGGTAGACTCCCAGATACTTGAGAGTATCGCCCTCCCACGAGACATTCCGAAACGCGGGGGGCAAGGAGTCCACCTGTAAGGGACCCACCAGAATGCCAGAGCACTTGGACCAGTTGATCCGAGCAGAAGAGGCCGCGGTATAAACCTCTTGGCACGCTTGTGCCCGCTCTAGATCATCTAGGTCCTGGGCCACGAGGAGCACGTCATCGGCATAAGCCGACAGGACTACCCGCATGTCAGGTTCCCGCAGCACCAGCCCGGTGAGCCTCCTCCTCAGTAGGCAGAGGAAGGGCTCAATGGCCAGCGCGTACAGTTGCCCAGACAGGGGGCACCCTTGACGTACTCCCCGACCAAACACAAAAGGTGCCGTCAGGGACCAGTTGATCTTCACCAGACACTCTGCAGAGGTGTACAGCATCTGGAGAAAGCCCACAAATTGTGGGCCAAAGCCAAACGCCTGCAGGGTCTGCATAAGGTAACGGTGATCCACTCTGTCAAACGCCTTCTCTTGATCTAGGGACAGGAAGGCGAGTGATAGACCAGTCTTTTGTGCGTAATGCATCAGATCCCGGACCAGAAAGATGTTGTCATGAATACTCCGGCCCGGGACAGTATAGGACTGGTCGGGGTGAATCACCTCTGCCAGCACGGACTTGAGCCTCAGCGAAAGCGCTTTGGCTACGATCTTATAGTCCGTGCTGAGCAGTGATACCGGTCGCCAGTTGGAAATCTGGCGGAGATCCCCCTTCTTCGGCAGCAGAGACAGTATTGCCCGCCGACACGAAAGGGGCATCTCACCGGTCTCCAGGGCTTCGGCTAGGACCTCGGTGAAATCAGGTCCCAGCATCTCCCAGAAAAACCGGAAGAACTCCACAGTCAGCCCGTCTAGACCCGGCGTTTTTCCACGGGACATGAGATTGAGGGCTTCAGAGAGCTCGGCCATGGTCAAAGGTAACTCAAGCAGCTCCCTTCCATCCTCACTGACCGTGGGAAGCCCCTCCCATAAGACCCTGCATTTATCTGGCTGGATTGACTCCGGAGAGAAAAGATCTACATAGAATCTCCGGGTTCTGTCCCGGATGCTCTCCGGGTCAGTCAAAGGAGTACCGTCCTCTGCCAACAAGCAGGTGATATGTCTACGGTTTCCCCTCTTTTTCTCCAGCGCGTAGAAGAGTCGCGACCCGCGATCCATCTCGCGAAGGAAGTGGATGCGGGATCGCACATACGCCCCCCGAGCTCTCCGATCTTCCAAGTCCCGGAGAGCGTACTTCCTCTCCACGTACATACTCTGCAGGTATTGGTCTCCTTCCACAGACAGCCTCTTCTCGAGATCGAGCACCTCCTCCCTGAGGGCCTTGATCTCAGCATCGCGCTGCCTGCTGGCACCTCTGGTATACTCCTGACACACGAGGCGCAGATGAACCTTGCCCACGTCCCACCACTGCTCTAACGTGGCAAAGTCTGACCTGCAACCTCTCCAGGCCATCCAAAAGTCTCGGACCGACGTCTCAAACCCCTTGTCCTCCAACAAAGTATTGTTGAAGTGCCAATATGCGGCTGAAGGTGCTGCAGGAAGCAGCGTCACCGTCACGGACGCACAATTGTGGTCCGAAAACGGCGCCAGCCTAATGGCACTGGACTGGGCTCGCGACAGGCTGTGGCTGGAAATATACAGCCTGTCTATCCGGGACCAGGACATCCGTTCACCCCTAAACACCCTAACATGTGTGAACTCAGTGGATGCCTCAGGATGTTGTTCTCGCCAGACGTCTACCAAGGAGTAGCGGGTGATGACCTCCCGCAAGGCCGACGCAGAACACGGGTGTGGCTCCGGACCATTCCGGTCTTTCCGAGCCTCGAGGGTACAGTTAAAATCACCCCCGAGCACCACGTATTCGTTCGTGTCGACTGTCTCCAGGTATTCAGACATTCTGACGAAGAACTGCCTTCTCAGGGGTCCGGTGGCAGGAGCATACACGTTCAGGAAATTAAACGTGTAGTCCTCGTGTCGGACCCTGATATGCAACAGGCGACCTGGAACAACCGTTTTGGCAAGCAGCAGCTCAGGTTGAAAGGATTCAGAGAACAGGGTCACCACCCCACAAGATGTCGAAGTGAGGTGGCTGAAAAAGACCTTGCCTCGCCACTCCAGATGCCAGCTGGCTTCAGCCTCTGGAGTGGTATGGGTTTCCTGCAGGAAACTCACAGAATACTTTCCCTTCTGTAAAAAGGAGAGTACCTGGAACCTGCGCAACCCGTCCTTACAGCTGTTTACGTTAAGCGTACCGATGCTCAAAGCCATTGGTAGTCAAAGAGTTTTTCCGTCCCACAGGCGCTCAGGGTGCTATACCCCGAGAAGCCTTTACGTGCTCTCGCATCAATTTGTAGAACTTTAGGGCACGAACATGTTCATTAGACCCTGAGATTCTGGCCTTGCGGTTGGCCCTGGTGTATACAAAAAGAGAGTGGAGAATGAACGAAGCATCCTTCCACTTCTTGAGGGCCAACTTCACCTTCTTTTTTCCTTGCTTGTGAAGGGTATCTCCTAGGAACTCATCTATCTCCTGGGCAGGGATAACGGGGCTCAAGGAGCCCACCGACTCTGCGGTGCCAGAGGATGCCTCACCGAGCCCCAACTCCCCAAGCTCCTCTTGGCTGAAAAACTCAAGACCCCCGCCCCTCTCTGTGGGAGCCTTTCTCAGCCCTAGAGTGGGTCCCCTCTTCGGTGTTTCCACGAGGGGGTCCACTATATCCTCCACATCCAACCCCTGGGTAGAATCTTCAGGGGTATCTGGAGGCGGTATGATGGAGGCAGCGGTCTCCCGAGTGTCCTTGGGGGCCACAGAGGCACCCAGTGCCCTCCTAATCTCCTCTATCGCCGTGTGGATAAATGGGATGCCACAGGTGTTCTCACCAACCGCGGGAGGGCACTCGCCAACCGCGGGAGGGCACTCGCCAACCGCGGGAGGGCACTCGCCAACCACGGGAGGGCACTCGCCAACCGCTGGAGGGCACTCGCCAACCGCTGGAGGGCACTCGCCAACCGCGGGAGGGCACTCGCCAACCGCGGGAGGGCACTCCTCAGCATGCACCCCAAGGAGAGAGTCCAGCTTGGCAGTCATCTCTGACAAAGACCAAAACTCTCTGCGAAGAGGGCTCACGTCAGACACCCTCCAAGTGTATCCTGAATTGCTCGCTAAAGCCTCCTCTCCTACACCTGCCTTCCCCGCTCCATCCCCTAAATCCTCAACCATGGGGGTCAGCCCTAGCCAATCCCCTCCTTCTGGTGACATAAAACCTGACTCAGCCTCAGGCGCTTCACCCAAAGGTGGTACAGCCGGAGGGAGATTCTGGTCGACCCCCGAGTCTCCGAAGACAGCTACTTTCGGTGTGATAGGTTCACCGAAGCACAAGTCCCCGGGGGATGTTCTCCAACTGGGAGGAGTGTTGGAAGGCTTCCCAACGTCCATTTCTAGGGGCAAAGCCTCATGTTGTTGAGCACTTTGACCTTCCACCCCAGGGACGCCGGGTACCTCCTCTTCCCCTTGTATTCCCTCCAGATCTTCGAGGGGGGGGGGCTGCATATTTATGGATTCCGGCTCACACTGGCTAATCCTAACCAGTGGGCCAGACAGGGCCACCCTGTGCGGAATTGCTGTTACATTCCGCTTCGGAGACTTCTGAGGGTGAACGTAATACGGTTCACCCTCCTCGCCCTCCTCAATCACCCTCTTGTTTTTGTTTTTAAAAGGCTTCTTCCTGGGGGGTGCTTCCCCAGAAGAGGGTGCCACTGTCTCTCCAGCCGGAGCTTCCTCCTGCTCCCCCGCACCCTGTACGGTGCTTACATTGGGGGTAAGGTGTTCTTGGGGGGGGACAGTGACAACAGAGGGTGACTGTTCTGGGGTGACTCTTTTCTTCTCCCTCTTTTTTGGGGGGAGAGGTTCAGATGTCACTGTTTGAGATGGAGCAGTGACATCTTCTGTGGTCCCAGGGGGGACCTGGGCTCTCAAGGGCTTTTCCTTCTCCCTCTGTTCTTTGGGGAGAGGTACAGACGTCACTGTTCCAGATGGGACAGCGACATCTCTTGTGGTCCCAGGACGGACCTGGGCCCCTGAGGGCCCCGCTGTGGTGGGCACAGCGGTACGGGGTGTCTTGGCAGAGGGAGGGGTGGGTGTAGGAGTTGGGATAGGTACTCTGTTCCCTTTGAGGCAACTCCTGCGAGTATGCCCCAGCTCCTTGCACAAATAGCACCTTACCCCCTCCGTGCCATAGTACACGGTGTATGTTATGCCCTCGTAGCGCACCCCAAAAGAACCCTCCACAGATTCAGTGCTCCCCGGCAGCAGCAGTTGTACCTGCCGCCTAAATGAGAGCACATGCCTCAGCGCCCTATCTCTACAGCCCAAAGATAATTTTATTATGGGGGACTTAATGTCTCCCAGGGCTTGCAGGTATGGCTTGATGAGGCTATCTGGGATGAAGGGGGGCACATTTGACAGAATGACCTTTGTGCCTAACCCCTCCATTGGCTCTATAGGGATGTATTTCCCCCCTACACTGATGCCTTTCTGCACCAGGGTGTGAGTGGCAGCCAGCGTACGGAGGAAGAAAATGCCCCTCCCATACATTTTGCTGGCCGCCACCACAGCAGAGGGACCCACCACATCAGCCACAGCCCTCACATATATCTCCATGTTTAGGCCAGGAGACATTGGGCACCTCACCCCAAGCTTCCTGATCAGACAGGGCGTGGCCCCAACATTGTTATTGCTGGGGCCATCGCCTGCAACTGCCACATGCGCCCATGTTGGAACTGGGACTGCAGGGGTTACGCTGCTAACAGGTGCTGGGGGAGGCGTGGCCAGGGCACTGGAAGGACCAGGCCTAGGGCTGTGACTAAGAGTGTTGCTCCTAGGGGCCACAGTTTTTGGTGTTTTATATCCGGGCGTCGCCCCCGTTGCCGCACTTGTCCTATTCCCCTTTCCAGGCATGATAACAAATAAGCCTCTAAGTCAGGGGAGGGTATTGCTTAGGGAGAGAGGTACAGAGAGGAAACTGTCTCTTTAAGAAGAGATCTCTCTGCAAGGGGAAAAAAACAGCAGCTTTTAAAAACCTGCTGCAGTTTTAAATCTTTTTCCCCTTATTGGTTACTCTCTCTCTGTTGTAATAAGCAATCACCACAATTTTACAAGTCTTTATAGAAAAGACACAGAGCTCTCAATTGCAAGTGAGAAAGGAATCAGGCTTAAGAAAACAAAAGAGTGAAATTGGAAGTTTAAACAACCAGTAAAAACCTCCAGTAGTGAGGGAGGAGAGAGGGGGTAAGACTGCAGTTTTCCAGCCAGCTAAACTGCAGCTATGCTGGGTTAAAACACTGCAGCCCCTGGGTGAAAACCAAAAACGGTTTTTAATCCTGAAAAAGCACCCAAAACCCTCTATAAAACTCCCAGTATACTCACAGTATACTCCCCCACAGATCCACAACAAAATATAACAAAAAAAAAAAGAAAAAAAAAAGAAAAAAAAAAAAAAAAAAAAGAAAGAATAAAGCCGATTCCTTACCAAATGCCTGGGAGCTCTGCACATACGCTTCTGAATGGAAGGAGAAGCAGGATCCAGCCAGGAAAAAACACTCACAGCCAAACTGCAAGCAGCCAAGTTCCCCTGAGTGGAAGATGCTATGGAGTGAGCCCATAACCATTTAAATGTGGGAGGGGGTGAGCTTAAATTAAGTAGGAGGTTGCCAACCTCCAATCAGCCATGACTAGCTGGACAAGAATTGTAAAACATACTGGACACCTAACAAGCTCCTATTAAACCCCCAAAATACCCACAACATATATATAAGC
This sequence comes from Ascaphus truei, assembly GCF_040206685.1. Taxonomy (NCBI): domain Eukaryota; kingdom Metazoa; phylum Chordata; class Amphibia; order Anura; family Ascaphidae; genus Ascaphus; species Ascaphus truei. The sequence goes on from NC_134484.1 coordinate 468,281,925, forward strand.
ATATGAGTGTCAGAGGAGTGCTACTGAGCATGGCAATATGCATTAAAACCAGAGACATAACATAAAACACAGACAAAGCTCAGTTTTTAGCACATCTAGTGAGACTCATACACGGTACAGTGCCTAAATATATATGGATAAATATCTAATAAGTAAATGGTCTTTTAGTTTGACATTTTTGGCCAAAATTGTTGTAAGCCCCTGAGCCAACGCCAAGGCAGACCACATATCAGGGGTCCCTAACGCTAATATAAATTCTTAATAACCTGTTTAATAACAGGAAGAATGATTTATAGTAAATCTGTCAATATTAGCTGCAAAGTTCTGTCTGACTGAAGCTTTTATTAACCTGTACATTACCAGGAAAAGCACTCTGTATTAGAGATGTCACAGCCAAACTGCAAGCAGGCAAGTTCCCCTGAGTGGACCTATTTTGATCTGGTTTGAAACTGATTGGCCGGCGAAGCCGGCCAATTCAGTTAAACAACAATTCTACTTGTTACCAAGTAGAACAAAGAAAAAACCAGTCAAACAAAAAAGTAAATGAATCCAACAAGTACACTGCTAAAGTGCACTTAAAACAGAAGGGTTAATTCTGAAGAACCCTTGATGGGGGGTACCGAGCAAAGCACCCCGCCTAATGCCCACTGGGAGGCAAACTCTGAAACCGTCCCAGTGGACTCGGCGTACGAGTACTCTGCCCGAATACGGGAGTGCACCAGCGCCCGGAACATGGCCACGATGTTTGTTGGGACCCTCCCCTCCAAACACTGCTTCCTGGTTTTACAAATGGCTACCTTAGCCAATGCCAGGAGCAGGTTGACCAGGAGATCCCTAGGCTTATCGTTCCGGGACACTGGGCACCCAAAAATAAAAAGTTGAGGGGAAAAACCCAGCCAGAACTGCAGGAGAAGGCTCCTCAAGAAGGACATGAGGGGCTGCAGTCTAGCGCAACTCGAATAAATGTGATATACGGACTCCCGCTCGCCACAGAAGGGACAGGCGGCGGGGGAGTCCGTGAAGTGTGCCAAATACTCTCCTGTGCTCAGTGCACCGTGGAGGACCCTCCAACCCAAATCCCCGGCGGGACCGGGAACCAAAGATGAATAGAGTTCCCTCCACCGGGGTCTCTCGCCCTCGTTCGCAGGGAATACCCGCCTCCAGATGGTGTCTGGGCGGGTGACAAGGGCGAGGTAATGCACTATATGGAGCACAAGAGAATACAGGACTTTCCTCGGCATGCCGCGGAAACACGCCGGGGACATATCCCCCAACTTGCTGAGGTTGGGGGAAAGAAGAGCCAGAGGGGGTTGCCGTGGCTTCGGTTCCACGCAAAAATCCGGAGAGCTGAAGTTGATAGGCTGACAAGGCTCTCCGGTCTGCAATAACCCCTCAATGAAGGTGCGTGAGTCGGGGTGGATGGCATCCGTAATCTCCTGGATCAAGCGACGAGGGACGCGGGCAGTACGCAGACCCATACGGGGCGCGAGCACCTCTGCTCTTACCCAGTATCGCCGCCCATAGTCCAGGAGATCCCCGACTCTGGTCACCTGCGCCAGGATTAGCCGGCGGCAAATAGAGGGTGAATCCAACATCCGAGCCCCCACTGCCGGATTATACAGCAGGGGCTCGGCGAGGAAATCAACCCCCACCGCCTGTTCCTTCCTGGTCGCAGAGACCAGTTTCCAGGCCTTAAGTAAGTCCCGATAGTATGCCGGCAGCACCGAGAGGTCTCTACCTAAACCCTCGGGCCTGATGATAAACAGTTGCCGATCATACCTCATATTGCGCAGCTGGCGAAAGAAACTGGTTGCCAGCTGGCACCACTGCGGAGACGGATCTGCGAATAGGTATCTCTGCAGGTATTGGAGGCGGAAAGTGTGTAACTGGGAGCGAACACACACCACTCCCTGTCCACCCTCCTCCAAAGGGAGACACGCAACTCCCGCAGAGACCCAATGCTTCCCTATCCAAAGAAAATCCATCAACTTCCTCTGGATCTTGTTGATAAATTCGGGGTTCGGACCCATGGCTATCAGCCGGTGCCAAAGCTGACTGGCCACCAGCTGATTAATCACCAGGGTTCTTCCCCTGAGGGAAAGCATTCTCGACAGATACACCCATGACCCCAGACGAGCAACGACCCGTTCTTCAAGATCACTGAAGTTTTCCGGGGCCGGGACCTCCGCAGCAGACAGGTAGACTCCCAGATACTTGAGAGTATCGCCCTCCCACGAGACATTCCGAAACGCGGGGGGCAAGGAGTCCACCTGTAAGGGACCCACCAGAATGCCAGAACACTTGGACCAGTTGATCCGAGCAGAAGAGGCCGCGGTATAGACCTCTTGGCACGCTTGTGCCCGCTCTAGATCATCTAGGTCCTGGGCCACGAGGAGCACGTCATCGGCATAAGCCGACAGGACTACCCGCATGTCAGGTTCCCGCAGCACCAGCCCGGTGAGCCTCCTCCTCAGTAGGCAGAGGAAGGGCTCAATGGCCAGCGCGTACAGTTGCCCAGACAGGGGGCACCCTTGACGTACTCCCCGACCAAACACAAAAGGTGCCGTCAGGGACCAGTTGATCTTCACCAGACACTCTGCAGAGGCGTACAGCATCTGGAGAAAGCCCACAAATTGTGGGCCGAAGCCAAACGCCTGCAGGGTCTGCATAAGGTAACGGTGATCCACTCTGTCAAACGCCTTCTCTTGATCTAGGGACAGGAAGGCGAGTGATAGACCAGTCCTTTGTGCGTAATGCATCAGGTCCCGGACCAGAAAGATGTTGTCATGAATACTCCGGCCCGGGACAGTATAGGACTGGTCGGGGTGAATCACCTCTGCCAGCACGGACTTGAGCCTCAGCGAAAGCGCTTTGGCTACGATCTTATAGTCCGTGCTGAGCAGTGATACCGGTCGCCAGTTGGAAATCTGGCGGAGATCCCCCTTCTTCGGCAGCAGAGACAGTATTGCCCGCCGACACGAAAGGGGCATCTCACCGGTCTCCAGGGCTTCGGCTAGGACCTCGGTGAAATCAGGTCCCAGCATCTCCCAGAAAAACCTGAAGAACTCCACAGTCAGCCCGTCCAGACCCGGCGTTTTTCCGCGGGACATGAGATTGAGGGCTTCAGAGAGCTCGGCCATGGTCAAAGGTAACTCAAGCAGCTCCCTTCCATCCTCACTGACCGTGGGAAGCCCCTCCCATAAGACCCTGCATTTATCTGGCTGGATTGACTCCGGAGAGAAAAGATCTACATAGAATCTCCGGGTTCTGTCCCGGATGCTCTCCGGGTCAGTCAAAGGAGTACCGTCCTCTGCCAACAAGCAGGTGATATGTCTACGGTTTCCCCTCTTTTTCTCCAGCGCGTAGAAGAGTCGCGACCCGCGATCCATCTCGCGAAGGAAGTGGATGCGGGATCGCACATACGCCCCCCGAGCTCTCCGATCTTCCAAGTCCCGGAGAGCGTACTTCCTCTCCACGTACATACTCTGCAGGTATTGGTCTCCTTCCACAGACAGCCTCTTCTCGAGATCGAGCACCTCCTCCCTGAGGGCCTTGATCTCAGCATCGCGCTGCCTGCTGGCACCTCTGGTATACTCCTGACACACGAGGCGCAGATGAACCTTGCCCACGTCCCACCACTGCTCTAACGTGGCAAAGTCTGACCTGCAACCTCTCCAGGCCATCCAAAAGTCTCGGACCGACGTCTCAAACCCCTTGTCCTCCAACAAAGTATTGTTGAAGTGCCAATATGCGGCTGAAGGTGCTGCAGGTAGCAGCGTCACCGTCACGGACGCACAATTGTGGTCCGAAAACGGCGCCAGCCTAATGGCACTGGACTGGGCTCGCGACAGGCTGTGGCTGGAAATATACAGCCTGTCTATCCGGGACCAGGACATCCGTTCACCCCTAAACACCCTAACATGTGTGAACTCAGTGGATGCCTCAGGATGTTGTTCTCGCCAGACGTCTACCAAGGAGTAGCGGGTGATGACCTCCCGCAAGGCCGACGCAGAACACGGGTGTGGCTCCGGACCATTCCGGTCTTTCCGAGCCTCGAGGGTACAGTTAAAATCACCCCCGAGCACCACGTATTCGTTCGTGTCGACTGTCTCCAGGTATTCAGACATTCTGACGAAGAACTGCCTTCTCAGGGGTCCGGTGGCAGGAGCATACACGTTCAGGAAATTAAACGTGTAGTCCTCGTGTCGGACCCTGATATGCAACAGGCGACCTGGAACAACCGTTTTGGCAAGCAGCAGCTCAGGTTGAAAGGATTCAGAGAACAGGGTCACCACCCCACAAGATGTCGAAGTGAGGTGGCTGAAAAAGACCTTGCCTCGCCACTCCAGATGCCAGCTGGCTTCAGCCTCTGGAGTGGTATGGGTTTCCTGCAGGAAACTCACAGAATACTTTCCCTTCTGTAAAAAGGAGAGTACCTGGAACCTGCGCAACCCGTCCTTACAGCTGTTTACGTTAAGCGTACCGATGCTCAAAGCCATTGGTAGTCAAAGAGTTTTTCCGTCCCACAGGCGCTCAGGGTGCTATACCCCGAGAAGCCTTTACGTGCTCTCGCATCAATTTGTAGAACTTTAGGGCACGAACATGTTCATTAGACCCTGAGATTCTGGCCTTGCGGTTGGCCCTGGTGTATACAAAAAGAGAGTGGAGAATGAACGAAGCATCCTTCCACTTCTTGAGGGCCAACTTCACCTTCTTTTTTCCTTGCTTGTGAAGGGTATCTCCTAGGAACTCATCTATCTCCTGGGCAGGGATAACGGGGCTCAAGGAGCCCACCGACTCTGCGGTGCCAGAGGATGCCTCACTGAGCCCCAACTCCCCAAGCTCCTCTTGGCTGAAAAACTCAAGACCCCCGCCCCTCTCTGTGGGAGCCTTTCTCAGCCCTAGAGTGGGTCCCCTCTTTGGTGTTTCCACGAGGGGGTCCACTATATCCTCCACATCCAACCCCTGGGTAGAATCTTCAGGGGTATCTGGAGGCGGTATGATGGAGGCAGCGGTCTCCCGAGTGTCCTCGGGGGCCACAGAGGCACCCAGTGCCCTCCTAATCTCCTCTATCGCCGTGTGGATAAATGGGATGCCACAGGTGTTCTCACCAACCGTGGGAGGGCACTCGCCAACCGCGGGAGGGCACTCGCCAACCGCGGGAGGGCACTCGCCAACCGCGGGAGGGCACTCGCCAACCGCTGGAGGGCACTCGCCAACCGCTGGAGGGCACTCGCCAACCGCGGGAGGGCACTCGCCAACCGCGGGAGGGCACTCCTCAGCATGCACCCCAAGGAGAGAGTCCAGCTTGGCAGTCATCTCTGACAAAGACCAAAACTCTCTGCGAAGAGGGCTCACGTCAGACACCCTCCAAGTGTATCCTGAATTGCTCGCTAAAGCCTCCTCTCCTACACCTGCCTTCCCCGCTCCATCCTCTAAATCCTCAACCATGGGGGTCAGCCCTAGCCAATCCCCTCCTTCCGGTGACATAAAACCTGACTCGGCCTCAGGCGCTTCACCCAAAGGTGGTACAGCCGGAGGGAGATTCTGGTCGACCCCCGAGTCTCCGAAGACAGCTACTTTCGGTGTGATAGGTTCACCGAAGCACAAGTCCCCGGGGGATGTTCTCCAACTGGGAGGAGTGTTGGAAGGCTTCCCAACGTCCATTTCTAGGGGCAAAGCCTCATGTTGTTGAGCACTTTGACCTTCCACCCCAGGGACGCCGGGTACCTCCTCTTCCCCTTGTATTCCCTCCAGATCTTCGAGGGGGGGGGGCTGCATATTTATGGATTCCGGCTCACACTGGCTAATCCTAACCAGTGGGCCGGACAGGGCCACCCTGTGCGGAATTGCTGTTACATTCCGCTTCGGAGACTTCTGAGGGTGAACGTAATACGGTTCACCCTCCTCGCCCTCCTCAATCACCCTCTTGTTTTTGTTTTTAAAAGGCTTCTTCCTGGGGGGTGCTTCCCCAGAAGAGGGTGCCACTGTCTCTCCAGCCGGAGCTTCCTCCTGCTCCCCCGCACCCTGTACGGTGCTTACATTGGGGGTAAGGTGTTCTTGGGGGGGGACAGTGACAACAGAGGGTGACTGTTCTGGGGTGACTCTTTTCTTCTCCCTCTTTTTTGGGGGGAGAGGTTCAGATGTCACTGTTTGAGATGGAGCAGTGACATCTTCTGTGGTCCCAGGGGGGACCTGGGCTCTCAAGGGCTTTTCCTTCTCCCTCTGTTCTTTGGGGAGAGGTACAGACGTCACTGTTCCAGATGGGACAGCGACATCTCTTGTGGTCCCAGGACGGACCTGGGCCCCTGAGGGCCCCGCTGTGGTGGGCACAGCGGTACGGGGTGTCTTGGCAGAGGGAGGGGTGGGTGTAGGAGTTGGGATAGGTACTCTGTTCCCTTTGAGGCAACTCCTGCGAGTATGCCCCAGCTCCTTGCACAAATAGCACCTTACCCCCTCCGTGCCATAGTACACGGTGTATGTTATGCCCTCGTAGCGCACCCCAAAAGAACCCTCCACAGATTCAGTGCTCCCCGGCAGCAGCAGTTGTACCTGCCGCCTAAATGAGAGTACATGCCTCAGCGCCCGATCTCTACAGCCCAAAGATAATTTTATTATGGGGGACTTAATGTCTCCCAGGGCTTGCAGGTATGGCTTCATGAGGCTATCTGGGATGAAGGGGGGCACATTTGACAGAATGACCTTTGTGCCTAACCCCTCCATTGGCTCTATAGGGATGTATTTCCCCCCTACACTGATGCCTTTCTGCACCAGGGTGTGAGTGGCAGCCAGCGTACGGAGGAAGAAAATGCCCCTCCCATACATTTTGCTGGCCGCCACCACAGCAGAGGGACCCACCACATCAGCCACAGCCCTCACATATATCTCCATGTTTAGGCCAGGAGACATTGGGCACCTCACCCCAAGCTTCCTGCTCAGACAGGGCGTGGCCCCAGCATTGTTGTTGCTGGGGCCTTCGCCTGCAACTGCCACATGCGCCCATGTTGGAACTGGGACTGCAGGGGTTATGCTGCTAACAGGTGCTGGGGGAGGCGTGGCCAGGGCACTGGAAGGACCAGGCCTAGGGCTGTGACTAAGAGTGTTGCTCCTAGGGGCCACAGTTTTTGGTGTTTTATATCCGGGCGTCGCCCCCGTTGCCGCACTTGTCCTATTCCCCTTTCCAGGCATGATAACAAATAAGCCTCTAAGTCAGGGGAGGGTATTGCTTAGGGAGAGAGGTACAGAGAGGAAACTGTCTCTTTAAGAAGAGATCTCTCTGCAAGGGGAAAAAAACAGCAGCTTTTAAAAACCTGCTGCAGTTTTAAATCTTTTCCCCCTTATTGGTTACTCTCTCTCTGTTGTAATAAGCAATCACCACAATTTTACAAGTCTTTATAGAAAAGACACAGAGCTCTCAATTGCAAGTGAGAAAGGAATCAGGCTTAAGAAAACAAAAGAGTGAAATTGGAAGTTTAAACAACCAGTAAAAACCTCCAGTAGTGAGGGAGGAGAGAGGGGGTAAGACTGCAGTTTTCCAGCCAGCTAAACTGCAGCTATGCTGGGTTAAAACACTGCAGCCCCTGGGTGAAAACCAAAAACGGTTTTTAATCCTGAAAAAGCACCCAAAACCCTCTATAAAACTCCCAGTATACTCACAGTATACTCCCCCACAGATCCACAACAAAATATAACAAAAAAATAAATAAAAAAAAAAAAAAAAAAAAGAAAGAATAAAGCCGATTCCTTACCAAATGCCTGGGAGCTCTGCACATACGCTTCTGAATGGAAGGAGAAGCAGGATCCAGCCAGGAAAAAACACTCACAGCCAAACTGCAAGCAGCCAAGTTCCCCTGAGTGGACCTATTTTGATCTGGTTTGAAACTGATTGGCCGGCGAAGCCGGCCAATTCAGTTAAACAACAATTCTACTTGTTACCAAGTAGAACAAAGAAAAAACCAGTCAAACAAAAAAGTAAATGAATCCAACAAGTACACTGCTAAAGTGCACTTAAAACAGAAGGGTTAATTCTGAAGAACCCTTGATGGGGGGTACCGAGCAAAGCACCCCGCCTAACGCCCACTGGGAGGCAAACTCTGAAACCATCCCAGTGGACTCGGCGTACGAGTACTCTGCCCGAATACGGGAGTGCACCAGCGCCCGGAACATGGCCACGATGTTTGTTGGGACCCTCCCCTCCAAACACTGCTTCCTGGTTTTACAAATGGCTACCTTAGCCAATGCCAGGAGCAGGTTGACCAGGAGATCCCTAGGCTTATCGTTCCGGGACACTGGGCACCCAAAAATAAAAAGTTGAGGGGAAAAACCCAGCCAGAACTGCAGGAGAAGGCTCCTCAAGAAGGACATGAGGGGCTGCAGTCTAGCGCAACTCGAATAAATGTGATATACGGACTCCCGCTCGCCACAGAAGGGACAGGCGGCGGGGGAGTCCGTGAAGTGTGCCAAATACTCTCCTGTGCTCAGTGCACCGTGGAGGACCCTCCAACCCAAATCCCCGGCGGGACCGGGAACCAAAGATGAATAGAGTTCCCTCCACCGGGGTCTCTCGCCCTCGTTCGCAGGGAATACCCGCCTCCAGATGGTGTCTGGGCGGGTGACAAGGGCGAGGTAATGCACTATATGGAGCACAAGAGAATACAGGACTTTCCTCGGCATGCCGCGGAAACACGCCGGGGACATATCCCCCAACTTGCTGAGGTTGGGGGAAAGAAGAGCCCGAGGGGGTTGCCGTGGCTTCGGTTCCACGCAAAAATCCGGAGAGCTGAAGTTGATAGGCTGACAAGGCTCTCCGGTCTGCAATAACCCCTCAATGAAGGTGCGTGAGTCGGGGTGGATGGCATCCGTAATCTCCTGGATCAAGCGACGAGGGACGCGGGCAGTACGCAGACCCATACGGGGCGCGAGCACCTCTGCTCTTACCCAGTATCGCCGCCCATAGTCCAGGAGATCCCCGACTCTGGTCACCTGCGCCAGGATTAGCCGGCGGCAAATAGAGGGTGAATCCAACATCCGAGCCCCCACTGCCGGATTATACAGCAGGGGCTCGGCGAGGAAATCAACCCCCACCGCCTGTTCCTTCCTGGTCGCGGAGACCAGTTTCCAGGCCTTAAGTAAGTCCCGATAGTATGCCGGCAGCACCGAGAGGTCTCTACCTAAACCCTCGGGCCTGATGATAAACAGTTGCCGATCATACCTCATATTGCGCAGCTGGCGAAAGAAACTGGTTGCCAGCTGGCACCACTGCGGAGACGGATCTGCGAATAGGTATCTCTGCAGGTATTGGAGGCGGAAAGTGTGTAACTGGGAGCGAACACACACCACTCCCTGTCCACCCTCCTCCAAAGGGAGACACGCAACTCCCGCAGAGACCCAATGCTTCCCTATCCAAAGAAAATCCATCAACTTCCTCTGGATCTTGTTGATAAATTCGGGGGTCGGACCCATGGCTATCAGCCGGTGCCAAAGCTGACTGGCCACCAGCTGATTAATCACCAGGGTTCTTCCCCTGAGGGAAAGCATTCTCGACAGATACACCCATGACCCCAGACGAGCAACGACCCGTTCTTCAAGATCACTGAAGTTTTCCGGGGCCGGGACCTCCGCAGCAGACAGGTAGACTCCCAGATACTTGAGAGTATCGCCCTCCCACGAGACATTCCGAAACGCGGGGGGCAAGGAGTCCACCTGTAAGGGACCCACCAGAATGCCAGAGCACTTGGACCAGTTGATCCGAGCAGAAGAGGCCGCGGTATAGACCTCTTGGCACGCTTGTGCCCGCTCTAGATCATCTAGGTCCTGGGCCACGAGGAGCACGTCATCGGCATAAGCCGACAGGACTACCCGCATGTCAGGTTCCCGCAGCACCAGCCCGGTGAGCCTCCTCCTCAGTAGGCAGAGGAAGGGCTCAATGGCCAGCGCGTACAGTTGCCCAGACAGGGGGCACCCTTGACGTACTCCCCGACCAAACACAAAAGGTTCCGTCAGGGACCAGTTGATCTTCACCAGACACTCTGCAGAGGCGTACAGCATCTGGAGAAAGCCCACAAATTGTGGGCCGAAGCCAAACGCCTGCAGGGTCTGCATAAGGTAACGGTGATCCACTCTGTCAAACGCCTTCTCTTGATCTAGGGACAGGAAGGCGAGTGATAGACCAGTCCTTTGTGCGTAATGCATCAGGTCCCGGACCAGAAAGATGTTGTCATGAATACTCCGGCCCGGGACAGTATAGGACTGGTCGGGGTGAATCACCTCTGCCAGCACGGACTTGAGCCTCAGCGAAAGCGCTTTGGCTACGATCTTATAGTCCGTGCTGAGCAGTGATACCGGTCGCCAGTTGGAAATCTGGCGGAGATCCCCCTTCTTCGGCAGCAGAGACAGTATTGCCCGCCGACACGAAAGGGGCATCTCACCGGTCTCCAGGGCTTCGGCTAGGACCTCGGTGAAATCAGGTCCCAGCATCTCCCAGAAAAACCTGAAGAACTCCACAGTCAGCCCGTCCAGACCCGGCGTTTTTCCGCGGGACATGAGATTGAGGGCTTCAGAGAGCTCGGCCATGGTCAAAGGTAACTCAAGCAGCTCCCTTCCATCCTCACTGACCGTGGGAAGCCCCTCCCATAAGACCCTGCATTTATCTGGCTGGATTGACTCCGGAGAGAAAAGATCTACATAGAATCTCCGGGTTCTGTCCCGGATGCTCTCCGGGTCAGTCAAAGGAGTACCGTCCTCTGCCAACAAGCAGGTGATATGTTTACGGTTTCCCCTCTTTTTCTCCAGCGCGTAGAAGAGTCGCGACCCGCGATCCATCTCGCGAAGGAAGTGGATGCGGGATCGCACATACGCCCCCCGAGCTCTCCGATCTTCCAAGTCCCGGAGAGCGTACTTCCTCTCCACGTACATACTCTGCAGGTATTGGTCTCCTTCCACAGACAGCCTCTTCTCGAGATCGAGCACCTCCTCCCTGAGGGCCTTGATCTCAGCATCGCGCTGCCTGCTGGCACCTCTGGTATACTCCTGACACACGAGGCGCAGATGAACCTTGCCCACGTCCCACCACTGCTCTAACGTGGCAAAGTCTGACCTGCAACCTCTCCAGGCCATCCAAAAGTCTCAGACCGACGTCTCAAACCCCTTGTCCTCCAACAAAGTATTGTTGAAGTGCCAATATGCGGCTGAAGGTGCTGCAGGTAGCAGCGTCACCGTCACGGACGCACAATTGTGGTCCGAAAACGGCGCCAGCCTAATGGCACTGGACTGGGCTCGCGACAGGCTGTGGCTGGAAATATACAGCCTGTCTATCCGGGACCAGGACATCCGTTCACCCCTAAACACCCTAACATGTGTGAACTCAGTGGATGCCTCAGGATGTTGTTCTCGCCAGACGTCTACCAAGGAGTAGCGGGTGATGACCTCCCGCAAGGCCGACGCAGAACACGGGTGTGGCTCCGGACCATTCCGGTCTTTCCGAGCCTCGAGGGTACAGTTAAAATCACCCCCGAGCACCACGTATTCGTTCGTGTCGACTGTCTCCAGGTATTCAGACATTCTGACGAAGAACTGCCTTCTCAGGGGTCCGGTGGCAGGAGCATACACGTTCAGGAAATTAAACGTGTAGTCCTCGTGTCGGACCCTGAAATGCAACAGGCGACCTGGAACAACCGTTTTGGCAAGCAGCAGCTCAGGTTGAAAGGATTCAGAGAACAGGGTCACCACCCCACAAGATGTCGAAGTGAGGTGGCTGAAAAAGACCTTGCCTCGCCACTCCAGATGCCAGCTGGCTTCAGCCTCTGGAGTGGTATGGGTTTCCTGCAGGAAACTCACAGAATACTTTCCCTTCTGTAAAAAGGAGAGTACCTGGAACCTGCGCAACCCGTCCTTACAGCTGTTTACGTTAAGCGTACCGATGCTCAAAGCCATTGGTAGTCAAAGAGTTTTTCCGTCCCACAGGCGCTCAGGGTGCTATACCCCGAGAAGCCTTTACGTGCTCTCGCATCAATTTGTAGAACTTTAGGGCACGAACATGTTCATTAGACCCTGAGATTCTGGCCTTGCGGTTGGCCCTGGTGTATACAAAAAGAGAGTGGAGAATGAACGAAGCATCCTTCCACTTCTTGAGGGCCAACTTCACCTTCTTTTTTCCTTGCTTGTGAAGGGTATCTCCTAGGAACTCATCTATCTCCTGGGCAGGGATAACGGGGCTCAAGGAGCCCACCGACTCTGCGGTGCCAGAGGATGCCTCACTGAGCCCCAACTCCCCAAGCTCCTCTTGGCTGAAAAACTCAAGACCCCCGCCCCTCTCTGTGGGAGCCTTTCTCAGCCCTAGAGTGGGTCCCCTCTTCGGTGTTTCCACGAGGGGGTCCACTATATCCTCCACATCCAACCCCTGGGTAGAATCTTCAGGGGTATCTGGTGGCGGTATGATGGAGGCAGCGGTCTCCCGAGTGTCCTCGGGGGCCACAGAGGCACCCAGTGCCCTCCTAATCTCCTCTATCGCCGTGTGGATAAATGGGATGCCACAGGTGTTCTCGCCAACCGCGGGAGGGCACTCGCCAACCGCGGGAGGGCACTCGCCAACCGCGGGAGGGCACTCGCCAACCGCGGGAGGGCACTCGCCAACCGCGGGAGGGCACTCGCCAACCGCGGGAGGGCACTCCTCAGCATGCACCTCAAGGAGAGAGTCCAGCTTGGCAGTCATCTCTGACAAAGACCAAAACTCTCTGCGAAGAGGGCTCACGTCAGACACCCTCCAGGTGTATCCCGAATTGCTCGCTAAAGCCTCCTCTCCTACACCTTTCTTCCCTGCTCCATCCTCTAAATCCTCAACCATGGGGGTCAGCCCTAGCCAATCCCCTCCTTCCAGTGACATAAAACCTGACTCGGCCTCAGGTGCTTCACCCGAAGGTGGTACAGCCGGAGGGGGATTCTGGTCGACCCCCGAGTCTCCGAAGACAGCTACTTTCGGTGTGAAAGGTTCACCGAAGCACAAGTCCCCGGGGGATGTTCTCCAACTGGGAGGAGTGTTGGAAGGCTTCCCAACATCCATTTCTAGGGGCAAAGCCTCATGTTGTTGAGCACTTTGACCTTCCACCCCAGGGACGCCGGGTACCTCCTCTTCCCCTTGTATTCCCTCCAGATCTTCGAGGGGGGGGGGCTGCATATTTATGGATTCCGGCTCACACTGGCTAATCCTAACCAGTGGGCCGGACAGGGCCACCCTGTGCGGAATTGCTGTTACATTCCGCTTCGGAGACTTCTGAGGGTGAACGTAATACGGTTCACCCTCCTCGCCCTCCTCAATCACCCTCTTGTTTTTGTTTTTAAAAGGCTTCTTCCTGGGGGGTGCTTCCCCAGAAGAGGGTGCCACTGTCTCTCCAGCCGGAGCTTCCTCCTGCTCCCCCGCACCCTGTACGGTGCTTACATTGGGGGTAAGGTGTTCTTGGGCGGGGACAGTGACAACAGAGGGTGACTGTTCTGGGGTGACTCTTTTCTTCTCCCTCTTTTTTGGGGGGAGAGGTTCAGATGTCACTGTTTGAGATGGAGCAGTGACATCTTCTGTGGTCCCAGGGGGGACCTGGGCTCTCAAGGGCTTTTCCTTCTCCCTCTGTTCTTTGGGGAGAGGTACAGACGTCACTGTTCCAGATGGGACAGCGACATCTCTTGTGGTCCCAGGACGGACCTGGGCCCCTGAGGGCCCCGCTGTGGTGGGCACAGCGGTACGGGGTGTCTTGGCAGAGGGAGGGGTGGGTGTAGGAGTTGGGATAGGTACTCTGTTCCCTTTGAGGCAACTCCTGCGAGTATGCCCCAGCTCCTTGCACAAATAGCACCTTACCCCCTCCGTGCCATAGTACACGGTGTATGTTATGCCCTCGTAGCGCACCCCAAAAGAACCCTCCACAGATTCAGTGCTCCCCGGCAGCAGCAGTTGTACCTGCCGCCTAAATGAGAGCACATGCCTCAGCGCCCTATCTCTACAGCCCAAAGATAATTTTATTATGGGGGACTTAATGTCTCCCAGGGCTTGCAGGTATGGCTTCATGAGGCTATCTGGGATGAAGGGGGGCACATTTGACAGAATGACCTTTGTGCCTAACCCCTCCATTGGCTCTATAGGGATGTATTTCCCCCCTACACTGATGCCTTTCTGCACCAGGGTGTGAGTGGCAGCCAGCGTACGGAGGAAGAAAATGCCCCTCCCATACATTTTGCTGGCCGCCACCACAGCAGAGGGACCCACCACATCAGCCACAGCCCTCACATATATCTCCATGTTTAGGCCAGGAGACATTGGGCACCTCACCCCAAGCTTCCTGCTCAGACAGGGCGTGGCCCCAACATTGTTGTTGATGGGGCCATCGCCTGCAACTGCCACATGCGCCCATGTTGGAACTGGGACTGCAGGGGTTACGCTGCTAACAGGTGCTGGGGGAGGCGTGGCCAGGGCACTGGAAGGACCAGGCCTAGGGCTGTGACTAAGAGTGTTGCTCCTAGGGGCCACAGTTTTTGGTGTTTTATATCCGGGCGTCGCCCCCGTTGCCGCACTTGTCCTATTCCCCTTTCCAGGCATGATAACAAATAAGCCTCTAAGTCAGGGGAGGGTATTGCTTAGGGAGAGAGGTACAGAGAGGAAACTGTCTCTTTAAGAAGAGATCTCTCTGCAAGGGGAAAAAACAGCAGCTTTTAAAAAAAAAAAAAAAAAAAAAAAAAAAAAAAAAAAAAAAAAAGAAAGAATAAAGCCGATTCCTTACCAAATGCCTGGGAGCTCTGCACATACGCTTCTGAATGGAAGGAGAAGCAGGATCCAGCCAGGAAAAAACACTCACAGCCAAACTGCAAGCAGCCAAGTTCCCCTGAGTGGAAGATGCTATGGAGTGAGCCCATAACCATTTAAATGTGGGAGGGGGTGAGCTTAAATTAAGTAGGAGGTTGCCAACCTCCAATCAGCCATGACTAGCTGGACAAGAATTGTAAAACATACTGGACACCTAACAAGCTCCTATTAAACCCCCAAAATACCCACAACATATATATAAGCATATGAGTGTCAGAGGAGTGCTACTGAGCATGGCAATATGCATTAAAACCAGAGACATAACATAAAACACAGACAAAGCTCAGTTTTTAGCACATCTAGTGAGACTCATACACGGTACAGTGCCTAAATATATATGGATAAATATCTAATAAGTAAATGGTCTTTTAGTTTGACATTTTTGGCCAAAATTGTTGTAAGCCCCTGAGCCAACGCCAAGGCAGACCACATATCAGGGGTCCCTAACGCTAATATAAATTCTTAATAACCTGTTTAATAACAGGAAGAATGATTTATAGTAAATCTGTCAATATTAGCTGCAAAGTTCTGTCTGACTGAAGCTTTTATTAACCTGTACATTACCAGGAAAAGCACTCTGTATTAGAGATGTCACAGCCAAACTGCAAGCAGGCAAGTTCCCCTGAGTGGACCTATTTTGATCTGGTTTGAAACTGATTGGCCGGCAAAGCCGGCCAATTCAGTTAAACAACAATTCTACTTGTTACCAAGTAGAACAAAGAAAAAACCAGTCAAACAAAAAAGTAAATGAATCCAACAAGTACACTGCTAAAGTGCA
Source organism: Ascaphus truei (assembly GCF_040206685.1). Classification (NCBI taxonomy): domain Eukaryota; kingdom Metazoa; phylum Chordata; class Amphibia; order Anura; family Ascaphidae; genus Ascaphus; species Ascaphus truei. The sequence continues at coordinate 468,297,545 of NC_134484.1, forward strand.
CTTAAAACAGAAGGGTTAATTCTGAAGAACCCTTGATGGGGGGTACCGAGCAAAGCACCCCGCCTAACGCCCACTGGGAGGCAAACTCTGAAACCGTCCCAGTGGACTCGGCGTACGAGTACTCTGCCCGAATACGGGAGTGCACCAGCGCCCGGAACATGGCCACGATGTTTGTTGGGACCCTCCCCTCCAAACACTGCTTCCTGGTTTTACAAATGGCTACCTTAGCCAATGCCAGGAGCAGGTTGACCAGGAGATCCCTAGGCTTATCGTTCTGGGACACCTGGCACCCAAAAATAAAAAGTTGAGGGGAAAAACCCAGCCAGAACTGCAGGAGAAGGCTCCTCAAGAAGGACATGAGGGGCTGCAGTCTAGCGCAACTCGAATAAATGTGATATACGGACTCCCGCTCGCCACAGAAGGGACAGGCGGCGGGGGAGTCCGTGAAGTGTGCCAAATACTCTCCTGTGCTCAGTGCACCATGGAGGACCCTCCAACCCAAATCCCCGGCGGGACCGGGAACCAAAGATGAATAGAGTTCCCTCCACCGGGGTCTCTCGCCCTCGTTCGCAGGGAATACCCGCCTCCAGATGGTGTCTGGGCGGGTGACAAGGGCGAGGTAATGCACTATATGGAGCACAAGAGAATACAGGACTTTCCTCGGCATGCCGCGGAAACACGCCGGGGACATATCCCCCAACTTGCTGAGGTTGGGGGAAAGAAGAGCCCGAGGGGGTTGCCGTGGCTTTGGTTCCACGCAAAAATCCGGAGAGCTGAAGTTGATAGGCTGACAAGGCTCTCCGGTCTGCAATAACCCCTCAATGAAGGTGCGTGAGTCGGGGTGGATGGCATCCGTAATCTCCTGGATCAAGCGACGAGGGACGCGGGCAGTACGCAGACCCATACGGGGCGCGAGCACCTCTGCTCTTACCCAGTATCGCCGCCCATAGTCCAGGAGATCCCCGACTCTGGTCACCTGCGCCAGGATTAGCCGGCGGCAAATAGAGGGTGAATCCAACATCCGAGCCCCCACTGCCGGATTATACAGCAGGGGCTCGGCGAGGAAATCAACCCCCACCGCCTGCCCCTTCCTGGTCGCGGAGACCAGTTTCCAGGCCTTAAGTAAGTCCCGATAGTATGCCGGCAGCACCGAGAGGTCTCTACCTAAACCCTCGGGCCTGATGATAAACAGTTGCCGATCATACCTCATATTGCGCAGCTGGCGAAAGAAACTGGTTGCCAGCTGGCACCACTGCGGAGACGGATCTGCGAATAGGTATCTCTGCAGGTATTGGAGGCGGAAAGTGTGTAACTGGGAGCGGACACACACCACTCCCTGTCCACCCTCCTCCAAAGGGAGACACGCAACTCCCGCAGAGACCCAATGCTTCCCTATCCAAAGAAAATCCATCAACTTCCTCTGGATCTTGTTGATAAATTCGGGGGTCGGACCCATGGCTATCAGCCGGTGCCAAAGCTGACTGGCCACCAGCTGATTAATCACCAGGGTTCTTCCCCTGAGGGAAAGCATTCTCGACAGATACACCCATGACCCCAGACGAGCAACGACCCGTTCTTCAAGATCACTGAAGTTTTCCGGGGCCGGGACCTCCGCAGCAGACAGGTAGACTCCCAGATACTTGAGAGTATCGCCCTCCCACGAGACATTCCGAAACGCGGGGGGCAAGGAGTCCACCTGTAAGGGACCCACCAGAATGCCAGAGCACTTGGACCAGTTGATCCGAGCAGAAGAGGCCGCGGTATAGACCTCTTGGCACGCTTGTGCCCGCTCTAGATCATCTAGGTCCTGGGCCACGAGGAGCACGTCATCGGCATAAGCCGACAGGACTACCCGCATGTCAGGTTCCCGCAGCACCAGCCCGGTGAGCCTCCTCCTCAGTAGGCAGAGGAAGGGCTCAATGGCCAGCGCGTACAGTTGCCCAGACAGGGGGCACCCTTGACGTACTCCCCGACCAAACACAAAAGGTGCCGTTAGGGACCAGTTGATCTTCACCAGACACTCTGCAGAGGTGTACAGCATCTGGAGAAAGCCCACAAATTGTGGGCCGAAGCCAAACGCCTGCAGGGTCTGCATAAGGTAACGGTGATCCACTCTGTCAAACGCCTTCTCTTGATCTAGGGACAGGAAGGCGAGTGATAGACCAGTCTTTTGTGCGTAATGCATCAGGTCCCGGACCAGAAAGATGTTGTCATGAATACTCCGGCCCGGGACAGTATAGGACTGGTCGGGGTGAATCACCTCTGCCAGCACGGACTTGAGCCTCAGCGAAAGCGCTTTGGCTACGATCTTATAGTCCGTGCTGAGCAGTGATACCGGTCGCCAGTTGGAAATCTGGCGGAGATCCCCCTTCTTCGGCAGCAGAGACAGTATTGCCCGCCGACACGAAAGGGGCATCTCACCGGTCTCCAGGGCTTCGGCTAGGACCTCGGTGAAATCAGGTCCCAGCATCTCCCAGAAAAACCGGAAGAACTCCACAGTCAGCCCGTCTAGACCCGGCGTTTTTCCGCGGGACATGAGATTGAGGGCTTCAGAGAGCTCGGCCATGGTCAAAGGTAACTCAAGCAGCTCCCTTCCATCCTCACTGACCGTGGGAAGCCCCTCCCATAAGACCCTGCATTTATCTGGCTGGATTAACTCCGGAGAGAAAAGATCTACATAGAATCTCCGGGTTCTGTCCCGGATGCTCTCCGGGTCAGTCAAAGGAGTACCGTCCTCTGCCAACAAGCAGGTGATATGTCTACGGTTTCCCCTCTTTTTCTCCAGCGCGTAGAAGAGTCGCGACCCGCGATCCATCTCGCGAAGGAAGTGGATGCGGGATCGCACATACGCCCCCCGAGCTCTCCGATCTTCCAAGTCCCGGAGAGCGTACTTCCTCTCCACGTACATACTCTGCAGGTATTGGTCTCCTTCCACAGACAGCCTCTTCTCGAGATCGAGCACCTCCTCCCTGAGGGCCTTGATCTCAGCATCGCGCTGCCTGCTGGCACCTCTGGTATACTCCTGACACACGAGGCGCAGATGAACCTTGCCCACGTCCCACCACTGCTCTAACGTGGCAAAGTCTGACCTGCAACCTCTCCAGGCCATCCAAAAGTCTCGGACCGACGTCTCAAACCCCTTGTCCTCCAACAAAGTATTGTTGAAGTGCCAATATGCGGCTGAAGGTGCTGCAGGTAGCAGCGTCACCGTCACGGACGCACAATTGTGGTCCGAAAACGGCGCCAGCCTAATGGCACTGGACTGGGCTCGCGACAGGCTGTGGCTGGAAATATACAGCCTGTCTATCCGGGACCAGGACATCCGTTCACCCCTAAACACCCTAACATGTGTGAACTCAGTGGATGCCTCAGGATGTTGTTCTCGCCAGACGTCTACCAAGGAGTAGCGGGTGATGACCTCCCGCAAGGCCGACGCAGAACACGGGTGTGGCTCCGGACCATTCCGGTCTTTCCGAGCCTCGAGGGTACAGTTAAAATCACCCCCGAGCACCACGTATTCGTTCGTGTCGACTGTCTCCAGGTATTCAGACATTCTGATGAAGAACTGCCTTCTCAGGGGTCCGGTGGCAGGAGCATACACGTTCAGGAAATTAAACGTGTAGTCCTCGTGTCGGACCCTGATATGCAACAGGCGACCTGGAACAACCGTTTTGGCAAGCAGCAGCTCAGGTTGAAAGGATTCAGAGAACAGGGTCACCACCCCACAAGATGTCGAAGTGAGGTGGCTGAAAAAGACCTTGCCTCGCCACTCCAGATGCCAGCTGGCTTCAGCCTCTGGAGTGGTATGGGTTTCCTGCAGGAAACTCACAGAATACTTTCCCTTCTGTAAAAAGGAGAGTACCTGGAACCTGCGCAACCCGTCCTTACAGCTGTTTACGTTAAGCGTACCGATGCTCAAAGCCATTGGTAGTCAAAGAGTTTTTCCGTCCCACAGGCGCTCAGGGTGCTATACCCCGAGAAGCCTTTACGTGCTCTCGCATCAATTTGTAGAACTTTAGGGCACGAACATGTTCATTAGACCCTGAGATTCTGGCCTTGCGGTTGGCCCTGGTGTATACAAAAAGAGAGTGGAGAATGAACGAAGCATCCTTCCACTTCTTGAGGGCCAACTTCACCTTCTTTTTTCCTTGCTTGTGAAGGGTATCTCCTAGGAACTCATCTATCTCCTGGGCAGGGATAACGGGGCTCAAGGAGCCCACCGACTCTGCGGTGCCAGAGGATGCCTCACTGAGCCCCAACTCCCCAAGCTCCTCTTGGCTGAAAAACTCAAGACCCCCGCCCCTCTCTGTGGGAGCCTTTCTCAGCCCTAGAGTGGGTCCCCTCTTTGGTGTTTCCACGAGGGGGTCCACTATATCCTCCACATCCAACCCCTGGGTTGAATCTTCAGGGGTATCTGGAGGCGGTATGATGGAGGCAGCGGTCTCCCGAGTGTCCTCGGGGGCCACAGAGGCACCCAGTGCCCTCCTAATCTCCTCTATCGCCGTGTGGATAAATGGGATGCCACAGGTGTTCTCACCAACCGCGGGAGGGCACTCGCCAACCGCGGGAGGGCACTCGCCAACCGCGGGAGGGCACTCGCCAACCGCGGGAGGGCACTCGCCAACCGCTGGAGGGCACTCGCCAACCGCTGGAGGGCACTCGCCAACCGCTGGAGGGCACTCCTCAGCATGCACCCCAAGGAGAGAGTCCAGCTTGGCAGTCATCTCTGACAAAGACCAAAACTCTCTGCGAAGAGGGCTCACGTCAGACACCCTCCAAGTGTATCCTGAATTGCTCGCTAAAGCCTCCTCTCCTACACCTGCCTTCCCCGCTCCATCCTCTAAATCCTCAACCATGGGGGTCAGCCCTAGCCAATCCCCTCCTTCCGGTGACATAAAACCTGACTCGGCCTCAGGCGCTTCACCCAAAGGTGGTACAGCCGGAGGGAGATTCTGGTCGACCCCCGAGTCTCCGAAGACAGCTACTTTCGGTGTGATAGGTTCACCGAAGCACAAGTCCCCGGGGGATGTTCTCCAACTGGGAGGAGTGTTGGAAGGTTTCCCAACGTCCATTTCTAGGGGCAAAGCCTCATGTTGTTGAGCACTTTGACCTTCCACCCCAGGGACGCCGGGTACCTCCTCTTCCCCTTGTATTCCCTCCAGATCTTCGAGGGGGGGGGGCTGCATATTTATGGATTCCGGCTCACACTGGCTAATCCTAACCAGTGGGCCGGACAGGGCCACCCTGTGCGGAATTGCTGTTACATTCCGCTTCGGAGACTTCTGAGGGTGAACGTAATACGGTTCACCCTCCTCGCCCTCCTCAATCACCCTCTTGTTTTTGTTTTTAAAAGGCTTCTTCCTGGGGGGTGCTTCCCCAGAAGAGGGTGCCACTGTCTCTCCAGCCGGAGCTTCCTCCTGCTCCCCCGCACCCTGTACGGTGCTTACATTGGGGGTAAGGTGTTCTTGGGGGGGGACAGTGACAACAGAGGGTGACTGTTCTGGGGTGACTCTTTTCTTCTCCCTCTTTTTTGGGGGGAGAGGTTCAGATGTCACTGTTTGAGATGGAGCAGTGACATCTTCTGTGGTCCCAGGGGGGACCTGGGCTCTCAAGGGCTTTTCCTTCTCCCTCTGTTCTTTGGGGAGAGGTACAGACGTCACTGTTCCAGATGGGACAGCGACATCTCTTGTGGTCCCAGGACGGACCTGGGCCCCTGAGGGCCCCGCTGTGGTGGGCACAGCGGTACGGGGTGTCTTGGCAGAGGGAGGGGTGGGTGTAGGAGTTGGGATAGGTACTCTGTTCCCTTTGAGGCAACTCCTGCGAGTATGCCCCAGCTCCTTGCACAAATAGCACCTTACCCCCTCCGTGCCATAGTACACGGTGTATGCTATGCCCTCGTAGCGCACCCCAAAAGAACCCTCCACAGATTCAGTGCTCCCCGGCAGCAGCAGTTGTACCTGCCGCCTAAATGAGAGCACATGCCTCAGCGCCCTATCTCTACAGCCCAAAGATAATTTTATTATGGGGGACTTAATGTCTCCCAGGGCTTGCAGGTATGGCTTCATGAGGCTATCTGGGATGAAGGGGGGCACATTTGACAGAATGACCTTTGTGCCTAACCCCTCCATTGGCTCTATAGGGATGTATTTCCCCCCTACACTGATGCCTTTCTGCACCAGGGTGTGAGTGGCAGCCAGCGTACGGAGGAAGAAAATGCCCCTCCCATACATTTTGCTGGCCGCCACCACAGCAGAGGGACCCACCACATCAGCCACAGCCCTCACATATATCTCCATGTTTAGGCCAGGAGACATTGGGCACCTCACCCCAAGCTTCCTGCTCAGACAGGGCGTGGCCCCAACATTGTTGTTGCTGGGGCCATTGCCTGCAACTGCCACATGCGCCCATGTTGGAACTGGGACTGCAGGGGTTACGCTGCTAACAGGTGCTGGGGGAGGCGTGGCCAGGGCACTGGAAGGACCAGGCCTAGGGCTGTGACTAAGAGTGTTGCTCCTAGGGGCCACAGTTTTTGGTGTTTTATATCCGGGCGTCGCCCCCGTTGCCGCACTTGTCCTATTCCCCTTTCCAGGCATGATAACAAATAAGCCTCTAAGTCAGGGGAGGGTATTGCTTAGGGAGAGAGGTACAGAGAGGAAACTGTCTCTTTAAGAAGAGATCTCTCTGCAAGGGGAAAAAACAGCAGCTTTTAAAAACCTGCTGCAGTTTTAAATCTTTTTCCCCTTATTGGTTACTCTCTCTCTGTTGTAATAAGCAATCACCACAATTTTACAAGTCTTTATAGAAAAGACACAGAGCTCTCAATTGCAAGTGAGAAAGGAATCAGGCTTAAGAAAACAAAAGAGTGAAATTGGAAGTTTAAACAACCAGTAAAAACCTCCAGTAGTGAGGGAGGAGAGAGGGGGTAAGACTGCAGTTTTCCAGCCAGCTAAACTGCAGCTATGCTGGGTTAAAACACTGCAGCCCCTGGGTGAAAACCAAAAACGGGTTTTAATCCTGAAAAAGCACCCAAAACCCTCTATAAAACTCCCAGTATACTCACAGTATACTCCCCCACAGATCCACAACAAAATATAACAAATAAAGAAAGAATAAAGACGATTCCTTACCAAATGCCTGGGAGCTCTGCACATACGCTTCTGAATGGAAGGAGAAGCAGGATCCAGCCAGGAAAAAACACTCACAGCCAAACTGCAAGCAGCCAAGTTCCCCTGAGTGGACCTATTTTGATCTGGTTTGAAACTGATTGGCCGGCGAAGCCGGCCAATTCAGTTAAACAACAATTCTACTTGTTACCAAGTAGAACAAAGAAAAAACCAGTCAAACAAAAATGTAAATGAATCCAACAAGTACACTGCTAAAGTGCACTTAAAACAGAAGGGTTAATTCTGAAGAACCCTTGATGGGGGGTACCGAGCAAAGCACCCCGCCTAACGCCCACTGGGAGGCAAACTCTGAAACCGTCCCAGTGGACTCGGCGTACGAGTACTCTGCCCGAATACGGGAGTGCACCAGCGCCCGGAACATGGCCACGATGTTTGTTGGGACCCTCCCCTCCAAACACTGCTTCCTGGTTTTACAAATGGCTACCTTAGCCAATGCCAGGAGCAGGTTGACCAGGAGATCCCTAGGCTTATCGTTCCGGGACACTGGGCACCCAAAAATAAAAAGTTGAGGGGAAAAACCCAGCCAGAACTGCAGGAGAAGGCTCCTCAAGAAGGACATGAGGGGCTGCAGTCTAGCGCAACTCGAATAAATGTGATATACGGACTCCCGCTCGCCACAGAAGGGACAGGCGGCGGGGGAGTCCGTGAAGTGTGCCAAATACTCTCCTGTGCTCAGTGCACCGTGGAGGACCCTCCAACCCAAATCCCCGGCGGGACCGGGAACCAAAGATGAATAGAGTTCCCTCCACCGGGGTCTCTCGCCCTCGTTCGCAGGGAATACCCGCCTCCAGATGGTGTCTGGGCGGGTGACAAGGGCGAGGTAATGCACTATATGGAGCACAAGAGAATACAGGACTTTCCTCGGCATGCCGCGGAAACACGCCGGCGACATATCCCCCAACTTGCTGAGGTTGGGGGAAAGAAGAGCCCGAGGGGGTTGCCGTGGCTTCGGTTCCACGCAAAAATCCGGAGAGCTGAAGTTGATAGGCTGACAAGGCTCTCCGGTCTGCAATAACCCCTCAATGAAGGTGCGTGAGTCGGGGTGGATGGCATCCGTAATCTCCTGGATCAAGCGACGAGGGACGCGGGCAGTACGCAGACCCATACGGGGCGCGAGCACCTCTGCTCTTACCCAGTATCGCCGCCCATAGTCCAGGAGATCCCCGACTCTGGTCACCTGCGCCAGGATTAGCCGGCGGCAAATAGAGGGTGAATCCAACATCCGAGCCCCCACTGCCGGATTATACAGCAGGGGCTCGGCGAGGAAATCAACCCCCACCGCCTGTTCCTTCCTGGTCGCGGAGACCAGTTTCCAAGCCTTAAGTAAGTCCCGATAGTATGCCGGCAGCACCGAGAGGTCTCTACCTAAACCCTCGGGCCTGATGATAAACAGTTGCCGATCATACCTCATATTGCGCAGCTGGCGAAAGAAACTGGTTGCCAGCTGGCACCACTGCGGAGACGGATCTGCGAATAGGTATCTCTGCAGGTATTGGAGGCGGAAAGTGTGTAACTGGGAGCGAACACACACCACTCCCTGTCCACCCTCCTCCAAAGGGAGACACGCAACTCCCGCAGAGACCCAATGCTTCCCTATCCAAAGAAAATCCATCAACTTCCTCTGGATCTTGTTGATAAATTCGGGGGTCGGACCCATGGCTATCAGCCGGTGCCAAAGCTGACTGGCCACCAGCTGATTAATCACCAGGGTTCTTCCCCTGAGGGAAAGCATTCTCGACAGATACACCCATGACCCCAGACGAGCAACGACCCGTTCTTCAAGATCACTGAAGTTTTCCGGGGCCGGGACCTCCGCAGCAGACAGGTAGACTCCCAGATACTTGAGAGTATCGCCCTCCCACGAGACATTCCGAAACGCGGGGGGCAAGGAGTCCACCTGTAAGGGACCCACCAGAATGCCAGAGCACTTGGACCAGTTGATCCGAGCAGAAGAGGCCGCGGTATAGACCTCTTGGCACGCTTGTGCCCGCTCTAGATCATCTAGGTCCTGGGCCACGAGGAGCACGTCATCGGCATAAGCCGACAGGACTACCCGCATGTCAGGTTCCCGCAGCACCAGCCCGGTGAGCCTCCTCCTCAGTAGGCAGAGGAAGGGCTCAATGGCCAGCGCGTACAGTTGCCCAGACAGGGGGCACCCTTGACGTACTCCCCGACCAAACACAAAAGGTGCCGTCAGGGACCAGTTGATCTTCACCAGACACTCTGCAGAGGCGTACAGCATCTGGAGAAAGCCCACAAATTGTGGGCCGAAGCCAAACGCCTGCAGGGTCTGCATAAGGTAACGGTGATCCACTCTGTCAAACGCCTTCTCTTGATCTAGGGACAGGAAGGCGAGTGATAGACCAGTCCTTTGTGCGTAATGCATCAGGTCCCGGACCAGAAAGATGTTGTCATGAATACTCCGGCCCGGGACAGTATAGGACTGGTCGGGGTGAATCACCTCTGCCAGCACGGACTTGAGCCTCAGCGAAAGCGCTTTGGCTACGATCTTATAGTCCGTGCTGAGCAGTGATACCGGTCGCCAGTTGGAAATCTGGCGGAGATCCCCCTTCTTCGGCAGCAGAGACAGTATTGCCCGCCGACACGAAAGGGGCATCTCACCGGTCTCCAGGGCTTCGGCTAGGACCTCGGTGAAATCAGGTCCCAGCATCTCCCAGAAAAACCTGAAGAACTCCACAGTCAGCCCGTCCAGACCCGGCGTTTTTCCGCGGGACATGAGATTGAGGGCTTCAGAGAGCTCGGCCATGGTCAAAGGTAACTCAAGCAGCTCCCTTCCATCCTCACTGACCGTGGGAAGCCCCTCCCATAAGACCCTGCATTTATCTGGCTGGATTGACTCCGGAGAGAAAAGATCTACATAGAATCTCCGGGTTCTGTCCCGGATGCTCTCCGGGTCAGTCAAAGGAGTACCGTCCTCTGCCAACAAGCAGGTGATATGTCTACGGTTTCCCCTCTTTTTCTCCAGCGCGTAGAAGAGTCGCGACCCGCGATCCATCTCGCGAAGGAAGTGGATGCGGGATCGCACATACGCCCCCCGAGCTTTCCGATCTTCCAAGTCCCGGAGAGCGTACTTCCTCTCCACGTACATACTCTGCAGGTATTGGTCTCCTTCTACAGACAGCCTCTTCTCGAGATCGAGCACCTCCTCCCTGAGGGCCTTGATCTCAGCATCGCGCTGCCTGCTGGCACCTCTGGTATACTCCTGACACACGAGGCGCAGATGAACCTTGCCCACGTCCCACCACTGCTCTAACGTGGCAAAGTCTGACCTGCAACCTCTCCAGGCCATCCAAAAGTCTCGGACCGACGTCTCAAACCCCTTGTCCTCCAACAAAGTATTGTTGAAGTGCCAATATGCGGCTGAAGGTGCTGCAGGTAGCAGCGTCACCGTCACGGACGCACAATTGTGGTCCGAAAACGGCGCCAGCCTAATGGCACTGGACTGGGCTCGCGACAGGCTGTGGCTGGAAATATACAGCCTGTCTATCCGGGACCAGGACATCCGTTCACCCCTAAACACCCTAACATGTGTGAACTCAGTGGATGCCTCAGGATGTTGTTCTCGCCAGACGTCTACCAAGGAGTAGCGGGTGATGACCTCCCGCAAGGCCGACGCAGAACACGGGTGTGGCTCCGGACCATTCCGGTCTTTCCGAGCCTCGAGGGTACAGTTAAAATCACCCCCGAGCACCACGTATTCGTTCGTGTCGACTGTCTCCAGGTATTCAGACATTCTGACGAAGAACTGCCTTCTCAGGGGTCCGGTGGCAGGAGCATACACGTTCAGGAAATTAAACGTGTAGTCCTCGTGTCGGACCCTGATATGCAACAGGCGACCTGGAACAACCGTTTTGGCAAGCAGCAGCTCAGGTTGAAAGGATTCAGAGAACAGGGTCACCACCCCACAAGATGTCGAAGTGAGGTGGCTGAAAAAGACCTTGCCTCGCCACTCCAGATGCCAGCTGGCTTCAGCCTCTGGAGTGGTATGGGTTTCCTGCAGGAAACTCACAGAATACTTTCCCTTCTGTAAAAAGGAGAGTACCTGGAACCTGCGCAACCCGTCCTTACAGCTGTTTACGTTAAGCGTACCGATGCTCAAAGCCATTGGTAGTCAAAGAGTTTTTCCGTCCCACAGGCGCTCAGGGTGCTATACCCCGAGAAGCCTTTACGTGCTCTCGCATCAATTTGTAGAACTTTAGGGCACGAACATGTTCATTAGACCCTGAGATTCTGGCCTTGCGGTTGGCCCTGGTGTATACAAAAAGAGAGTGGAGAATGAACGAAGCATCCTTCCACTTCTTGAGGGCCAACTTCACCTTCTTTTTTCCTTGCTTGTGAAGGGTATCTCCTAGGAACTCATCTATCTCCTGGGCAGGGATAACGGGGCTCAAGGAGCCCACCGACTCTGCGGTGCCAGAGGATGCCTCACTGAGCCCCAACTCCCCAAGCTCCTCTTGGCTGAAAAACTCAAGACCCCCGCCCCTCTCTGTGGGAGCCTTTCTCAGCCCTAGAGTGGGTCCCCTCTTTGGTGTTTCCACGAGGGGGTCCACTATATCCTCCACATCCAACCCCTGGGTAGAATCTTCAGGGGTATCTGGAGGCGGTATGATGGAGGCAGCGGTCTCCCGAGTGTCCTCGGGGGCCACAGAGGCACCCAGTGCCCTCCTAATCTCCTCTATCGCCGTGTGGATAAATGGGATGCCACAGGTGTTCTCACCAACCGTGGGAGGGCACTCGCCAACCGCGGGAGGGCACTCGCCAACCGCGGGAGGGCACTCGCCAACCGCGGGAGGGCACTCGCCAACCGCTGGAGGGCACTCGCCAACCGCGGGAGGGCACTCGCCAACCGCGGGAGGGCACTCGCCAACCGCGGGAGGGCACTCCTCAGCATGCACCCCAAGGAGAGAGTCCAGCTTGGCAGTCATCTCTGACAAAGACCAAAACTCTCTGCGAAGAGGGCTCACGTCAGACACCCTCCAAGTGTATCCTGAATTGCTCGCTAAAGCCTCCTCTCCTACACCTGCCTTCCCCGCTCCATCCTCTAAATCCTCAACCATGGGGGTCAGCCCTAGCCAATCCCCTCCTTCCGGTGACATAAAACCTGACTCGGCCTCAGGCGCTTCACCCAAAGGTGGTACAGCCGGAGGGAGATTCTGGTCGACCCCCGAGTCTCCGAAGACAGCTACTTTCGGTGTGATAGGTTCACCGAAGCACAAGTCCCCGGGGGATGTTCTCCAACTGGGAGGAGTGTTGGAAGGCTTCCCAACGTCCATTTCTAGGGGCAAAGCCTCATGTTGTTGAGCACTTTGACCTTCCACCCCAGGGACGCCGGGTACCTCCTCTTCCCCTTGTATTCCCTCCAGATCTTCGAGGGGGGGGGGCTGCATATTTATGGATTCCGGCTCACACTGGCTAATCCTAACCAGTGGGCCGGACAGGGCCACCCTGTGCGGAATTGCTGTTACATTCCGCTTCGGAGACTTCTGAGGGTGAACGTAATACGGTTCACCCTCCTCGCCCTCCTCAATCACCCTCTTGTTTTTGTTTTTAAAAGGCTTCTTCCTGGGGGGTGCTTCCCCAGAAGAGGGTGCCACTGTCTCTCCAGCCGGAGCTTCCTCCTGCTCCCCCGCACCCTGTACGGTGCTTACATTGGGGGTAAGGTGTTCTTGGGGGGGGACAGTGACAACAGAGGGTGACTGTTCTGGGGTGACTCTTTTCTTCTCCCTCTTTTTTGGGGGGAGAGGTTCAGATGTCACTGTTTGAGATGGAGCAGTGACATCTTCTGTGGTCCCAGGGGGGACCTGGGCTCTCAAGGGCTTTTCCTTCTCCCTCTGTTCTTTGGGGAGAGGTACAGACGTCACTGTTCCAGATGGGACAGCGACATCTCTTGTGGTCCCAGGACGGACCTGGGCCCCTGAGGGCCCCGCTGTGGTGGGCACAGCGGTACGGGGTGTCTTGGCAGAGGGAGGGGTGGGTGTAGGAGTTGGGATAGGTACTCTGTTCCCTTTGAGGCAACTCCTGCGAGTATGCCCCAGCTCCTTGCACAAATAGCACCTTACCCCCTCCGTGCCATAGTACACGGTGTATGTTATGCCCTCGTAGCGCACCCCAAAAGAACCCTCCACAGATTCAGTGCTCCCCGGCAGCAGCAGTTGTACCTGCCGCCTAAATGAGAGCACATGCCTCAGCGCCCTATCTCTACAGCCCAAAGATAATTTTATTATGGGGGACTTAATGTCTCCCAGGGCTTGCAGGTATGGCTTCATGAGGCTATCTGGGATGAAGGGGGGCACATTTGACAGAATGACCTTTGTGCCTAACCCCTCCATTGGCTCTATAGGGATGTATTTCCCCCCTACACTGATGCCTTTCTGCACCAGGGTGTGAGTGGCAGCCAGCGTACGGAGGAAGAAAATGCCCCTCCCATACATTTTGCTGGCCGCCACCACAGCAGAGGGACCCACCACATCAGCCACAGCCCTCACATATATCTCCATGTTTAGGCCAGGAGACATTGGGCACCTCACCCCAAGATTCCTGCTCAGACAGGGCGTGGCCCCAACATTGTTGTTGCTGGGGCCATTGCCTGCAACTGCCACATGCGCCCATGTTGGAACTGGGACTGCAGGGGTTACGCTGCTAACAGGTGCTGGGGGAGGCGTGGCCAGGGCACTGGAAGGACCAGGCCTAGGGCTGTGACTAAGAGTGTTGCTCCTAGGGGCCACAGTTTTTGGTGTTTTATATCCGGGCGTCGCCCCCGTTGCCGCACTTGTCCTATTCCCCTTTCCAGGCATGATAACAAATAAGCCTCTAAGTCAGGGGAGGGTATTGCTTAGGGAGAGAGGTACAGAGAGGAAACTGTCTCTTTAAGAAGAGATCTCTCTGTAAGGGGAAAAAAACAGCAGCTTTTAAAAAACCTGCTGCAGTTTTAAATCTTTTTCCCCTTATTGGTTACTCTCTCTCTGTTGTAATAAGCAATCACCACAATTTTACAAGTCTTTATAGAAAAGACACAGAGCTCTCAATTGCAAGTGAGAAAGGAATCAGGCTTAAGAAAACAAAAGAGTGAAATTGGAAGTTTAAACAACCAGTAAAAACCTCCAGTAGTGAGGGAGGAGAGAGGGGGTAAGACTGCAGTTTTCCAGCCAGCTAAACTGCAGCTATGCTGGGTTAAAACACTGCAGCCCCTGGGTGAAAACCAAAAACGGGTTTTAATCCTGAAAAAGCACCCAAAACCCTCTATAAAACTCCCAGTATACTCACAGTATACTCCCCCACAGATCCACAACAAAATATAACAAATAAAGAAAGAATAAAGCCGATTCCTTACCAAATGCCTGGGAGCTCTGCACATACGCTTCTGAATGGAAGGAGAAAGCAGGATCCAGCCAGGAAAAAACACTCACAGCCAAACTGCAAGCAGGCAAGTTCCCCTGAGTGGACCTATTTTGATCTGGTTTGAAACTGATTGGCCGGCGAAGCCGGCCAATTCAGTTAAACAACAATTCTACTTGTTACCAAGTAGAACAAAGAAAAAACCAGTCAAACAAAAAAGTAAATGAATCCAACAAGTACACTGCTAAAGTGCACTTAAAACAGAAGGGTTAATTCTGAAGAACCCTTGATGGGGGGTACCGAGCAAAGCACCCCGCCTAACGCCCACTGGGAGGCAAACTCTGAAACCGTCCCAGTGGACTCGGCGTACGAGTACTCTGCCCGAATACGGGAGTGCACCAGCGCCCGGAACATGGCCACGATGTTTGTTGGGACCCTCCCCTCCAAACACTGCTTCCTGGTTTTACAAATGGCTACCTTAGCCAATGCCAGGAGCAGGTTGACCAGGAGATCCCTAGGCTTATCGTTCCGGGACACTGGGCCCCCAAAAATAAAAAGTTGAGGGGAAAAACCCAGCCAGAACTGCAGGAGAAGGCTCCTCAAGAAGGACATGAGGGGCTGCAGTCTAGCGCAACTCGAATAAATGTGATATACGGACTCCCGCTCGCCACAGAAGGGACAGGCGGCGGGGGAGTCCGTGAAGTGTGCCAAATACTCTCCTGTGCTCAGTGCACCGTGGAGGACCCTCCAACCCAAATCCCCGGCGGGACCGGGAACCAAAGATGAATAGAGTTCCCTCCACCGGGGTCTCTCGCCCTCGTTCGCAGGGAATACCCGCCTCCAGATGGTGTCTGGGCGGGTGACAAGGGCGAGGTAATGCACTATATGGAGCACAAGAGAATACAGGACTTTCCTCGGCATGCCGCGGAAACACGCCGGGGACATATCCCCCAACTTGCTGAGGTTGGGGGAAAGAAGAGCCCGAGGGGGTTGCCGTGGCTTCGGTTCCACGCAAAAATCCGGAGAGCTGAAGTTGATAGGCTGACAAGGCTCTCCGGTCTGCAATAACCCCTCAATGAAGGTGCGTGAGTCGGGGTGGATGGCATCCGTAATCTCCTGGATCAAGCGACGAGGGACGCGGGCAGTACGCAGACCCATACGGGGCGCGAGCACCTCTGCTCTTACCCAGTATCGCCGCCCATAGTCCAGGAGATCCCCGACTCTGGTCACCTGCGCCAGGATTAGCCGGCGGCAAATAGAGGGTGAATCCAACATCCGAGCCCCCACTGCCGGATTATACAGCAGGGGCTCGGCGAGGAAATCAACCCCCACCGCCTGTTCCTTCCTGGTCGCGGAGACCAGTTTCCAGGCCTTAAGTAAGTCCCGATAGTATGCCGGCAGCACCGAGAGGTCTCTACCTAAACCCTCGGGCCTGATGATAAACAGTTGCCGATCATACCTCATATTGCGCAGCTGGCGAAAGAAACTGGTTGCCAGCTGGCACCACTGCGGAGACGGATCTGCGAATAGGTATCTCTGCAGGTATTGGAGGCGGAAAGTGTGTAACTGGGAGCGAACACACACCACTCCCTGTCCACCCTCCTCCAAAGGGAGACACGCAACTCCCGCAGAGACCCAATGCTTCCCTATCCAAAGAAAATCCATCAACTTCCTCTGGATCTTGTTGATAAATTCGGGGGTCGGACCCATGGCTATCAGCCGGTGCCAAAGCTGACTGGCCACCAGCTGATTAATCACCAGGGTTCTTCCCCTGAGGGAAAGCATTCTCGACAGATACACCCATGACCCCAGACGAGCAACGACCCGTTCTTCAAGATCACTGAAGTTTTCCGGGGCCGGGACCTCCGCAGCACACAGGTAGACTCCCAGATACTTGAGAGTATCGCCCTCCCACGAGACATTCCGAAACGCGGGGGGCAAGGAGTCCACCTGTAAGGGACCCACCAGAATGCCAGAGCACTTGGACCAGTTGATCCGAGCAGAAGAGGCCGCGGTATAGACCTCTTGGCACGCTTGTGCCCGCTCTAGATCATCTAGGTCCTGGGCCACGAGGAGCACGTCATCGGCATAAGCCGACAGGACTACCCGCATGTCAGGTTCCCGCAGCACCAGCCCGGTGAGCCTCCTCCTCAGTAGGCAGAGGAAGGGATCAATGGCCAGCGCGTACAGTTGCCCAGACAGGGGGCACCCTTGACGTACTCCCCTTCCAAACACAAAAGGTGCCGTCAGGGACCAGTTGATCTTCACCAGACACTCTGCAGAGGCGTACAGCATCTGGAGAAAGCCCACAAATTGTGGGCCGAAGCCAAACGCCTGCAGGGTCTGCATAAGGTAACGGTGATCCACTCTGTCAAACGCCTTCTCTTGATCTAGGGACAGGAAGGCGAGTGATAGACCAGTCCTTTGTGCGTAATGCATCAGGTCCCGGACCAGAAAGATGTTGTCATGAATACTCCGGCCCGGGACAGTATAGGACTGGTCGGGGTGAATCACCTCTGCCAGCACGGACTTGAGCCTCAGCGAAAGCGCTTTGGCTACGATCTTATAGTCCGTGCTGAGCAGTGATACCGGTCGCCAGTTGGAAATCTGGCGGAGATCCCCCTTCTTCGGCAGCAGAGACAGTATTGCCCGCCGACACGAAAGGGGCATCTCACCGGTCTCCAGGGCTTCGGCTAGGACCTCGGTGAAATCAGGTCCCAGCATCTCCCAGAAAAACCGGAAGAACTCCACAGTCAGCCCGTCTAGACCCGGCGTTTTTCCGCGGGACATGAGATTGAGGGCTTCAGAGAGCTCGGCCATGGTCAAAGGTAACTCAAGCAGCTCCCTTCCATCCTCACTGACCGTGGGAAGCCCCTCCCATAAGACCCTGCATTTATCTGGCTGGATTGACTCCGGAGAGAAAAGATCTACATAGAATCTCCGGGTTCTGTCCCGGATGCTCTCCGGGTCAGTCAAAGGAGTACCGTCCTCTGCCAACAAGCAGGTGATATGTCTACGGTTTCCCCTCTTTTTCTCCAGCGCGTAGAAGAGTCGCGACCCGCGATCCATCTCGCGAAGGAAGTGGATGCGGGATCGCACATACGCCCCCCGAGCTCTCCGATCTTCCAAGTCCCGGAGAGCGTACTTCCTCTCCACGTACATACTCTGCAGGTATTGGTCTCCTTCCACAGACAGCCTCTTCTCGAGATCGAGCACCTCCTCCCTGAGGGCCTTGATCTCAGCATCGCGCTGCCTGCTGGCACCTCTGGTATACTCCTGACACACGAGGCGCAGATGAACCTTGCCCACGTCCCACCACTGCTCTAACGTGGCAAAGTCTGACCTGCAACCTCTCCAGGCCATCCAAAAGTCTCGGACCGACGTCTCAAACCCCTTGTCCTCCAACAAAGTATTGTTGAAGTGCCAATATGCGGCTGAAGGTGCTGCAGGTAGCAGCGTCACCGTCACGGACGCACAATTG
The DNA here is from genome assembly GCF_040206685.1 of Ascaphus truei. NCBI lineage: Eukaryota > Metazoa > Chordata > Amphibia > Anura > Ascaphidae > Ascaphus > Ascaphus truei. Next base: position 468,315,566 of record NC_134484.1, read on the forward strand.
TGGTCCGAAAACGGCGCCAGCCTAATGGCACTGGACTGGGCTCGCGACAGGCTGTGGCTGGAAATATACAGCCTGTCTATCCGGGACCAGGACATCCGTTCACCCCTAAACACCCTAACATGTGTGAACTCAGTGGATGCCTCAGGATGTTGTTCTCGCCAGACGTCTACCAAGGAGTAGCGGGTGATGACCTCCCGCAAGGCCGACGCAGAACACGGGTGTGGCTCCGGACCATTCCGGTCTTTCCGAGCCTCGAGGGTACAGTTAAAATCACCCCCGAGCACCACGTATTCGTTCGTGTCGACTGTCTCCAGGTATTCAGACATTCTGACGAAGAACTGCCTTCTCAGGGGTCCGGTGGCAGGAGCATACACGTTCAGGAAATTAAACGTGTAGTCCTCGTGTCGGACCCTGATATGCAACAGGCGACCTGGAACAACCGTTTTGGCAAGCAGCAGCTCAGGTTGAAAGGATTCAGAGAACAGGGTCACCACCCCACAAGATGTCGAAGTGAGGTGGCTGAAAAAGACCTTGCCTCGCCACTCCAGATGCCAGCTGGCTTCAGCCTCTGGAGTGGTATGGGTTTCCTGCAGGAAACTCACAGAATACTTTCCCTTCTGTAAAAAGGAGAGTACCTGGAACCTGCGCAACCCGTCCTTACAGCTGTTTACGTTAAGCGTACCGATGCTCAAAGCCATTGGTAGTCAAAGAGTTTTTCCGTCCCACAGGCGCTCAGGGTGCTATACCCCGAGAAGCCTTTACGTGCTCTCGCATCAATTTGTAGAACTTTAGGGCACGAACATGTTCATTAGACCCTGAGATTCTGGCCTTGCGGTTGGCCCTGGTGTATACAAAAAGAGAGTGGAGAATGAACGAAGCATCCTTCCACTTCTTGAGGGCCAACTTCACCTTCTTTTTTCCTTGCTTGTGAAGGGTATCTCCTAGGAACTCATCTATCTCCTGGGCAGGGATAACGGGGCTCAAGGAGCCCACCGACTCTGCGGTGCCAGAGGATGCCTCACTGAGTCCCAACTCCCCAAGCTCCTCTTGGCTGAAAAACTCAAGACCCCCGCCCCTCTCTGTGGGAGCCTTTCTCAGCCCTAGAGTGGGTCCCCTCTTCGGTGTTTCCACGAGGGGGTCCACTATATCCTCCACATCCAACCCCTGGGTAGAATCTTCAGGGGTATCTGGAGGCGGTATGATGGAGGCAGCGGTCTCCCGAGTGTCCTCGGGGGCCACAGAGGCACCCAGTGCCCTCCTAATCTCCTCTATCGCCGTGTGGATAAATGGGATGCCACAGGTGTTCTCACCAACCGCGGGAGGGCACTCGCCAACCGCGGGAGGGCACTCGCCAACCGCGGGAGGGCACTCGCCAACCGCGGGAGGGCACTCGCCAACCGCTGGAGGGCACTCGCCAACCGCTGGAGGGCACTCGCCAACCGCGGGAGGGCACTCGCCAACCGCGGGAGGGCACTCGCCAACCGCGGGAGGGCACTCGCCAACCGCGGGAGGGCACTCCTCAGCATGCACCCCAAGGAGAGAGTCCAGCTTGGCAGTCATCTCTGACAAAGACCAAAACTCTCTGCGAAGAGGGCTCACGTCAGACACCCTCCAAGTGTATCCTGAATTGCTCGCTAAAGCCTCCTCTCCTACACCTGCCTTCCCCGCTCCATCCCCTAAATCCTCAACCATGGGGGTCAGCCCTAGCCAATCCCCTCCTTCTGGTGACATAAAACCTGACTCAGCCTCAGGCGCTTCACCCAAAGGTGGTACAGCCGGAGGGAGATTCTGGTCGACCCCCGAGTCTCCGAAGACAGCTACTTTCGGTGTGATAGGTTCACCGAAGCACAAGTCCCCGGGGGATGTTCTCCAACTGGGAGGAGTGTTGGAAGGCTTCCCAACGTCCATTTCTAGGGGCAAAGCCTCATGTTGTTGAGCACTTTGACCTTCCACCCCAGGGACGCCGGGTACCTCCTCTTCCCCTTGTATTCCCTCCAGATCTTCGAGGGGGGGGGGCTGCATATTTATGGATTCCGGCTCACACTGGCTAATCCTAACCAGTGGGCCAGACAGGGCCACCCTGTGCGGAATTGCTGTTACATTCCGCTTCGGAGACTTCTGAGGGTGAACGTAATACGGTTCACCCTCCTCGCCCTCCTCAATCACCCTCTTGTTTTTGTTTTTAAAAGGCTTCTTCCTGGGGGGTGCTTCCCCAGAAGAGGGTGCCACTGTCTCTCCAGCCGGAGCTTCCTCCTGCTCCCCCGCACCCTGTACGGTGCTTACATTGGGGGTAAGGTGTTCTTGGGGGGGGACAGTGACAACAGAGGGTGACTGTTCTGGGGTGACTCTTTTCTTCTCCCTCTTTTTTGGGGGGAGAGGTTCAGATGTCACTGTTTGAGATGGAGCAGTGACATCTTCTGTGGTCCCAGGGGGGACCTGGGCTCTCAAGGGCTTTTCCTTCTCCCTCTGTTCTTTGGGGAGAGGTACAGACGTCACTGTTCCAGATGGGACAGCGACATCTCTTGTGGTCCCAGGACGGACCTGGGCCCCTGAGGGCCCCGCTGTGGTGGGCACAGCGGTACGGGGTGTCTTGGCAGAGGGAGGGGTGGGTGTAGGAGTTGGGATAGGTACTCTGTTCCCTTTGAGGCAACTCCTGCGAGTATGCCCCAGCTCCTTGCACAAATAGCACCTTACCCCCTCCGTGCCATAGTACACGGTGTATGTTATGCCCTCGTAGCGCACCCCAAAAGAACCCTCCACAGATTCAGTGCTCCCCGGCAGCAGCAGTTGTACCTGCCGCCTAAATGAGAGCACATGCCTCAGCGCCCTATCTCTACAGCCCAAAGATAATTTTATTATGGGGGACTTAATGTCTCCCAGGGCTTGCAGGTATGGCTTGATGAGGCTATCTGGGATGAAGGGGGGCACATTTGACAGAATGACCTTTGTGCCTAACCCCTCCATTGGCTCTATAGGGATGTATTTCCCCCCTACACTGATGCCTTTCTGCACCAGGGTGTGAGTGGCAGCCAGCGTACGGAGGAAGAAAATGCCCCTCCCATACATTTTGCTGGCCGCCACCACAGCAGAGGGACCCACCACATCAGCCACAGCCCTCACATATATCTCCATGTTTAGGCCAGGAGACATTGGGCACCTCACCCCAAGCTTCCTGATCAGACAGGGCGTGGCCCCAACATTGTTATTGCTGGGGCCATCGCCTGCAACTGCCACATGCGCCCATGTTGGAACTGGGACTGCAGGGGTTACGCTGCTAACAGGTGCTGGGGGAGGCGTGGCCAGGGCACTGGAAGGACCAGGCCTAGGGCTGTGACTAAGAGTGTTGCTCCTAGGGGCCACAGTTTTTGGTGTTTTATATCCGGGCGTCGCCCCCGTTGCCGCACTTGTCCTATTCCCCTTTCCAGGCATGATAACAAATAAGCCTCTAAGTCAGGGGAGGGTATTGCTTAGGGAGAGAGGTACAGAGAGGAAACTGTCTCTTTAAGAAGAGATCTCTCTGCAAGGGGAAAAAAACAGCAGCTTTTAAAAACCTGCTGCAGTTTTAAATCTTTTTCCCCTTATTGGTTACTCTCTCTCTGTTGTAATAAGCAATCACCACAATTTTACAAGTCTTTATAGAAAAGACACAGAGCTCTCAATTGCAAGTGAGAAAGGAATCAGGCTTAAGAAAACAAAAGAGTGAAATTGGAAGTTTAAACAACCAGTAAAAACCTCCAGTAGTGAGGGAGGAGAGAGGGGGTAAGACTGCAGTTTTCCAGCCAGCTAAACTGCAGCTATGCTGGGTTAAAACACTGCAGCCCCTGGGTGAAAACCAAAAACGGTTTTTAATCCTGAAAAAGCACCCAAAACCCTCTATAAAACTCCCAGTATACTCACAGTATACTCCCCCACAGATCCACAACAAAATATAACAAAAAAAAAAATAAAAAAAAAAAAAAAAAAAAAGAAAGAATAAAGCCGATTCCTTACCAAATGCCTGGGAGCTCTGCACATACGCTTCTGAATGGAAGGAGAAGCAGGATCCAGCCAGGAAAAAACACTCACAGCCAAACTGCAAGCAGCCAAGTTCCCCTGAGTGGACCTATTTTGATCTGGTTTGAAACTGATTGGCCGGCGAAGCCGGCCAATTCAGTTAAACAACAATTCTACTTGTTACCAAGTAGAACAAAGAAAAAACCAGTCAAACAAAAAAGTAAATGAATCCAACAAGTACACTGCTAAAGTGCACTTAAAACAGAAGGGTTAATTCTGAAGAACCCTTGATGGGGGGTACCGAGCAAAGCACCCCGCCTAACGCCCACTGGGAGGCAAACTCTGAAACCGTCCCAGTGGACTCGGCGTACGAGTACTCTGCCCGAATACGGGAGTGCACCAGCGCCCGGAACATGGCCACGATGTTTGTTGGGACCCTCCCCTCCAAACACTGCTTCCTGGTTTTACAAATGGCTACCTTAGCCAATGCCAGGAGCAGGTTGACCAGGAGATCCCTAGGCTTATCGTTCCGGGACACTGGGCACCCAAAAATAAAAAGTTGAGGGGAAAAACCCAGCCAGAACTGCAGGAGAAGGCTCCTCAAGAAGGACATGAGGGGCTGCAGTCTAGCGCAACTCGAATAAATGTGATATACGGACTCCCGCTCGCCACAGAAGGGACAGGCGGCGGGGGAGTCCGTGAAGTGTGCCAAATACTCTCCTGTGCTCAGTGCACCGTGGAGGACCCTCCAACCCAAATCCCCGGCGGGACCGGGAACCAAAGATGAATAGAGTTCCCTCCACCGGGGTCTCTCGCCCTCGTTCGCAGGGAATACCCGCCTCCAGATGGTGTCTGGGCGGGTGACAAGGGCGAGGTAATGCACTATATGGAGCACAAGAGAATACAGGACTTTCCTCGGCATGCCGCGGAAACACGCCGGGGACATATCCCCCAACTTGCTGAGGTTGGGGGAAAGAAGAGCCCGAGGGGGTTGCCGTGGCTTCGGTTCCACGCAAAAATCCGGAGAGCTGAAGTTGATAGGCTGACAAGGCTCTCCGGTCTGCAATAACCCCTCAATGAAGGTGCGTGAGTCGGGGTGGATGGCATCCGTAATCTCCTGGATCAAGCGACGAGGGACGCGGGCAGTACGCAGACCCATACGGGGCGCGAGCACCTCTGCTCTTACCCAGTATCGCCGCCCATAGTCCAGGAGATCCCCGACTCTGGTCACCTGCGCCAGGATTAGCCGGCGGCAAATAGAGGGTGAATCCAACATCCGAGCCCCCACTGCCGGATTATACAGCAGGGGCTCGGCGAGGAAATCAACCCCCACCGCCTGTTCCTTCCTGGTCGCGGAGACCAGTTTCCAGGCCTTAAGTAAGTCCCGATAGTATGCCGGCAGCACCGAGAGGTCTCTACCTAAACCCTCGGGCCTGATGATAAACAGTTGCCGATCATACCTCATATTGCGCAGCTGGCGAAAGAAACTGGTTGCCAGCTGGCACCACTGCGGAGACGGATCTGCGAATAGGTATCTCTGCAGGTATTGGAGGCGGAAAGTGTGTAACTGGGAGCGAACACAAACCACTCCCTGTCCACCCTCCTCCAAAGGGAGACACGCAACTCCCGCAGAGACCCAATGCTTCCCTATCCAAAGAAAATCCATCAACTTCCTCTGGATCTTGTTGATAAATTCGGGGGTCGGACCCATGGCTATCAGCCGGTGCCAAAGCTGACTGGCCACCAGCTGATTAATCACCAGGGTTCTTCCCCTGAGGGAAAGCATTCTCGACAGATACACCCATGACCCCAGACGAGCAACGACCCGTTCTTCAAGATCACTGAAGTTTTCCGGGGCCGGGACCTCCGCAGCAGACAGGTAGACTCCCAGATACTTGAGAGTATCGCCCTCCCACGAGACATTCCGAAACGCGGGGGGCAAGGAGTCCACCTGTAAGGGACCCACCAGAATGCCAGAGCACTTGGACCAGTTGATCCGAGCAGAAGAGGCCGCGGTATAGACCTCTTGGCACGCTTGTGCCCGCTCTAGATCATCTAGGTCCTGGGCCACGAGGAGCACGTCATCGGCATAAGCCGACAGGACTACCCGCATGTCGGGTTCCCGCAGCACCAGCCCGGTGAGCCTCCTCCTCAGTAGGCAGAGGAAGGGCTCAATGGCCAGCGCGTACAGTTGCCCAGACAGGGGGCACCCTTGACGTACTCCCCGACCAAACACAAAAGGTGCCGTCAGGGACCAGTTGATCTTCACCAGACACTCTGCAGAGGCGTACAGCATCTGGAGAAAGCCCACAAATTGTGGGCCGAAGCCAAACGTCTGCAGGGTCTGCATAAGGTAACGGTGATCCACTCTGTCAAACGCCTTCTCTTGATCTAGGGACAGGAAGGCGAGTGATAGACCAGTCCTTTGTGCGTAATGCATCAGGTCCCGGACCAGAAAGATGTTGTCATGAATACTCCGGCCCGGGACAGTATAGGACTGGTCGGGGTGAATCACCTCTGCCAGCACGGACTTGAGCCTCAGCGAAAGCGCTTTGGCTACGATCTTATAGTCCGTGCTGAGCAGTGATACCGGTCGCCAGTTGGAAATCTGGCGGAGATCCCCCTTCTTCGGCAGCAGAGACAGTATTGCCCGCCGACACGAAAGGGGCATCTCACCGGTCTCCAGGGCTTCGGCTAGGACCTCGGTGAAATCAGGTCCCAGCATCTCCCAGAAAAACTGGAAGAACTCCACAGTCAGCCCGTCTAGACCCGGCGTTTTTCCGCGGGACATGAGATTGAGGGCTTCAGAGAGCTCGGCCATGGTCAAAGGTAACTCAAGCAGCTCCCTTCCATCCTCACTGACCGTGGGAAGCCCCTCCCATAAGACCCTGCATTTATCTGGCTGGATTGACTCCGGAGAGAAAAGATCTACATAGAATCTCCGGGTTCTGTCCCGGATGCTCTCCGGGTCAGTCAAAGGAGTACCGTCCTCTGCCAACAAGCAGGTGATATGTCTACGGTTTCCCCTCTTTTTCTCCAGCGCGTAGAAGAGGCGCGACCCGCGATCCATCTCGCGAAGGAAGTGGATGCGGGATCGCACATACGCCCCCCGAGCTCTCCGATCTTCCAAGTCCCGGAGAGCGTACTTCCTCTCCACGTACATACTCTGCAGGTATTGGTCTCCTTCCACAGACAGCCTCTTCTCGAGATCGAGCACCTCCTCCCTGAGGGCCTTGATCTCAGCATCGCGCTGCCTGCTGGCACCTCTGGTATACTCCTGACACACGAGGCGCAGATGAACCTTGCCCACGTCCCACCACTGCTCTAACGTGGCAAAGTCTGACCTGCAACCTCTCCAGGCCATCCAAAAGTCTCGGACCGACGTCTCAAACCCCTTGTCCTCCAACAAAGTATTGTTGAAGTGCCAATATGCGGCTGAAGGTGCTGCAGGTAGCAGCGTCACCGTCACGGACGCACAATTGTGGTCCGAAAACGGCGCCAGCCTAATGGCACTGGACTGGGCTCGCGACAGGCAGTGGCTGGAAATATACAGCCTGTCTATCCGGGACCAGGACATCCGTTCACCCCTAAACACCCTAACATGTGTGAACTCAGTGGATGCCTCAGGATGTTGTTCTCGCCAGACGTCTACCAAGGAGTAGCGGGTGATGACCTCCCGCAAGGCCGACGCAGAACACGGGTGTGGCTCCGGACCATTCCGGTCTTTCCGAGCCTCGAGGGTACAGTTAAAATCACCCCCGAGCACCACGTATTCGTTCGTGTCGACTGTCTCCAGGTATTCAGACATTCTGACGAAGAACTGCCTTCTCAGGGGTCCGGTGGCAGGAGCATACACGTTCAGGAAATTAAACGTGTAGTCCTCGTGTCGGACCCTGATATGCAACAGGCGACCTGGAACAACCGTTTTGGCAAGCAGCAGCTCAGGTTGAAAGGATTCAGAGAACAGGGTCACCACCCCACAAGATGTCGAAGTGAGGTGGCTGAAAAAGACCTTGCCTCGCCACTCCAGATGCCAGCTGGCTTCAGCCTCTGGAGTTGTATGGGTTTCCTGCAGGAAACTCACAGAATACTTTCCCTTCTGTAAAAAGGAGAGTACCTGGAACCTGCGCAACCCGTCCTTACAGCTGTTTACGTTAAGCGTACCGATGCTCAAAGCCATTGGTAGTCAAAGAGTTTTTCCGTCCCACAGGCGCTCAGGGTGCTATACCCCGAGAAGCCTTTACGTGCTCTCGCATCAATTTGTAGAACTTTAGGGCACGAACATGTTCATTAGACCCTGAGATTCTGGCCTTGCGGTTGGCCCTGGTGTATACAAAAAGAGAGTGGAGAATGAACGAAGCATCCTTCCACTTCTTGAGGGCCAACTTCACCTTCTTTTTTCCTTGCTTGTGAAGGGTATCTCCTAGGAACTCATCTATCTCCTGGGCAGGGATAACGGGGCTCAAGGAGCCCACCGACTCTGCGGTGCCAGAGGATGCCTCACTGAGCCCCAACTCCCCAAGCTCCTCTTGGCTGAAAAACTCAAGACCCCCGCCCCTCTCTGTGGGAGCCTTTCTCAGCCCTAGAGTGGGTCACCTCTTCGGTGTTTCCACGAGGGGGTCCACTATATCCTCCACATCCAACCCCTGGGTAGAATCTTCAGGGGTATCTGGAGGCGGTATGATGGAGGCAGCGGTCTCCCGAGTGTCCTCGGGGGCCACAGAGGCACCCAGTGCCCTCCTAATCTCCTCTATCGCCGTGTGGATAAATGGGATGCCACAGGTGTTCTCACCAACCGCGGGAGGGCACTCGCCAACCGCGGGAGGGCACTCGCCAACCGCGGGAGGGCACTCGCCAACCGCGGGAGGGCACTCGCCAACCGCGGGAGGGCACTCGCCAACCGCGGGAGGGCACTCGCCAACCGCTGGAGGGCACTCGCCAACCGCTGGAGGGCACTCGCCAACCGCGGGAGGGCACTCCTCAGCATGCACCCCAAGGAGAGAGTCCAGCTTGGCAGTCATCTCTGACAAAGACCAAAACTCTCTGCGAAGAGGGCTCACGTCAGACACCCTCCAAGTGTATCCTGAATTGCTCGCTAAAGCCTCCTCTCCTACACCTGCCTTCCCCGCTCCATCCTCTAAATCCTCAACCATGGGGGTCAGCCCTAGCCAATCCCCTCCTTCCGGTGACATAAAACCTGACTCGGCCTCAGGCGCTTCACCCAAAGGTGGTACAGCCGGAGGGAGATTCTGGTCGACCCCCGAGTCTCCGAAGACAGCTACTTTCGGTGTGATAGGTTCACCGAAGCACAAGTCCCCGGGGGATGTTCTCCAACTGGGAGGAGTGTTGGAAGGCTTCCCAACGTCCATTTCTAGGGGCAAAGCCTCATGTTGTTGAGCACTTTGACCTTCCACCCCAGGGACGCCGGGTACCTCCTCTTCCCCTTGTATTCCCTCCAGATCTTCGAGGGGGGGGGGCTGCATATTTATGGATTCCGTCTCACACTGGCTAATCCTAACCAGTGGGCCGGACAGGGCCACCCTGTGCGGAATTGCTGTTACATTCCGCTTCGGAGACTTCTGAGGGTGAACGTAATACGGTTCACCCTCCTCACCCTCCTCAATCACCCTCTTGTTTTTGTTTTTAAAAGGCTTCTTCCTGGGGGGTGCTTCCCCAGAAGAGGGTGCCACTGTCTCTCCAGCCGGAGCTTCCTCCTGCTCCCCCGCACCCTGTACGGTGCTTACATTGGGGGTAAGGTGTTCTTGGGGGTGGACAGTGACAACAGAGGGTGACTGTTCTAGGGTGACTCTTTTCTTCTCCCTCTTTTTTTGGGGGAGAGGTTCAGATGTCACTGTTTGAGAAGGAGCAGTGACATCTTCTGTGGTCCCAGGGGGGACCTGGGCTCTCAAGGGCTTTTCCTTCTCCCTCTGTTCTTTGGGGAGAGGTACAGACGTCACTGTTCCAGATGGGACAGCGACATCTCTTGTGGTCCCAGGATGGACCTGGGCCCCTGAGGGCCCCGCTGTGGTGGGCACAGCGGTACGGGGTGTCTTGGCAGAGGGAGGGGCGGGTGTAGGAGTTGGGATAGGTCCTCTGTTCCCTTTGAGGCAACTCCTGCGAGTATGCCCCAGCTCCTTGCACAAATAGCACCTTACCCCCTCCGTGCCATAGTACACAGTGTATGTTATGTCCTCGTAGCGCACCCCAAAAGAACCCTCCACAGATTCAGTGCTCCCCGGCAGCAGCAGTTGTACCTGCCGCCTAAATGAGAGCACATGCCTCAGCGCCCTATCTCTACAGCCCAAAGATAATTTTATTATGGGGGACTTAATGTCTCCCAGGGCTTGCAGGTATGGCTTCATGAGGCTATCTGGGATGAAGGGGGGCACATTTGACAGAATGACCTTTGTGCCTAACCCCTCCATGGGCTCTATAGGGATGTATTTCCCCCCTACACTGATGCCTTTCTGCACCAGGGTGTGAGTGGCAGCCAGCGTACGGAGGAAGAAAATGCCCCTCCCATACATTTTGCTGGCCGCTACCACAGCAGAGGGACCCACCACATCAGCCACAGCCCTCACATATATCTCCATGTTTAGGCCAGGAGACATTGGGCACCTCACCCCAAGCTTCCTGCTCAGACAGGGCGTGGCCCCAGCATTGTTGTTGCTGGGGCCTTCGCCTGCAACTGCCACATGCGCCCATGTTGGAACTGGGACTGCAGGGGTTACGCTGCTAACAGGTGCTGGGGGAGGCGTGGCCAGGGCACTGGAAGGACCAGGCCTAGGGCTGTGACTAAGAGTGTTGCTCCTAGGGGCCACAGTTTTTGGTGTTTTATATCCGGGCGTCGCCCCCGTTGCCGCACTTGTCCTATTCCCCTTTCCAGGCATGATAACAAATAAGCCTCTAAGTCAGGGGAGGGTATTGCTTAGGGAGAGAGGTACAGAGAGGAAAAACTGTCTCTTTAAGAAGAGATCTCTCTGCAAGGGGGAAAAAAAAAAAAAAAAAAAAAAAAAAAAAAAAAAAAACAGCAGCTTTTAAAAACCTGCTGCAGTTTTAAATCTTTTTCCCCTTATTGGTTACTCTCTCTCTGTTGTAATAAGCAATCACCACAATTTTACAAGTCTTTATAGAAAAGACACAGAGCTCTCAATTGCAAGTGAGAAAGGAATCAGGTTTAAGAAAACAAAAGAGTGAAATTGGAAGTTTAAACAACCAGTAAAAACCTCCAGTAGTGAGGGAGGAGAGAGGGAGTAAGACTACAGTTTTCCAGCCAGCTAAACTGCAGCTATGCTGGGTTAAAACACTGCAGCCCCTGGGTGAAAACCAAAAAACGGTTTTTAATCCTGAAAATGCACCCAAAAACCCTCTATAAAACTCCCAGTATACTCATAGTATACTCCCCCACAGATCCACAACAAAATATAACAAATAAAGAAAGAATAAAGCCGATTCCTTACCAAATGCCTGGGAGCTCTGCACATACGCTTCTGAATGGAAGGAGAAGCAGGATCCAGCCAGGAAAAAGCACTCACAGCCAAACTGCAAGCAGGCAAGTTCCCCTGAGTGGAAGATGCTATGGAGTGAGCCCATAACCATTTAAATGTGGGAGGGGGTGAGCTTAAATTAAGCTTAAATTAAGTAGGAGGTGGTTATGGGCTCACTCCATAGCATCTTCCACTCAGGGGAACTTGCCTGCTTGCAGTTTGGCTGTGAGTGCTTTTTCCTGGCTGGATCCTGCTTCTCCTTCCATTCAGAAGCGTATGTGCAGAGCTCCCAGGCATTTGGTAAGGAATCGGCTTTATTCTTTCTTTTTTTGTTGTTATATTTTGTTGTGGATCTGTGGGGGAGTATACTATGAGTATACTGGGAGTTTTATAGAGGGTTTTGGGTGCATTTTCAGGATTAAAACCCGTTTTTGGTTTTCACCCAGGGGCTGCAGTGTTTTAACCCAGCATAGCTGGAGTTTTAGCTGGCTGGAAAACTGCAGTCTTACCCCCTCTCTCCTCCCTCACTACTGGAGGTTTTTACTGGTTGTTTAAACTTCCAATTTCACTCTTTTGTTTTCTTAAGCCTGATTCCTTTCTCACTTGCAATTGAGAGCTCTGTGTCTTTTCTATAAAGACTTGTAAAATTGTGGTGATTGCTTATTACAACAGAGAGAGAGTAACCAATAAGGGGAAAAAGATTTAAAACTGCAGCAGGTTTTTTTTTTTTTTTTTTTTTTTTTTTTTTTAAAAGCTGCTGTTTTTTCCCCTTGCAGAGAGATCTCTTCTTAAAGAGACAGTTTCCTCTCTGTACCTCTCTCCCTAAGCAATACCCTCCCCTGACTTAGAGGCTTATTTGTTATCATGCCTGGAAAGGGGAATAGGACAAGTGCGGCAACGGGGGCGACGCCCGGATATAAAACACCAAAAACTGTGGCCCCTAGGAGCAACACTCTTAGTCACAGCCCTAGGCCTGGTCCTTCCAGTGCCCTGGCCACGCCTCCCCCAGCACCTGTTAGCAGCGTAACCCCTGCAGTCCCAGTTCCAACATGGGCGCATGTGGCAGTTGCAGGCGATGGCCCCAGCAACAACAATGTTGGGGCCACGCCCTGTCTGAGCAGGAAGCTTGGGGTGAGGTGCCCAATGTCTCCTGGCCTAAACATGGAGATATATGTGAGGGCTGTGGCTGATGTGGTGGGTCCCTCTGCTGTGGTGGCGGCCAGCAAAATGTATGGGAGGGGCATTTTCTTCCTCCGTACGCTGGCTGCCACTCACACCCTGGTGCAGAAAGGCATCAGTGTAGGGGGGAAATACATCCCTATAGAGCCAATGGAGGGGTTAGGCACAAAGGTCATTCTGTCAAATGTGCCCCCCTTCATCCCAGATAGCCTCATGAAGCCATACCTGCAAGCCCTGGGAGACATTAAGTCCCCCATAATAAAATTATCTTTGGGCTGTAGAGATAGGGCGCTGAGGCATGTGCTCTCATTTAGGCGGCAGGTACAACTGCTGCTGCCGGGGAGCACTGAATCTGTGGAGGGTTCTTTTGGGGTGCGCTACGAGGGCATAACATACACCGTGTACTATGGCACGGAGGGGGTAAGGTGCTATTTGTGCAAGGAGCTGGGGCATACTCGCAGGAGTTGCCTCAAAGGGAACAGAGTACCTATCCCAACTCCTACACCCACCCCTCCCTCTGCCAAGACACCCCGTACCGCTGTGCCCACCACAGCGGGGCCCTCAGGGGCCCAGGTCCATCCTGGGACCACAAGAGATGTCGCTGTCCCACCTGGAACAGTGACGTCTGTACCTCTCCCCAAAGAACAGAGGGAGAAGGAAAAGCCCTTGAGAGCCCAGGTCCCCCCTGGGACCACAGAAGATGTCACTGCTCCATCTCAAACAGTGGCATCTGAACCTCTCCCCCCAAAAAAGAGGGAGAAGAAAAGAGTCACCCCAGAACAGTCACCCTCTGTTGTCACTGTCCCCCCCCAAGAACACCTTACCCCCAATGTAAGCACCGTACAGGGTGTGGGGGAGCAGGAGGAAGCTCCGGCTGGAGAGACAGTGGCACCCTCTTCTGGGGAAGCACCCCCCAGGAAGAAGCCTTTTAAAAACAAAAACAAGAGGGTGATTGAGGAGGGCGAGGAGGGTGAACCGTATTACGTTCACCCTCAGAAGTCTCCGAAGCGGAATGTAACAGCAATTCCGCACAGGGTGGCCCTGTCCGGCCCACTGGTTAGGATTAGCCAGTGTGAGCCGGAATCCATAAATATGCAGCCCCCCCCCCTCGAAGATCTGGAGGGAATACAAGGGGAAGAGGAGGTACCCGGCGTCCCTGGGGTGGAAGGTCAAAGTGCTCAACAACATGAGGCTTTGCCCCTAGAAATGGACGTTGGGAAGCCTTCCAACACTCCTCCCAGTTGGAGAACATCCCCCGGGGACTTGTGCTTCGGTGAACCTATCACACCGAAAGTAGCTGTCTTCGGAGACTCGGGGGTCGACCAGAATCTCCCTCCGGCTGTACCACCTTTGGGTGAAGCGCCTGAGGCCGAGTCAGGTTTTATTTCACCGGAAGGAGGGGATTGGCTAGGGCTGACCCCCATGGTTGAGGATTTAGAGGATGGAGCGGGGAAGGCAGGTGTAGGAGAGGAGGCTTTAGCGAGCAATTCAGGATACACTTGGAGGGTGTCTGACGTGAGCCCTCTTCGCAGAGAGTTTTGGTCTTTGTCAGAGATGACTGCCAAGCTGGACTCTCTCCTTGGGGTGCATGCTGAGGAGTGCCCTCCCGCGGTTGGCGAGTGCCCTCCCGCGGTTGGCGAGTGCCCTCCCGCGGTTGGCGAGTGCCCTCCCGCGGTTGGCGAGTGCCCTCCCGCGGTTGGCGAGTGCCCTCCCGCGGTTGGTGAGAACACCTGTGGCATCCCATTTATCCACACGGCGATAGAGGAGATTAGGAGGGCACTGGGTGCCTCTGTGGCCCCCGAGGACACTCGGGAGACCGCTGCCTCCATCATACCGCCTCCAGATACCCCTGAAGATTCTACCCAGGGGTTGGATGTGGAGGATATAGTGGACCCCCTCGTGGAAACACCAAAGAGGGGACCCACTCTAGGGCTGAGAAAGGCTCCCACAGAGAGGGGCGGGGGTCTTGAGTTTTTCAGCCAAGAGGAGCTTGGGGAGTTGGGGCTCAGTGAGGCATCCTCTGGCACCGCAGAGTCGGTGGGCTCCTTGAGCCCCGTTATCCCTGCCCAGGAGATAGATGAGTTCCTAGGAGATACCCTTCACAAGCAAGGAAAAAAGAAGGTGAAGTTGGCCCTCAAGAAGTGGAAGGATGCTTCGTTCATTCTCCACTCTCTTTTTGTATACACCAGGGCCAACCGCAAGGCCAGAATCTCAGGGTCTAATGAACATGTTCGTGCCCTAAAGTTCTACAAATTGATGCGAGAGCATGTAAAGGCTTCTCGGGGTATAGCACCCTGAGCGCCTGTGGGACGGAAAAACTCTTTGACTACCAATGGCTTTGAGCATCGGTACGCTTAACGTAAACAGCTGTAAGGACGGGTTGCGCAGGTTCCAGGTACTCTCCTTTTTACAGAAGGGAAAGTATTCAGTGAGTTTCCTGCAGGAAACCCATACCACTCCAGAGGCTGAAGCCAGCTGGCATCTGGAGTGGCGAGGCAAGGTCTTTTTCAGCCACCTCACTTCGACATCTTGTGGGGTGGTGACCCTGTTCTCTGAATCCTTTCAACCTGAGCTGCTGCTTGCCAAAACGGTTGTTCCAGGTCGCCTGTTGCATATCAGGGTCCGACACGAGGACTACACGTTTAATTTCCTGAACGTGTATGCTCCTGCCACCGGACCCCTGAGAAGGCAGTTCTTCGTCAGAATGTCTGAATACCTGGAGACAGTCGACACGAACGAATACGTGGTGCTCGGGGGTGATTTTAACTGTACCCTCGAGGCTCGGAAAGACCGGAATGGTCCGGAGCCACACCCGTGTTCTGCGTCGGCCTTGCGGGAGGTCATCATCCGCTACTCCTTGGTAGACATCTGGCGAGAACAACATCCTGAGGCATCCACTGAGTTCACACATGTTAGGGTGTTTAGGGGTGAACGGATGTCCTGGTCCCGGATAGACAGGCTGTATATTTCCAGCCACAGCCTGTCGCGAGCCCAGTCCAGTGCCATTAGGCTGGCGCCGTTTTCGGACCACAATTGTGCGTCCGTGACGGTGACGCTGCTACCTGCAGCACCTTCAGCCGCATATTGGCACTTCAACAATACTTTGTTGGAGGACAAGGGGTTTGAGACGTCGGTCCGAGACTTTTGGATGGCCTGGAGAGGTTGCAGGTCAGACTTTGCCACGTTAGAGCAGTGGTGGGACGTGGGCAAGGTTCATCTGCGCCTCGTGTGTCAGGAGTATACCAGAGGTGCCAGCAGGCAGCGCGATGCTGAGATCAAGGCCCTCAGGGAGGAGGTGCTCGATCTCGAGAAGAGGCTGTCTGTGGAAGGAGACCAATACCTGCAGAGTATGTACGTGGAGAGGAAGTACGCTCTCCGGGACTTGGAAGATCGGAGAGCTCGGGGGGCGTATGTACGATCCCGCATCCACTTCCTTCGCGAGATGGATCGCGGGTCGCGACTCTTCTACGCGCTGGAGAAAAAGAGGGGAAACCGTAGACATATCACCTGCTTGTTGGCAGAGGACGGTACTCCTTTGACTGACCCGGAGAGCATCCGGGACAGAACCCGGAGATTCTATGTAGATCTTTTCTCTCCGGAGTCAATCCAGCCAGATAAATGCAGGGTCTTATGGGAGGGGCTTCCCACGGTCAGTGAGGATGGAAGGGAGCTGCTTGAGTTACCTTTGACCATGGCCGAGCTCTCTGAAGCCCTCAATCTCATGTCCCGCGGAAAAACGCCGGGTCTGGACGGGCTGACTGTGGAGTTCTTCAGGTTTTTCTGGGAGATGCTGGGACCTGATTTCACCGAGGTCCTAGCCGAAGCCCTGGAGACCGGTGAGATGCCCCTTTCGTGTCGGCGGGCAATACTGTCTCTGCTGCCGAAGAAGGGGGATCTCCGCCAGATTTCCAACTGGCGACCGGTCTCACTGCTCAGCACGGACTATAAGATCGTAGCCAAAGCGCTTTCGCTGAGGCTCAAGTCCGTGCTGGCAGAGGTGATTCACCCCGACCAGTCCTATACTGTCCCGGGCCGGAGTATTCATGACAACATCTTTCTGGTCCGGGACCTGATGCATTACGCACAAAGGACTGGTCTATCACTCGCCTTCCTGTCCCTAGATCAAGAGAAGGCGTTTGACAGAGTGGATCACCGTTACCTTATGCAGACCCTGCAGGCGTTTGGCTTCGGCCCACAATTTGTGGGCTTTCTCCAGATACTGTACGCCTCTGCAGAGTGTCTGGTGAAGATCAACTGGTCCCTGACGGCACCTTTTGTGTTTGGTCGGGGAGTACGTCAAGGGTGCCCCCTGTCTGGGCAACTGTACGCGCTGGCCATTGAGCCCTTCCTCTGCCTACTGAGGAGGAGGCTCACCGGGCTGGTGCTGCGGGAACCTGACATGCGGGTAGTCCTGTCGGCTTATGCCGATGACGTGCTCCTCGTGGCCCAGGACCTAGATGATCTAGAGCGGGCACAAGCGTGCCAAGAGGTCTATACCGCGGCCTCTTCTGCTCGGATCAACTGGTCCAAGTGCTCTGGCATTCTGGTGGGTCCCTTACAGGTGGACTCCTTGCCCCCCGCGTTTCGGAATGTCTCGTGGGAGGGCGATACTCTCAAGTATCTGGGAGTCTACCTGTCTGCTGCGGAGGTCCCGGCCCCGGAAAACTTCAGTGATCTTGAAGAACGGGTCGTTGCTCGTCTGGGGTCATGGGTGTATCTGTCGAGAATGCTTTCCCTCAGGGGAAGAACCCTGGTGATTAATCAGCTGGTGGCCAGTCAGCTTTGGCACCGGCTGATAGCCATGGGTCCGACCCCCGAATTTATCAACAAGATCCAGAGGAAGTTGATGGATTTTCTTTGGATAGGGAAGCATTGGGTCTCTGCGGGAGTTGCGTGTCTCCCTTTGGAGGAGGGTGGACAGGGAGTGGTGTGTGTTCGCTCCCAGTTACACACTTTCCGCCTCCAATACCTGCAGAGATACCTATTCGCAGATCCGTCTCCGCAGTGGTGCCAGCTGGCAACCAGTTTCTTTCGCCAGCTGCGCAATATGAGGTATGATCGGCAACTGTTTATCATCAGGCCCGAGGGTTTAGGTAGAGACCTCTCGGTGCTGCCGGCATACTATCGGGACTTACTTAAGGCCTGGAAACTGGTCTCCGCGACCAGGAAGGAACAGGCGGTGGGGGTTGATTTCCTCGCCGAGCCCCTGCTGTATAATCCGGCAGTGGGGGCTCGGATGTTGGATTCACCCTCTATTTGCCGCCGGCTAATCCTGGCGCAGGTGACCAGAGTCGGGGATCTCCTGGACTATGGGCGGCGATACTGGGTAAGAGCAGAGGTGCTCGCGCCCCGTATGGGTCTGCGTACTGCCCGCGTCCCTCGTCGCTTGATCCAGGAGATTACGGATGCCATCCACCCCGACTCACGCACCTTCATTGAGGGGTTATTGCAGACCGGAGAGCCTTGTCAGCCTATCAACTTCAGCTCTCCGGATTTTTGCGTGGAACCGAAGCCACGGCAACCCCCTCGGGCTCTTCTTTCCCCCAACCTCAGCAAGTTGGGGGATATGTCCCCGGCGTGTTTCCGCGGCATGCCGAGGAAAGTCCTGTATTCTCTTGTGCTCCATATAGTGCATTACCTCGCCCTTGTCACCCGCCCAGACACCATCTGGAGGCGGGTATTCCCTGCGAACGAGGGCGAGAGACCCCGGTGGAGGGAACTCTATTCATCTTTGGTTCCCGGTCCCGCCGGGGATTTGGGTTGGAGGGTCCTCCACGGTGCACTGAGCACAGGAGAGTATTTGGCACACTTCACGGACTCCCCCGCCGCCTGTCCCTTCTGTGGCGAGCGGGAGTCCGTATATCACATTTATTCGAGTTGCGCTAGACTGCAGCCCCTCATGTCCTTCTTGAGGAGCCTTCTCCTGCAGTTCTGGCTGGGTTTTTCCCCTCAACTTTTTATTTTTGGGTGCCCAGTGTCCCGGAACGATAAGCCTAGGGATCTCCTGGTCAACCTGCTCCTGGCATTGGCTAAGGTAGCCATTTGTAAAACCAGGAAGCAGTGTTTGGAGGGGAGGGTCCCAACAAACATCGTGGCCATGTTCCGGGCGCTGGTGCACTCCCGTATTCGGGCAGAGTACTTGTACGCCGAGTCCACTGGGACGGTTTCAGAGTTTGCCTCCCAGTGGGCGTTAGGCGGGGTGCTTTGCTCGGTACCCCCCATCAAGGGTTCTTCAGAATTAACCCTTCTGTTTTAAGTGCACTTTAGCAGTGTACTTGTTGGATTCATTTACTTTTTTGTTTGACTGGTTTTTTCTTTGTTCTACTTGGTAACAAGTAGAATTGTTGTTTAACTGAATTGGCCGGCTTCGCCGGCCAATCAGTTTCAAACCAGATCAAAATAGGTCCACTCAGGGGAACTTGCCTGCTTGCAGTTTGGCTGTGAGTGTTTTTTCCTGGCTGGATCCTGCTTTCTCCTTCCATTCAGAAGCGTATGTGCAGAGCTCCCAGGCATTTGGTAAGGAATCGGCTTTATTCTTTCTTTATTTGTTATATTTTGTTGTGGATCTGTGGGGGAGTATACTGTGAGTATACTGGGAGTTTTATAGAGGGTTTTGGGTGCTTTTTCAGGATTAAAACCCGTTTTTGGTTTTCACCCAGGGGCTGCAGTGTTTTAACCCAGCATAGCTGCAGTTTAGCTGGCTGGAAAACTGCAGTCTTACCCCCTCTCTCCTCCCTCACTACTGGAGGTTTTTACTGGTTGTTTAAACTTCCAATTTCACTCTTTTGTTTTCTTAAGCCTGATTCCTTTCTCACTTGCAATTGAGAGCTCTGTGTCTTTTCTATAAAGACTTGTAAAATTGTGGTGATTGCTTATTACAACAGAGAGAGAGTAACCAATAAGGGGAAAAAGATTTAAAACTGCAGCAGGTTTTTAAAAGCTGCTGTTTTTTCCCCTTGCAGAGAGATCTCTTCTTAAAGAGACAGTTTCCTCTCTGTACCTCTCTCCCTAAGCAATACCCTCCCCTGACTTAGAGGCTTATTTGTTATCATGCCTGGAAAGAGGAATAGGACAAGTGCGGCAACGGGGGCGACGCCCGGATATAAAACACCAAAAACTGTGGCCCCTAGGAGCAACACTCTTAGTCACAGCCCTAGGCCTGGTCCTTCCAGTGCCCTGGCCACGCCTCCCCCAGCACCTGTTAGCAGCGTAACCCCTGCAGTCCCAGTTCCAACATGGGCGCATGTGGCAGTTGCAGGCGATGGCCCCAGCAACAACAATGTTGGGGCCACGCCCTGTCTGAGCAGGAAGCTTGGGGTGAGGTGCCCAATGTCTCCTGGCCTAAACATGGAGATATATGTGAAGGCTGTGGCTGATGTGGTGGGTCCCTCTGCTGTGGTGGCGGCCAGCAAAATGTATGGGAGGGGCATTTTCTTCCTCCGTACGCTGGCTGCCACTCACACCCTGGTGCAGAAAGGCATCAGTGTAGGGGGGAAATACATCCCTATAGAGCCAATGGAGGGGTTAGGCACAAAGGTCATTCTGTCAAATGTGCCCCCCTTCATCCCAGATAGCCTCATGAAGCCATACCTGCAAGCCCTGGGAGACATTAAGTCCCCCATAATAAAATTATCTTTGGGCTGTAGAGATAGGGCGCTGAGGCATGTGCTCTCATTTAGGCGGCAGGTACAACTGCTGCTGCCGGGGAGCACTGAATCTGTGGAGGGTTCTTTTGGGGTGCGCTACGAGGGCATAACATACACCGTGTACTATGGCACGGAGGGGGTAAGGTGCTATTTGTGCAAGGAGCTGGGGCATACTCGCAGGAGTTGCCTCAAAGGGAACAGAGTACCTATCCCAACTCCTACACCCACCCCTCCCTCTGCCAAGACACCCCGTACCGCTGTGCCCACCACAGCGGGGCCCTCAGGGGCCCAGGTCCGTCCTGGGACCACAAGAGATGTCGCTGTCCCATCTGGAACAGTGACGTCTGTACCTCTCCCCAAAGAACAGAGGGAGAAGGAAAAGCCCTTGAGAGCCCAGGTCCCCCCTGGGACCACAGAAGATGTCACTGCTCCATCTCAAACAGTGACATCTGAACCTCTCCCCCCAAAAAAGAGGGAGAAGAAAAGAGTCACCCCAGAACAGTCACCCTCTGTTGTCACTGTCCCCCCCCAAGAACACCTTACCCCCAATGTAAGCACCGTACAGGGTGCGGGGGAGCAGGAGGAAGCTCCGGCTGGAGAGACAGTGGCACCCTCTTCTGGGGAAGCACCCCCCAGGAAGAAGCCTTTTAAAAACAAAAACAAGAGGGTGATTGAGGAGGGCGAGGAGGGTGAACCGTATTACGTTCACCCTCAGAAGTCTCCGAAGCGGAATGTAACAGCAATTCCGCACAGGGTGGCCCTGTCCGGCCCACTGGTTAGGATTAGCCAGTGTGAGCCCGAATCCATAAATATGCAGCCCCCCCCCCTCGAAGATCTGGAGGGAATACAAGGGGAAGAGGAGGTACCCGGCGTCCCTGGGGTGGAAGGTCAAAGTGCTCAACAACATGAGGCTTTGCCCCTAGAAATGGACGTTGGGAAGCCTTCCAACACTCCTCCCAGTTGGAGAACATCCCCCGGGGACTTGTGCTTCGGTGAACCTATCACACCGAAAGTAGCTGTCTTCGGAGACTCGGGGGTCGACCAGAATCTCCCTCCGGCTGTACCACCTTTGGGTGAAGCGCCTGAGGCCGAGTCAGGTTTTATGTCACCGGAAGGAGGGGATTGGCTAGGGCTGACCCCCATGGTTGAGGATTTAGAGGATGGAGCGGGGAAGGCAGGTGTAGGAGAGGAGGCTTTAGCGAGCAATTCAGGATACACTTGGAGGGTGTCTGACGTGAGCCCTCTTCGCAGAGAGTTTTGGTCTTTGTCAGAGATGACTGCCAAGCTGGACTCTCTCCTTGGGGTGCATGCTGAGGAGTGCCCTCCAGCGGTTGACGAGTGCCCTCCAGCGGTTGGCGAGTGCCCTCCCGCGGTTGGCGAGTGCCCTCCCGCGGTTGGCGAGTGCCCTCCAGCGGTTGGCGAGTGCCCTCCAGCGGTTGGCGAGTGCCCTCCCGCGGTTGGCGAGTGCCCTCCCGCGGTTGGCGAGTGCCCTCCCGCGGTTGGCGAGTGCCCTCCCGCGGTTGGTGAGAACACCTGTGGCATCCCATTTATCCACACGGCGATAGAGGAGATTAGGAGGGCACTGGGTGCCTCTGTGGCCCCCGAGGACACTCGGGAGACCGCTGCCTCCATCATACCGCCTCCAGATACCCCTGAAGATTCTACCCAGGGGTTGGATGTGGAGGATATAGTGGACCCCCTCGTGGAAACACCGAAGAGGGGACCCACTCTAGGGCTGAGAAAGGCTCCCACAGAGAGGGGCGGGGGTCTTGAGTTTTTCAGCCAAGAGGAGCTTGGGGAGTTGGGACTCAGTGAGGCATCCTCTGGCACCGCAGAGTCGGTGGGCTCCTTGAGCCCCGTTATCCCTGCCCAGGAGATAGATGAGTTCCTAGGAGATACCCTTCACAAGCAAGGAAAAAAGAAGGTGAAGTTGGCCCTCAAGAAGTGGAAGGATGCTTCGTTCATTCTCCACTCTCTTTTTGTATACACCAGGGCCAACCGCAAGGCCAGAATCTCAGGGTCTAATGAACATGTTCGTGCCCTAAAGTTCTACAAATTGATGCGAGAGCACGTAAAGGCTTCTCGGGGTATAGCACCCTGAGCGCCTGTGGGACGGAAAAACTCTTTGACTACCAATGGCTTTGAGCATCGGTACGCTTAACGTAAACAGCTGTAAGGACGGGTTGCGCAGGTTCCAGGTACTCTCCTTTTTTACAGAAGGGAAAGTATTCTGTGAGTTTCCTGCAGGAAACCCATACCACTCCAGAGGCTGAAGCCAGCTGGCATCTGGAGTGGCGAGGCAAGGTCTTTTTCAGCCACCTCACTTCGACATCTTGTGGGGTGGTGACCCTGTTCTCTGAATCCTTTCAACCTGAGCTGCTGCTTGCCAAAACGGTTGTTCCAGGTCGCCTGTTGCATATCAGGGTCCGACACGAGGACTACACGTTTAATTTCCTGAACGTGTATGCTCCTGCCACCGGACCCCTGAGAAGGCAGTTCTTCGTCAGAATGTCTGAATACCTGGAGACAGTCGACACGAACGAATACGTGGTGCTCGGGGGTGATTTTAACTGTACCCTCGAGGCTCGGAAAGACCGGAATGGTCCGGAGCCACACCCGTGTTCTGCGTCGGCCTTGCGGGAGGTCATCACCCGCTACTCCTTGGTAGACGTCTGGCGAGAACAACATCCTGAGGCATCCACTGAGTTCACACATGTTAGGGTGTTTAGGGGTGAACGGATGTCCTGGTCCCGGATAGACAGGCTGTATATTTCCAGCCACAGCCTGTCGCGAGCCCAGTCCAGTGCCATTAGGCTGGCGCCGTTTTCGGACCACAATTGTGCGTCCGTGACGGTGACGCTGCTACCTGCAGCACCTTCAGCCGCATATTGGCACTTCAACAATACTTTGTTGGAGGACAAGGGGTTTGAGACGTCGGTCCGAGACTTTTGGATGGCCTGGAGAGGTTGCAGGTCAGACTTTGCCACGTTAGAGCAGTGGTGGGACGTGGGCAAGGTTCATCTGCGCCTCGTGTGTCAGGAGTATACCAGAGGTGCCAGCAGGCAGCGCGATGCTGAGATCAAGGCCCTCAGGGAGGAGGTGCTCGATCTCGAGAAGAGGCTGTCTGTGGAAGGAGACCAATACCTGCAGAGTATGTACGTGGAGAGGAAGTACGCTCTCCGGGACTTGGAAGATCGGAGAGCTCGGGGGGCGTATGTGCGATCCCGCATCCACTTCCTTCGCGAGATGGATCGCGGGTCGCGACTCTTCTACGCGCTGGAGAAAAAGAGGGGAAACCGTAGACATATCACCTGCTTGTTGGCAGAGGACGGTACTCCTTTGACTGACCCGGAGAGCATCCGGGACAGAACCCGGAGATTCTAT
Source organism: Ascaphus truei (assembly GCF_040206685.1). NCBI lineage: Eukaryota > Metazoa > Chordata > Amphibia > Anura > Ascaphidae > Ascaphus > Ascaphus truei. Next base: position 468,339,255 of record NC_134484.1, read on the forward strand.
GTAGATCTTTTCTCTCCGGAGTCAATCCAGCCAGATAAATGCAGGGTCTTATGGGAGGGGCTTCCCACGGTCAGTGAGGATGGAAGGGAGCTGCTTGAGTTACCTTTGACCATGGCCGAGCTCTCTGAAGCCCTCAATCTCATGTCCCGCGGAAAAACGCCGGGTCTAGACGGGCTGACTGTGGAGTTCTTCCGGTTTTTCTGGGAGATGCTGGGACCTGATTTCACCGAGGTCCTAGCCGAAGCCCTGGAGACCGGTGTGATGCCCCTTTCGTGTCGGCGGGCAATACTGTCTCTGCTGCCGAAGAAGGGGGATCTCCGCCAGATTTCCAACTGGCGACCGGTATCACTGCTCAGCACGGACTATAAGATCGTAGCCAAAGCGCTTTCGCTGAGGCTCAAGTCCGTGCTGGCAGAGGTGATTCACCCCGACCAGTCCTATACTGTCCCGGGCCGGAGTATTCATGACAACATCTTTCTGGTCCGGGACCTGATGCATTACGCACAAAAGACTGGTCTATCACTCGCCTTCCTGTCCCTAGATCAAGAGAAGGCGTTTGACAGAGTGGATCACCGTTACCTTATGCAGACCCTGCAGGCGTTTGGCTTCGGCCCACAATTTGTGGGCTTTCTCCAGATGCTGTACGCCTCTGCAGAGTGTCTGGTGAAGATCAACTGGTCCCTGACGGCACCTTTTGTGTTTGGACGGGGAGTACGTCAAGGGTGCCCCCTGTCTGGGCAACTGTACGCGCTGGCCATTGAGCCCTTCCTCTGCCTACTGAGGAGGAGGCTCACCGGGCTGGTGCTGCGGGAACCTGACATGCGGGTAGTCCTGTCGGCTTATGCCGATGACGTGCTCCTCGTGGCCCAGGACCTAGATGATCTAGAGCGGGCACAAGCGTGCCAAGAGGTCTATACCGCGGCCTCTTCTGCTCGGATCAACTGGTCCAAGTGCTCTGGCATTCTGGTGGGTCCCTTACAGGTGGACTCCTTGCCCCCCGCGTTTCGGAATGTCTCGTGGGAGGGCGATACTCTCAAGTATCTGGGAGTCTACCTGTCTGCTGCGGAGGTCCCGTCCCCGGAAAACTTCAGTGATCTTGAAGAACGGGTCGTTGCTCGTCTGGGGTCATGGGTGTATCTGTCGAGAATGCTTTCCCTCAGGGGAAGAACCCTGGTGATTAATCAGCTGGTGGCCAGTCAGCTTTGGCACCGGCTGATAGCCATGGGTCCGACCCCCGAATTTATCAACAAGATCCAGAGGAAGTTGATGGATTTTCTTTGGATAGGGAAGCATTGGGTCTCTGCGGGAGTTGCGTGTCTCCCTTTGGAGGAGGGTGGACAGGGAGTGGTGTGTGTCCGCTCCCAGTTACACACTTTCCGCCTCCAATACCTGCAGAGATACCTATTCGCAGATCCGTCTCCGCAGTGGTGCCAGCTGGCAACCAGTTTCTTTCGCCAGCTGCGCAATATGAGGTATGATCGGCAACTGTTTATCATCAGGCCCGAGGGTTTAGGTAGAGACCTCTCGGTGCTGCCGGCATACTATCGGGACTTACTTAAGGCCTGGAAACTGGTCTCCGCGACCAGGAAGGAACAGGCGGTGGGGGTTGATTTCCTCGCCGAGCCCCTGCTGTATAATCCGGCAGTGGGGGCTCGGATGTTGGATTCACCCTCTATTTGCCGCCGGCTAATCCTGGCGCAGGTGACCAGAGTCGGGGATCTCCTGGACTATGGGCGGCGATACTGGGTAAGAGCAGAGGTGCTCGCGCCCCGTATGGGTCTGCGTACTGCCCGCGTCCCTCGTCGCTTGATCCAGGAGATTACGGATGCCATCCACCCCGACTCACGCACCTTCATTGAGGGGTTATTGCAGACCGGAGAGCCTTGTCAGCCTATCAACTTCAGCTCTCCGGATTTTTGCGTGGAACCGAAGCCACGGCAACCCCCTCGGGCTCTTCTTTCCCCCAACCTCAGCAAGTTGGGGGATATGTCCCCGGCGTGTTTCCGCGGCATGCCGAGGAAAGTCCTGTATTCTCTTGTGCTCCATATAGTGCATTACCTCGCCCTTGTCACCCGCCCAGACACCATCTGGAGGCGGGTATTCCCTGCGAACGAGGGCGAGAGACCCCGGTGGAGGGAACTCTATTCATCTTTGGTTCCCGGTCCCGCCGGGGATTTGGGTTGGAGGGTCCTCCACGGTGCACTGAGCACAGGAGAGTATTTGGCACACTTCACGGACTCCCCCGCCGCCTGTCCCTTCTGTGGCGAGCGGGAGTCCGTATATCACATTTATTCGAGTTGCGCTAGACTGCAGCCCCTCATGTCCTTCTTGAGGAGCCTTCTCCTGCAGTTCTGGCTGGGTTTTTCCCCTCAACTTTTTATTTTTGGGTGCCCAGTGTCCCGGAACGATAAGCCTAGGGATCTCCTGGTCAACCTGCTCCTGGCATTGGCTAAGGTAGCCATTTGTAAAACCAGGAAGCAGTGTTTGGAGGGGAGGGTCCCAACAAACATCGTGGCCATGTTCCGGGCGCTGGTGCACTCCCGTATTCGGGCAGAGTACTCGTACGCCGTGTCCACTGGGACGGTTTCAGAGTTTGCCTCCCAGTGGGCGTTAGGCGGGGTGCTTTGCTCGGTACCCCCCATCAAGGGTTCTTCAGAATTAACCCTTCTGTTTTAAGTGCACTTTAGCAGTGTACTTGTTGGATTCATTTACTTTTTTGTTTGACTGGTTTTTTCTTTGTTCTACTTGGTAACAAGTAGAATTGTTGTTTAACTGAATTGGCCGGCTTCGCCGGCCAATCAGTTTCAAACCAGATCAAAATAGGTCCACTCAGGGGAACTTGCCTGCTTGCAGTTTGGCTGTGAGTGCTTTTTCCTGGCTGGATCCTGCTTCTCCTTCCATTCAGAAGCGTATGTGCAGAGCTCCCAAGCATTTGGTAAGGAATCGGCTTTATTCTTTCTTTATTTGTTATATTTTGTTGTGGATCTGTGGGGGAGTATACTGTGAGTATACTGGGAGTTTTATAGAGGGTTTTGGGTGCTTTTTCAGGATTAAAACCCGTTTTTGGTTTTCACCCAGGGGCTGCAGTGTTTTAACCCAGCATAGCTGCAGTTTAGCTGGCTGGAAAACTGCAGTCTTACCCCCTCTCTCCTCCCTCACTACTGGAGGTTTTTACTGGTTGTTTAAACTTCCAATTTCACTCTTTTGTTTTCTTAAGCCTGATTCCTTTCTCACTTGCAATTGAGAGCTCTGTGTCTTTTCTATAAAGACTTGTAAAATTGTGGTGATTGCTTATTACAACAGAGAGAGAGTAACCAATAAGGGGAAAAAGATTTAAAACTGCAGCAGGTTTTTAAAAGCTGCTGTTTTTTCCCCTTGCAGAGAGATCTCTTCTTAAAGAGACAGTTTCCTCTCTGTACCTCTCTCCCTAAGCAATACCCTCCCCTGACTTAGAGGCTTATTTGTTATCATGCCTGGAAAGGGGAATAGGACAAGTGCGGCAACGGGGGCGACGCCCGGATATAAAACACCAAAAACTGTGGCCCCTAGGAGCAACACTCTTAGTCACAGCCCTAGGCCTGGTCCTTCCAGTGCCCTGGCCACGCCTCCCCCAGCACCTGTTAGCAGCGTAACCCCTGCAGTCCCAGTTCCAACATGGGCGCATGTGGCAGTTGCAGGCGATGGCCCCAGCAACAACAATGTTGGGGCCACGCCCTGTCTGAGCAGGAAGCTTGGGGTGAGGTGCCCAATGTCTCCTGGCCTAAACATGGAGATATATGTGAGGGCTGTGGCTGATGTGGTGGGTCCCTCTGCTGTGGTGGCGGCCAGCAAAATGTATGGGAGGGGCATTTTCTTCCTCCGTACGCTGGCTGCCACTCACACCCTGGTGCAGAAAGGCATCAGTGTAGGGGGGAAATACATCCCTATAGAGCCAATGGAGGGGTTAGGCACAAAGGTCATTCTGTCAAATGTGCCCCCCTTCATCCCAGATAGCCTCATGAAGCCATACCTGCAAGCCCTGGGAGACATTAAGTCCCCCATAATAAAATTATCTTTGGGCTGTAGAGATAGGGCGCTGAGGCATGTGCTCTCATTTAGGCGGCAGGTACAACTGCTGCTGCCGGGGAGCACTGAATCTGTGGAGGGTTCTTTTGGGGTGCGCTACGAGGGCATAACATACACCGTGTACTATGGCACGGAGGGGGTAAGGTGCTATTTGTGCAAGGAGCTGGGGCATACTCGCAGGAGTTGCCTCAAAGGGAACAGAGTACCTATCCCAACTCCTACACCCACCCCTCCCTCTGCCAAGACACCCCGTACCGCTGTGCCCACCACAGCGGGGCCCTCAGGGGCCCAGGTCCGTCCTGGGACCACAAGAGATGTCGCTGTCCCATCTGGAACAGTGACGTCTGTACCTCTCCCCAAAGAACAGAGGGAGAAGGAAAAGCCCTTGAGAGCCCAGGTCCCCCCTGGGACCACAGAAGATGTCACTGCTCCATCTCAAACAGTGACATCTGAACCTCTCCCCCCAAAAAAGAGGGAGAAGAAAAGAGTCACCCCAGAACAGTCACCCTCTGTTGTCACTGTCCCCCCCCAAGAACACCTTACCCCCAATGTAAGCACCGTACAGGGTGCGGGGGAGCAGGAGGAAGCTCCGGCTGGAGAGACAGTGGCACCCTCTTCTGGGGAAGCACCCCCCAGGAAGAAGCCTTTTAAAAACAAAAACAAGAGGGTGATTGAGGAGGGCGAGGAGGGTGAACCGTATTACGTTCACCCTCAGAAGTCTCCGAAGCGGAATGTAACAGCAATTCCGCACAGGGTGGCCCTGTCCGGCCCACTGGTTAGGATTAGCCAGTGTGAGCCGGAATCCATAAATATGCAGCCCCCCCCCCTCGAAGATCTGGAGGGAATACAAGGGGAAGAGGAGGTACCCGGCGTCCCTGGGGTGGAAGGTCAAAGTGCTCAACAACATGAGGCTTTGCCCCTAGAAATGGACGTTGGGAAACCTTCCAACACTCCTCCCAGTTGGAGAACATCCCCCGGGGACTTGTGCTTCGGTGAACCTATCACACCGAAAGTAGCTGTCTTCGGAGACTCGGGGGTCGACCAGAATCTCCCTCCGGCTGTACCACCTTTGGGTGAAGCGCCTGAGGCCGAGTCAGGTTTTATGTCACCGGAAGGAGGGGATTGGCTAGGGCTGACCCCCATGGTTGAGGATTTAGAGGATGGAGCGGGGAAGGCAGGTGTAGGAGAGGAGGCTTTAGCGAGCAATTCAGGATACACTTGGAGGGTGTCTGACGTGAGCCCTCTTCGCAGAGAGTTTTGGTCTTTGTCAGAGATGACTGCCAAGCTGGACTCTCTCCTTGGGGTGCATGCTGAGGAGTGCCCTCCAGCGGTTGGCGAGTGCCCTCCAGCGGTTGGCGAGTGCCCTCCCGCGGTTGGCGAGTGCCCTCCCGCGGTTGGCGAGTGCCCTCCCGCGGTTGGCGAGTGCCCTCCCGCGGTTGGCGAGTGCCCTCCCGCGGTTGGCGAGTGCCCTCCCGCGGTTGGCGAGTGCCCTCCCGCGGTTGGTGAGAACACCTGTGGCATCCCATTTATCCACACGGCGATAGAGGAGATTAGGAGGGCACTGGGTGCCTCTGTGGCCCCCGAGGACACTCGGGAGACCGCTGCCTCCATCATACCGCCTCCAGATACCCCTGAAGATTCTACCCAGGGGTTGGATGTGGAGGATATAGTGGACCCCCTCGTGGAAACACCGAAGAGGGGACCCACTCTAGGGCTGAGAAAGGCTCCCACAGAGAGGGGCGGGGGTCTTGAGTTTTTCAGCCAAGAGGAGCTTGGGGAGTTGGGGCTCAGTGAGGCGTCCTCTGGCACCGCAGAGTCGGTGGGCTCCTTGAGCCCCGTTATCCCTGCCCAGGAGATAGATGAGTTCCTAGGAGATACCCTTCACAAGCAAGGAAAAAAGAAGGTGAAGTTGGCCCTCAAGAAGTGGAAGGATGCTTCGTTCATTCTCCACTCTCTTTTTGTATACACCAGGGCCAACCGCAAGGCCAGAATCTCAGGGTCTAATGAACATGTTCGTGCCCTAAAGTTCTACAAATTGATGCGAGAGCACGTAAAGGCTTCTCGGGGTATAGCACCCTGAGCGCCTGTGGGACGGAAAAACTCTTTGACTACCAATGGCTTTGAGCATCGGTACGCTTAACGTAAACAGCTGTAAGGACGGGTTGCGCAGGTTCCAGGTACTCTCCTTTTTTACAGAAGGGAAAGTATTCTGTGAGTTTCCTGCAGGAAACCCATACCACTCCAGAGGCTGAAGCCAGCTGGCATCTGGAGTGGCGAGGCAAGGTCTTTTTCAGCCACCTCACTTCGACATCTTGTGGGGTGGTGACCCTGTTCTCTGAATCCTTTCAACCTGAGCTGCTGCTTGCCAAAACGGTTGTTCCAGGTCGCCTGTTGCATATCAGGGTCCGACACGAGGACTACACGTTTAATTTCCTGAACGTGTATGCTCCTGCCACCGGACCCCTGAGAAGGCAGTTCTTCGTCAGAATGTCTGAATACCTGGAGACAGTCGACACGAACGAATACGTGGTGCTCGGGGGTGATTTTAACTGTACCCTCGAGGCTCGGAAAGACCGGAATGGTCCGGAGCCACACCCGTGTTCTGCGTCGGCCTTGCGGGAGGTCATCACCCGCTACTCCTTGGTAGACGTCTGGCGAGAACAACATCCTGAGGCATCCACTGAGTTCACACATGTTAGGGTGTTTAGGGGTGAACGGATGTCCTGGTCCCGGATAGACAGGCTGTATATTTCCAGCCACAGCCTGTCGCGAGCCCAGTCCAGTGCCATTAGGCTGGCGCCGTTTTCGGACCACAATTGTGCGTCCGTGACGGTGACGCTGCTACACTGGCGACACATTTAATTGCACTGCGGCCAGATCCGCAAGCCGGGAGATTTCCCGGCTTGCTAGTGGCCGCCCCTCGGCGTGCCGCGCGTCATAGACGCGCGGTCACGCGTCTTCGGGAGCGTGCGCCCCCTGCACGCGCGTCCAGGGGCTCCCCGAGGGAGCCCTGGTGTCCCGCGATCGCGGGACAGCGGCAGGGGGTTCCGGGGGACCCGGCGGACCCGGCAGCGGGAGGGAGAGCGCCCCGATCGGAGGGCGCTCTTCCGCTGCTTCGGCGCGCGCCCGTCACACTCGGGCGCGCGCCAGGCTACTGCTGCGGCACAGAACGGGCAAATGCTCGAATAAACTGTGCCGCAGCAGTACCTGCAGCACCTTCAGCCGCATATTGGCACTTCAACAATACTTTGTTGGAGGACAAGGGGTTTGAGACGTCGGTCCGAGACTTTTGGATGGCCTGGAGAGGTTGCAGGTCAGACTTTGCCACGTTAGAGCAGTGGTGGGACGTGGGCAAGGTTCATCTGCGCCTCGTGTGTCAGGAGTATACCAGAGGTGCCAGCAGGCAGCGCGATGCTGAGATCAAGGCCCTCAGGGAGGAGGTGCTCGATCTCGAGAAGAGGCTGTCTATGGAAGGAGACCAATACCTGCAGAGTATGTACGTGGAGAGGAAGTACGCTCTCCGGGACTTGGAAGATCGGAGAGCTCGGGGGGCGTATGTGCGATCCCGCATCCACTTCCTTCGCGAGATGGATCGCGGGTCGCGACTCTTCTACGCGCTGGAGAAAAAGAGGGGAAACCGTAGACATATCACCTGCTTGTTGGCAGAGGACGGTACTCCTTTGACTGACCCGGAGAGCATCCGGGACAGAACCCGGAGATTCTATGTAGATCTTTTCTCTCCGGAGTCAATCCAGCCAGATAAATGCAGGGTCTTATGGGAGGGGCTTCCCACGGTCAGTGAGGATGGAAGGGAGCTGCTTGAGTTACCTTTGACCATGGCCGAGCTCTCTGAAGCCCTCAATCTCATGTCCCGCGGAAAAACGCCGGGTCTGGACGGGCTGACTGTGGAGTTCTTCAGGTTTTTCTGGGAGATGCTGGGACCTGATTTCACTGAGGTCCTAGCCGAAGCCCTGGAGACCGGTGAGATGCCCCTTTCGTGTCGGCGGGCAATACTGTCTCTGCTGCCGAAGAAGGGGGATCTCCGCCAGATTTCCAACTGGCGACCGGTATCACTGCTCAGCACGGACTATAAGATCGTAGCCAAAGCGCTTTCGCTGAGGCTCAAGTCCGTGCTGGCAGAGGTGATTCACCCCGACCAGTCCTATACTGTCCCGGGCCGGAGTATTCATGACAACATCTTTCTGGTCCGGGACCTGATGCATTACGCACAAAGGACTGGTCTATCACTCGCCTTCCTGTCCCTAGATCAAGAGAAGGCGTTTGACAGAGTGGATCACCGTTACCTTATGCAGACCCTGCAGGCGTTTGGCTTCGGCCCACAATTTGTGGGCTTTCTCCAGATGCTGTACGCCTCTGCAGAGTGTCTGGTGAAGATCAACTGGTCCCTGACGGCACCTTTTGTGTTTGGTCGGGGAGTACGTCAAGGGTGCCCCCTGTCTGGGCAACTGTACGCGCTGGCCATTGAGCCCTTCCTCTGCCTACTGAGGAGGAGGCTCACCGGGCTGGTGCTGCGGGAACCTGACATGCGGGTAGTCCTGTCGGCTTATGCCGATGACGTGCTCCTCGTGGCCCAGGACCTAGATGATCTAGAGCGGGCACAAGCGTGCCAAGAGGTCTATACCGCGGCCTCTTCTGCTCGGATCAACTGGTCCAAGTGCTCTGGCATTCTGGTGGGTCCCTTACAGGTGGACTCCTTGCCCCCCGCGTTTCGGAATGTCTCGTGGGAGGGCGATACTCTCAAGTATCTGGGAGTCTACCTGTCTGCTGCGGAGGTCCCGGCCCCGGAAAACTTCAGTGATCTTGAAGAACGGGTCGTTGCTCGTCTGGGGTCATGGGTGTATCTGTCGAGAATGCTTTCCCTCAGGGGAAGAACCCTGGTGATTAATCAGCTGGTGGCCAGTCAGCTTTGGCACCGGCTGATAGCCATGGGTCCGACCCCCGAATTTATCAACAAGATCCAGAGGAAGTTGATGGATTTTCTTTGGATAGGGAAGCATTGGGTCTCTGCGGGAGTTGCGTGTCTCCCTTTGGAGGAGGGTGGACAGGGAGTGGTGTGTGTTCGCTCCCAGTTACACACTTTCCGCCTCCAATACCTGCAGAGATACCTATTCGCAGATCCGTCTCCGCAGTGGTGCCAGCTGGCAACCAGTTTCTTTCGCCAGCTGCGCAATATGAGGTATGATCGGCAACTGTTTATCATCAGGCCCGAGGGTTTAGGTAGAGACCTCTCGGTGCTGCCGGCATACTATCGGGACTTACTTAAGGCCTGGAAACTGGTCTCCGCGACCAGGAAGGAACAGGCGGTGGGGGTTGATTTCCTCGCCGAGCCCCTGCTGTATAATCCGGCAGTGGGGGCTCGGATGTTGGATTCACCCTCTATTTGCCGCCGGCTAATCCTGGCGCAGGTGACCAGAGTCGGGGATCTCCTGGACTATGGGCGGCGATACTGGGTAAGAGCAGAGGTGCTCGCGCCCCGTATGGGTCTGCGTACTGCCCGCGTCCCTCGTCGCTTGATCCAGGAGATTACGGATGCCATCCACCCCGACTCATGCACCTTCATTGAGGGGTTATTGCAGACCGGAGAGCCTTGTCAGCCTATCAACTTCAGCTCTCCGGATTTTTGCGTGGAACCGAAGCCGCGGCAGCCCCCTCGGGCTCTTCTTTCCCCCAACCTCAGCAAGTTGGGGGATATGTCCCCGGCGTGTTTCCGCGGCATGCCAAGGAAAGTCCTGTATTCTCTTGTGCTCCATATAGTGCATTACCTCGCCCTTGTCACCCGCCCAGACACCATCTGGAGGCGGGTATTCCCTACGAACGAGGGCGAGAGACCCCGGTGGAGGGAACTCTATTCATCTTTGGTTCCCGGTCCCGCCGGGGATTTGGGTTGGAGGGTCCTCCACGGTGCACTGAGCACAGGAGAGTATTTGGCACACTTCACGGACTCCCCCGCCGCCTGTCCCTTCTGTGGCGAGCGGGAGTCCGTATATCACATTTATTCGAGTTGCGCTAGACTGCAGCCCCTCATGTCCTTCTTGAGGAGCCTTCTCCTGCAGTTCTGGCTGGGTTTTTCCCCTCAACTTTTTATTTTTGGGTGCCCAGTGTCCCGGAACGATAAGCCTAGGGATCTCCTGGTCAACCTGCTCCTGGCATTGGCTAAGGTAGCCATTTGTAAAACCAGGAAGCAGTGTTTGGAGGGGAGGGTCCCAACAAACATCGTGGCCATGTTCCGGGCGCTGGTGCACTCCCGTATTCGGGCAGAGTACTCGTACGCCGAGTCCACTGGGACGGTTTCAGAGTTTGCCTCCCAGTGGGCGTTAGGCGGGGTGCTTTGCTCGGTACCCCCCATCAAGGGTTCTTCAGAATTAACCCTTCTGTTTTAAGTGCACTTTAGCAGTGTACTTGTTGGATTCATTTACTTTTTGTTTGACTGGTTTTTTCTTTGTTCTACTTGGTAACAAGTAGAATTGTTGTTTAACTGAATTGGCCGGCTTCGCCGGCCAATCAGTTTCAAACCAGATCAAAATAGGTCCACTCAGGGGAACTTGCCTGCTTGCAGTTTGGCTGTGAGTGTTTTTTCCTGGCTGGATCCTGCTTCTCCTTCCATTCAGAAGCGTATGTGCAGAGCTCCCAGGCATTTGGTAAGGAATCGTCTTTATTCTTTCTTTATTTGTTATATTTTGTTGTGGATCTGTGGGGGAGTATACTGTGAGTATACTGGGAGTTTTATAGAGGGTTTTGGGTGCTTTTTCAGGATTAAAACCCGTTTTTGGTTTTCACCCAGGGGCTGCAGTGTTTTAACCCAGCATAGCTGCAGTTTAGCTGGCTGGAAAACTGCAGTCTTACCCCCTCTCTCCTCCCTCACTACTGGAGGTTTTTACTGGTTGTTTAAACTTCCAATTTCACTCTTTTGTTTTCTTAAGCCTGATTCCTTTCTCACTTGCAATTGAGAGCTCTGTGTCTTTTCTATAAAGACTTGTAAAATTGTGGTGATTGCTTATTACAACAGAGAGAGAGTAACCAATAAGGGGAAAAAGATTTAAAACTGCAGCAGGTTTTTAAAAGCTGCTGTTTTTTCCCCTTGCAGAGAGATCTCTTCTTAAAGAGACAGTTTCCTCTCTGTACCTCTCTCCCTAAGCAATACCCTCCCCTGACTTAGAGGCTTATTTGTTATCATGCCTGGAAAGGGGAATAGGACAAGTGCGGCAACGGGGGCGACGCCCGGATATAAAACACCAAAAACTGTGGCCCCTAGGAGCAACACTCTTAGTCACAGCCCTAGGCCTGGTCCTTCCAGTGCCCTGGCCACGCCTCCCCCAGCACCTGTTAGCAGCGTAACCCCTGCAGTCCCAGTTCCAACATGGGCGCATGTGGCAGTTGCAGGCGATGGCCCCAGCAACAGCAATGTTGGGGCCACGCCCTGTCTGAGCAGGAAGCTTGGGGTGAGGTGCCCAATGTCTCCTGGCCTAAACATGGAGATATATGTGAGGGCTGTGGCTGATGTGGTGGGTCCCTCTGCTGTGGTGGCGGCCAGCAAAATGTATGGGAGGGGCATTTTCTTCCTCCGTACGCTGGCTGCCACTCACACCCTGGTGCAGAAAGGCATCAGTGTAGGGGGGAAATACATCCCTATAGAGCCAATGGAGGGGTTAGGCACAAAGGTCATTCTGTCAAATGTGCCCCCCTTCATCCCAGATAGCCTCATGAAGCCATACCTGCAAGCCCTGGGAGACATTAAGTCCCCCATAATAAAATTATCTTTGGGCTGTAGAGATAGGGCGCTGAGGCATGTGCTCTCATTTAGGCGGCAGGTACAACTGCTGCTGCCGGGGAGCACTGAATCTGTGGAGGGTTCTTTTGGGGTGCGCTACGAGGGCATAACATACACCGTGTACTATGGCACGGAGGGGGTAAGGTGCTATTTGTGCAAGGAGCTGGGGCATACTCGCAGGAGTTGCCTCAAAGGGAACAGAGTACCTATCCCAACTCCTACACCCACCCCTCCCTCTGCCAAGACACCCCGTACCGCTGTGCCCACCACAGCGGGGCCCTCAGGGGCCCAGGTCCGTCCTGGGACCACAAGAGATGTCGCTGTCCCATCTGGAACAGTGACGTCTGTACCTCTCCCCAAAGAACAGAGGGAGAAGGAAAAGCCCTTGAGAGCCCAGGTCCCCCCTGGGACCACAGAAGATGTCACTGCTCCATCTCAAACAGTGACATCTGAACCTCTCCCCCCAAAAAAGAGGGAGAAGAAAAGAGTCACCCCAGAACAGTCACCCTCTGTTGTCACTGTCCCCCCCCAAGAACACCTTACCCCCAATGTAAGCACCGTACAGGGTGCGGGGGAGCAGGAGGAAGCTCCGGCTGGAGAGACAGTGGCACCCTCTTCTGGGGAAGCACCCCCCAGGAAGAAGCCTTTTAAAAACAAAAACAAGAGGGTGATTGAGGAGGGCGAGGAGGGTGAACCGTATTACGTTCACCCTCAGAAGTCTCCGAAGCGGAATGTAACAGCAATTCCGCACAGGGTGGCCCTGTCCGGCCCACTGGTTAGGATTAGCCAGTGTGAGCCCGAATCCATAAATATGCAGCCCCCCCCCCTCGAAGATCTGGAGGGAATACAAGGGGAAGAGGAGGTACCCGGCGTCCCTGGGGTGGAAGGTCAAAGTGCTCAACAACATGAGGCTTTGCCCCTAGAAATGGACGTTGGGAAGCCTTCCAACACTCCTCCCAGTTGGAGAACATCCCCCGGGGACTTGTGCTTCGGTGAACCTATCACACCGAAAGTAGCTGTCTTCGGAGACTCGGGGGTCGACCAGAATCTCCCTCCGGCTGTACCACCTTTGGGTGAAGCGCCTGAGGCCGAGTCAGGTTTTATGTCACCGGAAGGAGGGGATTGGCTAGGGCTGACCCCCATGGTTGAGGATTTAGAGGATGGAGCGGGGAAGGCAGGTGTAGGAGAGGAGGCTTTAGCGAGCAATTCAGGATACACTTGGAGGGTGTCTGACGTGAGCCCTCTTCGCAGAGAGTTTTGGTCTTTGTCAGAGATGACTGCCAAGCTGGACTCTCTCCTTGGGGTGCATGCTGAGGAGTGCCCTCCAGCGGTTGGCGAGTGCCCTCCAGCGGTTGGCGAGTGCCCTCCCGCGGTTGGCGAGTGCCCTCCCGCGGTTGGCGAGTGCCCTCCAGCGGTTGGCGAGTGCCCTCCAGCGGTTGGCGAGTGCCCTCCCGTGGTTGGCGAGTGCCCTCCCGCGGTTGGCGAGTGCCCTCCCGCGGTTGGCGAGTGCCCTCCCGCGGTTGGTGAGAACACCTGTGGCATCCCATTTATCCACACGGCGATAGAGGAGATTAGGAGGGCACTGGGTGCCTCTGTGGCCCCCGAGGACACTCGGGAGACCGCTGCCTCCATCATACCGCCTCCAGATACCCCTGAAGATTCTACCCAGGGGTTGGATGTGGAGGATATAGTGGACCCCCTCGTGGAAACACCGAAGAGGGGACCCACTCTAGGGCTGAGAAAGGCTCCCACAGAGAGGGGCGGGGGTCTTGAGTTTTTCAGCCAAGAGGAGCTTGGGGAGTTGGGACTCAGTGAGGCATCCTCTGGCACCGCAGAGTCGGTGGGCTCCTTGAGCCCCGTTATCCCTGCCCAGGAGATAGATGAGTTCCTAGGAGATACCCTTCACAAGCAAGGAAAAAAGAAGGTGAAGTTGGCCCTCAAGAAGTGGAAGGATGCTTCGTTCATTCTCCACTCTCTTTTTGTATACACCAGGGCCAACCGCAAGGCCAGAATCTCAGGGTCTAATGAACATGTTCGTGCCCTAAAGTTCTACAAATTGATGCGAGAGCACGTAAAGGCTTCTCGGGGTATAGCACCCTGAGCGCCTGTGGGACGGAAAAACTCTTTGACTACCAATGGCTTTGAGCATCGGTACGCTTAACGTAAACAGCTGTAAGGACGGGTTGCGCAGGTTCCAGGTACTCTCCTTTTTACAGAAGGGAAAGTATTCTGTGAGTTTCCTGCAGGAAACCCATACCACTCCAGAGGCTGAAGCCAGCTGGCATCTGGAGTGGCGAGGCAAGGTCTTTTTCAGCCACCTCACTTCGACATCTTGTGGGGTGGTGACCCTGTTCTCTGAATCCTTTCAACCTGAGCTGCTGCTTGCCAAAACGGTTGTTCCAGGTCGCCTGTTGCATATCAGGGTCCGACACGAGGACTACACGTTTAATTTCCTGAACGTGTATGCTCCTGCCACCGGACCCCTGAGAAGGCAGTTCTTCGTCAGAATGTCTGAATACCTGGAGACAGTCGACACGAACGAATACGTGGTGCTCGGGGGTGATTTTAACTGTACCCTCGAGGCTCGGAAAGACCGGAATGGTCCGGAGCCACACCCGTGTTCTGCGTCGGCCTTGCGGGAGGTCATCACCCGCTACTCCTTGGTAGACGTCTGGCGAGAACAACATCCTGAGGCATCCACTGAGTTCACACATGTTAGGGTGTTTAGGGGTGAACGGATGTCCTGGTCCCGGATAGACAGGCTGTATATTTCCAGCCACAGCCTGTCGCGAGCCCAGTCCAGTGCCATTAGGCTGGCGCCGTTTTCGGACCACAATTGTGCGTCCGTGACGGTGACGCTGCTACCTGCAGCACCTTCAGCCGCATATTGGCACTTCAACAATACTTTGTTGGAGGACAAGGGGTTTGAGACGTCGGTCCGAGACTTTTGGATGGCCTGGAGAGGTTGCAGGTCAGACTTTGCCACGTTAGAGCAGTGGTGGGACGTGGGCAAGGTTCATCTGCGCCTCGTGTGTCAGGAGTATACCAGAGGTGCCAGCAGGCAGCGCGATGCTGAGATCAAGGCCCTCAGGGAGGAGGTGCTCGATCTCGAGAAGAGGCTGTCTGTGGAAGGAGACCAATACCTGCAGAGTATGTACGTGGAGAGGAAGTACGCTCTCCGGGACTTGGAAGATCGGAGAGCTCGGGGGGCGTATGTGCGATCCCGCATCCACTTCCTTCGCGAGATGGATCGCGGGTCGCGACTCTTCTACGCGCTGGAGAAAAAGAGGGGAAACCGTAGACATATCACCTGCTTGTTGGCAGAGGACGGTACTCCTTTGACTGACCCGGAGAGCATCCGGGACAGAACCCGGAGATTCTATGTAGATCTTTTCTCTCCGGAGTCAATCCAGCCAGATAAATGCAGGGTCTTATGGGAAGGGCTTCCCACGGTCAGTGAGGATGGAAGGGAGCTGCTTGAGTTACCTTTGACCATGGCCGAGCTCTCTGAAGCCCTCAATCTCATGTCCCGCGGAAAAACGCCGGGTCTAGACGGGCTGACTGTGGAGTTCTTCCGGTTTTTCTGGGAGATGCTGGGACCTGATTTCACCGAGGTCCTAGCCGAAGCCCTGGAGACCGGTGAGATGCCCCTTTCGTGTCGGCGGGCAATACTGTCTCTGCTGCCGAAGAAGGGGGATCTCCGCCAGATTTCCAACTGGCGACCGGTATCACTGCTCAGCACGGACTATAAGATCGTAGCCAAAGCGCTTTCGCTGAGGCTCAAGTCCGTGCTGGCAGAGGTGATTCACCCCGACCAGTCCTATACTGTCCCGGGCCGGAGTATTCATGACAACATCTTTCTGGTCCGGGACCTGATGCATTACGCACAAAAGACTGGTCTATCACTCGCCTTCCTGTCCCTAGATCAAGAGAAGGCGTTTGACAGAGTGGATCACCGTTACCTTATGCAGACCCTGCAGGCGTTTGGCTTCGGCCCACAATTTGTGGGCTTTCTCCAGATGCTGTACGCCTCTGCAGAGTGTCTGGTGAAGATCAACTGGTCCCTGACGGCACCTTTTGTGTTTGGACGGGGAGTACGTCAAGTGTGCCCCCTGTCTGGGCAACTGTACGCGCTGGCCATTGAGCCCTTCCTCTGCCTACTGAGGAGGAGGCTCACCGGGCTGGTGCTGCGGGAACCTGACATGCGGGTAGTCCTGTCGGCTTATGCCGATGACGTGCTCCTCGTGGCCCAGGACCTAGATGATCTAGAGCGGGCACAAGCGTGCCAAGAGGTCTATACCGCGGCCTCTTCTGCTCGGATCAACTGGTCCAAGTGCTCTGGCATTCTGGTGGGTCCCTTACAGATGGACTCCTTGCCCCCCGCGTTTCGGAATGTCTCGTGGGAGGGCGATACTCTCAAGTATCTGGGAGTCTACCTGTCTGCTGCGGAGGTCCCGGCCCCGGAAAACTTCAGTGATCTTGAAGAACGGGTCGTTGCTCGTCTGGGGTCATGGGTGTATCTGTCGAGAATGCTTTCCCTCAGGGGAAGAACCCTGGTGATTAATCAGCTGGTGGCCAGTCAGCTTTGGCACCGGCTGATAGCCATGGGTCCGACCCCCGAATTTATCAACAAGATCCAGAGGAAGTTGATGGATTTTCTTTGGATAGGGAAGCATTGGGTCTCTGCGGGAGTTGCGTGTCTCCCTTTGGAGGAGGGTGGACAGGGAGTGGTGTGTGTCCGCTCCCAGTTACACACTTTCCGCCTCCAATACCTGCAGAGATACCTATTCGCAGATCCGTCTCCGCAGTGGTGCCAGCTGGCAACCAGTTTCTTTCGCCAGCTGCGCAATATGAGGTATGATCGGCAACTGTTTATCATCAGGCCCGAGGGTTTAGGTAGAGACCTCTCGGTGCTGCCGGCATACTATCGGGACTTACTTAAGGCCTGGAAACTGGTCTCCGCGACCAGGAAGGAACAGGCGGTGGGGGTTGATTTCCTCGCCGAGCCCCTGCTGTATAATCCGGCAGTGGGGGCTCGGATGTTGGATTCACCCTCTATTTGCCGCCGGCTAATCCTGGCGCAGGTGACCAGAGTCGGGGATCTCCTGGACTATGGGCGGCGATACTGGGTAAGAGCAGAGGTGCTCGCGCCCCGTATGGGTCTGCGTACTGCCCGCGTCCCTCGTCGCTTGATCCAGGAGATTACGGATGCCATCCACCCCGACTCACGCACCTTCATTGAGGGGTTATTGCAGACCGGAGAGCCTTGTCAGCCTATCAACTTCAGCTCTCCGGATTTTTGCGTGGAACCGAAGCCACGGCAACCCCCTCGGGCTCTTCTTTCCCCCAACCTCAGCAAGTTGGGGGATATGTCCCCGGCGTGTTTCCGCGGCATGCCGAGGAAAGTCCTGTATTCTCTTGTGCTCCATATAGTGCATTACCTCGCCCTTGTCACCCGCCCAGACACCATCTGGAGGCGGGTATTCCCTGCGAACGAGGGCGA
Organism: Ascaphus truei; assembly: GCF_040206685.1. NCBI lineage: Eukaryota > Metazoa > Chordata > Amphibia > Anura > Ascaphidae > Ascaphus > Ascaphus truei. Next base: position 468,356,612 of record NC_134484.1, read on the forward strand.
GAGACCCCGGTGGAGGGAACTCTATTCATCTTTGGTTCCCGGTCCCGCCGGGGATTTGGGTTGGAGGGTCCTCCACGGTGCACTGAGCACAGGAGAGTATTTGGCACACTTCACGGACTCCCCCGCCGCCTGTCCCTTCTGTGGCGAGCGGGAGTCCGTATATCACATTTATTCGAGTTGCGCTAGACTGCAGCCCCTCATGTCCTTCTTGAGGAGCCTTCTCCTGCAGTTCTGGCTGGGTTTTTCCCCTCAACTTTTTATTTTTGGGTGCCCAGTGTCCCGGAACGATAAGCCTAGGGATCTCCTGGTCAACCTGCTCCTGGCATTGGCTAAGGTAGCCATTTGTAAAACCAGGAAGCAGTGTTTGGAGGGGAGGGTCCCAACAAACATCGTGGCCATGTTCCGGGCGCTGGTGCACTCCCGTATTCGGGCAGAGTACTTGTACGCCGAGTCCACTGGGACGGTTTCAGAGTTTGCCTCCCAGTGGGCGTTAGGCGGGGTGCTTTGCTCGGTACCCCCCATCAAGGGTTCTTCAGAATTAACCCTTCTGTTTTAAGTGCACTTTAGCAGTGTACTTGTTGGATTCATTTACTTTTTTGTTTGACTGGTTTTTTCTTTGTTCTACTTGGTAACAAGTAGAATTGTTGTTTAACTGAATTGGCCGGCTTCGCCGGCCAATCAGTTTCAAACCAGATCAAAATAGGTCCACTCAGGGGAACTTGCCTGCTTGCAGTTTGGCTGTGACATCTCTAATACAGAGTGCTTTTCCTGGTAATGTACAGGTTAATAAAAGCTTCAGTCAGACAGAACTTTGCAGCTAATATTGACAGATTTACTATAAATCATTCTTCCTGTTATTAAACAGGTTATTAAGAATTTATATTAGCGTTAGGGACCCCTGATATGTGGTCTGCCTTGGCGTTGGCTCAGGGGCTTACAACAATTTTGGCCAAAAATGTCAAACTAAAAGACCATTTACTTATTAGATATTTATCCATATATATTTAGGCACTGTACCGTGTATGAGTCTCACTAGATGTGCTAAAAACTGAGCTTTGTCTGTGTTTTATGTTATGTCTCTGGTTTTAATGCATATTGCCATGCTCAGTAGCACTCCTCTGACACTCATATGCTTATATATATGTTGTGGGTATTTTGGGGGTTTAATAGGAGCTTGTTAGGTGTCCAGTATGTTTTACAATTCTTGTCCAGCTAGTCATGGCTGATTGGAGGTTGGCAACCTCCTACTTAATTTAAGCTCACCCCCTCCCACATTTAAATGGTTATGGGCTCACTCCATAGCATCTTCCACTCAGGGGAACTTGCCTGCTTGCAGTTTGGCTGTGACATCTCTAATACAGAGTGCTTTTCCTGGTAATGTACAGGTTAATAAAAGCTTCAGTCAGACAGAACTTTGCAGCTAATATTGACAGATTTACTATAAATCATTCTTCCTGTTATTAAACAGGTTATTAAGAATTTATATTAGCGTTAGGGACCCCTGATATGTGGTCTGCCTTGGCGTTGGCTCAGGGGCTTACAACAATTTTGGCCAAAAATGTCAAACTAAAAGACCATTTACTTATTAGATATTTATCCATATATATTTAGGCACTGTACCGTGTATGAGTCTCACTAGATGTGCTAAAAACTGAGCTTTGTCTGTGTTTTATGGCGGGAGAAATTGGCCATAACATCTCAATTTCTTAGTGCCGATCAGCCCCGATAAGCTGATTTTGGTACTTGAATACAGCCGATTAAAAAAAGTGGCGATAAGTGCCGAAAACAGGCTTATCGACAGCAGACTGGCCATAACAAAATTATCGCCTACGAAACCTGCCGAAATCAAGCACATATCGCCACTTACTGATTCTCAAACCCTATTTTGCCTATAAAATGGCGAAAAAACCCTTATCAACGCTTACTGCATGAGGCCCTAAGTGTAGATAATAAGAATAACATCCTTACGAAAACATTTTTCAAAAAAGTATCCGCCAATGGATATATTCATAACAACAGTAACCATTATGGCAAATGGCTTGAAAACATCCCCCGTGGTCAGTTTCTAAGGGTCCGGAGAAATTGTTCTCTGGACTCGGATTATCTGACCCAGGGGGATGTTTTAGTCAACAAATTTATCAATAAAGGATATGATAAGAATATTATCATTGACACATTCAAACAAGTAGGGACAATAGATAGAGTGGATCTATTACATAAAAGTAAATCAAAATTTGACAAGAATCAGACAGTGGAAAGCAAAATAGGAATATTTGAGGTACCATCATTTATAACCCAATATAACAACTAATTTTCTAGAATAAAATCTATATTAAATTCCCATTGGAACATATTGCGGAATGATCCAATAATTGGAAATAAATTACCTAACAGGACACCAGTGGTTTTTAAAAAAGCAAGGAACATCAAATCCATTCTAGCACCAACTAGATTAAAAAATACACTAGTCACCTGTGAAAGTAAAAATCAAATGAATGGAAATTTTCAGTGTAAACGTAGTAGGTGTATTACTTGCAAACATTTAAAAACATCTAACTCCATTGTTTCTGCTTCCAATGGATCCACTCATCCCGTTTTGGGTCATATCAATTGTCTAACCAGTTTTGTGGTTTATGCCATTATGTGCCCATGTGGGCTACAATATATTTGCCGGACAGCAAGAGCCCTGAGTACTAGGTTCTTAGAACATCGTAGAAACATAATCCATGGGCTACAAACTCATAGTCTGTCACGTCACTACCAATTAAAACATAATAAAGACCCAGCAACACTTAGAATACTGGGAATAGAACATATAAAATCTACTTTATTGAGTGGCGACAGACATAAAAGCCTAAACCTTCGTGAAACATACTGGATTTATGTTTTAAACACACTAAGTCCATCCGGGTTAAATGACTGCATAGATATATGTACAGTCATCTGAAGGTCGGTTCCCACAAGATTTTGAAGTGGAGGTCTGGGTTTGAACTTGCTTGTCATGTTCCCTCCATATCTGTCTCGGGGAGTGTCCTTTTAGATCATTCAGTTCCTCATGATTTCATCATTATTAGACACATTTAAGTACACATTTATTCACAATTACATTGGCAAAATATTTTAACAACAATTAGTTGGATAAACAAGAAATAGCAATACACTTGGTATTGATTATTGAGCACGTATATTAGATAAATATTCATGATTCACATATCATAAAAATCATATTATATATTTAAAATTCTATCAGTTGTTAACACGCACATTGAAGATTATAGTATTCCAAGCACCATTATCACATTTATTTCATTTATGCATCTACACATTTTTCATATATAATTCATTATCATTTTTATTTTTATCTTTATAATAGTATAAATATACACTTTAGGTACCCTTGGTCAGCAATTACACATATGCCGTAATGCAGCGTTTCCCAAATGGTGGGTCGTGACCCGGCACCGGGCCACGGCACCAAAATTGCCGGGTCGCAGCGAGGCTGGCCGCGCGGTGTCTCCTGACCCCCCTGCTCAATTTTAAAAAAATGGCCCCACCCACCCACCCCCTGGCCTCCCCCCTCCCATCACTCACATCCGTCGTTGTCTGTAATTCACTGTTTTGTGTCTGTGTGCGTATAGAGGAGAGCGAGTGTGTGTGTGTGTATCTGCGTGTGTGTATCTGTATCAGTGTCTGTGTGTGTGTGTGTGTGTGTGTGTGTGTGTGTATATCAGTGTGTGTGTATCAGTGTGTGTGTGTGTATCAGTATCAGTGTGTGTGTGTGTATCAGTGTGTGTGTATCTGTGTCTGTGTGTGTATCAGTGTCTGTGTGTATCAGTGTGTGGGTGTTTGGGTGTTTGTGTGTGTGTGTAGCAGTGTCTCTGTGTGTATCAGTGTGTCTGTGTAGCAGTGTCTCTGTGTAGCTGCGTGTGTGTCAGTGGCTGCGTGTGTATATATCAGTGGCTGTGTGTGTATTAGTGTGTGTGTCAGTGGCTACGTGTGTCAGTGGCTGTGTGTGTGTGTGTGTGTGTGTGTGTGTGTGTGTGTGTGTGCATCAGTGGCTGTGTGTGTGTCTGTGCAGGCCCTATAGGCCAGTATAGGCGATAACATTTTTAGTGGGTCACGAAGGAGAAGTTCAAAAATAACCGGGTCACGGAAAAAAAAGTTTGGGAAACCCTGTCGTAATGCATTTGCTTTTCATTTTGTCATACAGGTGACTGTGGGATACAAAGTCCCAGTTTGCAGTTCTCCTAGTTCTTTTGCTAAATAGATAGAGTTAATTTATCCTTGAGTCCACCAATATGACAGTCTATTAGACACCCAAGAAGAGGTTAAATTATCTCCCATCAATTCTTTCAATGCATATATTCATATAATGACTTAAGAATGTATCATTTGATCTTTATTAACATCCCCAATCATTCCTTTCAGGATATTCATTTCTTCAAATTTAATATTTTATCATGCTATAAGTCCTATTAGCCCATGTCTGAGGTCTCATACATAACCAATTTAGGTAGATAGGGAGCACAGACATTTAGGATTCTAATATAACACTATACCATCATTGTTTATTGTTGTATTTATCATTTCCATATGTAGATAAGAACATTCATGTCTGCAAATATTTCCATCAATAGGGATACCAAATTGACTTTTAGTAAAACATATTGGGGGGGTTCCACACAAATTAGTGACAATTTGTAATGGTCACCCACCCACAATTATAATCAATTAATTGCAGTCATGAATGGATTTTATCATAGTAGTCTATGAAGATCTAAAAAAACTGTTCATATAAACTAAATATACCACATGATTTTATGTATTTGATATTATCATTCATTTGTTAACTTTTGATTATGTATACCAATTGTTGATGTAAGGTGTTGTGTATTATGAACAGGACACTGATTGTCTTCTTTTAATGTGTGTTCCTTTAATTAATACTATTCAGGTGTTTTTATATTTAGGTATTAATTGGTTGATTGACTCATAACTATATAAATAGTCTGACGTAGATTCGTCAGATATCCCCTGATGAAATCACCGTAGAGTGAAGAAACGCATAGGGAAGAGCGTTTTTCAGCTGCTGCTACACTGCTGGCATATATTTTTACTCATTCCATACTGCCCATTCACCAAGGACCATTTGTGGGACTTTAGAGAGACTTTTTCGATTAGCCCTTGCGTTGTGGGGTCACGAACTACAGACCTTATATCCGGAATACACTGACATTGTGGAGGACTTCCGGGTTATACTGTGGCGGTCTCATTCCTGTATCCCCTGTTGGATGTCGGTTCGGATGAGCTGGGACTACACAGACGGAGAGATTGGCGCGCAAACAGAGGCATATCGTGGGCAGTTGGCGAATGAGTATACTCATTACATGCTTTTATTTATCATTTGTTTGTGAGTTTGCATTTGTTGGTTCTATTCATTTTTATTAAATTGTATTTTTTCATGCTGCACTAGGATCGGGCGCTTTCTTTTCTTGTTGTTCATATATATATATAATATTTATTTATTTATTTAGATGTAGAGGCTGTCTATTACACATACATATGTACAATGTAATTCTATCCCTATATACCAATAGGGACCACATAGTATCTACAAACATTAATAGTAATGCAACACCCTCTTACATTTCTACACCTACCCACACCATTGTTATACACTCCACACACAACTTTTGTAAAGCGCTGTATACACTGTGGGTGCTTTATAAATGTATATTTATACACATACACACAGACATATACATACTCTTACATCACTAACATTCAGGGACCATTTAACACCCTATGTCATAAATCGCATTCTGCACAGGGGGGAGGAATAGGCTTCAGCCAGATGCATTCCAGGATGCACTGTTTTTAAGTAAAAACCTCTCTTGCTTTATCCATTGTAACATCGCCGGAAGCAGAGATCAGTGTATCTCGAAAGCTCACACAAATACAAGCATTTCGTTAGCCACAGAACGGTATCGTCTATTCGTTTTCGATTATATATATATTTAAAGATATATGTATATAAATATAATTATAAGTATGTAAAATGTATATAAATATTATTTATTGTTAAATATATATTGTATTATATATGCTGTAAAAAATATATTTAAAGATATATTTAAATAGATTTTTGTTTCACATAGGAAAAATATATCTACTATGTATTCCCAGAAAATATATTTTATGCATTCACACAATCAGGATGATTACGCTTTTCAAGTCAATACAGAGCCTGTCTGACTAGAGAACAGTCATTTTTTTTATATTCATAGCTTTCAATAAACAGGTAATGGCCACGAGGCAAACTTGTTAAGCAGACAAGAGCATCATTAACACATACAGTATTAGCCACCATTTGAAAGCTTCTTTCATGGAGAATTTGGATGACGAGAGAGTACACCCAACAATATGCAAGCCAGGCAAAAACTGTCCAATAAGGCAGCGGGTGCTCAATTCAAGTTCTCCAGCCCCCCTAACAGGTCAGGTTTTCTGGATATCCATGCTTCAGCACAAGTGGCTCAACCAGTCCCAGCTTCAGCATAGGTGGCTCAATCAGAGGCTCAGTCAAAGACTGAGTCAAAGGCTGCGCCTCTGATTGAGCCACCTGTGCTGAAGCTGGGATATCCTGGACACCTGACATGTTGGGGGGTCTTGAGGACTGGAGTTGAGCACCCACTGCAATAAGGGATATTCTAGATTACTTTTTAACAGGGGACGTGATGCCCTTGTCAAAAAGGGGTTGGAAAAAAGTAGGAAATAGAGTACAGGGATGTACTGTATACTTGTCCTAGTTATTAATGACTAATTGTTTAATCACGATGTTATGTATGAACTTTTTTTTTTCTTTTCTGTTTTCTAGTTCATTTTTTTTTTTAATGTTGGTGTAACGTTTAAGCCCAGCCCTTTCCTATTTTTTTTATTAGTTTGTTCTGAATACGGTGTTTTATTTCATAGTCACTATCACCATGACTTTGCTTGTAGGAGTTTGTGTTACGTAATACTGTATTTCACCCAGTGTCTTCATACACGCATGTTCCAACAATGAAGTATATACATTTATCAGTGCCTTTATTAATAGGTTCTAGAAGGCAGCCCGATTGCAGTAATAAAAAAAAAAGGAAACATTGATTAAGTTTTTTTAAATATCAGTGAACTTTCAAAATGAATAGAAACAAAGTAAATAACATTTAAGCAACACAAAGTAACTTTGCTACAAATACTATGCGGGACAAGAGAAAGTGAAGACATCTGAAACAAGTCTCAAACAATAAAGCTGTATAATAGGGATGTAAGCATTGAGAACCTTCAAATCACGCTCTCCAGCCCACTGATCGGAGCACAAGTAACAGTGCATTTAAAGTGTGGTAAGATTTTTTTTTAGTCCTGCTGGGTGTGTAAACTGATCCTGTGTGCCCATGAGTAGACCCAATGTTAAAGTGCCTGTGAAAGTGCAGGTACTTTCCACTGTACGAGTACGTGGTGGTATCATCATACTGTAGATACAAAGTCCTTCTGCTCCTCAAACAGTAGCGGGCTGCCACAGTGATGCTGTACTTCAGCACAGGTAATGGTACCCGTGCGTACCAGAGCATCACAAGTCATTCCACTTATTTCTGTAGATAGATTTATTTTGCTTTCTCTCAACTCACAGATTTCCCAGCAAAGTTAGTTTGTCCCCTGTATGTTTTATGCCCACTGACTGGTGTGCCCACACCCGGTAGTGCTGTAGTTTCCATGTGAGGGTGTGCGATGAGTGGTACACCTAGAGGGCTGTCCAAGACAGATATCAGCTTCATGCTTCGGTGTAGCCTGGTGATACGGACATGGGGAGGCACTTTAATGCATCAACACTTTCTATGTTCTACCTGTCCCTTCTGTTTGCTCTCTTTATTAGCCACAGTACAGTATGGATCACATTTTTTTTTACTTGGCTTTCTTACAGCCCTACTCTGTGAGCAGAATTGCATATTATTACAGACATAACCAGTGTGATATTTACATACAATAAATGAAATAAACCCTACAGTAGTCACATAGTTATGTTTCACAGTAATCTTAGTGACCTATAGATCACTATTTTGTGTTTTCCAGCTATGCGAATGTAACGGATATTCCCCCCTAACCCTATCGCATATAGTGTGCATGTGAGGGGGAATCTATATGTTTAAAATCAAGGACAGAACATAGAACACAGACAGAGCCCAATGCAACTTCCAATGACACAGATACACAGTAAAGTACATATATTATATATATATATATATATATATATATATATATATATATATATATATATAAATATCTAAACTAAAAACATATGGTCATTTAGTTTGATTCTTTGGCCAAAGTATCTTAAGCCTGCACACCAAACACCAAGGTACAGTAGACCAAATCTGTGCAGGTCCTAACACTAATCAAATTCTTAATAACCTGTATAATACCAGGAAGAAAACTTAATAATAAAGCTGTTGTGATTAGCTGCATAGTTCTTAGTTTAATTGAAGCTCTTATTTAGGAAAAAAGGGGGGATACAATGTGTTTGTATCCCTGAAGAAATTCACTTATATGCACACTCCTGGGAGTAAAATATAACTTTTAATGCATAATACTTAAAACATATATTACCAAAAAGAAAGGTATAATGAACTTTAAAAAAGAATTAAATAGTATGAATACATGCACCCAACAATTGCTCACAGAAATGTGTATATAGATACTCCAGTCAATAATTTTACTGGAGTCCTAGAGACTCAAGGGGGTGCAGCCAGCCAAGGTGAGCCCAAAAGAGCTGAGCACTATAACCACTCGTGCAGAAAATGCAATAGCAGACGTAGCAGCAGGGATTATACACTGCCTACAGGAAGATACTCATTAGCAACCCTGCCAAGATAATACCATACTCAAACTGCTACACTGTTTTTAGATAAATGTCTGCACTAGTGGATTGCTGGAATAAACACTATGTTAAAAACAGCCCCATAACGGGGACTGATGACATAATCACGCGTCCAACGCGCGTTTCCCTCCTACTATGGAGCTTCGACAGGGACAATTTTTGCACACAAGGGGAGGCGAGCGCTATTTAAACCCTCCGGTTGTCATGGAGACATTGACAACTTGCCGCTATTGCGCATGCGTGGGAAAGCGCACTCGCAACTGCTAATGAAACCCCCAAATAACCAAGTCATAACATACCCTAAGGTGTAATGTATTGGATCCTTAATATCCAAGTGCCCGCAGGCATCCCCCGATCTGTATCCACAGCATCGCGTTGTACTGTAACAATCAGACGTTGCTACTGCGCATGCGTGTACTGATACAATTTATCTAAAAACAGTGTAGCAGTTTGAGTATGGTATTATCTTGGCAGGGTTGCTAATGAGTATCTTCCTGTAGGCAGTGTATAATCCCTGCTGCTACGTCTGCTATTGCATTTTCTGCACGAGTGGTTATAGTGCTGAGCTCTTTTGGGCTCACCTTGGCTGGCTGCACCCCCTTGAGTCTCTAGGACTCCAGTAAAATTATTGACTGGAGTATCTATATACACATTTCTGTGAGCAATTGCTGGGTGCATGTATTCATACTATTTAATTCTTTTTTAAAGTTCATTATACCTTTCTTTTCGGTAATATATGTTTTAAGTATTATGCATTAAAAGTTATATTTTGAGCGCATGCGCGAGGTTGGAGAGCATGGAGGCATAATTCTATAGCTCTGTGCCCCTCTCCAACTGAAATAAACGGACAGAACGCAATATTGCACCAAATCTCACTGAAAATACCCCATAAGCTGCAAGGAGTCCCCAGGATGTCGAAGAAATCGACGAAGACCCCCGGAAAGCGAGGGCTACCAGAATATTTTAACGAAGGGAGAACCCGCAGGGCAGTGACAGCAATGGCCCCCGCATCGAGAACAGGCTCCGAGTCGGAAGGTGAGGGAAACCCGGACGACCAGGGGCTCCTATCGGCCAGGAGATGTGATATTGAAAGGCTCTATCAGGACCTAAAAGATGTGTTACAAGCCGAAATACGAGCCCTAGCTAAAGAAGTGGGGGGCCTGGGAACCCGGACGCAAGAACTGGAGGTGCGGGTTGACAAGAACTCTAAGGCCATTCAAAAAACCTCTAAAGTCACAGCGGATCTGCAATCTCAGATAAATGAACTACGCGACCGTCAAGAGGACGCGGAGAACAGGGATCGCCGGAACAATGTGCGCCTCCGCGGGATCCCAGAAGACAGAGTGGACTGCGAGGAGTTCGTAGAGTGGTGGTTGGCGCACGTTTGCCCGGAGGCCCCTAAAGATAAATTGTTGATGGACCGGTGTCATCGGGCGCTGCGTTCAAAACCCCAACCCAATGAGCTGCCAAGGGACATCATAGTGCGTTTACACTATTACCGCACCCGGGAAGAGATTTTGCAGAAATCTAGAAACACGCCTGTCATGGAGTTTGAGGGGGCTAAAATCGCTGTCTTTCAGGACATCTCACCTATCACGCTGGCTCGCCGAAGGGACCTGTGGCCCATCACCAGGGTACTGCGGGAGAAGGCAGTCAGATACCGCTGGACTTTTCCCTTCGGTCTCATGGTGATTCGCAATGGCCGCCCTCTTCACCTAAAAGCCCCTGAGGAGGGAAATAAATTCCTTCAGAAGCTGGGGCTGGGGCCGGCTCCTGGTACCACAACTGCCGACCCAGACCCCCCAGCGATGGACCCAGCATGGACCACAGTGGGAAGCCCACCCAGAGGAGAGACCGAGTGAAGTGGACTCTGAAACCCTACCAGGTCCAAAACCCCGAAGTTGCAAAGTTAAGATGAAATATGGTTTTTTCTTCTTCTCCTGTTACCCCGTTTAAGTTACATTAGCCCCGACGCTGACACGGTAGAACCCCGTATGACGGAGACCCCCCACGATAAAGATCCCTATAAGAACCGTCTCCGGGTTAAAAGCAAAGCTACAATGCACCCTGAAAAAGAAAAAACAATAGGACTAATTACTCACCTCGTGGTCCAGTCATGGCGCCTAATCCGGCGATGGAGGGTCCCCCAGCGTGAAACGCAGAAGGAGGTTGAGGAGAAAGCGGGAATCCCTCTTCAGGCGGGAAACTAGATCGAGATGGAGGAGCGGCTTCAGAGGCGTCCGCCTCGCAGGTCAGCCCAATCCAAGATGGCGGGAGAGGAACATCGTCACCGGAAGAGGCGGGAGTAACGGCGGCCATCTTACGAGGGGCGGAGTTGCCGCGGACAACACAGAGGGACGGCGCAGAGATGCCGTCACAGCCCCCGAGGAGATGGCCACGGGAGAACAGGGACCACCGGAACTCGGCCGTATCGGAAGTCAGGAGAGTCTGCGCAGACGTTGCGAACTGGCCCGTATACACCCCCATGAACAGGGAGTGAGACTGAAATAGGGACATGGCGCGAACAGAGACGAGGGGAGTAGTGGCAGACTGCGCCTTCTAATATAGCGAGAGTGGAGTAGGCTAAGAGGAATAGGCATAGGAGGCTGATAGCTGGGTAGAGGAAGGATAGGAAGGGATAGAAGGGCAAAAGAATAAGAGTGGCAGTAGTGGAAGTATTAAGATGGAAGGGGGAAGTGATCAGTAGTGGCGAATAAGGTCAGGAAAGGTGAAGGCAGGTTGCGAGAAAAGACGGGGGATGTGTACACAGAGCAAGGCGAGAGTAAGTTAGGAGATGGGAGAGAGGCGGAGGGAGCGAAGAAGCGGAAGTAGTAAGTGAGAAGGGCTAGTAAGTAAAAAGAGAAAGGACATTACAGAAAGTGTAGTCAGTAGACGGATGAGGTATGTTAAAGAAGGAAGGGGAGCGCAAGGGAACACGGAGAGAAAGAGCCCACAGATGACAGACGGAAGGATAAAAATAACCGGGGAAATAAAGCGACGAGGGGGGAGGTAAGAAGAGAAGAGATGCAGGTACTGAAAAACTTTCCCAAGCAAGGATGTTGTTAAAAAGAGGGAGGTAGCACAATCCCATTCCGAAGGCCATGAAAGAAGGGGAAGAGAGAGCTAGGGTAGCTGAATGGGGATAGGTAGCCCCAATAGATACGGAAATAGGGGAGAAAAGCAGTGCCCGAGAACAGGGGCAGGATACCGCTAAGGGGTCGTGTTATAGTTAAAGTTCTAGTTGGGGTTACACGTTCTGTCTATAGATTCTGTCAGCTAACCGGAGAGGGGGCGGGGGGTTATAACCCGGCCTCGACCTCCGCATGTACTCCAGGTCGGGACTAGCCAGTCTTAGGCTAGTGGTTACCGACGAAGCCCCTTGGGAGGGGGAGGCGGCATGGGAAGGGGAGGGATGCCAAGGGAGAGGGCGGTCGAGCTCCCCCGCCGTTTACCCAAGGGCTAGGATTGCAGGACTACGGTACTGGTACCTAAGTCATGTGACCATTGTTCTAATATTTGTCTTGTTATGTGTGTATATGTTTCCCTCCCCACCCCCCTTGTGTTTCAGTCCCCCTATCCCCCTAGCCACCGACACAGCTCCAGCGACACTGGAGGGGAGAATGCCATCTGAAGGCCGGAGACGGAATCGACAAGCGCAAAGAACCCACCGGAGACAGCGGCCGTTACACAGCTCACCCACAATATACAGCTCAGATGAGTAATGATATTACTATGGTTTCCCATAATGTGAAGGGTTTTAATAGTCCTACTAAACGGAGAATTGCTTTCAGGGATTACAATCGGCGGAAAGCTGACATTGTCTTCCTACAAGAAACGCATTTTTCCCGTCTAAACCACCCAAAGTTCCTCGATAAAAGTTATAGAACATATTATCTTGCATCCGCAGATGTCAAAAAAAGAGGGGTGGCAATTATTATACATAATAGGCTCGCCTTTACCATAGAGAAACAACATGCTGATATACAGGGTAGATTTCTGATCTTGACGGGCACTATACAAGGCCAGCACATCACATTAGCAACCATCTCGCCCCTTGTGAACAGGACTCGGCTTTCTTTGAGCAATTTTTTGCTAAACTGTATAAACTAGCTAAGGGCAGTATATTCCTTGCGGGAGACTTAAACCGAACACTGGACCCTGACTTAGACAGATGCACTCAATCTAACGCGGCCCACAGACAGGACTTACTAACAATACGCGACGGCCTCCAGGTTTGCCAGCTGATAGATATGTGGCGGGAGCAACACCCAACTTCCAGGGAATACACCTTTTACTCGCACCCCCATGACAGATATAGCCGCATAGACTACTTCCTAGTATCAAACAGAGTGGTTCCAGTGGTGGGCCATACAGAGATCCACGAGATCTCGTGGTCCGACCACGCACCTATTGAGCTGAGGTGCACACTGATAGGGCTCGACAGACCCGGAGCAAACTGGAAGCTCAACGAGCTTCTTCTCAAAGCCCCCGCTACTGAAAGGGCGATACGGGACCGGATAAAGGATTTCTTTAGAGAAAACATAGGAAGCGTACAATCGCAAGCCACACTCTGGGAAGCCCATAAGGCTACTCTCAGAGGATTTCTTATGAATATAGCTGGCAAGCGGAAGCGGGAGAAAACTATTAAAATAAAAGAGCTGCAGGCGAAATTAACACTCCTCACTGCACAGCATTCCGTGGATAAAAACCAGCACACGTGGCAGGAATTGATAGATACTAAGGCGGCCCTTAATCTAGTGTTATCATCCCAGGCCGAGAGGGAGTTGACCTGGTTCAAGCGCAGATTTTATGAAAAAGCCAACAAGCCAGATACCTTACTAGCCAACAAGCTCCGAAACAAGCTTCCAAATTTTAGGATAGCGGCAATTAAAACCCAGCGGGGTGACCTTATCTCCGATCCGAGACAAATAGTGGAAGCGTTTCGACAATACTATGCTACACTATACGATGGAGATAAGGTCACCCACAACCAAAAAACATCAGCTACGTTACAGAGGTTTCTAGCTGAGGCACAGCTTCCGACCCTGGGCAGGGTTGAAAGGGAGGCCCTACAGGGTGATTTCACCCTGGAAGAGATTACAGAGGTAATTAAGTCCCTCAAACCAGCTAAGGCTCCAGGCCCTGACGGCTACTCCAATTTGTACTATAAAAAGTTTTGTAAAACGCTAGCCCCACACCTATTGAAATTATTTAATGGGATCCTGGAGGGAGAGCCCTTCCCGGCTCAGATGCTCCAGGCGTCTATCTCAGTGATCCACAAACCCGGTAAGGACCCGGCAGACTGCAAGAGCTACCGGCCAATCGCCCTGATCAATTCGGACCTAAAAATCTTCTCCAAACTGCTAGCAAACAGGGTGGGTAGTGTCCTTCCGGGCTTGATCCACCCGGATCAAGTGGGCTTTATCGCAGGCAGACAGGCAGCAGATAACACCAGGCGGGTAATTGATCTGATAGATTTGGCGAAAAAGAAAAGTATACCGTCAATGGTGTTGAGCCTGGATGCCGAAAAGGCATTCGATCGTATTGATTGGACCTACTTACGAGAGACGCTTGGAGTGTTTGGGTTCGGGGGCCGCATCCTGGAGGCAATAATGGCACTCTACGCAGGACCCACAGCTAGGGTAAGACATCAGGGCTTCCCTTCAGAAATATTCAATATTCGCAGTGGGACCCGTCAGGGTTGCCCGCTGTCCCCATTACTTTTTGCTCTCTGTATTGAACCCCTCGCAGCCCATATCAGACTAAGCCCCAATATAACAGGAATCCAACTGGGAGAGCAACATCACAAGGCTGCATTATATGCAGACGACGTGATCCTAACTATCTCTAAACCGTTGACGTCCCTGCCCAGTGTCTTTGAGATCCTGAGCACCTTTGGCATGGTCTCAGGGTTCAAAATTAACCAGGCTAAGTCAGAGGCGCTCAATATCAACTTGCCAAAACCAACTGAAAAACTACTGGAACTTAACTTTAATTTTCAATGGCAAACCTCCGCAATCAAATATTTAGGGGTATATATCACCAGGGATTACAATACCTTGTATAAGGCAAATTTCCCCAAGATGATGAAGAAGTTAAAGGAGGATCTCAGGGTTTGGGCGGGTTACGGGATATCTTGGTTTGGCAGGATTAACAGCGTAAAGATGAATCTGTTGCCCAAGCTATTATATCTGTTTCAAACCCTACCAATACCAGTAATTAAATCAGAGATCCAAGCCCTTCAAACTCACATCATACAATTTATTTGGAATAAAAAACGCCCACGAATTGCAAGAAGTCTACTGACAAAACCAGTGACAAAGGGAGGACTATCGGTACCTTGCTTGATGGCGTATTATAAAGCGGCACAATTGACCCAAATCATTCTGTGGCATGCGGACCCCACAAATAGAAGATGGACAGAATTAGAGGGAGAATGCTGTGCGCCAGTTGCACTCCATACAGTAACTTGATCTGGCTACCAAAACGATGCAAAAAAGACATTGGAACGCCGCTCTGCGCAGTGGCGAACTCCTTAGCGGTCTGGGAGACATCTAAATTTAAAGCTAACTTAACCACCCCCCACACATTAATGTCCCCCCTATGGGGCAACCCGGACTTTGCTCCGGGGCTGTTGAGCGATAAATTTGTAAAGTGGACGCAGGCAGGGTACAATCGATTAAAGGACCTGGGCGGTAAGGGATCTATCAAGACGTTCGATTGGTTCAAAGAGACATCAAATTTCCCAAATTCAGAATTATTCAGATTCCTCCAGGTCAGGGCATTTTATAACAAATTTCCTGTTCGTCCTGCACGAACTAATTTTGAACAGCTGTGCTCCAGATCAACGGACACACGGGGACTGACATCTCGGATGTACAGGGAGGTAGTCTGTCCGGCTCATATAGACCGCCCCCGACTGCGATACATGCGACAATGGGAGACAGATCTAGGGGATAGTTTAGAGGACGAAGACTGGGACCACATATTGCAAGCTGCCGCAAAGAGCTCAATATGTGTCACGTTGAAGGAGAACGCATATAAGGTCCTAATGCGGTGGTACCATACCCCAGTGAAATTAGCTAAATTTGTCAGAGGTTATTCGCCGCTCTGCCCAAAACAGTGCGGGGAATCGGCTGACCTTAAACACATGCTGTGGTCTTGCCCAAGGGTGGCCCCGATTTGGGAAGCAATTCGAGACTGGCTGCAAGGGATTCTCGAATTAGAGATCCCCCTGGACCCGTGGCTGTTCCTAGTGGGCAGGCGGCCTCAGGAAATGTCTAGAACGACACACAAACTGGTCACGCACTTCGCGACCGCCACCCGGTGTGAGATCGCAGCATTGTGGAAGCAGAATAAGATTCCATCTATCCCCAAAATCAGGAACCGAATTTGGCAAGTGTGCCAGATGGAACAGTTGACGAGTTGGGTCAATGACTCTGGCACCAAATTTCTAAAAGTCTGGGGCCCATGGCTAGACCAATCCAACATCCCAGGGGTGGACGCCGCTACAATTCTGCATTAATATACACAAATGCGTTCTCCTTGGACGGGACAGACAGGACATTGACGTAAGGATACACTAGGCAGTGCCATCCAGGAGTTATAATAGGCAGTAAGGTCAGCAGTGCCATGAAGTTGTCGCATCGGATCGCAGGAACCCTTCTCCAGAAACCGGCAAGAGCACCCCCCCTCCCTCCCCCTCCTACCCTCTGTGCCACCCCACCAGTCCAGTGAGTCCAGTATGTCTTGTCCTGCTTCCCTTTATGTCGTTCGTCTGATGCTGTCATTGTTGACGGTTGTTAAAAGTGGAATATCTGTAATGTACGCCTATGGGAGGTGTGTTTCTGTATATCTGATATCCACAAATAAAAAATGAAAGTTGAAAAAAAAAAAAGTTATATTTTACTCCCAGGAGTGTGCATATAAGTGAATTTCTTCAGGGATACAAACACATTGTATCCCCCCTTTTTTCCTGATTCACTCCCATTCACGGCTGCACCTACCTGCATTGATAATTATCGATTAATAGACATTATTTAATTCAATATCTCAATTAGTATGATTTAGTTGATCATTCCCTAACCCCTGTACTTTTCCTGTCATTAATACTGGGGTAAGCTCTTATTTACCTGTATAATACCAGGAAAAGCCCTCTGAATTAGATTTGTCACAACCAAACTGCATGCACGGACCTGCGTGTGTGGAAAATTAATGATCCTTATTAACCATTTGGAAGCATAGTGGGATGGGGGTCAGCTTGGAACCTGCATAGGAGGAGCAACTGTGATGGGAGCTTTGTGACAGGCTATTAATAATACACACCAAATATAACTGGGTTGAACTGAACGAGACTTAGATATGATAAAATATAATTTATTCCTTGAAAAAGGTGAACACACGAGATTATACAAATAATAGACAAAATATGGACACTCACTTAAGATGGAAATGATGAAGCAGTCATAATTCTGGACTGGTAGTTCATACAGCAATCTTCAAAATCATCAAGACACGAAAGACATGAAGGACCACATGAAGACATTTGAGTAAGGGATGACTCTGACTTATATACCATTTCAACCCTTCTCTTGCACTCAAGATGCCGAGTTGGCTTGAAAAAATCTCTTTGAAGCAGATTTTGGCTTCCATTGTAAGTGTGAAGTATCACACTTAAAAATACTCAGTTCCTTGGTTCCTGTCCCCAGTATAAACAATTAGGGCAGTTACCTTTTTGATCACTGACCTATGCTATGATAAAAGTTGTGAATAAAAACACAAGTCTGAGGATATATTTTGCAGAATGACAAATAAGTTTATTGCTTTGTGCTGTGCACACGCAGAGGAGAGTTTCAAAATAAAACCCTCCCAAAGACATGGTGGCATACAGGCATTATTTATACACAAAATAGTAAACCCATGCCCCCTCTACAAGGTTGCGTGTCGTCACTACGTAAGCGTAAAAGGTAAACAAACTTATGCACACGAACACATCAAGTTAAAGCATATTATAAATGAAATGATTCAGCTAATATTCCTTATACAAGCCGGTGACTTTTACTCTACATACAGAACACATTGCCCCCCCCCCCCCTCGGACAGTGCCTATCTGTTTCGTATTTTCATAACATTGGCACTTAGCCCTCATTCTCAAGGTCCTTTGGCTTAGCTGAACCGCTCAATATCAATTGGAACTTCAGAAGAAAAAAATGTATTTTAAACTAACGTTCATTCCAACTTTCATACAGACAAATAGACAATATCAGGCACCCAAGATGGATGCTGACTCAAAATGGTTGCTTAGATCCCAGTGCTGTTATGTCAGACCTCCCCCTTACTTCATATTCTCACTTTGTCACTCCCTCCTTTTTTTTATGCTTAAAACATAGCTTTTGAGAATTAAGTTTATGATGATAGTCCAGGGATAACTCAGAGGACAAGGGCGCGTGCCCTTCACTGTCATAGTCTCGTAAGGTGCTGCGGCCAATATGTCTTTTGATTAATTGAATAACTGTGGTCGGCATCTTCTTTCTTCAAGATACTGCTGTTTTCTGGCATCTGCAAAGAGTGGCATCAGATTGGGGGAGGGGGTCGCACACTTGTGGATCATACCTCTGCAACACGTGACACACACATGACAACAAGTAACACTCTAAACACATCAAAGCATTCAAAAGTTTTTGCTCCAAGTGATCTAAGCCATTCACCTAACCCCAACTGTGATAACCTGTCACTTCCCTTTGTAACCCTCTTTTGAATCTCTTGCATTTCATCTAGTTCATGCTGCACATTGCTACACTGATCTGGAATAAAAACACAACATTGTTCTTTAATCAAAACACATACCCCTCCTTTGAAGCTAAAACATAGTCTAAAGCAATTCTGTTTTGTAAGGCCATAAGCCTAATCTGAACCTGTTCTTGGTTTAATGATGAAATTAAAAACTGCAAAATTAAGGCCACATCCTTCCTGTAAATTGTTATCTAACTAAACATACATTTTTACACAGGTTTCATTGGTTGGTGGAGACACTTCACCCATAAATTGATTCTTGTTCCTAGTGTCTGATACACCCTTTAAAGAGGTTCCCTTAAAAAAATTGGCAAAATACAGAAATTATACACATAATACTTGTTAGGACCAATATGTCAGGCCAGAATCTGCACTCATGTTAAGCTTCCATTTTGTCTGGTCATAACTAGTTAAGATTCTGTAGTCAGCCTTTTGCTGAAATATAATTCCTAAATGCACACAGTTTCTGCTAAATTACATTTCTTTTCTTCCTGCTAAGGATATTGCTAAGAAACTTTTGTGTTGTCAATTTCCTGATGTTTTAGTTAGAATATAATAGAATGGTTCTCTGCAAGAAGCAAAATAGTGTAATATAGTTGCTAAAGACTCAAGGTCTCTTTTGATAACAGACAATGAATAAGCTATGTAGTCAGACATTGCTTGTATTGTAAAAGACACGTCCCAAAAGTCACGCCACTAAAATGTCCTGCCCCTGAATCACGCCTCTAATCAAAGCTACGCCCAAGACACACCTAGGATACGCCTATGTTACACCTAGGATACGCCTATGTTACGCCTCTAACCAATATCTTCTTTTTTTCTGTATGTAGCCCTTTTTGTGAACGCCTGAACTAAGGGACTACGGTGCATAAACCTGTGGCTTCAGGAGCTCTGAGCCTCCGCTTATTGGGAGCCTGGGGGTATACCTTTATCACTTGTGGTGCAGCGCCTCCACTTACCCAGGATCCCCATTATAGAGATTATACCCTGAGCAAGAACCTAACAACAGTAGTATGCAACAGCAACCTTTTTATATCACACATCGATAACAAATGACCTGCAGACTTATCATATAACAATTACATACACACACACAACGTGGCTCGGCCACACCTTAGTAGGGATAATGTCCTGTACATAGTTGGCTCTGCCACTCTCCTTAGGAGTATGTCTCATAACCAGTAAAGTATGGTACCAAAGGCACTCTCTCAGGAAACCCAATTAGTTAGTGGGAGGCGGGATCAGCGCCTGGTGACCGGTGTAGGTGCACTTGTAGATAAGGATACCTTCCGGTCACTACGATGACCTTGACACTCCACTGGGGGTCCTGGTGTTAATCCAGCCTTGCGCCGTCTCTCCCTTCTGCAGCACCGTCAGATGGGAAATCCAAGATGGCGGCCGCAGCTCCGCAACTCCGCAGATAAACCTCACTAAAGGGAAACGTCCCTGACGACTATGGGCGTCCTTACAAATACAGCACCCTACGATGGCAGGGGAAAGACTCCTGGGGCTGTGGGCATATCCTACCTAAGCAGACGGGTCACTGACCCTCCGCTCTAGCACACGAGGTTCCGCCAACCTCCTCCTTCACCTCCCTCGCTGCTCTGACCCTCCGCCCACACGCATCCGGTTCCTGCATACACAGTCTCGCATCCCATTGGTCCTCAGCCTCAGCTGACCTTCTCACAGTGCAGAGTTCATAGTTCAAACCCCCTCCAAGTCTCTACTTATGATTACCCTTCGCGCGCTTCCCTCGCGCATGCGCAGCCCAACTGGTACGCAGTAACTTCGCTGGCAAACAGGGACAATATGGCGCTGCCTATGTAATTGACAGCGCGGAACCTTTAATATATATGCACTTCCTTACATTCTCCCCCCTCCAGAATCCAGCGTCCCCGCTGGACTACCTAAGCACATATATATTTAACTATGTACACAACCCTCTCCTTCCTAGATTAGGTTACACATCTCATTAAACAGTACCATCATAGCTTGCATCCTATGCCGAGCCCACTGCTGAGCCTCATAATGGGGTGCCCCAAACTGATCATATGCCATTCGCATGGGAGGTTGACTGTTTCTTTGACTTCGGCGGGGTTGATCCTCCTCCGCTTCCTCTGCAGAGGGCTCAGTCTCAACTGGTATTTCCATCTCTACCCTTGAGGGGTGTTCAGCATTAGCACAGTCTCTTTGGGGTGTAAAACATGGACTTTGTGGGTCTAGAGGCTGACTCGCTGGAGTCAAATGATCAATGTTCGGGCCAAGAGGCTCTTTACCCGTGGCTCCTTCGGGAGATGCCTCCACAGCCGGAAGGCCCCTTTGAGAGGTTCCCTCCATTGTATCCTCAGAGGTGGCGATTTTTACAGTCTCTGAGCCATCCTCTGTGTATTCAACTGCTCCATCTAGGGCAGTGGCCGGGGCTTCCAATTCATCCGTCCCTACTTGAGGTATAAGAAGCAGATGATTCCTATGCCACACTTTTACGCGGCCTTCAGAATCCTTGATCCGGTACACAGGAAGACCCGGCATCTGTGACTCCACCTCATACACACCCTCCCGCCACCGGTCTGCCAATTTATGCTTCCCAGGAACACCTAAGTTGCGTAAAAGGACCGCATCTCCGGGGTGAATTTCCTTGTAACGTACTTTGTGGTCATAACGCCTTTTATTCCCCGCATTCAATTGTGCGGTCGTCCGCTCAGCCAATTTGTAGGCCAACTGTAAACTGTCCCTTAGTCGCTGAACGTATCGGAAATGCGTCCTATTGGATACCCCATCGGTAGATATCCGTAGGCGCACATCCACCGGTAACCGGGCTTCTCTTCCGAACATCAAGAAATACGGGGTATACCCAGTGGACTCATGTCGGGTACAATTATACGCATGTACCAATGCTTCGACGTGTTTACTCCACTCCGTCTTTTGCGGGCTCGTCAATGTACCCAACATATCCAACAAGGTGCGATTGAACCGTTCGGGCAAGGCATCCCCTTCGGGGTGGTACGGGGTAGTACGTGACTTGGCAATGTTCAGTAGGATGAGCAACTCCCGTATCAGTGTACTTTCAAAGTCCCGGCCCTGATCGGAGTGAAGACGATTTGGTAACCCATAGTGAATGAAATATTTTTCCCATAGTACTCGGGCTACCGTTACGGCCTTCTGGTCTTTCGTAGGGAACGCTTGGGCGTACCTAGTGTAGTGGTCAGTGATCACAAGAACATTACTAACTCCCCGACTGTCGGGTTCGATACAGAGAAAATCCATACACACCAAATCCATGGGACCCGAACTTTTCAAGTGTGCCATAGGAGCCGCCCTGGTAGGCAGTGTCTTCCTTTGTAAACAACGATTACACTTCCGACAATGTTGCTCCACTGACTCCCTCATTCTCGGCCAATAGAACCTATCCTGCAGTAGTCCAAAGGTCTTGTCAATGCCCAGGTGACCATGGTCATCGTGAAGGGCCCGGAGGACTAGGGTTCTCAAACGTTCCGGTAAAAACAACTGACGCCGATCGGGATGGTTATGATAGGAGATCACCCGATATAACAAACAATTGTCCATTTCAAACTTCCCAAACTCATTTAACAGGAGTTTCACCAAGTCTTTGGGGGCCCGCTTCAGTATAGACGGATTACCTTGCTGTACAGCTTGACGGGCTAGCTCCACTATGGGGTCTTGTGTCTGATAATGCACTAGATCCTTCCACGCTATGATATTATCTTCATTGATATTCATCCCGTCTCGACCTTGATAGGCCCGAGGAACAGCCTGCGAATGACATCCCAACGAGTCAACCACCCGTAATTCCGAAAATGCTACGTGGTCATCGACTATCGCCGCTACTGAACAGAGAGCACGAATCCCGGGGCCCGGTATCTCCTCCCAGACTTCCTCATCAGGGGTGGATTGCAGGCCAGGTCGACGAGACAGAGCGTCGGCACCTATGTTGGTGGGTCCGGGTTTGTATTTAAGGTTGAACCGGTAATTGGCTAGAGCAGCTAACCAACGGTGTCCGGTGGCGTCCAATTTGGCAGACGTATTGATATAGGTCATGGGATTGTTGTCCGTGCGTACTTCGAACGGTACTCCATATAGATAATCGTGCAGCTTGTCCACCACCGCCCATTTTAGCGCCAAAAATTCCAACTTATGGACCGGGTAATTCTGCTCGCTAGGGGTTAAACTTCGGCTCGCGTAGGCCACTGGACGTAGCCCGGTCTCATACTTCTGATGCAAAACCGCTCCTAGCCCGCTGAGGCTAGCATCGACGTGTAGGACATAGTCTCGCTCAGGATCCGCGTAGGCCAAGACGGGGGCCTGAGTGAGGCTGGTCTTTAAGTGTTTGAAGGCCTGTTCACATTCTGGAGTCCATGTCTTCCCAAAGGGTGTCTGCGCCGAGCTCCCCTTTCTCCCGGTTTCTCCCGGATACACCTTGAGAAGGTCATTCAGTCTCTTGGCCTTGCTGGAATATCCCTCCACGAACCGCCGATAATAGCCACAAAACCCCAAGAAAGACCGCAGTTCTTGAACATTTTGAGGCCTGGGCCAGTTCACCACCGCCTCGATCTTCCCTGGGTCGGTGGACACCCCATCCGCTGATACGATGTGGCCCACATACGTTACAGAGGACCGACAGAATTTGCACTTGTCTAACGACAGTTTTAGGCCCTCCCCCTCAAGCCTATCCAGCACCTTCATCAGTCTCTCGGAATGCTCCTCTAGAGTCCGCCCGAACACGATAATGTCGTCCAGGTACACTAAGCACTCTCGCGGGTTAAGGTCTCCGAGGGTTTTTTCCATTAGTCTCTGGAACGTGGCCGGGGCACCGCAGATCCCTTGAGGCATGCGGGTAAACTGGTAAAACCCTAATGGACAGATGAAGGCCGTTTTTTCTTGGTCTTCCTGGCCCATGGGCACTTGATAATACCCGGACCTGAGGTCGAGCACACTGAACCATTTACTCCCGGTCAACGCATTCAGGAGGTCTTCGATTCGGGGCAGTGTATACTGGTCGGGAATAGTACGGTTATTCAGCGTTCTGTAATCCACACATAGACGGACCGTCCCGTTCTTCTTGCGGACTACCACAATGGGTGAGGCGTAAGGGCTCCGAGATTCCTGCACGATGCCAGCCGTTTCCATCTCGTCGATTAAGCCCCTCACTTCGTCAACATCCCTGGGGGCAAGCCGGCGGGAGCGCTCCCGGAAGGGGGTAGCGTCGCTCATTCGGATGGTATGGTGGGCACTGCGACTGCACCCCACATCCATATCACCAGTGGAGAACACACCCCTTCGGTCGTGTAGCTCATTCTGCAACCTCTTCCTCCACTCATCCGGGAGGGGCGAGTCGCCAAAGTCAAATTCCAATGCAGGCTCTATGGTAGTAGGCGAGCTCCTAGCTAGTCCCGTCGAGACCTTCTCCTCGGAAGTTACAGGGTATATCCTTCCTAGCGTCTGCCGCCGGTCAATAGTCATCGGGTACGGGGATATATTCTGCACGTACACCCAGGTGCGCTTCGGGATCTTCCCGGGCCATTCCTTGACCGAGGTTAGTACTTTGTAGCCCAAACGTTGTTCGTCCTGGGCCACACTCTCCACGGTGAAGAGCTGATCCTCCGACCGTCGACGGGGGTAATGGCAAGCGGCGACCATCATGCGTCCTTCCCCCGGGGGAATCTGGGTCAGTCCCCATTCTTGGCTGTAGAGGACGCCATGCTCTTCCTCAGTCGCAATTCTACCGCAGACCTCTTGGAGGGCGGGGCAGGCCGCTAAGGCCAGCAGTGGGGCTTCTCCCGCTTCTTGCAAGAACTGGCGAAACACCGTGCGTACTATGTCAGCGTTGGTCCCCAAGATGATTGGGGCGCTGGGGTGGTCCTGAGGTTCGGGGCACACTAAGGCCTCCACTTCCATGGGGTGATGTTTACCCGTATTCAGCTGGAGAATATCTAGCTGCACCTTTATTACTCCGTCTATGGGGTAATCTTCATGACTCAATCCCCGTAGCCGCAGGGCATCCGCCGATAGCAACGGTAGTTGATGTAGGTGTTGGTCGTAGAAGGGCCGGTATACGATCGTTACTTGGGATCCCGTGTCCAACAATGCAGCGGCGTAGATGCCTTCGATAACTACGCGAATAATGGAGGCGGGGCCAATTCGGGAGCCCTGAGGAGGCGGTAATGCCTGGTCATCCTTCAGGGGTTGGCACGGCATTGAATGCGCCGGTCGGGGCGACGTTCTCCGTGAGGTGGGGCAGTGGGCCCGCAAGTGTCCCATCTTTCCACAGGCGTAACACTGTATTTGGCTGAGGTAAGCCTCGTTTCTCCGGGTGGGGGGGCTCCTCCCGGTCGGGGGACGAGGTCTGGGTGTCACGGGGGTAGGGGCATCCTCGGGGTCAGGGTCCCCAGATTCGGGCGCATCGGTTTTGGGTTCCACTTTCTTGGCCTCCTTACCTCCGAGCTGGGGCTTCTTCCCGGTGGCTAGGTCACGCCCCAGCAGCACCGTCTCATGCGCTTGAACCCGGTCCATTAAGTCGTGAAACGACAACGCTTGTCCGGGCGTTAGACAGCTACTGACCCGCACCGACACGGGGTGTAGGGGTAAGAGGCCCCGCAACAGCTGAGTGGTGCGTAGTCCGTTAGCTTCTATCCTTGGTAATACGCCTTTCCTCACCAGATTCCAGAGGTCCAGGTGCAATCGTCTGAGAAAATCGGACACCATTTCTCCTTCTTTCTGGGCTAACGCATGAAATTTGGACATCAACGTGTACGTGTCCACCGGGGCTCCATATGCCTTGGTCAGGCAGTAGATAAGATCGGCCGCGTCAGCTTCCGGATTGTCATCTCGGTAGTAGTGCACCATGTGGGACGCGGGGGGCCGTAAGCACTCAACTATGCGTTGTCTGCGGATCGCGTCCGTACAGGTCCATTCAGGCAGTACCTGTTCGGTATGATCCAACCAGTCCTCTATCCCTACTTCCCCTTGAGGCGTGGGTTTCTCGCCGGAGAAGGCTTTTAACTTCCTGTACTGGAGCGACTGGGTGGTGTTGTGGATAGCGGCGGCTATGGCGGGAATAGAGGTGTCTCCTGGTAAGCTGTCCCCGACTGCAGGGTAAGCGTCCAATCTTGATACGCTAAGGCGGTTGAGGCCAGCCCGCAGGCCGGACGGGGTGGACGAGGAGCCTAGGCTCAGGGTGGCTGGCCAACGAGGGTGTAGGCCTCGGTCAGGGGGGTGGTCGGGGCCTCCCGTCGCGGCACCTGCGGGGGGAGCATACTCTCTCCTAGGGGTAGAGGTGGCCAGGGGCGCAGGGGTGTCCGCCTGGACTAGGGGGCAGCGCACCCCCGGGGCCTCAGCCAGCAACAGTACACGGGGCAAGGCCTCGGGGCATATGTCCTGTTCAGTGGCGTACAAGACCCGGCGCCAGGTCTGGTCGCGGTCATAGAAGTGGTCTTGTACTTGGGCATTGTCCAGGAGGGGAAGCTTGCGTACCTGCTCGGTCACTGTGCCTAGCGAGATCGTGGCGGGGACATGGCCCAGCGCGAAGACACGGTTCAAGGGAATCCCGTGCCGTTGGGCCCACTTGCGCACCTCGAGCGCCGAGGGCACCGACATGATGTGGGTTGGTTGCACAATAGAGACAAAAAAAAATGTGGGGGGCACCCCAGG
Organism: Ascaphus truei; assembly: GCF_040206685.1. Lineage (NCBI taxonomy): Eukaryota > Metazoa > Chordata > Amphibia > Anura > Ascaphidae > Ascaphus > Ascaphus truei. The sequence continues at coordinate 468,382,980 of NC_134484.1, forward strand.
TCTAAGATCTCAGCAGCGCCTCCAAATGTAGCCCTTTTTGTGAACGCCTGAACTAAGGGACTACGGTGCATAAACCTGTGGCTTCAGGAGCTCTGAGCCTCCGCTTATTGGGAGCCTGGGGGTATACCTTTATCACTTGTGGTGCAGCGCCTCCACTTACCCAGGATCCCCATTATAGAGATTATACCCTGAGCAAGAACCTAACAACAGTAGTATGCAACAGCAACCTTTTTATATCACACATCGATAACAAATGACCTGCAGACTTATCATATAACAATTACATACACACACACAACGTGGCTCGGCCACACCTTAGTAGGGATAATGTCCTGTACATAGTTGGCTCTGCCACTCTCCTTAGGAGTATGTCTCATAACCAGTAAAGTATGGTACCAAAGGCACTCTCTCAGGAAACCCAATTAGTTAGTGGGAGGCGGGATCAGCGCCTGGTGACCGGTGTAGGTGCACTTGTAGATAAGGATACCTTCCGGTCACTACGATGACCTTGACACTCCACTGGGGGTCCTGGTGTTAATCCAGCCTTGCGCCGTCTCTCCCTTCTGCAGCACCGTCAGATGGGAAATCCAAGATGGCGGCCGCAGCTCCGCAACTCCGCAGATAAACCTCACTAAAGGGAAACGTCCCTGACGACTATGGGCGTCCTTACAAATACAGCACCCTACGATGGCAGGGGAAAGACTCCTGGGGCTGTGGGCATATCCTACCTAAGCAGACGGGTCACTGACCCTCCGCTCTAGCACACGAGGTTCCGCCAACCTCCTCCTTCACCTCCCTCGCTGCTCTGACCCTCCACCCACACGCATCCGGTTCCTGCATACACAGTCTCGCATCCCATTGGTCCTCAGCCTCAGCTGACCTTCTCACAGTGCAGAGTTCATAGTTCAAACCCCCTCCAAGTCTCTACTTATGATTACCCTTCGCGCGCTTCCCTCGCGCATGCGCAGCCCAACTGGTACGCAGTAACTTCGCTGGCAAACAGGGACAATATGGCGCTGCCTATGTAATTGACAGCGCGGAACCTTTAATATATATGCACTTCCTTACATGTATAAAAGTCATTACCCTATGAGTAATAAATTGAGACAAAGGATTTGAAACCTGGCTTGCGTTACGTTTCATTTCATTCGTCTTCCAGGCCTGAAGTTCACCAAAGACCGGAGATAACAGTGGCAGGGCGTGAAAGCTTCTCCGGGGAAGTCTGCTGCAAACGGTGCAGATGGCAGATGGTGTAGTATCCAGTCACAAGGCTTCAGTGTACCTGGCAGAGGAAAGGCTCTTGCAGTAATAAAAAGTTGCTGCCTATACTACTAACAGGGCTGACAGGTCCCTGGTAAATAATAATACCTTTGCAGATGTCACAGCAAAGCAGGTAGCAAGCCGTCCCTATGTTGAGGGATATATGATATGTGCCAAATTTATAATTTTGTAACCATTTATTTGTTTTTGGGTATGTCCTGGACATATAGTTAAAGGACAGGGGATATATAATTGCATAAGTGAACAGGGTATATATATATTATATACAAGGCATTTCACATTTTTAGCAGAATAGTTACAGTGGAGTGTTTGAGGTGAAAGCCAGGAGTGACTGTGGTTGTGGGACAATAGCCATGAGTGCAGGCTGTTGGGATGCTTGATTTGTGGGGCGAGTTTTAAGGTTAGTTAGTATTAAATGACTAAAAGGTTGACACCATTTGCATCAGAGAAAATGGCAGATGGCAGTTAGGTATGAATGAGAGTAAGTGTGTATTGGGAGAAGAGAGATTGATTTATAGTTTGAGACAGTGTTTTTGTCCCCATTTTTGAAGATTGGGACAACTCTAGCAGTTTTCCAGGTCTTAGGGATATGGCCTGCAGACAGGATAGAGTTGATTATGGAAGCAATTGGTTTGGCACAGGCTGAGGTACCAAGTTTTAGGAACTTGGATTGTAGCAAAGTCAAGTCCATATTGGTTGCTTAGTTTAAAATTTGAGGAGCGTTAATAGGGAATATCTCTGTTTAATATTGTGGATGCTGATAATAGTAGTAACCATATTAATACAAGAATTTATTTCTAGGTATAAATTCTCTCCCTATGAGACACTTATGGGATGAGTTATGACCATCAGTAGTTCAAAGTAACGAATTAAGAACCATGTTATTGGTAATAAAACAATTAATGAGTATTGCATGCAACTAATATATATTTTTGAGTTTTTCTAGGCACAGGTTAAAGCTGAAAGTGCACCTACGCAAGACGGGTTAATGGTCAAGCATTTTCTACGCAAGCACGCTCTTCATCCCAGATGAAAAGGCCATTTAAATACTACTCATCACCAGCATTGCAGTAAAAATTTCTTATCATCATGGATACACATCACGCACGTCAAAATAGTGCCAGTCTAAGCACAAACAGCTAATAAAGACAAAGATATAGCACCTGCAAATAAGTGTTTTGATGGACACAATACTCTCTGACCACTAATCATCAAGGGAGAAAGGTCATAGGCAAAAATGTCCAGGCCTCAACACACGAACTTTGAACTTTTTATTTTTACAGGTTTTTATTATTTTTCAGTTACAAATGTATGCTCTATTATGTTTGTGTAAGTGGCGTCCCATAAGGATGACAAAATAGTATAAGGTATTATTTGTTCAACTTTGTTTATTTTGTTTGGATTTCTAGGTTAATAGAATCTCCCTGAAGAATGATATCCCGGTGGGAGAATGCTTTATCAGTCAAACACACGGTTATGTTAATTGCTCACAGGTAGAGTTAGAAACAGAAGAGATGCACCCAATACACAAGTGCTAAAAAGTAGTCTATGGGAAGAATAAGTTTCAGGGAATTTATTCCCAAATGTAGGAGTTGGGTTACTGTATGACAGGTTTACAGGGATATCCTCAATCATACAACCACAGACATTTACTTATTTAACCAAGAATAGGTTTAGTTTAAATTAATGGCCCAGCAGAATAAAAATAGCTCTAGACTATATTTTAGCCTCAAAAGGAGGGGCATGTATGCGCCCTAGTTATGTATTTATCTATGATTTAGGGACAATGGGGACTTGGTGGTTGGATTGATTTGCTTTGAGAGAAGCTAGCGAATGTTTTTGTATGTGTGTGTTTGTCCTACTCATTGCTCTCTATGTATTAAGTACAGCAAAACTCTGATCCAGAAGTGCATTGCAACCCCCACCGACGCTATGCCTCTCTGCGGTGATGATGTCGCCAGTCCCCCAGAAGAAGAGACCGAAGAAGAAATCAACTGGGCTGATATAATGACCGGAAAAGAAAGGAATGAAGTTATGCACAACTTGGACATCTTGGTCCATCAGGACTATGAAATGGTTAACTGTTCTGTTCTTTAAATAGACTGTCTCTTAAGGATATGGGGGGACTGAGAAGACTGGATATGAAGAAGGTGGGAGGTCACAAAGGGACGTGAATCAACCACAAGGAAAGGATCACAAGTCATCCATTTTGACCATAGCAGCCATCTTGGTCCAGATTGTTTGTGCAGTCGCTCTTAGCAGAAATTAGCCCACACCAATTCTCACAAATAGCTGACCCTTAGATTATGTGACATATTGAGATGTAAGCCATTTTCTAATCTATAGAAATATTTAATTATATATATATATATAATCTATTGGTTGTGTGGCATGTGGGCCACTAAGATTGTACCCTGCAATCACACTGCCCTTTGTTATCTGGGTTTCATCCTTCCCACTTTCTATGTATCTGACACGTTACCCCAAGGGAAGCTGAGAAATCGAAAAAATCTGACCAGGACCATTAGTCCAACCCGCATTGCAGCTGGGGTTTTTATACCTAGTTTAGGTGTTCTGGATCTCTATTCTAAATTAAGTGATGTTATGGTAAATATTAATGATGCTCCTAATCAGACAAGTGATGCTATTATCCGTCTGACTAATGAACAAGAGCAGATCCGAACAGTATTATTACAGAATAGAATGGCTCTTGATTATCTGCTAGCCTCACAAGGAGGTGTTTGTAAACTTGTAGGACAGAAGTGCTGTGCCTATATTGAAGATGAGTCTGGCGCTATTCATAAAGATATGGATAAGTTACAGGAAATTCAGGCTAGGATGCATAAAAAATCCTCAGGCCTTAGCTTAAATTGGATGTCAGGACTCACTAGTTGGATCGGAGAATTGGGTATGAAAATTCTCTATGGTTTTGTTGTAGTGATTAGTATAATCGCAGCAATTTTTGTTATTTTTCACTGTGCTAAGTGTGCAATGCTTTCATTTGTCTCAAGGAAACCTTCAGTTTCATCTCACGCCATGTATGCAACTAATAATTCATATGTGGCCATGAACAGAGTCTATGATACTATTGGTCCCCATAAGGCCATAGTCATAGAGAAGCATACCTAGTAAGGGTATTTGTTCTTTTAGAGAACAAAAAGGAGGGGATTGTTAGGACCAATATGTCAGGCCAGAATCTGCACTCATGTTAAGCTTCCATTTTGTCTGGTCATAACTAGTTAAGATTCTGTAGTCAGCCTTTTGCTGAAATATAATTCCTAAATGCACACAGTTTCTGCTAAATTACATTTCTTTTCTTCCTGCTAAGGATATTGCTACGATACTTTTGTGTTGTCAATTTCCTGATGTTTTAGTTAGAATATAATAGAATGGTTCTCTGCAAGAAGCAAAATAGTGTAATATAGTTGCTAAAGACTCAAGGTCTCTTTTGATAACAGACAATGAATAAGCTATGTAGTCAGACATTGCTTGTATTGTAAAAGACACGTCCCAAAAGTCACGCCACTAATATGTCCTACCCCTAAATCACGCCTCTAATCAAAGCTACGCCCAAGACACACCTAGGATACGCCTATGTTACACCTAGGATATGCCTATGTTACGCCTCTAACCAATATCTTCTTTTTTTCTGTATAAAATTCATTACCCTATGAGTAATAAATTGAGACAAAGGATTTGAAACCTGGCTTGCGTTACGTTTCATTTCGTTCGTCTTCCAGACCTGAAGTTCACCAAAGACCGGAGATAACAGTGGCAGGGCGTGAAAGCTTCTCCGGGGAAGTCTGCTGCAAACGGTGCAGATGGTGTAGTATCCAGTCACAAGGCTTCAGTGTACCTGGCAGAGGAAAGGTTCCTCTCGGTTCTGAAGCATAGGCGAGGAAATTAGATTTCCTTCAATACTAAAAACCTTATTTTATGCAAGCAACCTTTCTTTGGATATGCAGTTGCTAGATAAAAGAAATTGCATCTATCTCTATCATCATATATTTTCAGAATCATCACAACATTCTATTACTGAGAATTGAGGGGGTTTGGTATCTGTGGAAGCGAAATGCATGATCCTCACCCCTGCACGCATTGTATACATCATTCACTCAGAATATCAGAACAGATGATGTCGGCGATGGTCAACATGGCTGACTTATGATCCTTTCCTTGTGGCTGACACACGCCCCTGGGTGACCCCCTCCTTTCGGTGGAGGTGCAACACACTTCTGGATCATAGTTTTGCTGCACATGACACATACATAGAGAGTGAAGAGTACTGCCAAAACACATACAAGAGCTTTCACAAGCCACGCTTCCAGGAAACCAATCCTCCCATCAAGGCTCAATTCTACATACACCTTAAATTTATAACTTAACACACTCTAAAGAATAAAAATATTGAGTCTCTGAAAAAATGAAATGTTCTGATAAAACCGGGCCTTAGCCTGGTGTCTTATTTTCCTCGTTGGTTAACGGTTAGAGTTTTGACTCGGCAAGACGTTAACTTGCTGCGGCTGTGCTTTAGGTGACTTTGGTCTTTGGTGGCGCTGGAACGAGCTTTACGTGCTTTGGGTCCAGGAAAAGAACTCTGCCACTTTAATTGCTGTATTGATGGTTACTTTAGGCTTTTTCACCTGGCATGAATAGCATGCTTGTGCAGGAAATATGTGACTATTAACCCCATCTCGAGTAGGTGCACTTTCAACGTTGCCTAGAGAGACTCAAAAAATGTATTAGTTGCATACAACTTATTGTTTTATTACCAATAACATGGTCCTTAATTCGTTCCTTTGGACTGCTGATAGTCATAAGTCATCCCATATGTGTCTCATAGGGAGATAGTTTATACCTAGGAATAAATTCTTCTATCAATGTGTTTACTCCTGTCTTAGCATCCACATATAGACAGAGGTATTCCCTATTAATGTTCCTAATACGTTCCTCAAATTAAAACTAAGTAGCCAATGTGAACCTGACTTTGATACAATCTAAGTTCCTGAAACTTTGGGGCCTCATCCCTTGCCAAACCACTTGCTTCCATAATTAATTCTATCCTGTCTGCAGGCCATATCCCTAAGACCTGGGAAACTACCAGAGTTTGTCCCAATCTTCAAAAGTGGGGACAAAAAAATACTGTCTCAAACTACAGGCCAATCTCTCTTCTCCCACTACTATCCACTGTCATGGAAAAATATTCCCTCCCAATTAAACAATTATTTTACCCATACAAATTTCCCTAGCCACTCCCTATCTGGCTTTTACCCCAAACACTCCACTGTAACTATTCTGCTAAAAAAAATTGAAATGCCTTGTATATAATGCATACCTTATTCACTTATGTAACTGCTTTTGCAATTATGCCCTGTATTTAACCCTATGCACAAGACACACCCTCAAATGAGAGGTGACTCCCAAATTCACCACTTCCTGGCAAACCCATTCTAGATTACACAGCAATTTTTTACAATAACCACTGCTTACGGACACCTTTGGAAAAAATCAATGGTTAAAAGTTATAACATACATCACATTCAGTTAATAGACAAATGATTTTGTATAAGACTTCACACTAATGTCTTGCTTTATATAATCTCTTTGCACAGTGCTGAGCACACAGTCAGCTTTATAATTCTAAAGACACTCTGCATATTCATCTGACTAAAGACAAATGATTTTCAAAGCTTGTTTCTGGGCGTTTCGCCAATTGACCCTGAACAGATAAGATAACGGCACACCACGGCTTCTTCCTGAAAAATAATAATTATTAGATTGAAACTTTCGCTTAAAGTTTAAATACATGGAGCTTTATCCAGAGCCCTAAGAACTACATTTTTTATGGCCTCTTAAAAATTAACCCACAGGCTTTTATATAGCTAAGGTTTATATAACTTCTTAACACACAAATAACTTCACACGCTCATGCTATCTCCCTCCACTCAGTTCTCTTTAATGCCTTCTGTTTGAACTTTCATAGTTTCACTGACTTCATTCACTATAAATTTATGCTATCCTGTTGCAAATCTGTCCTTTCTCAAGCTACACACACCTATTTCTCTCCATTAATCAACACTCACAAGTCTAACCCTCACTAACTCTTCCTTCATCTCACCTCAGGACTTTTGCTGACTATTTTAAGCAAGAGGTTGAATCCATACACCAGAACATTCCCTCTTTTTCCTCCTATCGTACTTCGCTTCCTACTCTCTTCCTGCTTTCCTTGACTCTTTTTCCACTGTCTCAAAAGAGTGTCACCATCACTGTTGATCTCCTCTTCTCCCTCTACTCTGCTACATTTCCATTCTCCTTCAAACATGTAATAGTTATACCATGACTCAAAAATAGCAAGCTTGACCTGACCTGTCTTTCTACTTTAACTACTGAACTTGTCTTGTATTCTCTTGCTTGCTCCATTTTCTCAACACCCATTTTCTCCTTAACCCTCTACAATCTGACTTCTGCACTGCTCCCTCCATGGAGACAATTCTCACTACAATAACTGATGACCTATATGCTGCCCCAGACTGAGGTTATTACACTCTGCTCCTATTACTCCACCTCTCTGAAGCATTTGCCTCTGTGGACCACACTCTTCTCTTTTCTCTGTACACACTCTCTCTAGGTGACCTAATAACATCTCTTGGGTTTAAATATCACCACTATGCTGACGACACCCTCATTTACTTTTCAACCCCTGACCTTACAAATGCCATACAAACCTACGTTTCTGAATGTCTCTCTGTTATCTCATCCTGGAAGGCCCTCTTTCGCCTTAAATTTAACATGGCAAAAACAGAGTTCCTCATACTTCCTCCCAAACCTGACCCTATTATCTCCTTCCACATTACTCTTGAATCTTCCATCCAGTAGCTCAAGCACGCTGCTTAGGGGTCACTCCCAACTCCTCTCTCATATTCTCCTCTTTCATTCAAAACATTTCTATAACTGTCGCTTTTTCCTCCACAATATCACAAAGATACACCTGTTCCTCTGTTGCTCAACTATTAAAAACTCTGATTCAGACCCTCATTCTCTCCCCTCTTGATTACTGTAATCCCCTGCTATCCCAGCTTCCTGACTTTCACCTGTCTTCCCTACTATCTCTCCCAAACGCTGCTGCCAGAATCACTCTACTCTTAAAAACTCTGATTCTGCGTTTCCCCTCCTGAAATTCCTCTCCTGGCTTCTAATCAAATCCTACTGTTTCTGTACTGTATGCTCTCCCTACCTACCAAATAGATTGTAAGCTCCTCAGAGCAGGGACTTCTCTTCCTTAATGTTACTTTTATGTCTGGATCACTTATTCCATGACCTCTTACCTTTACCATTTGCTAACTATATGATTACGACGTGCACCACTTCTGTGAAGCGCTGTGCATATTAATGGCGTTATATACATGAAAACATACAATACAATATATACTTCAAACAATGCTTATGAGCTTTTAACCACATTTTTAAACACAAAATATTCCCAAACATCTTAATCCTCTAGAAATAAAATTAAAATGTGTTTTTACTGGTTACACACAATACAGAGCACAAAATACAAAAAACTTCTCTCATACACAGCCACACAACATCACAAAAATAACGAACAAATAAAAGAAAGACATTTCTCCCCTATTACCCAACAATTTCACCCTGCACTTTATTAATAAAAGTTCTCTTCTCTTTCTTTATTCTCATAAATAACCTGACTTTAAAACTACTCTGATGCTCCGGAGCTTTTGAGTTAACTGTCGTATCTTAGCACATTCCTCGCGCTGGAGAAAAAAGTGGGGGCACGCTCTGTGCTGCTGCGATTCTGATCTTCTTTCTTTCAGACCTTTGATTTCATTGTGAGCAAAAAATATTCATGTTTTCGTACGTACTTGCAAGTTTTTGGATGGTGATTTGTGCACACAGGTGATACTTAGCATGGTTTATCTTTCACACAGGTAATCATTCAGGAAAAATTCATTAGGGTATCAAATCCATCTAACCACTCTCCATTAAGGGCGCAACAATTTTACTTGCCGGCACCGAAACTTGAGTTTATATCAGGAAATGATTTATAACCATTTATTGCATGTGGGGAAATGGAAGGAAAAGCTTATACGTTCATAACTGATTTGTGCGGCGTCCGCCAGCCAGGCATGCCATGCTTGACTTTATCCACAAAAACCTCATAAAATCCAAAGATTTATACTACCACAGACACACAGGGATTACTGAAAGTTAGAAGGTTCCACTATGAGCCCTTGCGTTCGCATTCTTACGAATAAGAAAACCGGTGCGGCTGCTCGTAGGTTCACGCATCCTTCTATAGTAATTTATTGCAAACAAACTTTTTTTCATTGGGGTGGCATGTTTTTCACTGGGACTTGCATGTGTATTTTCATTGGCCTTGCATGTGTTTTCGTTGGCCAACAAAACATATTTATGTGTCGTCTCTTGTTCTCTGTATCCATTCCTTATTATTTTTGTCTGCAGACACACAACCTCTAACGGCAAATTTTTAGAACTTTGGTTTCCCATTATTTTCCTGTTACAGTAATCACATTTAATTGACCTGTACAATACACCTGATACAATAATCAGCGCAAGCTGATTGCGTACAACTCTTTTGGCATGTTATTGTTCTGATTTTTTCACCATAACTATACCCAAGAAACACTTGAATTACTTCAGCGTGTCCAACCCTGTCCTGATAAACCTTATACTTTTATAACATGGATACAGATAAGACCTTCTAAACAGATATCCATAAATAAATTCACATGGTATGTTAATGACAAGACAGAGCAAATGTACAATCAGGGACCCTTCCTGCTCAGACAACAAAAATATTTATCACAATCCAGGACAGTCTGAAAAACAATCCCTTAAGCATACAAACACTCACCTTCATCACCAAAACACCAAAAAAAATTAACGGGACTCTCACCTTAATCCCAATAAAACTTAACATCTATAACACTTTAAAATGGATACAGGAACAGACAACTAAACTTATTTGACACTGCTAGGTAAACCCGTCAACACAGATTGAGACACCCTTCAAAACACATCTCTCTACACATCACTCAAAACAACTTTTTAAACTCAGGCTTTCCTCAAAAGGTGCCTTTTACCTTGATTCTTACGAGTGCTCAGCTTTGAGTGACCGAGGAGTGTTTTTTTTCAGGTGCTCAGCTTCCGGTATTTCTGGGTCCCTATTCGGGCGCCATCTGATAAAAGTTGTGAATAAAAACACAAGTCTGAGGATATATTTTGCAGAATGACAAATAAGTTTATTGCTTTGTGCTGTGCACACGCAGAGGAGAGTTTCAAAATAAAACCCTCCCAAAGACATGGTGGCATACAGGCATTATTAATACACAAAATACTAAACCCACGCCCCCTCTACAAGGTTGCGTGTCGTCACTACGTAAGCGTAAAAGGTAAACAAACTTATGCACACGAACACATCGAGTTAAAGCATTATTATGGGATGCATATTAGAAATGAAATGATTCAGCTAATATTCCTTATACAAGCCGGTGACTTTTACTCTACATAAAGAACACATTGCCCCCCCCCTCGGACAGTGCCTATCTGTCTCGTATTTTCATAACATTGGCACTTAGCCCTCATTCTCAAGGTCCTTTGGCTTAGCTGAACCGCTCAATATCAATTGGAACTTCAGAAGAAAAAAATGTATTTTAAACTAACGTTCATTCCAACTTTCATACAGACAAATAGACAATATCAGGCACCTAAGATGGATGCTGACTCAAAATGGTTGCTTAGATCCCAGTGCTGTTATGTCAGACTTCATATTCTCACTTTGTCATCTAATTCTTGCAGGATGCTCTCCCTACCCTATTAGCATAGCAGATGGGGTCGGCATTGTCAGAGCAGATCCAAAATCCCACGAATACACATATGTAGCTTTTAGCACGTTCAGCCTAGGACATCTCATAATATTGTTATATTTAATAAGGTCACTCATTCTGTAGCCCCACTCCTAAATCAGGGGTGTTGGGCAGGATACTATGGTTTGTAAGTGTGAGTTTTAACACTCACAAACCACTCCAGCTTCCTAAACATTTGGTCGCATTCCTTAGTAGGCAGGCATCTTTGAGGGTAACTTACACACAGGGCTATAATCACTATTCAACTATTAACCCTTGCCCTCCCGGATGGATCCCAGTGTGTGTGTGGTGCAGATACTGTCACAGAAACAATACATTTATACAGGGGCATAAACAGTTGGATGGCTGAAGTAAGGCAAAACCACATTAATGGACCCCAGTCCAGTTAACCCCTTGCTTCCCAGGTGAGAGTAGAGGGTGGCCAAATGGGGTGTAACCCCTTTAATCCCGGGCCAAATCCTCTATATCATGAAAGCCACCCTCCCTTAATCATCCATGACCAGCTGGACAAGATTGCAAAACAGAGAAAACCAGTAAGCTCCTAATTTATATACCCCCAAAAGTAACCACAATATATATATTTGCATACGAGTGTCAAAACGGAGTGCTACTGGGCATGGCAATATATGTTTTGGAATCTATATGTTACCAGGTGTGGTGCGTATACCTGCAGGTTCACAGGAGGCCTGAGCCTTCGCTAGTGAGAGCCTGGGGTGAATCCTCTGGAACGATCTTCCTTACAGCACCTCCACCTGTGTAGGATTTTAGGAGTGTAGAATATACTCCACACAGGACCCACATATAGTAACCACATACACAGTAGTATAAGTATAACAGTTTACTATATGCAGCAACAACATAACACAATACACATCGGCAATAACAACAGTGGCAGTGTCCGTCTATGACACTATTCCCCACACCATGTACCAAAGTCCCAAATGTCATTCACTCCCAGTTAGAAGTGTAAACCTTGTGCCCACCACTGTGTACCCCCACACCGTGTCCACAGTATAACTCTTGTCCCGTTGTCAGCGCTGCTACTATGTGTGAGTACTCTGTAGTTGGTGCACTTAATTTACAATACCTGCCCAGTGCGGCTGCACCTGGGCGTTCAAAGGATCTTCGAAAAGTATCCGACGACCTCCTAGGCGAAGTCTGGTTCCACCAGCGCGGTGCTCAGTCAGGGCTGTCCACCGAGGGATGATTCCACTCTCGCAGCTGAGTACGCCTGATCCCAAGCCTCGGAATCGGAAGCGCAGTGTCCGCTGTGTCCCTAACTGTGCTACTGATAATAAAGGGGGCAGGATCCCTAACCTAGGGCCTGTCCCTGCAATGGCACAATCTCTTGAGTGGCTCAGAGCTAACTCGGGTCTAGGGGGCTGCTGGCCTAGTGCACCCACACCTCCTTCCCCTAGACTCTCCTGGCGCCGACTACCGTGTCTCCAGCAAGCAAAATATATAAATCCCTGAGAGCAGGGAGATACTCCAGCCCTATTGGCTCCCTAACGTCATGTGGGGCGCTCCTGAGGCTCATGGGACTTGTAGTCCCTTCCAAGAGCCTTCCCTGGTAGGCTAGCCCTTCGCGCGCTTGTCCACGGGCATGCGCAATTGGTAAGGGCTGCTGGAGCTCCAACTGCGCATGCGCAAACTTGCGCAAGATGGCGCCACCCTTCAAACCCACTGCCGTTCCCCACATGCTCCGGGAGCCGCCGGACACCGCCACTGCTCCAGCTGAGACGCGCGCATGGCACGCACACGTGCCTGCACCTTCGCGACCCCGCACCCGGTCGACGGAGAGGGGCCCAGAGGTGGGCACAGTGAGGGAGGGGGGTGGTCAGACACCCAAAGGGGGACCTTGCTACATCCTCCCCCTGGTAAAACCCCAATGACCTCGCTTGGGCCGACACTTATACAACTATATACATGAGTTATATAATAAAAATGCATATCAATAAGAATACAACTTAACAAATCGAATTGCTTTAACTCATGTTACACAATTCTGTGAGCATTACAATTACAAATTGTATTTTGCTATGAGACCACTGCTGAGCCTCATAGTGGAGTGCCCCAAATTGATCATAGGTTACCCGATTTGGAGGGTACCTAACTCTTTGGCTCCTTCGGAGCTGTTCTTCAGCAACTCCCTCTGGGGAGTAATAGCTCCAGTCCTGAGGCTCCGCCTCTTCCCTTTAGGGGAGAAATGTCTCTGAACAGTCTCTGTTTGGCACAAAGCACGGGCTTTGTGGATCCAAAGGCTGGCCCGCTGGGGCCACCTTAGTAGGCATTGGCCTACGGGGCCCTCTACCCGTAGCTCCTCCGGGAGATGCACTTTCAGTAGGACAATCCCTTTGAGAGGGTCCTTCCATAGGATCTTCAGGAGTTTCAGAGTTGGTATGATTATTTACAGTCTCGTGACCAATCTCTGATTAATCTGGCTCACCGTTCAGTGGGGTGGCCAGTATTTCTGCTTCCTCGTTTCTCACTTGTGGAATGGGGAGAAGATGATTACGATGCAAGACCTATACCCGGCCTTCAGTGTCTTGATGCAGTAGACCGGGAGGCCAGGCATCTGTGACTCTACCTCATATACACAATCTCTCCATCGGTCAGCCAATTTATGTTTTCCGGGGATTCCCACATTACGAAGCAACACAGCATCCCCGGGACGATGCTCCCGATGTTTGACTTTATGGTCGTATCGTCTTTAATTGTCCGCATTCAGTTTAGCTGTAGACTTCTCAGCCTGTTGGTAAGCCTGTTGTAAATTGTCCTTAATTCTTTGCACATATTTGAAATGGCTAGCATTGTATACCCCATCTGTTGAAACTCGAAAACGTAAATCTACTGGCTGTCTCGCTTCTCGTCCAAACATAAGTAAGTATGGGGAGAATCCAGTTGACTCGTGACGGGTACAGTTGTACACGTGGACCAGGGTCTCCACGTATCGACTCCATTCAGCCTTCTGAGCACCCTTTAGGGTTCCGAGCATGTCCAATAAGGTCCTATTAAATCGTTCTGGCCAAGCGTCTCATTCGGGATGGTACGGAGTCGTCCGCGATTTAGCGATGTTCAGCATTTTGAGCAATTCCCGGATCAGAGTGCTCTCAAAATCTCGACCTTGCTCTGAGTGAAGCCGGTTTGAAAGACCGTAGTGAACAAAGTATTTCTCCCATAGTATTTTTGCCATAGTGATGGCTTTCTGGTCTTTAGTGGGGAAGGCCTGAGCATACCGGGTATAATGGTCCGTGATGACCAGCACGTTGCATATTCCTCGGGTATCCGGCTCAATGGACAGAAAGTCCATACACACTAGGTCCATTGGGCCTTAACTCTTCAAATGGCCCTTGGGAGCGGCTCTGGTAAGCAGGGTATTGCATTGTATACATCGGAAACAACGGCGACAGTGTTGTTCCACCGCTTCTCGCATCTTGAGCCAGAAGAAACGGTCTCTGACCAATCCAAAGGTCTTCTCTACACTGAAATGTCCATGTTCATCATGTAGAGATGTTAATACCATATATCTAATGTTCTGGGGTAGGACCAATTGTCGCCTATCAGGGTGGTTGCGATATTGTACTACACAATAAAGTAAGCAATTGTCAATTTCAAACTTGTCCACCTCACGCATTAGCAAAGCGATCAGGTCTCTAGGAGCACGCTTCAGTAGAGCCGGATTCTTTCTTGGATTTCCCAAACAAACTGTTTTTAAACACTGACAAGACTGTAACAATGGTATTTGGGACCAAGACTAAATTTTTAAAGCTTCTAGCGACTGAGCTCCTGATTAGAACAAATGCTAACACCACCCTAACCCCTGTCACTAGTTTTAAATACCTGGGCTTATGGCTTGACTCCCACTTAACATTCGGAATGCACATTGATACCCTGACAACCAAGCCCTATGCCAAACTAGGGGTACTTTACAGGAACAAATCCTCCCTAAGTCTCCTGGTCAGAAAGCGTATTGCACAGCAGATGCTAATGCCAATTATTGACTATGGAGACATAGTATATGGCTCGGCACCTCAAACCCACCTTAGCAAACTTGACACCCTCTACAATTCAATTTGTCGTTTCGTTCTCCAATGCAACTACAACACACATCACTGCAAAATGCTCAAAGAACTAGATTGGTCATCACTCGAGTCTAGGCGCAAAGTTCACCTTTCCTGTCTTGCCTTTAAATTCTTTATGGGCAAGCTACCCAGCTATCTGAACAAGCTCCTCACCGCTATCACATGCAGCAGTTATCATCTGAGATCAGACTCCAAAAGACTGTTCATGGTCCCAAGGCACAACAAAGTATCCGGCCGTTCCTCCTTCTCTTACTGTGCACACCAAAACTGGAACAACCTACCAGAGACTCTCACATCCACCACCAGTTTAAGTTCTTTCAAATCTAAGGCTGTCTCAAATTTTAATCTGGTCTGTAACTGTTTCATACGCCCATAATATATATTTTCTTTAACTGTGCATGCAATGTCTTGTATATAATGTATACCCTGTTCATTTATGTAACTGTATTTTTAACCATGTATTATTTGTCTTAACTCTGTTCCCAGGACATACTTGAAAACGAGAGGTAACTCTCAATGTATTACTTCCTGGTAAAATATTTTATAAATAAATAATAAATTGAACAGCTTGCCGAATGATGCTGATTACCGGATCTCTCACTTGGTAGTCCACCAGGTCTTTCCATCGTATCATCTTGTCGTGAGTTATATTCATCCCCTTTCGATCGCAGTAGGTAGCTGGAATAGCCTGCGACTGGCATCCTAAAGAGTCTGTGACCCGTAGTGCTGAGAAGGCCACTTGATCGTTGATCATGGCGGCTGTGCTACACATAGCTCGCATCCCTGGTCCCGGGATTTCTTACCACTCATCATCATCTGGAGTAGCACTTAGTCCTGGTCGTCGAGATAGGGCATCAGCTCCAATATTCAAAGGTCCCGGCTTATACTTCAGAGAGAATTGGTAATTGTATAGGGCTGCCAGCCATCGGTGACCTGATGCATCCAATTTGGCGGAGGTCTGAATGTACGTGAGGGGATTGTTGTCCGTCCTTACCTCAAACGTTACACCGTAAAGATAATCATGGAGTTTTTCCGTGATCGCCCATTTGAGAGCCAGAAACTCTAATTTGTGTACGGCGTAATTTTGTTCACTGGGTGTCAGACTGCGGCTGACGTAGGCTACGGGCCGAAGACCATCTGGGTACTTCTGATGTAAGACTGCGCCCAGTCCATTGAGACTGTCATCTACGTGCAGAACGTAGGGTTGTTCTGGATCAGCGTATGCAAGCACCGGGGCTTCCGTCAGACTTTTCTTCAGATGCAGGAAGGCCCGTTCACTCTCGGACGTCCATTTATTACCGAACGGCTGACGGACCGAAGTGGCCTTCCATCCCGTATCTTCAGGATATATCTTCAAAAGATTGTTGAGGGGTTTCGCCCAACTGGAGTACCCCTCCACGAAGCGACGGTAATATCCACAGAAGCCCAGGAACGATCGTAGCTCCGTGACATTCTCAGGACGAGGCCAGTTCACTACCGCTTCTACTTTGGCCGGGTCGGTGGCAATTCCTTGTGCAGACACGATGTGCCCCACGTAAGTCGCTGAGGTGTGACAGAAACGGCACTTGTCAAGCAACAACTTCAACCCTTCTTTACCAAGACGGTCTATCCCCTTAAGCAACCGTTCTTCATGCTCTTCCAGGGTCTTTCCAAAGACAATGATGTCGTTCAGGTAGACTAGACACTCCCGAGGGTTCATGTCTCCTATAGTTTTCTCCATCAGTCACTGGAAGGTAGCAGGGGCCCCACATATGCCTTGGGGCATACGCATAAATTGGTAGAAACCCAGGGGGCAGACGAAGGCTGTCTTTTCCTGGTCCTCTGCACTCATAGGTACCTGGTAGTACCCAGATCGTAAGTCGAGAACACTGAACCATTGGCTCCCATTTAGAGCATTCAGAATCTCCTCAATGCGAGGAAGGTTGTATTGGTCAGGTACCGTACGATTGTTCAGGGTTCGATAGTCGACACACAGTCTTACGGATCCGTTCTTCTTCCTTACCACCACTATGCGTGAGGCGTAAGGACTCTGAAACTCCGTCAAAATCCCAGCGGTATCCATTTCTTTCAGGACGTTCCTTACATTGTCCACATCCCTGGGAGCAATGCGACGAGAGCGTTTACAGAATGGAGTGGCGTCACTCAATCTAATGGTGTGTTGGGTGCTGCGACTGCAACCCACATCCATCTCACTTTTGGAAAATACAGTCCGTCGTTCCTTCAACTTGGCTGTCAGTCGACTTTTCCACTCAGTTGGCAGTGTCGAATCTCTGAAGTTGAAGTCCAGGTCAACTAACTGCTCACCCACTGCAGCGGCATTCACCTGTGGCACTGTTTCCACAGGGCTGACCAGATATATGGGCTCAAACTTTGTCCCGCATCAAGGTCCATTGGGAATGGGGAGATGTTCTGAACATATAGCGGAATTTTAGTCGTCCATTCTCTCACTTCGGGTATTATCCTATACCCTCTCTGAATGTCCTCCTCAGGGGTACTCTCCAGAGAGAAAAGATGGTCGGTCTCATCTCGATCAGGATAGCAGCACCAGACGGCCATACGTTGCACTCCCCCTGGTAAAATTGTCGTCAGTCCGGCTTGATGGTTGTAGAGGTCCCCGTGACGCTCTAAGGCATATACCCTGTTGCACTCCTCTCGTAGGATGGGGTTGAGGAGCGGATTGGCCATCGGTAACTCATTGGTCTCTTTCAGGTATGCTCTGATTACAGCTCGCACAATATCAGTATTCGTTCCCAAGATGATCGGATACTTGCACTGTTCTTGGGGCTCAGGGCACACCATTGCTTCCACATGCATGGGGTGTTTCTTGCCAGTATTCAGTTGGAGTATCTCCAGTTGAACCCTTACAATCCCATCGATGTGGTAATCTTCGTTACTTAACCCCCTCACATGTTCGGCCGACCGCAAGGGGCAGTGTTTGAGGTGCTGGCCATAGAATTTTCGGTATATTATGGTCACTTGGGATCCGGTTTCCAGTAGAGCAGCGGCATAGATCCCTTCTAGTACAACACGCACGATGGCCGATGGGCCTACCTGACTGTAAGCATCCCATGGTGAGGCGTCATCACTGGGGCTGGGATCAGGAGGGGCCTCATCGGACCCAGTAGGGGTTTTTGGGTCAGACTCTGCTGTCTGTACGTGACAGACCATTGACCAGGCTGAATTTCCTCTATTGGGGTTTTTTTCCTCTGGGAGGTCTTCCCTCTCTGGACAGTCACTGGAGAAGTGGCCCTTCTTACCACAATTATAGCAAACGACCTCACCGCGTTCAGGCCGCACCTTGTACGTGGGAAATGTTCTTCCTGAGGCTTTTGGCTTATACCCCTTTGACGGGGTGGTAGATTCCTCCTTCTTCTCAATAGGCCCCTTGCCCTTAGGTATAGATGACCCCTTGGGTTTCGCGGGAGAGTGTAACATGCCATGTGCTTCATGGACTTTCACCTGGCGCAACAAACCGGTGAATGTAGGAGGACTCCCTTCCATTAGTTTGCTGCGGATCACATTGGCTTTGGGTGATTGGGGCTTGATCCCTGCAGATACTGTTTACGAAGTGCCTCATCCATCCCAGAGGTGGGGATCAACTTACGATTGAGTAGGATTCCTAAGACCAGTTGCAGACGGTGTATGAATGCCGACAAATCTTCCCCCTCTTTCTGATAGAGATCATAGTACCTCGTCCAGATAGCTCCTTCATCTTCCACCAACCCATATGCTTCCAGCAAAAATTCCACCATTTCCAGCGGCGTCAGATCTGGGTGTAGTTTACTGTGGATGGCTACAATGGTAGAAGCTGGTGGCCTAAGACATTCCATGATGCGCTATCTTTTCACTGCGTCAGTGCACGACCATTCCTCTACTACTTTTAACGTATTCTCACTCCAAGAGTCTATCCCTTCTTCCCCCTGTGGTGTCGGAAGTACTCCAGAGAAGGCTTTGAGTTTACGGTAGTTTTGTGACTGGGATGCCATGGTAATGGCCTCTACGAATTGTGGCATGGTCACCCCCATTTCTGAGCCTTTGTTAGTTACACGACTGTCTCTGATAGGCCGGAGGTTCATCCCACGGGGAGTGGGGGCTGGTGAAGGGGGCGGACTTTCAGCCCAACTAGTAGCTCCGGTGAGAGCGCTTGGAGTAAAGGAGACTTTGGGCGGGCGAAGGTCTACCCTGTATGGGGTACGGGACACCGGTGCGGTAGGTGACTAGGTACTGGTGGATGGTTCATCTGGAACCTGGGGGGTCTGGGTAGCGTCCGCTGATGAAAACATTGTCCGTATTTTTGGTAAGTCCGAGTATGAAAGGGGGTAGCCTTCTGGCGGGGCCTCGGGGGCTGATAGGGTGACCGGAGCCATCTCCTGGCATATGTCCTGCCCCACAGTGAATAGTATGGTGCTCCAATGGAAAGTAGAGTCGTACACTCTGCCCCGGTATCTTACTTTATCTAGGTCCAGGAGCTGCCTCAGGGAGTGCCGGATGTCACTTTCCGCTACTAACGCGGGGACATTCCCTACTGCCACTACGTAACTGGGTGGTTCCCAGACCAGGAAGGCCCAAGCATGGACTTCCTGACGGGAGGGAGTTAGCATGTTGCTGATTTTCTATGACGTACAGCTTTAATTTGAACAGGGCACCCCAGGTCTGATCTCAGCAGTGCCTCCAAATGTAACGGGTAATCACCCTATCCCTATCGCATATAGTGTGCATGTGAGGGGGAATCTATATGTTACCAGGTGTGGTGCGTATACCTGCAGGTTCACAGGAGGCCTGAGCCTCTGCTAGTGAGAGCCTGGGGTGAATCCTCCGGAACGATCTTCCTTACAGCACCTCCACCTATGTAGGATTCTAGGAGTGTAGAATATACTCCACACAGGACCCACATATAGTAACCACATACACAGTAGTATAAGTATAACAGTTTACTATATACAGCAACAACATAAAACAATACACATCAGCAATAATAACAGTGGCAGTGTCCGTCTATGACACTATTCCCCACACCATGTACCAAAGTCCCAAATGTCATTTACTCCCACTTAGAAGTGTAAACCTTGTGCCCACCACCATGTACCCCCACACCGTGTCCACAGTATAATCCTTGTCCCGTGGTCAGCGCTGCCACTATGTGTGAGTACTCTGTAGTTGGTGCACTTAATTTACAATACCTGCCCAGTACGGCTGCACCTGGGTGTTCAAAGGATCTTCGAAAAGGATCCGACAACCTCCTAGGCGACGTCTGGTTCCACCAGCGCGGTGCTCAGTCAGGGCTGTCCACCAGGGGATGATTACGCTCTCTCTGCGGAGTAGGCCTGATCCCAAGCCTCGGAATGGGAAGCGCGGCATCCACTGTCTCACTAACTGTGCTACTGATAATAAAGGGGGCAGCTTCCCTAACCTAGGGCCTGTCCCTGCAATGACAAAATCTCTTGAGTGGCTCAGGGCTAACTCGGGTCTAGGGGGCTGCTGGCCTAGTGCATTGGGTCACTGACCCCTGCACCCTCACCTCCTTCCCCTAGACTCTCCTGGCACTGACTGCCATGTCTCCAGTGCGCGAAATGTATCAATCCCTGAGAGCATAGATATACTCCAGCCCTATTGGCTCCCTGGCGTCATGTGGGGCGCTCCTGAGGCTCATGGGACTTGTAGTCCCTTCCAAGAGCCTTCCCTGGTAGGCTAGCCCTTCGCGCGCTTGTCCTCGCACATGCGCAACTGGTAAGGGCCGCCGGAGCTCCAACTGCGCATGCGCGAACTCGCGCAAGATAGCGCCACCCTGCAATACCACTGCCGTTCCCCACACTCTCCCGGCAGCCACCGGACACCGCCGCTGCTCCAGACGAGAGCGCGCGCAGCGCGCACACGTGCCCACACCTTCACGACCCCGCACCCAGCCACCGCAGACCTGGAGGGGTCCAGAGGTGGGCACAGTGAGGGTCAGACACCCAAAGGGGACCTGGCTACATGAACAAAAGCTTAAACTACACTGTAAGTGTCAAAGCCTTCAACTTTATTCTATGATTTAATAATTACTATTTTCCCCAGAAGTCACTGCAAAAAAACAAACAAACAAGGGCTTCTAACACGAGCAGCAGTAGAAACAGCACATATGCTGGTATCAGGTACAGGGTCTCTTCTCTCCTCAGACTGCACACCCTCAGGATGGTCTGTGGGTGCTCACTGTGTCCCTGCCTCCACCCCAAGCCACAGGCGCTCTGGGTGGGGCTAGCTCTTCCCTCACCCCCTAGGCAGGGTGAGAGGCACTGGTCCACCTCTTGCTAACTAGGCCCTACTCCTCTGGAACCTAGCTAGCTCACACAGTCTGACTGTCCAGCCAAACACTCCAACTCCAACAGACTGCCACAGAACACACAGGAACTGCAACTAAATAGAGACAGACCTGGTCATCATGATGTCAGCAGGCCCCTCCCCTGTCTCAGGCCTGCATACAGAGTCAGGGGCCTGCCTCTATCACTCAAGGCAGGACTTGACGTGGGGGGAAAACCCATGTTAGTTACTGGCGGCCTGCCCTTAACAGGACTTACACCAGTAGGAGAAAGGTATATAGCCCCCATTTCTTACCAGGGCTACATATCAAATAGTCCATGGTCCGGTTCTTTTCCCAAATTATTCAGAGACAAATAGAACACGTCTTTGACAGCATTATTTCAGTCAGTTACATCAGGTTTTCAGGCATATAGAATTTACTTATAGAGTGGAGAATCCTTAGCGTGGTTGTTCTTAGCTTGGGGTTGTTAAATGATTCTGAATTCTATAAATCCAAATACAATCTTTATACCTTTTCCATAACCAGTCTTAACATAGCAATCACCTTTTTTTTCTCACTGTCAGCCCAATCTTCTTAATCAATCATCAAAATTAGAACACTGTTTCTTCATTTATTTACTTTGATTTAGAAAACACTCTTTGTTCTGTCACTAACTATAGGATTAACTATGTTCCTAATCTTTTAAGACCAATCTGTATTGTTTTGTCTTTTACTACTAACTAACTAACTAACTAACTATTTAACTAACCTTTGATTCCAAATCATGACCATATACTATTCAACTCAGAAGACATTAATCAACCCAAGTTTCATACAAAATGGAAATTAATAAAACAAGATAGATTTGTAACTCACATAATAATAATAATAGAATCTACTTGTATAGCGCTGCTAGATTTTACATAGCGCTTTACAGAGACATTTTGCAGACACAGGTCCCTGCCCCGTGGAGCTTACAATCTATGTTTTTGGTGCCTGAGGCACAGAGAGATAAAGTGACTTACCCAAGATCACAAGGAGCCGACACCAGGAATTGAACCAGTCTCCCCTGCTTCAAGCTCAGTGCCAGTCAGTGTCTTTACTCACTGAGCCGCTCCTTCTCCCTTCTCCATATTTTTAAGATGCCAGATAGGACAAATGTTTCTTAAACAAGGAACAAGAATGATACAGCAAGAAAAGAATAAGTGAGAAACATACAGATGTAGCAGGCGTTATTGCACCCGCTGGCACACGGCTAATGACAGGACATTGGTGTAGTGGGCGCTACATCTGTATGTATTGTGATAACTCCGCCACTTTCAGGACATTTCCTCTCACATGAAAGGCAGGAAATGTAGGATTCGTTTATCAGGTTTATTGTCAAAGTGCACAAAGCAAAAACAAGAACAACACAAAATACCTACAGTAGCTCCTCTCTGGAGCACTAACTGACACACCTGGAGATACTGTAGGATGTTTCCCAGATAAGTCAAAGACATCTATAGAAAACAAACAGTAATGCAGTGAAACAATACAGTATACTGTATGCATTACTGTACAAAAAGTAGGCCAACCCTATTGTACAGTAGGCTAGGAGGGAGCCTGACATGAAAATAGAGGGCTAAACAAGAAATCACAAGTCTGGAGAGGGAGGGAGGGAGGTGGGGAATAACAACCATAGTGGAAAAAGAAAAAGCAGTAGACAAAAAAGAGAAAAACATGGGTGACGTATGTTGTACTTACTTAAAACGCCCAGATTTCCACCCCAATTTCCGTCTCATCAGCCTGATTCTGGTCTCAGATGCTTTGATTTTGTGAGTTGTCTCTAGTGCATTCTTTACCCTTGTGGCACACGTCTCATCATTCGCTTCACTTATTTGGTCCACCAGATGAGTTGTCGCCCTACAGTGTAAAGAAAAACTGAAACATTTGTTACAGTAGGCAAATTAAGCATCCCAATAGCGCACAGATTCACTCCTACCACCCATTGTGACCAATCACAGGTATAAAAGCTGTTGATACCGTGTGTGTGTGTGTGTGTGTGTGTGTGTGTGTGTGTGTGTGTGTGTGTGTGTGTGTGTGTGTGTGTGTGTGTGTGTGTGTGTGTGTGTGTGTGTGAACAGTAACTGCAAGATTATTAGTTCAAAGAAAACAGAATCTTTTGAAATTATTACACTATCCCACCACCTCCTAAAGTACAGAATACAGTACATTACTGTAGTGTAGAATTAAAAAGCTAGTGACTGATTGTAAGAATGGCAAAAATGTTATACTGTACAGTCGAAATGTACTGTAGATATTTGTGATGGGGAGGGAAGGGGTTAAACTTATTTGCTATGCATTACTGTGTTTGCCCTGTCCCAGCAATTTTTATTCCCCATTTGCAGGCCATTCGCTGCCTGCCAGGTTAAAAGGAAAAAATGCATTGCTTGCCATACCCTCTAACCGACACATGATGCAGTATAGAAACCGACATTTCAATGAGCTGTAGGTATTTTTATGACCGAGCCTTAAAAGGGGTCTCACAGATTTAGAGTCTCCCTGTCTAAAAGGGTGTCAGTTATGAAAAGACCCAGATACCCATAAGTTATACACGGCCGGCATTCTGAGGTATGCCAGTCTATTGACATTTATTGGTCAAAAATCAGACGGAGCGGCACCAAGTTATGGGTGTAGCCCAGGTATGCTAAGTGGCATGGGCGTCAACCTGACCCATGCGCCCTGCCCACCGGACAGCCCTTTTGACCGGTCTTATGAACTGTGGGTAACTTGGCTATTCGTGGGGTTTTTTGTTCCCACAAGGGGATTGGATCCACATGTTAAAGATAGCTTTGGGCAGTCTATAACTGTGGCTCCCCAAGTATCCCCAGTGTGATTCCTGAATTTTAATCCATGATGTAAAGATGCAAGACTTTGTTCCAGCACAGCAGCAACCAGTCCAGGAGTGAAGGGGTTAACAACAACATAACCACAGGACTTTTGAAACCAAGGCTGCATTTCTTGCACTGGCAAGCAAAGGACAATTTATTTCGTTCCAAGGACAATTTATTTTGTTCCCTTATCCCAGTGAGTGTTGTTTTAAGTGTATTCTGCAGATGTCGTGTGTTTGTCTATTAAGGAAATAAATCACAATTTATTTTGCAACTTGTTCTGTTCAATCAAGTACCCAGAAATATAAATGTGTTGATAAAAGTTGGTGTCATCGTAACAATATTAATAAAATAAGTAGTATTGTACTTACTCAGTAGTGACGGTCGGATTTCTTTTGACGTTTTTGGCCTTCCCATGAGCATGATAACTAACAGTGCTTTTTGCTAAACCGAGGCCCGAAGCAACTAACCAGCGTTGGATCTGTGCAATGCCGTGTCCATTCTGGTACTGTACATATCCTTTCTTCTCAAGCTGAGATCTTTTGAAATCATTTTCTTTGGCATCGCTGCTGTTAGAAAAAAAATGCGAGCACACAGAGCAATCCGATGTGAATTCAATGTGTATTGAATGTGCATTGAATACACAAACTGGATGGTGTATTTATACTTGAATTTAATGTGCCTCAACGTCACTCGACAGGATTAGTACACAGTACGCCCACTTTTAACACCTGCACCTCGTGTCCATGCCCGCGAATTTTTTTTAAATAAAAGGTGAGACAAATTGCACAGACTCTCACACACTGATCTCTATCTGAACTTGCTCTTGTCCAGATACTGCATTGTGCATTCGTCCATCTGTTTACATGGATTGACCCCGATTCTACGGAGGCAGGAACCAGCTTGCTTCTGCCGTGCCGGTCAAGCGAAAGGCGGAAGCTGTTTCCCAGTCAAAACCTAAGCGACAACCAAAGCAGAATAAAGAAAATGTTTCGAAGGCTCCAAAGGTTAAGACCCTGGGCCTTATTTTGTTAAGGAGAAATTTGGTGCCCTTAGCACAGTGCAAGTCAAGTGGAGTCCCAATCCTCTCCTTGCACCCCCCCCCCCCCGCTCACCTGCTCCACAACCCATCCTTGAGGCTGCTGTCCTGGCAACTCCCGGCTCACCTGCTCCACAACCCATCCTCAACGCTGCTCTCCTGGCAACCCCCTACTCACCTCCTCCACCACCCACCTACGCAGATGTCTACAGCACGGAGCAAAAGGTAGGTCTTCTTTTGGAGACCATGTTGAATATGGATATGCACATGGAGAAGATGGAAAGTAACATGGAGAAAATGGAAAGGAACATGGAGAAGATGGAAAGGAACATGGAGAAGATAGAAAGGAACATTGTGGGGATGTATTCTTTGCTGCGAGTTCCTGTCCCTGTACCAGTATGTCCGACGCAGGAGCAGGAGGGTGGTCTGCATGATGTGACCTTCACGCTTCCCTCACCAAGCGCCCCACGCTCACCCCATCCGTCAGAAGACGTGTGCCTGTATGCCTTTGAGGAGGAGGTGCCAACCCCGGTAAGGCCATGTCAGGAGGAAAGCATGATCCCACACCACCTACCCCATGCCCGCTGCCAGAAGTACACCAGCACCCAGGATTCTAACGCTGTCGGACATCATCTTGACCGATCTGACCCAGCACGACCGGGAGAAATACAAGACTGGATGTGCTGATGCAGCCCATACATTTGCCCTGTCCATCTTTAAACACCATGTCAGTTTTGAGATGTACAGCGGTTGGACCCACAGTGTAAATTATGAAGGAAATAAAAGAAAGAAGGCTCTGCCAGAAAATTTAAGAAAGACCATTTTGAATGAAGTGGAGCGTTATTTTCGTGTCACCCCTACAGTTATGAGAGCTGTGTGAGACACCATAAATGGCCTGTTGAGGCATACAAGGGCTCGTGCTTGGAGGGGCATCCCTCTTGCTAACGACTTTTCACAAACTCTACAGTAGTACAAAAGTTTTCCATCCAAAAAAAAAATGTGTTTAATGTGTTTAATCATCATGGAAATTCGTTTGTGCCAAAAAAAAGGGTTTTTAAATGTTTTTTTTTTTTAAATATTGTTATTGTTTAATCATTTTTTTCTGTTATTCAGGCACAGGTAAGTATGATACAGGTACTGTACAGTAAGTACTGTATGCCACTCAAACTAACCATGTCTGCAGTAATTGTTTATTGTCATTTTCAGACCAGCAGCAGGAGCAGTGAAAAAAGGAAGGAGGGGGGGGGAGTGTAAGATTATATAGTAATATTATGTTCATGTACAAACCAACCTGTATCTTACACAAACCCGCCTCTCCCACCCTCTCTCAGTAGTTACTGAATAGAAAAAAAATGTTTTTTAATTAAAAATGTGTTATAAAAAAAATCTTTGAAAATATTGTTATTGTTTAATGATTATTACCAGCAATTACCAGTAATTGTTTCTTTCTACCGTATTTTCAGAGCTGCAGCCCCCTCTCTCCCCCCCCCCCATATCTCGCAATGCCATAACGAAGAGAAAGACCAGAGCTACTGTATTTTTGTATTATGCATTAAAAAATAAAATGTATTTTTGGACCGACCCCTTATTGCAGACCTGAAAGTCTTATGAACAGTTCAACAAAAATAAGGCCAAATGAGCATTGAATATTACATAATACATACAGTATAGAATAAAAGATATACATTTTCATTTTTGGAGTTCATAAGAAAAGTTGCGCAATGCAACGTACAGTACTGTAAAACAGCAGTGATGATGACAGTACTGTACAATGTAAAAAAAAGAATTGAATATTAAAACAGCAGCGTACAGTACTGTACAGTATCAGGTTTGGCAAACAATGCGCAAGCAATTTTTTAAAAAAAAGCGATATTAGAGGTCCATCCAAATCCCTTCTTTTGTCTTTTTCCGCTTGATGTCAAAGTTTTCTTTCTGGGGAAAAACAAACAAATATGCTATTATTACTGGTATTGCGCAGGCATCAAGTCACGTCATTGGGAATTAACGCAGCCGTTCAAGCAACTTCTGATTGGTTCTGACTCTTGAGCCCCACCCTCTCTCTCCCTACATTTTTAAGTTGCAGGAGCATCACGTACTTCAGCGGCCAATCAAATCATTCTTCAAAGTGCACTCAACAGAGAAACATCCCCTCAACTCGCATACAGTACAGTATTGTATTGATGCACATACAGTACAGTACAGTACTGTAAAATACGTACAGTATTGTTTAAAAAAACATTTTGACACAAGGCAGCTTGAACTGCAGCTCCAAACTTAAGACTACAGTATCATGTACAGTACAGTATAGTGTAATACAGTGTAGTACATAAATGTATACTGTATTTACCTTCATTATAAACTTTGCCAAACGGGTGGTGATGACTCACTGTGACTCCTCAAGTCTGCATTATAGTTGACAGGTGACAGCTGGCCTACTACACTTGTAGATGACAGCTGATGAAGCTGGTAATCTTGTTGGTACTGGTAAATGCAAGCTTGCTGGTACGCGAAATCATGCTCAGGCTGGAAATTTTCCTGGTATTCTGGCGGGGATAGGTACAAAGGATTGCCGTTCACCAGGTTATCACTGACGGTCAGACCGGCCGGTGCTGGTGCTGTTGCCGGCACATTGCTGGATTGGGATTGACAAATTTTATATGGGTTAAAACCGACCTTTCTTCTTTTGAAATTGCCATGATCAAACATACTGTGAAATTCAGGCATGACACCCCAATACCCGCAAATCTCTCCGGCAGGAGGGGCAATGCGAAAAAAACACTGATCGTTACTTAAGGTTTTTATTATCGCACGCTTCCACCCATGAATGTCAGATGAAAACTTGTAAAAATCGTAGTTCGATATTAAATATTCATATATTTCAGATACAGTCGCCATCTTTTCTGCTGCAGCATTAATTGCTGAATATATTAAAAACGCATAACTACAGTCAAGTTTTTTATACGTCTGTCGTGTGGCCATAATGTCCACTCAGCAATTGTGCGGGGAAGGAAAGAATGTTAAAAAAAAAGGCACGCATTGAGTATTTAATGCTTTTTATTAAGAACGCCTAATTTGATAACGTCTTCGAAAAATTAAGGTCAATTCACAATGGGCCACTGTAAGTATGTGCACCAGTATAGACGTGGGTGCTACTGGTATCTGTTTTAAACACCTGCACCCTTACAAAGTAGCAAAGTACAGTACACATTCCAATTCAATCCAATTCATTAATTTAATTCATTTCTGCCACCTGGCGGATACGCAAAGAATAGCACCTAAATTATAATTCATTAACTCTGCCACATGGCGGATACGCGAAGAATTGCATCAAGAAACAAGAAACAAGAAACCATTAAATTAAACAGATCAACCGCGTCCGGTTGCCCGGTGCCAGATTGCGCGAACGCAGCATGAATAGTGATAAAATGCGAAAATACCGAATGGAATACAGCGGTCAACACGAAAACCGATTCAAGGCGCGTTCGAATAACAGCCGCTGCATCAGTACATAAAGCTTGGCCCCCTGCAGACGCACTTACTAGAATTCCCTACTACTGTCTCTATACGTTCCCCAACCTACCAATTAGATTGTAAGCTCCTCGGAGCAGGGACTCCTCTTCCTTAATGTTACTTTTATGTCTGAAGCGCTTATTCCCATGACCTGTTATTTATATTATGGGCTATTTATATGATTACAACATGTATTACTACTGTGAAGCGCTATGTACATGTATGGCGCTATATAAATAAAGACACAATACAATACAATGTCAGGACATTGGTGTAGTGGGTGCTACATCTGCATGTATTGTGATAACTCCGCCACTCCCGGGTTTTTCCTCTCACATGAAAGGCAGGAAATGTAGGATTCATTTATCAGGTTTATTGTCAAAGGGCATAAAGCAAAAACAAGAACAAAACACAATACCTAGCTCCTCTCTGGAGCACTAACTGACACACTTGTTAGTTCCTATCTACAAGTTGGAGAGCTAAGCTCTTTGCAAACAATACCTCTAGTCTCTCTCTCTCTGTCCAGAAAACAGCATCGACGACGATGGAGTTGCATGAACTGCCTTTTAGGGCAGTAGTCCATTAAATAGTCCACAGATGAGGAGAAAGGGTTGAAGCCTAGGAAGGTTCTGGGTCCTAAATACCTTGTCGTGGCATTTACAGAGCTGCGGCCTTTTTGCTTTTTTAGCCACGGCTTCTGAGACAGTGAGTTCTGCTACGTCCGTAGATGCGGCCTTTTCATACAACGCTTCTCCTTTGAGAACCTGAGAGGTAGTGTCAGCTAAGAGAACGTGAAAATAAAGGGAGCGCAAGGTGATTATAATAAGTTACATATATAATATATATAGTAAAAGATAAGTATAATAAATATGGATATTAAACCATAAGAAGTGTTGTGTTCTTTTTAAACAAATTTTTTCATGTTCAGCAAGCAGGAATCTTCCTTAAGGGTCTCGTAAGCAGATCAAAAAGAGAGAGAGAATCCAATGGTGTAGATGTTTCAGGTAGATTTATGTGACATGTACAGTACTGCAGCTTTTCAATAATCACACTCACAGTTTGAGAAAATTCCAAGGACAGTGTACAGGGGTCTTTGGGGGTCTTATCTGGCAGGTCCTCGTCCAGTCCACGATCTCATATGCCTCTCTCCCTCCTCGGGGGTCAGAGGAACGCCAGGGAACGCCGGCACACTCACCTGGCGCTTGCTTACTGGTTCTGATGTCACGAGATCTTGCGTCTCCCGAGATGTGGGTAGGCCGGGGCTGGAACAGCTGTGCGGACCTCCGAATGCCTAAGGCCTGGGACATAGTGCCCCAAACAGTGCGGAGGCGCGCTGAGGCTCAGGGAAAGCGGTGCTTTCCTTGGCTTTACACAGCGCGCCGTCAGGGGGCGGGACGGGGGCGGGCCAGTGACATCACGGAGCTGGTTCACCCTCATTTGGCGAACCGCTCATGTGACCGGCACTGCGCTCCGGCGAGCACCAAATTTCAAAACTGTGTGAGACACACGCTTCAGCAAGCGTGCGGAAGCGTGCGCGAGCCCCTGCTAAAGCTGCTCTCAATGCGGCTGCAGGGGCTCAGTTTCGAGCAGCAGCACGCCTCAGCACGGGTCAGCGCATAAGTGGTGACCATGCCCGAGGTCTAACTCTCCTGTGTTACAAAACTGGCTCCAAACTCTACGCGTTTCGCCAGTGCGCTTCGTCAGGAGCGGAAGTTATCTATATATATATATATATATATATATCGACCATACGACCATACGATACCAGTTGAAGCACAACATCAAGGGACAGCACACAGGTAAGTTGATCACAAGTTCTTTGTATTGAAAAAAAGACACAAAAAACGACGTTTCGGTCCCCCAGTGGAACCTTTCTCAAGGTGGTGAGAAAGGTCCCACTGGGGGACCGAAACGTCGTTTTTTGTGTCTTTTTTTCAATACAAAGAACTTGTGATCAACTTACATGTGTGCTGTCCCTTGATGTTGTGCTTCAACCGGTATCGTATGGTCTATTATTGTGTTATGGGATAAGCACCAAACTTTGTTTACTTTCAAGTGGAGTGCCGGCTGATTTTTGGATTATATATAATCCATATTATATATATATATATCACTAATGGCGAATTACCATCCTAATTACATACAATACTTTATTAGCATTTATATAAAATCAACACATTCTAAAAAAACATGTTCAATATAAGTGTACTTAAGATAGCACAGAACTAGTATCAATTTGGGAGTTACTTCAGGTAAGATTATTACAAATTCAATAAAATATAGCTAATTGTATATGCATGAATCACATAAATAACAGAACTAATATCAATTTAAGAATTGCTTCAGATACAAAACATATATTTATTGCAAAATAGCAAGCTAATTATATAAATACTTGCATGTAAGCTTGAATAATAATATAGATAACTCAGACAAACAGCATAAATATTTAATGTGGGAAAAGAAATGAGAGATAAGAGTGATATAAAAAAACATAATTAGTGTCGCAAATATTAAAACTACATCATTAATTACACAAACTTTAAAGTGGCAAATATACATATAAATATACATAAAGTTAAAAAGGATAAACAGGAATAAAAATGCTTTCAAATATTTTTAAAAATCCAGTTTCAATTTCAGCATTTAACCCACCGGGTATGTGTTTTTAATGTAAAAATCAGAAAGGTTTTCCTTCTGTGATAAGATCCGTACAAGGTCACCTCCTCTCCAATTCTTCTGGACGCTCTCTATCACTCGATATTTTAGATTTGAGGGGGTCCCCATTACATTTCAATCTATGAACATCCTGAAGAATAAACTTGCCTTCAATAATATACAAGAAAAAAAAGAAGAGAGTTGGACACCCAAAAAACCTAAGGGCCTTTTTTTAAAAACGTTATTCCTGTACGGCCTGTAATCATGGGTCCAATGAAAAGTTATGTTTCGAATCATCCAAAACAGGGGAAGTTTTTAATAATGAACCATTTTCTAACTGCAAAACGAGCAACGTCATTTACCTTTTGGAGTGCCCGTGTGGGCGGCAGTATGTCGGACGCACCACTAGACCTGTGCATGTCCACATACTGCAGCACATTGGGAACATAAGAAAGGAGGCGATGACCCATAGTGTCCCAAAACATTTGACATTGAACCATATTGAGGATCTATTTTTAAAATAGATCATGTTAAAAAATAAAAATTAGCGCCAGGGTATTTTGCACTTTATCGGGTAGTGTCGGCTACCTGCTAGACACAGAATGAGGTTCTGCTTTCTGACAAGGGGAGTTAGCCAAGCTGTTATATTTTAAGGTACTGTACAGCACTTTAGTAAAAAGGTGATACAGTACACTTTGAATGACTTC
The DNA here is from genome assembly GCF_040206685.1 of Ascaphus truei. NCBI lineage: Eukaryota > Metazoa > Chordata > Amphibia > Anura > Ascaphidae > Ascaphus > Ascaphus truei. Next base: position 468,415,309 of record NC_134484.1, read on the forward strand.
TCTACGGGGGAATGAAAATGTGTGTACACCGTCTGATACAGTTCTGTTTAACATGTTGCTCTACGTGTTTCGCAATACTGTTCTTGCTTCGTCAGGAGTAGTCAAGAACAGTCTTGTGAAACGCGTAGATCTAATTAGAGGACAAGTGGAAGCTCTGAGTGCTGGTAAACATCCATCGGAGACAGATGCAGCTATCCGGCTATCAGCTGCTTGCTGATACAGCCACTGTGCATGCTCTGAATGCGCGATCAGAGGAACCCGAAAAGTGATGTCACCCGACCGGAAGTGATGCTGCACGAACGCGAGGACGCTGGTGGAACTAACATCACCCAGGCAACAGACAGCGTGGAGCAAGACGCTGGGAGATCACTAGACGCCTCAGATCGCGCAGGGGCAACCTCAAAACCACTTTATGCTCTTTTCTAGTATACATCTGGTAATTAAACTACTTGTTACCTGTTATTGCCGCCTATTAAAATGTTTAACACTATTAGAGTTGTGTGCTTCTACTCCCCTGCTCTTAGCGTTTTATGTAACACCAGTGTGGTTGAATTGCAGTATGTTGATCTAGTTACGTTGACATGGCTTTTCCACTTTAATGTCAGTTCCCTAGTCAGCAGTATGTGTCTGAACATGTTTTCATATCCTCAATCATTATAAATATATATAGTCATTACGTGGTTTTTTTACTACTATTTGTGTATCAGTGAGGTCCAAATTCCATTACACAGTCTGCAGAATATATTTGTGTCAATGTTTTGTATGTGCTGTTTGTTACACATAGGTGAATTCATGCACCAAAATTTGACACTTGTATAAATGATAAGTTTGACACTCCCATTACTTCTGTGTTAATTACCACTACTGATGCATTGTTGCCTAGCAATCATGCAGCTGATTTGATGTTACTAGGAATGTAGTAGATGCCTAGATTAAGTTAATACGCCCACTCTTACAGTTATTAATACAACACCCCTTCACTGGTTTGGTATCTTGATAAAGGTCCATGTTATGGATTGAAACGTCGATCACTACCCACAATTCATGTTTATTGTCTTTAAAGAAAGACCTCCAGAGTGCCATTTTTTTTTCCCTGCGATGGGTCTACCCCTTTGATATTGGACGCTACAGCAAGGTGTTGGGCGTGCACTCGAGGTCATACCTGTGGAAGTCGAGTCGAGTGAGTGCATCTTTATTCCACATCTTGTGTAATATTTACATGTATTGAGTGCTGACATTGGTGATGTGGGATTTGGCCACAATACTGACAAAACTTGCCTACACTATCTACTGCATAGACAAAGCCTGCACACAGTACCCCCACTCCCTGCTTCTAAGGTCAAGACCATGACTGTTCCTAGAAGCAAACAAAAACACCTGCAGTTAAATACCAGTGGCTAAGGTCCCAAGTGCATAGTATAGTCTAGTATAGTCTAGTCTAGTATAGTATAGTATAGGCATAGAGATATGTATACATTATTATACATAATTATAATTTTATATAATGACCGTTTCACTTAATGCCTACATTATTAAACTAATTGTGTAATACCTGGCATTATGCATGAATCATTCATGTGCTCCTCTCCTTCAGTGAGTGTGATTAGGGCTAAGCTGGGTGTGACGTAGGCAACAGAATTTCTGCTCAACACTAATGCCTCACTGATTGCAGACATTGTTAAAAGCCAGAACGATTATCTGACTCATCAACCGGCCTTTTGTTAACCAACAGTCAAATATGATCAAACTCTTCACAGCCCATCAGTGGTCTGCTGCTCCCGAAACTTGTATCTGGAACAGTCAAAAATATATAGTAGTAAAACACCTCTACCCCCGGCCAACAGAAGAGGGGCCACACCAAAGTGTCTCACTATCTCCTAAAGTGACATTGCTGATGTGTGTAGGCGAAGCTCAGTGGTGGTTACCTTATTTCTCAGGGTGATGGACTTAGTGCAGTGCTGGAATGATGAGCAAAAATAGTACTGGGCGCCAGGAACTTTTCTTTAACTTTATTGTACAGGATTCTTTAAGTAGCAAAATGACTGTTTTCCAGTTACAGGGTATGTTCTTGTTACAGGCTTAGCTTCATGTTACAGACTTAGACACACGGACCCAGGTTTTCTCAATTGTGAGACTTGTAGGCAGGATAACTCTTTTTAAAATCTTATCCCTGTTTCTGGAAGCAGAACCAGAACTTCTCCAATAATTCCCCAGCAACTCCTCCAGGTCTCCTTCATTACCATCTATATGAAGAAACCACTTTCTACTGCAGCAGGCTACTGGTTCCTGAAGTGTCTATCGGGCTCCTGCACTGGGATACTTTTCCTAATTGGAAAACAAGAAACAATTATGTTTACCCTTAGTTACAGGACTATAAGTCCTGGAGATCCCTCAACATGGGTCCACTTAAAATCTGACGATAAAGAAGCCACATCCCTTATATTTATTAACGTTCCCTTACCCCTGTAGCTGGGCAGAAAAAGAGATGGGTTTAACCTAACTGAGTCATCTCCTAAATGGTGACCTTTCCAGCACATTCTGGAAAACAGGAACTGGCCAATCACCGTTCTAGGTGACTTGCAACATGACATTGGTTACTTAAAACTAGCTACTTGAAATACATTACATGAACTAGGGCCTGTAAAAGGATTTATCCCCCTTACTCCCTATAGGGACCTGGAACCCACTAGGATACATTTTAACATCCCCCAAGGGTGCAAAAAATTGTTTAGTTGAAAATACAATTACTGTACGTGTTATACTATAATCCCATTTATGTAGCCAGTCCAAATTAGTCAATAACAACCGGTAACACATTATTTATTTGATTTATTTAATTATTGCAAGTTTCAAAACTTATATACTTATCCCAGTAATCAAGGATTCACTTCTCAAGCTCTT